>NC_086445.1:297504970-298121042 GCF_028390025.1 Pseudophryne corroboree | reverse complement strand
CTGCTTAGAAAAGTTTAGCTTAGGTTTTTTATTTTACAGTGAGTCCTGCTGGCAACAGGATCACTGCAACGAGGGTCTTAGGGGAGAAGAAGTGAACTCACCTGCGTGCAGGATGGATTGGCTTCTTTGGCTACTGGACATTAGCTCCAGAGGGACGATCACAGGTACAGCCTGGATGGTCACCGGAGCCTCGCCGCCGGCCCCCTTGCAGATGCTGAAAAGAGAAGAAGGTCCAGAATCGGCGGCAGAAGACTCCTCAGTCTTCTTAAGGTAGCGCACAGCACTGCAGCTGTGCGCCATTGCTCTCAGCACACTTCACACGGCAGTCACTGAGGGTGCAGGGCGCTGGGAGGGGGGCGCCCTGGGAGGCAATGTAAACCTATTTTTTGGCAAAAAAAATACCTCACATATAGCCTCCGGGGGCTATATGGAGATATTTAACCCCTGCCAGAATCCGTTGAAGAGCGGGAGACGAGCCCGCCGAAAAAGGGGCGGGGCCTATCTCCTCAGCACACAGCGCCATTTTCCCTCACAGAAAGGCTGGAGGGAAGGCTCCCAGGCTCTCCCCTGCACTGCACTACAGAAACAGGGTTAAAACAGAGAGGGGGGGCACTAATTTGGCGTTAGAAATATATAAAAAGATGCTATAAGGGAAAACACTTATATAAGGTTGTCCCTATATAATTATAGCGTTTTTTGGTGTGTGCTGGCAAACTCTCCCTCTGTCTCTCCAAAGGGCTAGTGGGTCCTGTCCTCTATCAGAGCATTCCCTGTGTGTGTGCTGTGTGTCGGTACGTGTGTGTCGACATGTATGAGGACGATGTTGGTGAGGAGGCGGAGCAATTGCCTGTAATGGTGATGTCACTCTCTAGGGAGTCGACACCGGAATGGATGGCTTATTTAGGGAATTACGTGATAATGTCAACACGCTGCAAGGTCGGTTGACGACATGAGACGGCCGACAAACAATTAGTACCGGTCCAGACGTCTCAAAAACACCGTCAGGGGTTTTAAAACGCCCGTTTACCTTAGTCGGTCGACACAGACACAGACACGGACACTGAATCCAGTGTCGACGGTGAATAAACAAACGTATTCCTTATTAGGGCCACACGTTAAGGGCAATGAAGGAGGTGTTACATATTTCTGATACTACAAGTACCACAAAAGAGGGTATTATGTGGGATGTGAAAAAACTACCTGTAGTTTTTCCCGAATCAGATAAATTTAAATGAAGTGTGTGATGATGCGTGGGTTCCCCCCGATAGAAAATTATTGGCGGTATACCCTTTCCCGCCAGAAGTTAGGGCGCGTTGGGAAACACCCCTTAGGGTGGATAAGGCGCTCACACGCTTATCAAAACAAGTGGCGGTACCGTCTATAGATAGGGCCGTCCTCAAGGAGCCAGCTGACAGGAGGCTGAAAAATATCATATAAAAGTATATACACACATACTGGTGTTATACTGCGACCAGCGATCGCCTCAGCCTGGATGTGCAGAGCTGGGGTGGCTTGGTCGGATTCCCTGACTAAAAATATTGATACCCTTGACAGGGACAGTATTTTATTGACTACAGAGCATTTAAAGGATGCATTTCTATATATGCGAGATGCACAGAGGGATATTTGCACTCTGGCATCAAGAGTAAGTGCGATGTCCATATCTGCCAGAAGATGTTTATGGACACGACAGTGGTCAGGTGATGCAGATTCCAAACGGCACAAAGGTGTATTGCCGTATAAAGGAAGAGGAGTTATTTGGGGTCGGTCCATCGGACCTGGTGGCCACGGCAACTGCTGGAAAATCCACCGTTTTTACCCTAAGTCACATCTCTGCAGAAAAAGACACCGTCTTTTCAGCCTCAGTCCTTTCGTCCCTATCCCAGGGATAGAGGAAAGGGAAGAAGACTGCAGCAGGCAGCCCATTCCCAGGAACAGAAGCCTTCCACTGCTTCTGCCAAGCTCTCAGCATGACGCTGGGACCGTACAGGACCCCTGGATCCTACAAGTAGTATCCCAGGGGTACAGATTGGAATGTCGAAACGTTTCCCCCTCGCAGGCTCCTGAAGTCTGCTTTACCAAGGTATCCCTCCGACTAGGAGGCAGTATGGGAAAAAATTCACAAGCTGTATTCCCAGCAGGTGATAATCAAATTACCCCTCCTACAACAAGGAAAGGGGTATTATTCCACACTATATTGTGGTACTGAAGCCAGAAGGCTAGGTGAGACCTATTCTAAATCTAAAAAAATTTGAACACTTACAAAGGTTCAAATCAAGATGGAGTCACTCAGAGCAGTGATAACGAACCAGGAAGAAGGGGACTATATAGTGTCCCGGGACATCAGGGATGCTTACCTCCATGTCCCAAATTTGCCCTTCTCACTAAGGGTACCTCAGGTTCGTGGTAGTAGCACTATCTCGGATACTGCTACAACAGCACGGATGGATTCTAAATATTCCAAAATCGCAGCTGATCCTGACGACACGTCTGCTGTGCCTAGGGATGATTCTGGACACAGTCCAGAAAAAGGTGTTTCTCCCGGAAGAGAAAGCCAGGGAGTTATCCGAGCTAGTCAAGAACCTCCTAAAACCAGGAAAAGTGTCAGTGCATCATTGCACAAGGGTCCTGGTAAAAATGGTGGCTTCCTACGAAGCAATTCCATTCGGCAGATTTCACGCAAGAACTTTTCAGTGGGATCTGCTGGACAAATGGTCCGGATCGCATCTTCAGATGCATCAGCGGATAACCCTATATCCAAGGACAAGGGTGTCTCTCCTGTGGTGGTTACAGAGTGCTCATCTTCTAGAGGGCCGCAGATTCGGCATTCAGGATTGGATGCTGGTGACCACGGAGGCCAGCCCGAGAGGCTGGGGAGCAGTCACACAAGGAAAAAATTTCCAGGGAGTGTGATCAAGTCTGGAGACTTTTCTCCACATAAATATACTGGAGCTAAGGGTAAATTTATAATGCTCTAAGCTTAGCAAGACCTCTGCTTCAAGGTCAGCCGGTATTGATCCAGTGGGAAAAACATCACGGCAGTCGCCCACGTAAACAGACAGGGCGGCACAAGAAGCAGGAGGGCAATGGACTTTTCGCTGGGCGGAAAATCATGTGATAGCACTGTCAGCAGTGTTTCATTCCGGGAGTGGAAACTGGGAAGCAGACTTCCTCAGCAGGCACGACCTCCACCCGGGAGAGTGGAAACTTCATCGGGAAGTTTTTCCACATGATTGTGAACCGTTGGGAAATACCAAAGGTGGACATGATGGCGTCCCGTCTGAACAAAAAACGGGACAGGTATTGCGCCAGGTCAAGAGACACTCAGGCAATAGCTGTGGACGTTCTGGTAACACCGTGGGTGTACCAGTCGGTGTATGTGTTCCCTCCTCTGCTTCTCATACCTAAGGTACTGAGAATTATAAGACGTAGAGGAGTAAGAACTATACTCATGGCTCCGGATTGGCCAAGAAGGACTTGGTACCCGGAACTTCAAGAGATGCTCACAGAGGACTTATGGCCTCTGCCGCTAAGAAGGGATTTGCTTCAGCAAGTACCATGTCTGTTCCAAGACTTACCGCAGCTGCGTTTGACGGCATGGCGGTGGAACGCCGGATCCTAAGGGAAAAAGGCATTCCGGAAGAGGTCATTCCTACCCTGGTCAAAGCCAGGAAGGAGGTGACCGCACAACATTATCACCACATGTGGCGAAAATATGTTGCGTGGTGTGAGGCCAGGAAGGCCCCACGAAGAAATTTCAACTCGGTCGATTCCTGCATTTCCTGCAAACAGGAGTGTCTATGGGCCTCAAATTGGGGCCCATTAAGGTTCAAATTTCGGCCCTGTCGATTTTCTTCCAGAAAGAATTGGCTTCAGTTCCTGAAGTCCAGAAGTTTGTCAAGGGAGTATTGCATATACAACCCCCTTTTGTGCCTCCAGTGGCACTGTGGGATCTTAACGTAGTTCTGGGATTCCTCAAATCACATTGGTTTAAAACCAGTCAAATCTGTGGATTTGAAGCATCTCACATGAAAAGTGACCATGCTCTTGGCCCTGGCCTGGGCCAGGCGAGTGTCAAATTGGTGGGTTTTTTCTCAAAAAAGCCCATATCTGTTTGTCCATTCGGACAGGGCAGAGCTGCGGACTCGTCCCCAGTTCTCTCCCTAAGGTGGTGTCAGTGTTTCACCTGAACCAGCTTATTGTGGTGCCTTGCGCCTACTAGGGACTTGGAGGACTCCAAGTTGCTGGATGTTGTCAGGTCCCTGAAAGTATAGGTTCCAGGACGGCTGGAGTCAGGAAAACTGACTTGCTGTTATCCTGTATGCACCCAACAAACTGGGTGCTCTTGCTTCTAAGCAGACTATTGCTAGTTGGATGTGTAATACAATTCAGCTTGCACATTCTGTGGCAGGCCTGCCACAGCCAAAATATGTAAATGCCCATTCCACAAGGAAGGTGGGCTCATCTTGGGCGGCTGCCCGAGGGGTCTCGGCTTTACAACTTTGCCGAGCGGCTATTTAGTCAGGGGCAAACACGTTTGTAAAATCCTACAAATTTGATACCCTGGCTAAGGAGGACCTGGAGTTCTCTCATTCGGTGCTGCAGAGTCATCCGCACTCTCCCGCCCGTTTGGGAGCTTTGGTATAATCCCCATGGTCCTTTCAGGAACCCCAGCATCCACTAGGACGATAGAGAAAATAAGAATTTACTTACCGATAATTCTATTTCTCGGAGTCCGTAGTGGATGCTGGGCGCCCATCCCAAGTGCGGATTATCTGCATTACTTGTACATAGTTACAAAAATCGGGTTATTATTGTTGTGAGCCATCTTTTCAGAGGCTCCGCTGTTATCATACTGTTAACTGGGTTCAGATCACAGGTTGTACAGTGTGATTGGTGTGGCTGGTATGAGTCTTACCCGGGATTCAAAATCCTTCCTTATTGTGTACGCTCGTCCGGGCACAGTATCCTAACTGAGGCTTGGAGGAGGGTCATGGGGGGAGGAGCCAGTGCACACCACCTGATCCTAAAGCTTTACTTTTTGTGCCCTGTCTCCTGCGGAGCCGCTATTCCCCATGGTCCTTTCAGGAACCCCAGCATCCACTACGGACTCCGAGAAATAGAATTATCGGTAAGTAAATTCTTATTATATATATATATATATATATATATATATATATATATATATATATATATATATATATATATATATATATATCTCTTGCTACGGAGTGTATTGTCTGTTTTAGTACTTCTGACCTCAACTTTGTCCATCTGTCTCCAAGCACTACAAGACCTTGGAATTTATGTAATAGCTTATGAAATGCTTTGGTAAATTCTGTCAAGACTGGATGTGTTTTTATTTTTAAAGGGCAGTAATTTAAAGAGAAAACTTGCAGTTTTAAAAATATAGCCATACTTACTGGAATTTTTCCAGAGGTGGCATCTCTCGGGCTACTATGTAAATCCCAGTGTGCCTATGTTTTTTTCTTTTTTTTTTTTCCTTTTCCTCTTTGGACAAACTGCATTGCACATCCATACTCAAAAATGTTTGCTGAAGAAATATCTGATGGGCAAATCCGTATGATGGTCTTTAAGTAGATTAGAATATTAGCAGATCATTTTTAACTTGCTATTTAGAACAAGTACTGCTCTTGCAGACCATAGCCAGTTTCTACCTTATCTTCAGTTCTACTATTGTCTACCAGTGACGATATTGAGAATGGCTTATATACTGCATGTTGCAATAATTTTACGTGTGCAAGTTAAATGATTAGTACTTTGTGGTGGTTTTGTTAAAAAAACAGCAGCAATGGGACGCCTGTGTAAAAATGAGCATTTTGAAGACTTTCTGCCACCTTATTTATCCTGATCTACCGTCTCACGTTCGTTTTTCCTGATTTTTCCCACAGTATCCCGTAATTTAAAAAAAAAAATTATAGGCTATAAAAAAAAAATACATTATCTCCTGAAAACATGCAGGTTCAGTAATTGGATTACCCCCAGCCAGACTGTTAGCTCCGGTAATTAACCGAAGCTAATTGGATACGTCCCTTAGTAGTAAATTATTTTTGAATAGTTGCTGGACACGTCTTATGTACAAAGCTGTTTGGTGGAGTCCTGGTGTCACTTAGATGAGTCTAGTTTTATTTTTTTTTATTTTTTTACTTTTTTATTGGAGATGTTCAGTCAAGATTTCTGTAAAATGATATGAAAATCATTGTGTACAATTATACATGTTGGTGGCACCATATTGCTGACACTTAAACAACATGTAATATGCTTGCTTATGGTAGCAATAAGGTACAGCATATGTAAAGGTGTGAGTACTAGGCTGAGTTAGTGAATAACTTTCCCTCCAGGTCTCACTGCACCCTTAAGGTTGGATGATTTCTCATCAAAATGATTTGTGCTTCTTTATGCTACTTCTACACCTTTTCGTTCTTAAGTTTCCAATTCAAAAGCCTTTACACTTCTATTTCCATTCCCGAGTGCTGTGCTTCCAGACTTCTACAAGAACAAAATGGCTGCCAGATAAAAAATAACAGCAGGTACACTTAGGCAGGCACAAAATCCTGTCCATGAGAAATTGACCGTGCCCCCTAATGACAAAATGGTTGTTGCTCTTCTGTTCTGTGTACAGTAGTGGTTCCCATACTTTCTTAAAGCATTGCACCTTAGCGTACCAACATTTTGTACACAGCACCCCTATCCTAGAAGTTATTATTGGGAAATTCAGCAAAAATTGTTTAATTAAATTGTGTGGTGATGGACGATTCTGCATTTCTGTTTTCCCGCATAGTTTATGATTGGCAGCCAGCTGCACCGATTTTGCTTGTCACACTGACCCTAAATACAGGTTGAGTATCCCTTATCCAAAATACTTGGGACCAGAAGTATTTTGGATATGGTATTTTTCCGTATTTTGGAATAATTGCATACCATAATGAGATATCATGGTGATGGGACCTAAGTCTAAGCACAGAATGCATTTGTTTCATATACACCTTATACACACAGCCTGAAGGTCTTACAATACAATATTTTTAATAACATTGTGTATTAAACAACGTTTGTGTACACTGAGCCATCAGAAAATAAAGGTTTCACTATCTCACTCTAAAAATTTAGTATTTCGGAATATTTGGATAAGGGATACTCAACCTTACTCAATATTATTTGGTCCTGTGCCAGCAACCCCTGACATCCCTGCAAGTACCCCTGGAGAACCACTGGTGTACAGAAATTGTAATCGTATCTGTTGTCAGGATAGTCGTATGTAAATGTTTTTTCTTCTCGATTTTTAGAAGTTACCCAGAAAACATTTTTGAGAAATTAAGTTGTCCGTATATGAATAAAAAAAAAAACTAAGTTCATCAATAGTAAGAAAAAACAAAATCAATTTTCTTGTAAATATTTGTTTTACTCTGCTGGGGCTTTTACATTCCAGGACAGCGTTTAAAACAAAACCTACTATCCAGAAGATAATATGGTGCTCCTCTATTGGTTGTCACATAAAAGATTGAGCAGTCCATTGTTGCTCTAGTTTTCACTCGATTCTGGTCACAGTGCGCAATAAAGTGACACGGTAATTTAGTGTATAGATGAAATAATAAAAACCTAATATTTCTGCTCAATACTTGTTAAAATAATCCCTTATGTCTGGTATGCTGTATGACAGGAGTGCAGTTGTACATTGCAGATTATGGTGGCAGCAGTTTTAATGCTTGGGTTATCTGCAGGTGTGATGAAGGTTTCTTGCTTTCAGTTTCTTTAAAGCTAGCAGTGTGGAGCTGTCACTGTAACTTGTTTTAACACCAGATTTACATGTAAATGTTCTTTTTTCTTACACAGCAAATAAACAAACTAAGAAACTTGACAGATGATGTGGTAAGCTTATTTTACTTTTGTTTTGCTAAACTAACCTGTGCATGATAGGTTTTCTAAATTGTTTAACCATTAATGATTTGCATGTGATGTGGTCCTAAAATACATGCATGAATGATTACCCATACTGATATAAATCTATGGGTTCTAGTGCTACTGCTGTGTCATGTGTGGCTCTCTTGTTACTGGACTCTAGTTACTTGTTACATGGTATTGCACTGCACAGTTTCCATTTGGGTGTGTGCAGGCTGTTAATGTTTTATTTGGAGGACATTTATTTAGGTGTATATAAAACATTTATTAACTTGAAAAAAGATTGAAAGAATATTTTAAAGTAATTTTGATATTTCTGCCGCAGGGTACATTGTGTTCCACAGGGAAACATAGGGGTGTAGAGTGGATCTTGATCCAGAGGCATTGGGCCCTCCTCTATAACCCCGCCTCCAGGCACTGTGAGCTCAGTTTCGTTAACCAGTCCAATGCAGGAGCAGGCAAGAGGAAGGCAGATGTTAGTCACATAGAACCACATTCTCACGACAGGAGAAGGGACCAGCAGCTAATGTCATACAAACCCATAGAAGCTAGGTGCGTCAGGGTGGGCACCCTGCGGAACCCAATGTACCTTGCAGAAAGAGAGTTAACCATGGTAAGTCTACCATAACTCTCCTTTTCTGCAGCAGGCTGTTTTATATCTCTTTACATTAACATTCTAACCCCTTCCTCACCATACCGACTCCCAATGTTATAATTATGATCTGTTGTATTTTGGGACTCCTTTTTAACGGTCTTCCCCACTATTTTCAATATTGCCCTTTTGCCAATGTGTTTGCAGTTATTTTGATACATGCTGATCTATTTATACAGGTTTTATCCTATTAGACACTTGTCCGTTTTTCCAAGTATGCTTTGGGTCCTTGTATGGTTTATCTCTCCCAGTGTAACCTTCACATTGTGCCCAACATGGCTTTCCCAACTAGTACGCTCGTAGATGGGATGAAAATTACATAGACCTGACTGTTATGTTGAGACCCTATTTTTAGCATTAGGATGCTGCAATCAGGCTTTTTTTTTTTTTTTTTTACTTCTAGGCGGGACCTATTTTACCTAGGGTAATCCCACGTAGTACACCCAAAACTGCTGCCTCACGTGGTACCTTTTATAGGTAGAATATACTGTACCCGTTGAAGTTACTACTGAAAATGTCTGCACCAACCCTGCAGTATGCTTATTGTGCTCTCTCTAGGTTTCTTTTTACATTTTATTTCTGTGTGGTTTTTCTACTTGCTGTATAACTGAATCCTTTGTACCATATGCTATGTCTATGATGCCTGTAAAGCACCTTGTATCCTATGGGAGAAAGAGCGCTATATAAATAAAATTATTAGTGTTCACGCTAGGCAGTTTTAGCAGGGTGCGGCGCCCTGCTAAAACAGCCGCCCGTTTCCTGCCCTCACACATGCGCGCGGCATCCATTCAAGCTGAGAGAGAGCTTGGGGGAAGCCGCGCCCCCAACAGTGATGCCGCCGGCCGCCCACGCCCCCTTTTTTATGTCTGTGGGCTGAACCGCACACTTTTATTACCCGCAATGGCCCTTCCCTACTTCTCATTTTGCTCTTTGCCTTTTGCTTTTGGTTGTGCTTGAGCAGTTTTTGTAAAACTGCCTAATCAACAGGCTCGCCAACGGCAATCAGACTTTATAGATATTCGAATGCACTTACCTATATCGTGTGTGTGTCTGCTCTAGCAACACTGTGTCCTCCACCTAGTCAGAATTCTATTGATATTTCTCTATCGTCCTAGTGGATGCTGGGGTTCCTGAAAGGACCATGGGGAATAGCGGCTCCGCAGGAGACAGGGCACAAAAAGTAAAGCTTTTTCAGATCAGGTGGTGTGCACTGGCTCCTCCCCCTATGACCCTCCTCCAGACTCCAGTTAGATTTTTGTGCCCGGCCGAGAAGGGTGCAATCTAGGTGGCTCTCCTAAAGAGCTGCTTAGAAAAAGTTTAGCTAGGTTTTTTATTTTACAGTGATTCCTGCTGGCAACAGGATCACTGCAGCGAGGGACTGAGGGGAGAAGGAGTCAACTCACCTGCGTGCAGGATGGATTGGCTTCTTGGCTACTGGACATCAAGCTCCAGAGGGACGATCACAGGTACAGCCTGGATGGTCACCGGAGCCGCGCCGCCGGCCCCCTTGCAGATGCTGAAGTCAGAAGAGGTCCAGAATCGGCGGCTGAAGACTCCTGCAGTCTTCTAAAGGTAGCGCACAGCACTGCAGCTGTGCGCCATTTTCCTCTCAGCACACTTCACACGGCAGTCACTGAGGGTGCAGGGCGCTGGGAGGGGGGCGCCCTGGGAGGCAAATGAATACCTATAAAGGCTAAAAATACCTCACATATAGCCCCTAGAGGCTATATGGAGATATTTAACCCCTGCCTGATTTTTCTAAATAGCGGGAGACGAGCCCGCCAGAAAAGGGGCGGGGCCTATCTCCTCAGCACACGGCGCCATTTCCTCTCACAGCTCCGCTGGTCAGGACGGCTCCCAAGTCTCTCCCCTGCACTGCACTACAGAAACAGGGTAAAACAGAGAGGGGGGGGCAAATTTATGGCGATATTTTGATATAACAAAGCAGCTATAAGGGAGCACTTATTATAAGGCTATCCCTGATATATATATATAGCGCTTTTGGTGTGTGCTGGCAAACTCTCCCTCTGTCTCCCCAAAGGGCTAGTGGGTCCTGTCTTCGTTAGGAGCATTCCCTGTGTGTCTGCTGTGTGTCGGTACGTGTGTGTCGACATGTATGAGGACGATATTGGTGTGGAGGCGGAGCAATTGCCAAATATGAGGATGTCACCCCCTAGGGAGTCGACACCAGAATGGATGCCTTTATTTATGGAACTACGGGATAGTGTCAACACGCTAAAGCAGTCGTTTGACGACATGAGGCGGCCGGACAATCAATTAGTGCCTGTCCAGGCGACTCAAACACCGTCAGGGGCTGTGAAACGCCCTTTGCCTCAGTCGGTCGACACAGACCCAGACGCAGGCACTGACTCCAGTGGTGACGGTGACGATTCAACCGTATTTTCCAGTAGGGCCACACGTTATATGATTTTGGCAATGAAGGAGGCGTTACATTTAGCTGATACTACAGGTACCACTAAACAGGGTATTATGTGGGGTATGAAAAAACTACCTATAGTTTTTCCTGAATCAGAAGAATTAAATGACGTGTGTAATGAAGCGTGGGTTGCCCCTGATAAAAAGCTGATAATTTCAAAGAAATTATTGGCATTATACCCTTTCCCGCCAGAGGTTAGGGAGCGCTGGGAAACACCTCCTAGGGTGGACAAGGCGCTAACACGCTTATCTAAACAAGTGGCGTTACCCTCTCCTGAGACGGCCGCACTTAAAGATCCATCAGATAGGAGGATGGAAAATATCCAAAAAAGTATATACACACATGCAGGTGTTATACTACGACCAGCTGTAGCGACTGCCTGGATGGGCAGTGCTGGGGTAGTTTGGTCAGAGTCCCTGATTGAAAATATTGATACCCTGGACAGGGACAATATTTTACTGTCGTTAGAACAAATAAAGGATGCATTTCTTTATATGCGTGATGCACAGAGGGATATCTGCACACTGGCATCACGGGTAAGTGCTATGTCCATTTCGGCCAGAAGAGCTTTGTGGACGCGACAGTGGACAGGCGATGCGGATTCAAAACGGCATATGGAAGTTTTGCCGTATAAAGGGGAGGAGTTATTTGGAGTCGGTCTATCAGATTTGGTGGCCACGGCTACAGCCGGGAAATCCACCTTTCTACCTCAAGTCACTCCCCAACAGAAAAAGGCACCGACTTTTCAACCGCAGCCCTTTCGTTCCTTTAAAAATAAGAGAGCAAAGGGATATTCATATCTGCCACGAGGCAGAGGTCGAGGGAAGAGACAGCAACACGCAGCTCCTTCCCAGGAACAGAAGCCCTCCCCGGCTTCTACAAAAGCCTCAGAATGACGCTGGGGCTTCTCAAGCGGACTCGGGGACGGTGGGCGGTCGTCTCAAAAATTACAGCGCGCAGTGGGCTCACTCGCAGGTAGATCCCTGGATCCTGCAGATAATATCTCAAGGGTACAGGTTGGAATTAGAGACAGATCCACCTCGCCGTTTCCTGAAGTCTGCTTTACCAACGTCCCCCTCCGAAAGGGAGACGGTTTTGGAAGCCATTCACAAGCTGTACTCTCAGCAGGTGATAGTCAAGGTACCTCTTCTACAACAAGGGAAGGGGTATTATTCCACTCTTTTTGTGGTACCGAAGCCGGATGGCTCGGTAAGGCCTATTCTAAATCTGAAGTCCTTGAACCTGTACATAAAGAAGTTCAAGTTCAAGATGGAGTCACTCAGAGCAGTGATAGCGAACCTGGAAGAGGGGGACTTTATGGTATCCTTGGACATCAAGGATGCGTATCTCCACGTTCCAATTTACCCCTCACACCAGGGGTACCTCAGGTTCGTTGTACAAAACTGTCACTATCAGTTTCAGACGCTGCCGTTCGGATTGTCCACGGCACCTCGGATCTTTACAAAGGTAATGGCCGAGATGATGATTCTTCTTCGAAGAAAAGGCATATTAATTATCCCATACTTGGACGATCTCCTAATAAGGGCGAGGTCCAGAGAACAGCTAGAGATGGGATTAGCACTGTCTCAAGAAGTGCTAAAACAGCACGGGTGGATTCTGAATATTCCAAAATCCCAGTTAATGCCGACAACTCGTCTGCTGTTCCTAGGGATGATTCTGGACACGGTTCAGAAAAAGGTTTTTCTCCCGGAGGAAAAAGCCAAGGAGTTATCCGAGCTTGTCAGGAACCTCCTAAAACCAGGAAAGGTGTCTGTACATCAATGCACAAGAGTCCTGGGAAAAATGGTGGCTTCTTACGAAGCAATTCCATTCGGCAGATTCCACGCAAGAATTTTCCAAAGGGATCTGTTGGACAAATGGTCAGGGTCGCATCTTCAGATGCACCTACGGATAACCCTGTCTCCAAGGACAAGGGTGTCTCTTCTGTGGTGGTTGCAGAGTCCTCATCTATTGGAGGGCCGCAGATTCGGCATACAGGATTGGATCCTGGTGACCACGGACGCCAGCCTGAGAGGCTGGGGAGCAGTCACACAAGGAAGAAACTTCCAGGGAGTATGGACGAGCCTGGAAACGTCTCTTCACATAAACATTCTGGAACTAAGAGCAATATACAATGCTCTAAGCCAGGCAGAACCTCTGCTTCAGGGAAAACCGGTGTTGATCCAGTCGGACAACATCACGGCAGTCGCCCATGTGAACAGACAGGGCGGCACAAGAAGCAGGAGTGCAATGGCAGAAGCTGCAAGGATTCTTCGCTGGGCAGAGAATCATGTGATAGCACTGTCAGCAGTGTTCATCCCGGGAGTGGACAACTGGGAAGCAGACTTCCTCAGCAGACACGATCTTCACCCGGGAGAGTGGGGACTTCATCCAGAAGTCTTCCACATGCTGGTAACCCGTTGGGAAAGACCAATGGTGGACATGATGGCGTCTCGCCTCAACAAAAAACTGGACAGGTATTGCGCCAGGTCAAGAGATCCGCAGGCAATAGCTGTGGACGCGCTGGTAACGCCTTGGGTGTACCAGTCGGTGTATGTGTTTCCTCCTCTGCCTCTCATACCAAAAGTATTGAGAATTATACGGCAAAGAGGCGTAAGAACGATACTAGTGGTTCCGGATTGGCCAAGAAGGACTTGGTACCCGGAACTTCAAGAGATGATCACGGAAGATCCGTGGCCTCTACCTCTAAGGAGGGACTTGCTTCAGCAGGGTCCCTGTCTGTTTCAAGACTTACCGCGGCTGCGTTTGACGGCATGGCGGTTGAACGCCGGATCCTAAAGGAAAAAGGCATGCGGGAAGAAGTCATTCCTACTTTGATTAAAGCAAGGAAGGAAGTAACCGTGCAACATTATCACCGAATTTGGCGAAAATATGTTGCGTGGTGCGAAGATCGGAGTGCTCCGACGGAGGAATTTCAACTGGGTCGATTCCTACATTTCCTGCAATCAGGATTGTCTATGGGTCTCAAATTGGGATCTATTAAGGTTCAAATTTCGGCCCTGTCGATTTTCTTTCAAAAAGAATTGGCTTCAGTCCCTGAAGTCCAGACCTTTGTTAAGGGAGTGCTGCATATACAGCCTCCTGTGGTGCCTCCAGTGGCACCGTGGGATCTCAATGTGGTTTTGGACTTTCTAAAATCTCATTGGTTTGAACCACTAAATAAGGTGGATTTGAAATATCTCACTTGGAAAGTGACCATGCTTCTAGCCCTGGCTTCTGCCAGGAGAGTATCAGAATTGGCAGCTTTATCTTACAAAAGCCCATATCTGATTTTCCATTCGGACAGGGCAGAACTGCGGACTCGTCCGCATTTTCTCCCTAAGGTGGTGTCAGCATTTCATCTGAACCAGCCTATTGTAGTGCCTGCGGCTACAAGTGACTTGGAGGACTCCAAGTTACTGGACGTTGTCAGAGCATTAAAAATATATATTGCAAGGACAGCTGGAGTCAGAAAATCTGACTCGTTGTTTATATTGTATGCACCCAACAAGATGGGTGCTCCTGCGTCTAAGCAGACGATTGCTCGTTGGATCTGTAACACAATCCAACTTGCACATTCTGTGGCAGGCCTGCCACAGCCTAAATCTGTAAAGGCCCACTCCACAAGGAAGGTGGGCTCATCTTGGGCGGCTGCCCGAGGGGTCTCGGCATTACAACTTTGCCGAGCAGCTACGTGGTCAGGGGAGAACACGTTTGTAAAATTTTACAAATTTGATACTCTGGCTAAGGAGGACCTGGAGTTCTCTCATTCGGTGCTGCAGAGTCATCCGCACTCTCCCGCCCGTTTGGGAGCTTTGGTATAATCCCCATGGTCCTTTCAGGAACCCCAGCATCCACTAGGACGATAGAGAAAATAAGATTTTACTTACCGATAAATCTATTTCTCGGAGTCCGTAGTGGATGCTGGGCGCCCATCCCAAGTGCGGATTATCTGCATAAATTGTACTTAGTTATTGTTAACTAATTCGGGTTATTGTTGAAGGAAGCCATCTTTCAGAGGCTCCGCTGTTATCATACTGTTAACTGGGTTTAGATCACAGGTTGTACGGTGTGATTGGTGTGGCTGGTATGAGTCTTACCCGGGATTCAAAATCCTCCCTTATTGTGTACGCTCGTCCGGGCACAGTACCTAACTGGAGTCTGGAGGAGGGTCATAGGGGGAGGAGCCAGTGCACACCACCTGATCTGAAAAAGCTTTACTTTTTGTGCCCTGTCTCCTGCGGAGCCGCTATTCCCCATGGTCCTTTCAGGAACCCCAGCATCCACTACGGACTCCGAGAAATAGATTTATCGGTAAGTAAAATCTTATTTTTTGTGGTTTTGTTGTGTGTATTGCTGTGATGATGTCTGTAGTGTTTCCGCTATGCATCATGCTGATTTGAGAATCGGCATCAATCGGGACACTGCCCCTTAGTGCAGCAGTTACTAGTCTCCTCCTCTTGGCTGGCCACTGCATCACACTAGTAACAAGACCAATTCCCCTGTACCCGACCTGCACTGTGCCTGCAGCCTGCACTCCTCTGGTGGCCAGTGTCCCCCCTCCCCCCCCTCTCTGCTGGAGAGCTGCACGCAGGTTGGTCCAGTTACTTTATGGAGCACTGACCTGCAGTGCAGGGGCAGGTGCAGTGGTCTGATGGCATGAGTTTTTTTTTTAAATGAAGTATTTTTTATTGTTTTAATGGTTTTCAATAAACACAAAGAAAAACAAGACATATCACAACAAAACAAAGATCACCTTGCAATCACTCTTGTATTGAATGAGCACCTACTGCCTAAGAGTAAGTCCAGGCGACAGTGTAAGTACTGGTGAGTGTATAACACTGGTTGTTATAATTTACAGAAGATCTCAGTTGTAGGCTGTTTGGGGTCTCATTCATATGTAGGGCGATTTCATAACAGTGCTAATAGACTATGTTGGCTCTATGTAAAATAACAAATTGTACAATTTTGCTTTACCATACTATGGGGCAATTTTATTGTGTTTGCTGCCTGTGGCAGTGTTGCACGCCCGAAAGAAGCTATTCAATTGTTTCTGCCAACAGTCGTGATAGCATGATTTCTGCCACCTAAGGTGGTGGGCAGAATTCCGTGGAAAGTCCTAGTTTTGGATGGGCAAACAAGGACTTTAGTTGGGTTTAACGGCTTGACACAGCTAAACCTGGTCTATTTGGGCACAAGTGCAGAAACAACAAGCAACTGAATATCACCCTGTTTGTTGAGAGAGTACTCTCAATTATCTTGCATTAATATTATTGAATGGAGATGAGTGTTTGTAAAATGACACTATTTGTGCAACGTTTCCATACATGGTTAATACTCAGAGTAGGTATTTTATCATATATATATATATATATATATATATATATATATATATATATATATATATATATATATATATATATATAATAAATAAAATAGAGAATGTGCAAGGCGCCACAAATGTTATAGATACACCCGACTAAAAAACACTCCAAATTATTTTGGGCGTCTGCCGTCCCTTAAGTATGCAGTAGTGGTGAGTTACTGTGGTAATGGTTTATGGGCAAAATGGTATAAGGGTGCTGGCGACCACCGGTGTAATAAAAAAGTATTTCAATCCATGTATATAATAAAATAAAATATACAAATTTATTTGGTACAGATAAAATACAATTTCTCTAACGTCCTAGTGGATGCTGGGAACTCCGTAAGGACCATGGGGAATAGCGGCTCCGCAGGAGACAGGGCACATCTAAAGAAAGCTTTAGGATCACCTGGTGTGCACTGGCTCCTCCCCCTTTGACCCTCCTCCAAGCCTCAGTTAGATTTTCTGTGCCCGACGAGAAGGGTGCACACTAGGGGCTCTCCTGAGCTCTTTGTGAAAGTTTTAGTTTAGGTTTATTATTTTCAGTGAGACCTGCTGGCAACAGGCTCACTGCATCGAGGGACTAAGGGGAGAAGAAGCGAACTCACCTGCGTGCAGAGTGGATTGGGCTTCTTAGGCTACTGGACATTAGCTCCAGAGGGACGATCACAGGTTCAGCCTGGATGGGTCACCGGAGCCGCGCCGCCGTCCCCCTTACAGAGCCAGAAGAGCGAAGAGGTCCGGAAAAATCGGCGGCAGAAGACGATCCTGTCTTCAGATAAGGTAGCGCACAGCACCGCAGCTGTGCGCCATTGCTCTCAGCACACTTCACACTCCGGTCACTGAGGGTGCAGGGCGCTGGGGGGGGCAGCGCCCTGAGACGCAATAAATCGATAAAACCTTATATGGCTAAAATAAATGCATCACATATAACTCCTGGGCTATATGGATGCATTTAACCCCTGCCAAAACATACAGAAAAAGGATGATAAGGACGCAGAGAAAGGGGCGGAGCCTATCTCCTCAGCACACTGGCGCCATTTTCCCTCACAGCTCAGTTGGAGGGAAGCTCCCTGGCTCTCCCCTGCAGTCACTACACTACAGAAAGGGGTTAAAAAAGAGAGGGGGGCACAAATTAGGCGCAGTATAAACAATACAGCAGCTATAAAGGGAAAAACACTTATATAAGGTTATCCCTGTATATATATATATAGCGCTCTGGTGTGTGCTGGCAAACTCTCCCTCTGTCTCCCCAAAGGGCTAGTGGGGTCCTGTCCTCTATCAGAGCATTCCCTGTGTGTGTGCTGTGTGTCGGTACGTTTGTGTCGACATGTATGAGGAGAAAAATGATGAGGAGACGGAGTAGAGTGTCTGTAATAGTGTTGTCACCCCCTGGGGGGTCGACACCTGAATGGATGTACTGTTGAAATTGCGTGACAGTGTCAGCTTTGTATAAAAGACAGTGGTTGACATGAGACAGCCGGCTACTCCGCTTGTGCATGTCCAGACGTCTCATACAGGGGCTCTAAAGCGCCCGTTACCTCAGATACAGACGCCGACACGGATACTGACTCCTGTGTCGACGGTGAAGAGACAACCGTGATTTCCAATAGGGCCACACATTGCATGATTGAGGCAATGGAAAAAGTTTACACTCTTCTGATAATATAAATACCACCAAAAAAAGGGGTATTATGTTTGGTGAGGAAAAACTTCCTGTAGTTTTCCTGAATCTGAGAAATAAAATGAGGTGTGTGATGATGCGTGGGTTTCCCCCCGATAACAATTGATAATTTCTAAAAAGTTATTGGCAGTATACCTTTTCCCGCCAGAGGTTAGGGTGCGTTGGGAAACACCCCCTAGGGGGGATAAGGCGCTCACACGCTTGTAAGAACAAGGGCTCTACCCTCTCTGGAGATGGCCGCCCTTAGGGATCCTGCTGATAGAAAGCAGGAGGGTTTCCTAAAATGTATTTACACACATACTGGTGTTATACTGCGACCAGCAATCGCCTCAGCCTGGATGTGCAGTGCTGGGTTGGCGTGGTCGGATTCCCTGACTGGAAATTTGATATCCTAGATAAGGACAGTATATTATTGCCTATAGAGCAATTAAAAGATGCATTTCTATATATGCATGATGCACAGCGGAATATTTGCCGACTGGCATCAAGTATAAGTGCGTTGTCCAATTATACCAGTAAAGTGGTCAGGTGATGCGGATTCCAAACGGCATTTGGAAGTATTGCCTTAACAAAAAAGGGGATGTACCCCAGGTCGCCTCTCAAAATAAGACGCCGTATTATCAGGCACAGTCCTGGTTGGCAAGCGGACAAAAGGGTTCCTCTTTTCTGCTCGTGACAGAGGGAGAGGAAAATGGCTGCAGAGATCAGCCAGTTCCAAGGAACAGAAACTTTTTTCCGCCTCTGCCAAGCCCTCAGTATGACGCTAGTGCTTTACAAGTTCAGGCACGGTGGGGTCCCGTTCTCAATGAATTTCAGTGCGCAGTGGGCTCACTCGCAAGTAGACCCCTGGATCCTTCAGGTAATATTTCAGGGGTACAAATTGGAATTCGAGACGTATCCCCCTCGCCGTTTCCAAAGGTCTGTTTTACCGACGTCTCCCGCTGACAGGGAGGCAGTTTTGGAAACCATTCACAAGCTGTATTCCCAGCAGGTGATAATCAAGATACCCCTCCTGCAACAGGGAAAGGGGTATTATTCCACACTATTGTGGTACCGAAGCCAGACGGCTCGGTGAGACCGATTTTAAAATCTAAAATCTAAAATCTTTGAACACTTGCATACAGAGGTTCAAATTCAAAATTGAGTCACTCAGAGCAGTGATTGCAAACCTGGAAGAAGGGGACTACATGATGTCTCGGGACATCAAGGATGCTTACCTTCATGTCAAAATTTACCCTTCTCACCAAGGGTATTTCAGGTTATGGTACAGAACTGTCACTATCAGTTCGGACGCTGCCGTAGGGATGGTCCACGGCACCCCGGGTCTTTACCAAGGTAATGGCCGAAATGATATCCCTTCGAAGGAAGGAAATTTTAGTTATCCCTTACTTGGACGATTCCCTGATAAGGGTAAGATCCAGGGAACACTTGGAAGTCGGTGTAGCACTATCTCAGGTAGTGTTGCGGCAGCACGATTGGATTCTCAATATTCCAAAATCGCAGCTGGTTCCGACGACTTGTCTTCTGTTCCTAGGGATGATCCTGGACACAGTCCAGAAAGAAGGTGTTTCTCCCGGAGGAGAAAGCCAGGGAGTTATCCGAGCTAGTCAGGAACCTCCTAAAACCGAACCAAGTCTCAGTGCATCAATGCACAAGGGTTCTGGGTAAAAATGGTGGCTTCCTACGAAGCAATCCCATTCGGCAGATTCCACGCAAGACTTTCCAGTGGAACCTACTGGACAAATGGTCCGGGTCGCATCTTCAGATGTTTCAGCGGATAACCCTGTCACCGGGGACAAGGGTATCCCTCCTGTGGTGGTTGCAGAGTGCTCATCTTCTAGAGGGCCGCAGATTCGGCATTCGGGACTGGGTCCTGGTGGCCACGGATGCCAGCCTGCGAGGCTGGGGAGCAGTCACACAGGGAAGGAATTTCCAGGGCTTATGGTCAAGCCTGGAGACATCTCTTCATATAAACATTCTGGAACTAAGGGCCATTTACAATGCCCTAAGTCAAGCGAAACCCCTGCTTCAGGGTCAGGCGGTATTGATCCAATCGGACAACATCACGTCAGTCGCCCACGTAAACAGACAGGGCGGCACGGGAAGCAGGGGGGCAATGGCAGAAGCTGCAAGGATTCTTCGCTGGGCGGAAGATCATGTGATAGCACTGTCAGCAGTGTTCATTCCGGGAGTGGACAACTGGGAAGCAGACTTCCTCAGCAGACCCGGGAGAGTGGGTCCAGAAGTCTTCCACATGATTGTGAACCGTTGGAAAAAACCAAAGGTGGATATGATGGCGTCCCGCCTCAACAAAAAACTGGACAGGTATTGCGCCAGGTCAAGAGACCCTCAGGCAATAGCTGTGGACGCTCTGGTAACACCGTGGGTGTTCCAGTCAGTGTATGTGTTCCCTCCTCTGCCTCTCATACCAAAAGTACTGAGAATTATACGGCAAAGGGGAGTAAGAACGATACTCGTGGCTCCGGATTGGCCAAGAAGAACTTGGTATCCGGAACTTCAAGAGATGCTCACGGACGAACCGTGGCCTCTACCTCTAAGAAAGGACCTGCTCCAGCAGGGGCCTTGTTTGTTCCAAGACTTACCGCGGCTGCGTTTGACGGCTTGGTGGTTGAACGCCGGATCCTGAAGGAAAAAGGCATTCCAGATGAAGTCATCCCTACCCTGGTCAAGGCCAGGAAGGACGTAACCGCAAAACATTATCACCGCATTTGGCGAAAATATGTTGCGTGGTGGGAGGCCAAGAAGGCCCCTACAGAGGAATTTCAACTGGGTCGTTTCCTCCATTTCCTGCAAACAGGACTGTCTATGGGCCTAAAATTAGGGTCCATTAAGGTTCAATTTTCGGCCCTGTCGATTTTCTTCCAAAAGGAACTGGCTTCAGTGCCTGAAGTTCAGACATTTGTAAAAGGGGCACTGCATATACAGCCTCCTTTTGTGCCTCCAGTGGCACCTTGGGATCTCAATGTTGTGTTGAGTTTCCTAAAGTCACATTGGTTTGAACCACTCACCACTGTGGACTTAAAATATCTCACATGGAAGGTGACGATGCTGTTAGCCCTGGCTTCAGCCAGGCGTGTGTCAGAATTGGCAGCTTTATCATATAAAAGCCCTTATTTAATATTTCATTCTGACAGGGCAGAATTGAGGACTTGTCCTCAATTTCTACCTAAGGTGGTTTCTGCATTTCACATGAAGCAACCTATTGTGGTACCTGCGGCTACTAAGGACTTGGAGGATTCCAAGTTGCTTGACGTGGTCAGGGCCCTGTAAATATATGTTTCCAGGACGGCTGGAGTCAGAAAATCTGACTCGCTGTTTATCCTGTATGCACCCAACAAACTGGGTGCTCCTGCTTCTAAGCAGACGATTGCTCGTTGGATTTGTAGTACAATTCAGCTTGCACATTCTGTGGCAGGCCTGCCACAGCCAAAAATCTTAAAATGCCCACTCCACAAGGAAGGTGGGCTCATCTTGGGCAGCTGCCCGAGGGGTCTCGGCTTTACAACTTTGCCGAGCAGTTACTTGGTCAGGAGCAAATACGTTTGTAAAATTCTACAAATTTGATACCCTGGCTGAGGAGGACCTGGAGTTCTCTCATTCGGTGCTGCAGAGTCATCCGCACTCTCCCGCCCGTTTGGGAGCTTTGGTATAATCCCCATGGTCCTTACGGAGTTCCCAGCATCCACTAGGACGTTAGAGAAAATAAGAATTTACTTACCGATAATTCTATTTCTCGTAGTCCGTAGTGGATGCTGGGCGCCCATCCTAAGTGCGGATTGTCTGCAATACTGGTACATAATTATTGTTACCAAAAAATTCGGGTTATTGTTGTAGTGAGCCATCTTTTATAGAGGCTTCTCTATTATCATGCTGTTAACTGGGTTCAGATCACAAGTTGTACAGTGTGATTGGTGTGGCTGGTATGAGTCTTACCCGGGATTCAAAATCCTTCCTTATTGTGTACGCTCGTCCGGGCACAGTATCCTAACTGAGGCTTGGAGGAGGGTCATAGGGGGAGGAGCCAGTGCACACCAGGTGATCCTAAAGCTTTCTTTAGATGTGCCCTGTCTCCTGCGGAGCCGCTATTCCCCATGGTCCTTACGGAGTTCCCAGCATCCACTACGGACTACGAGAAATAGAATTATCGGTAAGTAAATTCTTATTTAATATGATACTAAAAAAATGTGCAATATTAAAAAAGTGGGAAGAGGGGATGGACTGTTATAAAAACACATGCATAAGGTTCTAAAACCAAGTTTTATATAAAAAAATAATAAATAAATTGACTAATAATGTTCAAAAACCAGAATAAATAAATAAGGAGAGTCTTAACTTGTAGGTAGAGGGTCACAGAGGGAGAGCACATTTTTTTACTATCATATTAATTGTATTTTATCTGTACCAAATAAATTTGTATATTTTATTTTATTATATACATGGATTGAAATACTTTTTTATTACACCGGTGGTCGCCAGCACCCTTATACCATTTTGCCTATATATATATATATATATATATATATATATATATATATATATATATATATATATATATATATATATATATATATATATATATGTGTAAACGCATAGAAAAAATCAGCGGCACTCAGAGACTGTTTAAATGGTCAAAAAATATTCTATTAAAGATTACTGCAAAAAATTCCAACGTTTCGGGACTGGATCGTCCCTTTTTCAAGGTGAGTAACGTTACTCACCTTGAAAAAGGGACGATCCAGTCCCGAAACGTTGGAATTTTTTGCAGTAATCTTTAATAGAATATTTTTTGACCATTTAAACAGTCTCTTGAGTTCCGCTGATTTTTTCTATGCGTTTGTAATTGGATTTTCTTCAGAGGGCACCAGGGCAGCTGCACCATTTGCGGGAGTGCCGGTCCAATCCTTATCTTTATCTTTATCTTTATATATATATATATATATATATATATATATATATATATATTTTATTATCCTTTAAAAAAAAGGTCACCCCACCGCTGACCGCAAAGTTCCCACCATTGAAACTAATGGAGGGAGCTGTGCGATGGTGCTGTCTGCCAGCTCAGACGCGCAAAGCCAATCAGGAGAGTGCCACGAAGTGGCGCTTCCTGATTGGCAGAAGGGACCTTCTGTGACAGGTGTCACCGGGGGTCTCTGCATTCGGGGAAAGGGGTCCCATGTGTAAACATGGGACCCCTTTCAGTCCGTCTGGTTCGGGTAAATGCGTTTTTTTTGTTTTGCCAAGTACGTGGATTACAATAAAAGAACTGGACACTGGATCAGGTGAGTATAATTTTATTTTCAGGTACCCCGGACGTCGACATTGGAGACGTGGCCACAGTTGGCGTGTCAACATAGGTAAGTATGTGTGTCGGTGTGCATGTATGTAATAAAGTTATACTTTCACGGTGTCTGTGTCCTGTTTTTATTTGGGTATGTTTTTTGCAGTAGAACTACAGGTACCAGCGGGCCCATTTCCCCACTGCATGCTGGTACTTGTGGTTCTCCAAGTACCGGCTTGCGGGGGAGGCTTGCTGGGACTAGTAGTTCTTCTGCAAAAAACAATATTCGTACATTTTCAACAAGGCTATCAGCCCCCCATCCGCAGCCCTTGGATGGGGGGGGACAGCCTCGGGCTTCACCCCTGGCCCTTAAGTAGCTGGGGGGGGGGACCCCTTGATTGAAGGGGTCCCCACTCCAGGGTACGCTGGCCAGGGGTGACTAGTTGGGTATTTAATGCCACGGCCGCAGGGCGCTGTATAAAAGTGACCCCGGCTGTGGCATTATCTGTCCAGCTAGTGGAGCCCGGTGCTGGTACAAATAATACGGGGGACCCCTACTCTTTTTGTCCCCCGTATTTTTTGCACCAGGACCAGGCGCAGAGCCCGGTGCTGGTTGTTTAAAAATAAGATTTTACTCACCGGTAAATCTATTTCTCGTAGTCCGTAGTGGATGCTGGGGACTCCGTAAGGACCATGGGGGAATAGACGGGCTCCGCAGGAGACAGGGCACTCAAAGAAAGAATTAGGTCTACTGGTGTGCACTGGCTCCTTCCTCTATGTCCCTCCTCCAGACCTCAGTTAAATAAACTGTGCCCGGAAGAGCTGACATTACAAGGGAAGGATTTTGGAATCCAGGGTAAGACTCATACCAGCCACACCAATCACACCGTATAACTCGTGATACACTTACCCAGTTAACAGTATGAACAGTAACAGAGCATCCGACAACCTGATGCAAACATAACATAACCCTTATTTAAGCAATAACTATACACAAGTATTGCAGAAGAAGTCCGCACTTGGGATGGGCGCCCAGCATCCACTACGGACTACGAGAAATAGATTTACCGGTGAGTAAAATCTTATTTCTCTAACGTCCTAGTGGATGTTGGGGACTCCGTTAGGACCATGGGGAATAGACGGGCTCCGCAGGAGACTGGGCACCCTAAAGAAAGATTTAGTACTACCTGGTGTGCACTGGCTCCTCCCTCTATGCCCCTCCTCCAGACCTCAGTTAGAATCTGTGCCCGGCCAGAGCTGGGTGCTTTTAGTGGGCTCTCCTGAGCTTGCTAAGAAGAAAGTATTTTAGTTTAGGTTTTTTTTATTTTCAGAGAGCTTCTGCTGGCAACAGACTCTCTGCTACGTGGGACTGAGGGGAGAGAAGCAAACCTACTAACTGCGGCTAGCTTGCGCTTCTTAGGCTACTGGTCACCATTAGCTCCAGAGGGATCGAACACAGGTACCTAACCTTGATTGTCCGTTCCCGGAGCCGCGCCGCCGTCCCCCTCGCAGAGCCAGAAGTATAGAAGCAGCAGAAGCATGAAGACATCGAAATCGGCGGCAGAAGACTCCTGTCTTCACTTAAGGTAGCGCACAGCACTGCAGCTGTGCGCCATTGCTCCCGCAGCACACCCGCACACTCCGGTCACTGTAGGGTGCAGGGCGCAGGGGGGGGGGGGGCGCCCTGGGCAGCAATTAAGGTACCTTTTGGCAAAATAACACATATATCCAGTCAGGCACTGGATATATGTTCGAGCCCCCCGCCATTTTTTACACACAGAAGCGGGACAGAAGGCCGCCGCTGAGGGGGCGGGGCCTTCTTCCTCAGCACACCAGCGCCATTTTCTCTTCACAGCTCTGCTGGAAAGACGCTCCCCAGGCTCTCCCCTGCAGTATCCAGGTGCAAAAAGGGTAAAAAGAGAGGGGGGGCACATAAATTTAGGCGCAAAACGATCACAAACAGCAGCTACTGGGTAATCACTAAGGTGCAGTGTAATCCCTGGGTTATATAGCGCTGGGTTGTGTGCTGGCATTCTCTCTGTCTCCCCAAAAGCCTTTGTGGGGTCCTGTCCTCAGTCAGAGCATTCCCTGTGTGTGTGTGGTGTGTCGGTACGTCAGTGTCGACATGTTTGATGAGGATGGATATGTGGAGGCAGAATAAGTGCAGGTGAATGAGGTGTCGCCGCCGACGGTGCCGACACCTGATTGGATGGATATGTGGAAGGTGTTAAATGATAATGTAAGCTCCTTGCATAACAGGTTGGATAAAGCTGTAGCCTTGGGACAGTCAGGGTCTCAACCCATGCCTGATCCTACGATGCAGAGGCCGTCAGGGTCTCAAAAGCGCCCACCATCCCAGATGGTTGACATAGATGCCGACACGGAGTCTGACTCCAGTGTCGATGACGATGATGCAAAGTTGCAGCCTAAAATGACTAAAGCCATCCGCTACATGATTATAGCAATGAAGGATATATTGCACATATCAGAGGAAAACCCTGTCCCTGACAAGAGGGTTTATATGTATGGGGAGAAAAAGCGAGAAGTGACTTTTCCCCCTTCACATGAATTAAATTAATTCTGTGTAAAAGCATGGGATTCCCCTGATAGGAAAGTAGTAATTTCCAAGAGATTACTGATGGCGTATCCTTTCCCGCCAACGGACAGGTTACACTGGGAATCCTCCCCGAGGGTAGACAAGGCGTTGACATGCTTATCTAAGAGGGTGGCCCTGCCGTCTCAGGATACGGCCTCCCTAAAGGATCCTGCGGATAGAAAGCAGGAAGCTATCCTGAAGTCTGTTTATACACATTCTGGTACTCTACTGAGGCCAGCAATTGCTTCGACCTGGGTGTGTAGTGCTGTAGCAGCTTGGACTGATAATCTCTCGGAGGAGATAGATACCCTGGACAGGGACACTGTTCTACTGACCCTGGGACATATCAAGGACGCTGTCCTATATATGCGCGATGCCCAGAGGGACATTTGCCTGCTGGGCTCTAGAATAAACGCAATGTCCATTTCTGCCAGAAGGGTCTTATGGACTCGGCAATGGACAGGGGATGCCGACTCTAAAACACACATGGAGGTTTTGCCTTATAAGGGTGAGGAATTATTTGGAGACGGTCTCTCGGACCTAGTTTCCACTGCTACGGCAGGGAAGTCAAATTTCTTGCTATATGTTCCCTCACAGCCGAAGAAAGCACCGTATTACCAAATGCAGTCCTTTCGTTCGCAAAAGAGCAAGAAAGTCAGAGGGGCATCTTTTCTTGCCAGAGGCAGGGGTAGAGGAAAAAAACTGCACCATGCAGCTAGTTCCCAGGAACAAAAGTCCTCCCCGGCTTCCACTAAATCCACCGCATGACGCTGGGGATCCACAGGCGGAGCCAGGAGCGGTGGGGGCGCGTCTCCGAAATTTCAGCCACCTGTGGGTTCGCTCACAGGTGGATCCTTGGGTTATACAAATTGTGTCTCAGGGATACAAGCTGGAGTTCGAAGTGACGCCCCCTCACCGTTACCTAAAATCGGCCTTACCAGCTTCCCCCATGGAAAGGGAGGTAGTGCTGGCGGCAATTCACAAGCTATACCTCCAGCAGGTGGTAGTAAAGGTTCCCCTCCTTCAACAGGGAAGGGGTTACTATTCCACTATGTTTGTGGTACCGAAACCGGACGGTTCGGTCAGGCCCATCTTGAATTTAAAATCCCTGAATATTTATCTGAGGAAATTCAAGTTCAAAATGGAATCGCTCAGAGCGGTCATTGCAAGTCTGGAAGAGGGGGATTTCATGGTGTCTCTGGACATCAAGGATGCTTACTTGCATGTCCCCATTTATCCGCCTCATCAAGAGTACCTCAGGTTTGTGGTATAGGACTGTCATTACCAATTTCAGACGCTGCCGTTTGGCCTGTCCACGTCACAGAGAATATTTCCCAAGGTGATGGCAGAGATGATGGTGCTCCTTCGGAAGCAAGGAGTTACAATTATCCCATACTTGGACGATCTCCTCATAAAGGCGAGGTCCAGGGAGCAATTACTGATCAGCGTAGCACACTCTCGGGAAGTGTTGCGGCAGCACGGCTGGATTCTGAATATTTCAAAGTCGCAGCTGATCCCTACGAAGCGTCTGCCCTTCCTGGGCATGATTCTGGATACAGGCCAGAAGAAGGTATTTCTCCCGGAGGAGAAGGCTCAGGAGCTCGTGACTCTGGTCAGGGACCTCATGAAACCAAAACAGGTGTCGGTGCATCACTGCACGCGAGTCCTGGGAAAGATGGTGGCGTCATACGAAGCCATTCCCTTCCGCAGGTTCCATGCCAGGATTTTTCAGTGGGATCTGTTGGACAAGTGGTCCGGATCGCATCTTCAGATGCATCGGCTGATCACCCTGGCCCCCCAGGGCAAGGGTGTCTCTTCTTTGGTGGCTGCAGAGGGCTCACCTCCTCGAGGGCCGCAGGTTCGGCATACAGGACTGGGTCCTGGTGACCACGGATGGAAGCCTCCGAGGTTGGGGGGCAGTCACTCAGGGAAGAAACTTCCAAGGGCTGTGGTCAAGTCAGGAGACTTGTCTGCACATAAATATCCTAGAACTAAGGGCCATATACAACGCCCTAAGCCAAGCGGAGCCTCTTCTTCGAAACCAACCAGTGCTGATTCAGTCAGACAACATCACTGCAGTGGCCCATGTCAACCGACAGGGCGGCACAAGAAGCAGGGTGGCGATGGCAGAAGCCACCAGGATTCTTCGTTGGGCGGAGAATCACGTGCAGGCACTGTCAGCAGTGTTCATTCCGGGGGTCGACAACTGGGAAGCAGACTTCCTCAGCAGACACGACCTCCACCCGGGAGAGTGGGGACTTTATCAAGAAGTCTTCACGCTGATTGCAAATCGATGGGAACTCCCACAGGTGGACATGATGGCGTCACGCCTCAACAAAAAGCTAAACAGGTATTGCGCCAGGTCAAGGGACCCTCAGCCGATAGCTGTGGACGCACTAGTAACACCATGGGTGTACCAGTCGGTGTATGTGTTTCCTCCTCTTCCTCTCATACCCAAGGTGCTGAGAATTGTAAGAAAAAGAGGAGTGAGAACAATATTCATTGCTCCGGTTTGGCCAAGAAGGACTTGGTACCCGGAACTGCAAGAAATGCTCACAGAGGACCCATGGCCTCTGCCTCTCAGACAGGACCTGTTACAACAAGGGCCCTGTCTGTTCCAAGACTTACCGCGGCTGCGTTTGACGGCATGGCGGTTGAACGCCGGATCCTAGCGGAAAAGGGCATTCCGGATGAAGTTATTCCTACGCTGATAAAGGCTAGGAAAGACGTGACAGCAAAACATTATCACCGTATATGGCGAAAATATGTTGCTTGGTGTGAGGCCAGGAAGGCCCCTACAGAGGAATTCCAGCTTGGTCGATTCCTGCACTTCTTACAGTCTGGAGTGACTATGGGCCTAAAATTAGGGTCCATAAAGGTCCAGATTTCGGCCCTATCCATTTTCTTTCAAAAGGAACTGGCTTCACTGCCTGAGGTTCAGATGTTTGTTAAGGGAGTGCTGCATATTCAGCCCCCTTTTGTGCCACTAGTGGCACCTTGGGATCTTAACGTGGTCTTGGGGTTCCTGAAATCCCACTGGTTTGAGCCACTTAAGACCGTGGAGCTAAAGTATCTCACATGGAAAGTGGTCATGCTGTTGGCCTTACCGTCGGCTAGGCGTTTGTCAGAATTGGCGGCTTTGTCATGTAAAAGCCCCTATCTGGTTTTTCATACGGACAGGGCAGAATTGCGGACTCGTCCGCAATTTCTACCAAAGGTGGTGTCTTCGTTTCATTTGAACCAACCTATTGTGGTGCCTGCGGCTACTCGTGACTTGGAAGATTCCAAGTTGCTGGACATGGTCCGGGCTTTGAAGACTTATGTTAACAGAACGGCTGGAGTCAGGAAGACTGACTCGCTGTTTATCCTGTATGCATCCAACAAGCTGGGTGCTCCTGATTCAAAGCAAACTATTGCGCGCTGGATCTGTAACACGATTCAGCAGGCTCATTCTGCGGCAGGATTGCCGCATCCAAATTCAGTGAAAGCCCACTCAACAAGGAAGGTGGGCTCTTCTTGGGCGGCTGCCCGGGGGGTCTCGACATTACAGCTTTGCCGAGCTGCTACTTGGTCGGGTACAAACACTTTTGCAAAATTCTACAAGTTTGATACCCTGGCTGAGGAGGACCTTGTGTTTGCCCATTCGGTGCTGCAGAGTCATCCGCACTCTCCCGCCCGTTTGGAGGCTTTGTTATAATCCCCATGGTCCTTACGGAGTCCCCAGCATCCACTAGGACGTTAGAGAAAAATAAGATTTTACTCACCGGTAAATCTTTTTCTCGTAGTTTGTAGTGGATGCTGGGCGCCCGTCCCCAGTGCCAACTTTCTGCAATACGTGTATATAGTTATTGCTTAATAAAGGGTTATGTTATATTGGCATCCTTTGGTTGATGCTATGTTGTTTGTTCATACTGTTAACTGGGTAAGGTTATCACAAGTTATACGGTGTGATTGGTGTGGCTGGTATGAGTCTTACCCTGGATTCCAAAATCCTTTCCTTGTAATGTCAGCTCTTCCGGGCACAGTTTCCTTACCTGAGGTCTGGAGGAGGGGCATAGAGGGAGGAGCCAGTGCACACCAGGTAGTACTAAATCTTTCTTTCGAGTGCCCAGTCTCCTGTGGAGCCCGTCTATTCCCCATGGTCCTTACGGAGTCCCTAGCATCCACTACGGACTGCGAGAAAAAGATTTACCGGTGAGTAAAATCTTATTTTTCTCTAACGTCCTAGTGGATGCTGGGGACTCCGTAAGGACCATGGGGATTATACCAAAGCTCCCAAATGGGCGGGAGAGTGCGGATGACTCTGCAGCACCGAATGAGCAAACACAAGGTCCTCCTCAGCCAGGGTATCAAACTTGTAGAATTTTGCAAAAGTGTTTGAACCCGACCAAGTTGCTGCTCGGCAAAGCTGTAATGCCGAGACCCCTCGGGCAGCCGCCCAAGAAGAGCCCACCTTCCTTGTGGAATGGGCTTTTACTGATTTTGGAGGCGGCAATCCAGCCGCAGAATGAGCCTGCTGAATCGTGTTACAGATCCAGCGAGCAATAGTTTGCTTTGAAGCAGGAGCACCCAGCTTGTTGGATGCATACAGGATAAACAGCGACTCAGTTTTCCTGACTCCAGCCGTTCTGGCTACATAAATCTTCAAAGCCCTGACTACATCTAGTAACTTGGAATCCTCCAAGTCACGAGTAGCCGTAGGCACCACAATAGGTTGGTTCAAATGAAAAGATGACACCACCTTCGGCAGAAATTGCGGACGAGTCCGTAATTCTGCCCTGTCAATATGGAAAACCAGATAGGGGCTTTTATATGACAAAGCCGCCAATTTTGACACACGCCTAGCCGAAGCTAAGGCCAATAGCATGGCCACCTGCCACGTGAGATATTTTAACTCCACAGTCTTAAGTGGCTCAAACCAGTGAGATTTCAGGAATCTCAACACCACGTTAAGATCCCAAGGTGCCACTGGTGGCACAAAAGGGGGCTGAATATGCAGCACTCCCTTTACAAACGTCTGAACTTCAGGAAGAGAAGCCAGTTCCTTTTGAAAAAAAATGGATAGGGCCGAAATCTGGACCTTGATGGACCCTAATTTTAAGCCCATAGTCACTCCCGACTGTAGGAAGTGAAGGAAACGGCCCAGCTGGAATTCCTCTGTAGGGGCCTTCCTGGCCTCACACCAAGCAACATATTTTCGCCATATACGGTGATAATGTTTTGCTGTCACGTCTTTCCTAGCCTTTATCAGCGTAGGAATAACTTCATCCGGAATGCCTTTCTCCGCTAGGTTCTGGCGTTCAACCGCCATGCCGTCAAACGCAGCCGCGGTAAGTCTTGGAACAGACAGGGCCCCTGTTGCAACAGATCCTGTCTAAGAGGCAGAGGCCATGGGTCCTCTGTGAGCATTTCTTGCAGTTCCGGATACCAAGTCCTTCTTGGCCAATCTGGAACAATGAGTATTGTTCTCACTCCTCTTTTTCTTACGATTCTCAGCACCTTGGGTATGAGAGGAAGAGGAGGAAACACATAAACCGACTGGAACACCCACGGTGTCACTAGAGCGTCCACAGCTATCGCCTGAGGGTCTCTTGACCTGGCGCAATACCTTTGTAGCTTTTTGTTTAGGTGGGATGCCATCATGTCCACCTGTGGCAGTTCCCATCGATTTGTAATCGGTGTGAAGACTTCTTGATGAAGTCCCCACTCTCCCGGATGGAGGTCATGCCTGCTGAGGAAGTCTGCTTCCCAGTTGTCCACTCCCGGAATGAACACTGCTGACAGTGCTTGCACGTGATTCTCTGCCCAGCGAAGAATTCTCGTGGCTTCTGCCATCGCCACCCTGCTTCTTGTGCCGCCCTGGCGGTTTACATGAGCCACTGCGGTGATGTTGTCTGACTGAATCAGCACCGGTTGGTTGCGAAGCAGAGGCTCCGCTTGACTCAGGGCGTTGTATATGGCCCTTAGTTCCAGGATATTTATGTGCAGACAAGTCTCCTGACTGGACCACAGCCCCTGGAAGTTTCTTCCCTGAGTGACTGCCCCCCACCCTCTGAGGCTTGCATCCGTGGTCACCAGGATCCAGTCCTGTATGCCGAACCTGCGGCCCTCGAGAAGGTGAGCACTCTGCAGCCACCACAGAAGAGACACCCTGGCCCTGGGGGATAGGGTGATCAGCCGATGCATCTGAAGATGCGATCCAGACCACTTGTCCAACAGATCCCACTGAAAAGTCCTCGCATGGAACCTGCCGAAGGGAATGGCTTCGTATGACGCTACCATCTTTCCCAGGACTCGCGTGCATTGATGCACTGACACCCGTTTTGGTTTTAAGAGGTCTCTGACCAGAGTCACGAGCTCCTGGGCCTTCTCCTCCGGGAGAAACACCTTCTTCTGGTCTGTGTCCAGAATCATGCCCAGGAAGGGCAGTCTCGTCGTAGGAATCAGCTGCGACTTTGGAATATTCAGAATCCAGCCGTGCTGTACTAACACCTCCCGAGGGTGTGCTATACTTATCAGCAACTGCTCTCTGGACCTCACCTTTATGAGGAGATCGTCCAAGTATGGGATAATTGTGACTCCTTGCTTCCGCAGGAGCACCATCATTTCCGCCATTACCTTGGTAAATATTCTCGGTGCCGTGGACAGACCAAACGGCGTATCCTTTCCGTTGGCGGGAAAGGATACGCCATAAGTAACCGTTTGGAAATCTGCACTTTCCTATCTAGAGAATCCCAAGCTTTTTCACATAACTGATTTAACTCATGTGAAGGGGGAAGTGTCACTTCTTGCCTTTTTTCCCCAAACATATAAACCCTCTTGTCAGGGACAGGGTTTACCTCTGAAATGTGCAATACATCCTTCATTGCTATAATCATGTAGTGGATGACTTTAGCCATTTTAGGCTGCAACTTTGCATCATCGCCATCGACACTGGAGTCAGAATCCGTGTCGATATCTGTGTCAACAATCTGGGATAGTGGGCGCTTCTGAGACCCTGACGGCCTCTGCGCTGTAGGATCAGGCATGGGTTGAGACCCTGACTGTCCCAAGGCTTCAGCTTTATCCAACCTTTTATGCAAGGAGTTTACATTATCATTTAACACCTTCCACATATCCATCCAATCAGGTGTTGGCGCCGTCGGCGGCGACCCCACATTCATCTGCACTTGCTCTGCTTCCACATAGCCTTCCTCGTCAAACATGTCGACACAATCGTACCGACACACCACACACACAGGGGATGCTCTATTTGAGGACAGACCCCCCACAAGGCCGTTTGGAGAGACAGAGAGAGAATATGCCAGCACACACCCCAGCGCTATATAACCCAGGAATTACACAGTTACTTAGTGTTTACCCAGTAGCTGCTGTATTAGTGATTTTGCGCTAAATTTATGTGCCCCCCCCTCTCTTTTTACTCTCTTTCTACCGTGATTCTGCAGGGGAGAGCCTGGGGAGCTTCCTCTCAGCGGAGCTGTGGAGAGAAAATGGCGCTGGTGAGTGCTGAGGAAGAAGCCCCGCCCCCTCAGCGGCGGGCTTCTGTCCTGCGATTTTGTATAAAAATAATGGCGTCGGCTCATGCATATATACAGTGCCCAGCTGTATATCTGTTCTATTATGCCAGGAGGTACTCAATTGCTGCCCAAGGCGCCCCCCCCCCCCCCCCCCCCCTTCGCCCTGCACCCTACAGTGACCGGAGTGTGCGGGTTTAATGTGGGAGCAATGGCGCACAGCTGCAGTGCTGTGCGCTACCTCATATGAAGACAGGAGTCTTCTGCCGCCGATTTTGAAGTCTTCTCGCTTCTCTCGCCGGCTTCTGCCTTCTGGCTCTACGAGGGGGACTGCGGCGCGGCTCCGGGATCGGACGACCAAGGGTGAGTTCCTGTGTTCGATCCCTCTGGAGCTAATGGTGTCCAGTAGCCTAAGAATCACGACCTATCCGCAGTTAGTAGGTTTGCTTCTCTCCCCTCAGTCCCATGTAGCAGAGAGTCTGTTGCCAGCAGATCTCTGAAAATAAAAAACCTAACAAAATACTTTCTTATTAGCAAGCTCAGGAGAGCTCACTAAAGTGCACCCAGCTCTGTCCGGGCACAGATTCTAACTGAGGTCTGGAGGAGGGACATAGAGGGAGGAGCCAGTGCACACCAGTAGACCTAATTCTTTCTTAGAGTGCCCTGTCTCCTGCGGAGCCAGTCTATTCCCCCATGGTCCTTACGGAGTCCCCAGCATCCACTAGGACGTTAGAGAAATACGGGGGATCCCCTGTCATTTCCCCCCCCCCCCCCCCGTATTTTGGCAAACAGGAACGGCTCAAAGAGCCCGAGGCTGGTTATGCTTAGGAGGGGGAACCCCACACAAATAGTTTTCGGGTTTTTTACCGTTTTTTTTAAACATTTTTAAAAATCTAATCAAAGTCCGTCTAATCGGCCGTTTTTCGACAGCGGGACTGTCAAATTCGTTTTTTATTGAATATGTCGAATTCCGGCACCCACCTGCCGGAATTCGACGGTCGAATTGTGTCGAATTTAAAAACGGGCGAAAAAGTGCTGCAATTCACCCGGAATTGCATATACCCCATAGAGATAAATTTCAAGATGGTCAAAAAAACTGCGGGATTTAGGCAGTTGAGGATTATTAAAGTAGGAAAAGGATAAGCACATGAGGGAAGAGGGCCCTACTCGTGAGAGCTTCCATTCTAAAGGGTAGGGGCAGACAGACAGGGGTGACACAGATGGGGTAGACCGAGCATGGGACAGAGGGTTAGGATGAGATTTGGCTGGGTTTGGTAAAGAAGTGGGTCTTAAGAGCCCGTTTGAAGTTCTATAGCGATTAGCGAGGTGGAGAGTCTGAGGGGGAGAGGTAAAGAATTCCAGAGAGAGGGAGCAGCATGTGAAAAATCTTGGAGATAGGAGAGGGAGGAAGTAATCAGAAGACAGGAGAGTCGGTGTGCATTAGCAGAGCGACGAGGACGGGTGGGAGAGTAAAGGGAGACAAGGTTAGAGATGTAAATAGGAGAGGAGTGGGTGAGTGCTTTGTAAGCGAGTGTGAGTAGTTTGAATTGGATTCTGAAAGGGAAGGGAAGCTAGTGAAGGGCTTGTAGGAAAGTGGAGGTGTATGTAGTGCGTTTGGTGCGGAAGATGAGCCGGGCTACAGCATTGAGGATAGATTGGAGTGGAGAGAGGTAATTGTCAGGGAGGCCAGTTAAGAAGAGATTACAGTAATCCTGTCTGGATATAATCAGTGATAATGGTCTTGGTGGCATCCTGGGTGAGAAAAGGTCTGATCCTGGAAATGTTTTTTTTTTTTAAAGTTAGGATTTTTATTAAAAAGTGATTAATAACCGAAACAATATCGAAGTTATACATGTACAGGTCAAGATGTTGAATATGCAGATAAAAGATTCGTCCACATATTGCCATAGAATTATAACACAAAAAAGATAAATAAAAAATAAAAATTTCCAGATAATAATAGGAGGAAATATACAGTTCCATGACAATATAGGCTATCAAGTGATAGCAGTATATACCATGTGTAAATACAAAGGTGTACATGATCAGTCTCTCTTTATTTTATATTTATAGTTTAGAACCTATACCAAAACAGAGAGAAAACTTGTTAGAAGTAAAAACAAAAAGAGAAAAGAGGAAAGAGAAAGAAAGAGTGTAAGAATAAAAGGGGAAAGTTGAGAAGGTTATAGATAAGGAAACGGGAAGTTGGTTGCAATTCCAAGCAGAGACAATAGAAGAGGAGGATAGCAGAGGTATTAGCAGAGTCCGGGTATTAATAAAGAGCGCGCGAGGTACCACGGGGACCAAATGTTGTGGAATTGGGCCATAGTGTTATTCCTCAGGCTGGTAATATATTCCATATTGGCTATATAGCTAATCTTAGTCATCAGCAATGCCTTGTGAGGGTGGTTTATGATCCTTCCAACTTTTAGCAATCAGATTTAGCTGCCATGCAGAAGTGCATAACGAGCTTATCATGGAGTTTGGGTAGTGACGGTATGGGGGCATGAAGTAAAGCAATTTCAGGAGAGAGATCTATGTTATGTCCGCAGGTTTGAGCGATGAGAGCTCCAACTGTGTTCCAGAAGGGGCGAATAGAGGGGCAAGTCCACCAGACGTGGAAAAAGGTGCCGCCCTCTCCACAGAGTCTCCAGCATAAATTCGAGGTCGTAGGGAAAATGGAATGAAGTCTGGAGGGGACTAGATACCATCTGGTATAAACTTTGTAACATGTCTCTTTAAGTGCCACACTAATAGAGGCTTTAGCAATGCGCAATCTAATGTCTTCCCATTGATCTTCTTCCAATGGATGGGAGAGATCTGATTCCCAAGCTAGTTCATGGGGTTCTCGGGGAGGAGGATCTGGAGCCAAAATAGAGTTATAAATTGTTGAGATATTCCCCTTTTTGCCAATTGAAAGTAAACACATATGTTCGAAGGAGGTGGGTGGTCTCAGAGGAGTAGTTTTAAGTTGTGATTTAAGAAAGCTAAGAATTTGAATATAATGGTAGTGACACGAGGATGGAATACCGAAGCGTCCTTGAAAATCTCCAAAAGAAGTCGGTGCAGAATGGCCTTTAACATGGATAAATCTCGTGACACCCTGAATTTGCCATGGGGCTGCCACGTTTCGTTCGCTTCCCGGGGGGAAGGCGGGGTGGCCCCAGATAGGTGACAGCGGTGATGGGTATGAAGGATTATAAGTGGCACGGAGTTTATCCCATAGTCCGAGGGTGAATTTAATCATGGGGACTGAATAGGCCGAGGCTGATCTGCAGGACCCGGGGAGCCACAGAAGGGAGTCGAGGGGAATACCCTGATACATTGACTTCTCAATATCGACCCATTTTCTGATCCCTAGGGGGAATGCCAGGACACTACGTGGTTAAGTTTACAGGCGTTAAAATAAGCCTGAAGATTAGGATATCCCAAACCGCCTGAGGTTGCGCTCTTGGTCAATATGGTTCGTCTTATTCGAGATTTACGATGAGCCCAAATAAATTTGTTGCACAGTGTTTGCAGGGAAGCCAAAGTCACTCGGGACACCATTGTCGGAACGGTTTGGAACAAGTAGAGGATACGGGGAAGGAAATTCATTTTTAGGGCGTTAATCCGTCCAATCCATGAGATATATAATCGATCCCATTTATCCAGGTCTTGAGTGAGCGGTTTAATTATAGGAACATAATTAGCCCGATAGAGGCTAGTGTAGGATTTAGTGATAAATATGCCAAGGTACTTGATAGCCGAGGGTCTCCAGCCTGGAAATGTTTTTGAGATGAAAATTACAGGTTTGTGAGAGGTGCTGAATGTGTGGTTTAAAGGCGACGGAGGAGTCCAGGATTATGCCAAGACAGCTTACTTGGGGGCTAGAGGAGATAGTCATGCCATCAATGGATAATGAGATTGTGTGAGGTGAGGTTGTGCGTGAGTGATAAGGGGTATGTTTATTCTCTTCTATTCCCCTCCTTTTCTCTGTCTGATTCTATTGTTTGTATTATATTACTATATTTCATATCTTTGAAGCAAATGTATAATTTGAACCCTTTAGTGATTTTATAATAATTCATCACTAATTGTGTACCTTTTAATAACAAACCCGCAGAGGTTGCATCTAGACATGTATATCTTTAAATCATTAGGAATATTCTGTTCATGGAAGAATGCACGCCAGTCATATAGAATGTAAAACGTAAGAATGTATTTCAACAAACAATTGCTACTCATAGAATTCACTTATATCATTAAACAGTATTGGTCAAATACAATGCAAGTCATCATATAATAGGTTCAAAGGTTAAATCTATATAAGAAAGAAACAGGATGAAAGAAGTGTGATAGATGTATGTACTGTATGTGTGTGTGTTTATTACTGGGGAGATATCACTCAAAGCACTCGGCTAAATCACAGATTGCATAAAATGAAACCCTAGATTTATTGATACATATTTAAAAAATATATATCTGAAGAGACATCTAAGGGGATTGGTTTTGGTTTATATATATGGCCATCATGTTACTGGCCATCATGTTACTGGGTCTGGGAGCTGGAAAAAGGCAGTTCGGTGCCTCAGCACCATTTTTCAACCCCCGCTGGCATTTTCTTAATTTCAAATTTAGCGGGCTGAAGCGTGCCGGGAAGGGGCGGGGCTTAGCCGCACAGCTTGTCAGCGCCAATTTCTCTCCTCCACGTCGCTGCAGAGAACGCTGGCCCGGGACCTCCAAGCTCCTCTAAAAGTAACAGGGAGCCTATCGGGGGGGAGGGGGGTGCACAGTTATCTATAGCAGCGCTGTCAACATATTTTTTCTCTGACGTCCTAGTGGATGCTGGGAACTCCGTAAGGACCATGGGGAATAGCGGCTCCGCAGGAGACTGGGCACAAAAGTAAAGCTTTAGGACTACCTGGTGTGCACTGGCTCCTCCCCCTATGACCCTCCTCCAAGCCTCAGTTAGATTTTTGTGCCTGAACGAGAAGGGTGCACACTAGGGGCTCTCCTGAGCTGCTTAGTGAAAAGTTTAGTTTTAGGTTTTTTATTTTCAGTGAGACCTGCTGGCAACAGGCTCACTGCATCGAGGGACTAAGGGGAGAAGAAGCGAACTCACCTGTGTGCAGAGTGGATTGGGTTTCTTAGGCTACTGGACACCATTAGCTCCAGAGGGATCGAACACAGGCCCAGCCATGGAGTCCGGTCCCAGAGCCGCGCCGCCGGCCCCCTTACAGAGCCAGAAGCAAGAAGAGGTCCGGAAAATCGGCGGCAGAAGACATCCTGTCTTCACCAAGGTAGCGCACAGCACTGCAGCTGTGCGCCATTGCTCCTCAGCACACTTCACACTTCGGTCACTGAGGGTGCAGGGCGCTAGGGGGGGGCGCCCTGAGCAGCAATAAAAACACCTTGGCTGGCGAAAATACATCACATATAGCCCCCAGGGCTATATGGATGAATTTTAACCCCTGCCAGATTACACTGAAAAACGGGAGAAAAGGCCGCCGAGAAAGGGGCGGATCCTATCTCCTCAGCACACTGGCGCCATTTTCCCTCACAGCTCCGTTGGAGGGAAGCTCCATGGCTCTCCCCTGCAGTCACTACACTACAGAAAGGGTTAAAAAAGAGAGGGGGGCACTAATTAGGCGCAGTATAAACAATACAGCAGCTATAAGGGGAAAAACACTTATATAAGGTTATCCCTGTATATATATGGCGCTCTGGTGTGTGCTGGCATACTCTCCCTCTGTCTCCCCAAAGGGCTAGTGGGGTCCTGTCCTCTATCAGAGCATTCCCTGTGTGTGTGCTGTGTGTCGGTACGTTTGTGTCGACATGTATGAGGAGGAAAATGATGTGGAGGCGGAGCAAATTGCCTGTAATAGGGATGTCACCCCCTAGGGCAGGCATGTCCAAACTGTGGCCCTCCAGCTGTTGTGAAACAGGCTCACTGCATCGAGGGACTAAGGGGAGAAGAAGCGAACTCACCTGCGTGCAGAGTGGATTGGGCTTCTTAGGCTACTGGACATTAGCTCCAGAGGGACGATCACAGGCCCAGCCATGGATGGGTCCCAGAGCCGCGCCGCCGTCCCCCTTACAGAGCCAGAAGAGCAGAAGAGGTCCGGAAAATCGGCGGCAGAAGACGTCAGTCTTCAACAAGGTAGCGCACAGCACTGCAGCTGTGCGCCATTGCTCTCAGCACACTTCACACTCCGGTCACTGAGGGTGCAGGGCGCTGGGGGGGGGCGCCCTGAGACGCAATAAAAACACCTTGGATGGCAAAAAAATGCATCACATATAGCTCCTGGGCTATATGGATGCATTTAACCCCTGCCAGAATACATAGAAAAACGGGAGATAAGGCCGTCAATAAGGGGGCGGAGCCTATCTCCTCAGCACACTGGCGCCATTTTCCCTCACAGCTCCGTTGGAGGGAAGCTCCCCGGCTCTCCCCTGCAGTCACTACACTACAGAAAGGGTTAAAAAAGAGAGGGGGGACACTAATTACGCGCAGTATTAAAGATACAGCAGCTATAAGGGGAAAAACACTTATATAAGGTTATCCCTGTATATATATAGCGCTCTGGTGTGTGCTGGCAAACTCTCCCTCTGTCTCCGCAAAGGGCTAGTGGGGTCCTGTCCTCTATCAGAGCATTCCCTGTGTGTGCTGTGTGTCGGTACGTTTGTGTCGACATGTATGAGGAGAAAAATGATGTGGAGACGGAGCAGATTGCCTGTAATAGTGATGTCACCCCCTAGGGGGTCGACACCTGAGTGGATGAACTGTTGGAAGGAATTACGTAACAGTGTCAGCTCTGTATAAAAGACAGTGGTTGACATGAGACAGCCGGCTACTCAGCTTGTGCCTGTCCAGACGTCTCATAGGCCGTCAGGGGCTCTAAAGCGCCCGTTACCTCAGATGGCAGATATAGACGCCGACACGGATACTGACTCCAGTGTCGACGGTGAAGAGACAAATGTGACTTCCAGTAGGGCCACACGTTACATGATTGAGGCAATGAAAAATGTTTTACACATTTCTGATAATACGAGTACCACCAAAAAGGGGTATTATGTTCGGTGAGGAAAAACTACCTGTAGTTTTCCTGAATCTGAGAAATTAAATGAGGTGTGTGATGAAGCGTGGGTTTCCCCCGATAAAAAAACTGATAATTTCTAAAAAGTTATTGGCATATATCCTTTCCCGCCAGAGGTTAGGGTGCGTTGGGAAACACCCCCTAGGGGGGATAAAGCGCTCACACGCTTGTCAAAACAAGGGCTCTACCCTCTCCTGAGATGGCCGCCCTTAAGGATCCTGCTGATAGAAAGCAGAAGGGTATCCTAAAATGTATTTACACACATACTGGTGTTATACTGCGACCAGCAATCGCCTCAGCCTGGATGTGCAGTGCTGGGTTGGCGTGGTCGGATTCCCTGACTGAAAATATTGATACCCTAGATAGGGACAGTATATTATTGCCTGTAGAGCATTTAAAAGATGCATTTCTATATATGGGTGATGCACAGCGGGATATTTGCCGATTGGCATCAAGAGTAAGTGCGCTGTCCATTTCTGCCAGAAGAGGGTTATGGACACGACAGTGGTCAGGTGATGTGAATTCCAAATGGCATATGGAAGTATTGCCTTATAAAGGGGAGGAGTTATTTGGGGTCGGTCTTTCAGACCTGGTGGCCACGGCAACAGCTGGGAAATCCACGTTTTTACCCCAGGTCGCCTCTCAACATAAGAAGACGCCGTATTATCAGGCGCAGTCCTTTCGTTCCCATAAGGGCACGTGGGCAAAAGGTTCCTCATTTCTGCCCCGTGACAGAGGGAGAGGGAAACGGCTGCAGAAATCAGCCAGTTCCCAGGAACAGAAGCCCTCTCCCGCCTCTGCCAAGCCCTCAGCATGACGCTGGGGCTTTACAAGCAGACAGGGAGGCAGTGTTGGAAGCCATTCACAAGCTGTATTCCCAGCAGGTGATAATTAAGGTACCCCTCCTGCAACAGTGAAAGTGGTATTACTCCACACTGTTGTGGTACCGAAGCCGGACGGCTCGGTGAGACCGATTTTAAATCTAAAATCTTTGAATACTTACATACAGAGGTTCAAATTCAAGAGAAGGGGACTACATGGTGTCTCTGGACATCAAGGATGCTTACCTTCATGTCCCAATTTACCCTTCTCACCAAGGGTACCTCAGGTTTGTGGTACAGAACTGTCACTATCAGTTTCAGACGCTGCCGTTTGGATGGTCCACGGCACCCCGGGTCTTTACCAAGGTAATGGCCGAAATGATGATACTCCTTCGAAGGAAGGGAGTTTTAGTTATCCCTTACTTGGACGATCTCCTGATAAGGGTAAGATCCTGGGAACAGTTGGAGGTCGGTGTAGCACTATCTCAGGTAGTGTTGCGACAGCACGATTGGATTCTCAATATTCCAAAATCGCAGCTGGTTCCGACGACTCGTCTTCTGTTCCTAGGGATGATTCTGGACACAGTTCAGAAAAAGGTGTTTCTCCCGGAGGAGAGAGCCAGGGAGTTATCCGAGCTAGTCAGGAACCTCCTAAAACCGAGCCAAGTCTCAGTGCATCAATGCACAAGGGTTCTGGGAAAAATGGTAGCTTCTTACGAAGCAAAGCCATTCGGCAGATTCCACGCAAGAACTTTCCAGTGGGACCTGCTGGACAAATGGTCCGGGTCGCATCTTAAGATGCATCAGCGGATAACCCGGTCACCAAGGACAAGGGTGTCCCTCCTGTGGTGGTTGCAGAGTGCTCATCTTCTAGAGGGCCGCAGAGTCGGCATTCAGGACTGGGTCCTGGTGACCACGGATGCCAGCCTGCGAGGCTGGGGAGCAGTCACACAGGGAAAAAATTTCCAGGGCTTATGGTCAAGCCTGGAGACATCTTTTCACATAAATATCCTGGAGCTAAGGGCCATTTACAATGCTCTCAGCTTAGCAAGACCTCTGCTTCAAGGTCAGCCGGTGTTGATCCAGTCGGACAACATCACGGCAGTCACCCATGTAAACGGACAGGGTGGCACAAGAAGCAGTCAATGGCAGAAGCTGCAAGGATTCTTCGCTGGGCGGAAAATCATGGGATAGCACTGTCAGCAGTATTCATTCCGGGAGTGGACAACTGGGAAGCAGACTTCCTCAGCAGGTACGGCCTCCACCCGGGAGAGTGGGGACTTCACCCAGAAGTCTTCCACATGATTGTAAACCTTTGGGAAAAACCAAAGGTGGACATGATGGCGTCCCGCCTAAACAAAAAATTGGACAGGTATTGCGCCAGGTCAAGGGACTTTCAGGCAATAGCTGTGGACGCTCTGGTAACACCGTGGGTGTACCAGTCAGTGTATGTGTTCCCTCCTCTTCCTCATATACCAAAAGTACTGAGAATTATAAGACGGAGGGGAGTAAGAACTATACTCGTGGCTCCGGATTGGCCAAGAAGGACTTGGTACCCGGAACTTCAAGAGATGCTCACGGAGGACCCGTGGCCTCTACCTCTAAGAAGGGACCTGCTCCAGCAAGGACCCTGTCTATTCCGAGACTTACCGCGGCTGCGTTTAACGGCAGGGCGGTTGAACGCCGGATCCTGAAGGAAAAAGGCATTCCGGATGAAGTCATCCCTACCCTGATCAAGCCAGGAAGGATGTAACCGCAAAGCATTATCACCGCATTTGGCGAAAATATGTTGCGGTGTGCGAGGCCAGTAAGGCCCCGATGGAGGAATTTTCAACTAGGTCGATTCCTGCATTTCCTGTAAACAGGAGTGTCTATGTGCCTAAAATTGGGGTCCATTAAGGTTCAAATTTCGGCCCTGTCAATTTTCTTCCAGAAAGAACTAACTTCAGTTCCTGAAGTTCAGACGTTTTGTAAAAGGGGTACTGCATATACAGCCTCCTTTTGTGCCTACAGTGGCACCTTGGGATCTCAATGTAGTTTTGGGGTTCCTAAAGTCACATTGGTTTGAACCACTTGAGTCTGTGGAGTTAAAATATCTCACATGGAAAGTGGTCATGTTGTTGGCCCTGGCCTCGGCCAGGCGCGTGTCAGAATTGGGGGCTTTATCCTGTAAAGGCCCTTATCTGATCTTCCAGACAGGGCGGAATTGAGGACTCATCCTCAATTTCTCCCTAAGGTGTTTTCAGCGTTTCACGTGAACCAGCCTATTGTGGTACCTGCGGCTACTAGGGACTTGGAGGACTCCAAGTTGCTGGACGTAGTCAGGGCCCTGAAAATATGTTTCCAGGACGGCTGGAGTCAGAAAATCTGACTCGCTGTTTATCCTGTATGCACCCAACAAGCTGGGTGCTCCTGCTTCTAAGCAGACTATTGCTCGTTGGATTTGTAGCACAATTCAGCTTGCACATTCTGTGGCAGGCCTGCCACAGCCAAAATCTGTAAAAGCCCATTCCACACGGAAAGGGGCTCATCTTGGGCGGCTGCCCGAGGGGTCTCGGCTTTACAACTTTGCCGAGCAGCTACTTGGTCAGGGGCAAACACGTTTGCTAAATTCTACAAATTTGATACCCTGGCTGAGGAGGACCTGGAGTTCTCTCATTCGGTGCTGCAGAGTCATCCGCACTCTCCCGCCCGTTTGGGAGCTTTGGTATAATCCCCATGGTCCTTACGGAGTTCCCAGCATCCACTAGGACGTCAGAGAAAATAAGAATTTACTTACCGATAATTCTATTTCTCATAGTCCGTAGTGGATGCTGGGCGCCCATCCCAAGTGCGGATTGTCTGCAATACTTGTACATAGTTATTGTTACAAAAATCGGGTTATTGTGGTTGTGAGCCATCTTTCCAGAGGCTCCTCGGTCATCATGCTGTTAACTGGATTCAGATCACAGGTTGTACGGTGTGATCGGTGTGGCTGGTATGAGTCTTACCCGGGATTCATAAATCCTTCCTTATTGTGTACGCTCGTCCGGGCACAGTATCCTAACTGAGGCTTGGAGGAGGGTCATAGGGGGAGGAGCCAGTGCACACCAGGTAGTCCTAAAGCTTTACTTTTGTGCCCAGTCTCCTGCGGAGCCGCTATTCCCCATGGTCCTTACGGAGTTCCCAGCATCCACTACGGACTATGAGAAATAGAATTATCGGTAAGTAAATTCTTATTTTCTTTTGGGATGTATGGGAACTGGGGTGTGATCTAGCATACTCCCTCTGTGTTGCTCCGACTGGGCTTCCTTGTTGGTCTGTCGCCTAGCTGAGGCGGTGTGTGTGTGTGTGTCGGGGTGTCTGAGGCTGAGTGTTATTCCCCGGAGGAGGTTGCTGTGGGAACAGATGTGGGTCTGGAGTTGGCCCTGTCTGCTCAGCCTACACCTGATTTACTTACAATGTTAAGTGTGCTTAATGCAAATGTGGCCTATTTGTCTAAAAGGTTGGATAAATCGGAGTCTCAGACTCAGGTATGGAGGAAATCCATGGAGGATGCTTTGTCTCAGGTGCAGACCCCATTAGGGTCGCAAAAGCGGCCTTTTACTCAGTTGGTAGATACGGATACCGACACGGATTCTGATTCCGATGTCGATTTTACTGAGGCTGCTTTACATCCACGGTTAGTTAAGAGTATTCAGTACATGATTGTGGCTATAAAGGATGTTTTACAAATTTCTGAAGAACCTGCGGTGCAGGAAACAAGGATTTGCTTGTTCAAAGGGAAAAAACCTTAGGTGAAGTTTCCCCCCTCTCATGAAATGAATACTCTTTGCGAAAAGGCTTGGGAGTCGCCGGATAAGAGGTGGCAGATTCCCAAGAGAATTTACATGGCGTATCCTTTCCCCTCTGATGACAGAGAAAAATGGGAGTTGTCTCCGAATGTCGACAAGGCTGTATCCCGGTTGTCTAAGAAGGTGGCGCTTCCGTCCCCTGACACGGCAGCTCTCAAGGATCCAGCGGATCGCAAGCTGGAGACATCTCTGAAGTCCATTTTCGCTAATACGGGTGCATTGCTCAGACCTGCTGTGGCGTCGGTATGTGTGAGTAGTGCTATTGCTAAATGGGCTGAGAATTTAGCGGCTGATATGGATACGCTTGATAAAGGTAATGTTCTTTTGACTCTTGGTTATATCAAGGATGCTGCAGATTACCTGAAGGATGCCGCGAGGGATGTAGGTCTCTTGGGATCAAGAGCCAATGCCATGGCGATCTCGGCCAGGAGAGCGCTGTGGATTCATCAATGGAATGCTGATGCCTACTCCAAGAGATCTATGGAAACTCTCCCCTTCAAAGGTAATGTCTTGTTTGGTGACTGCTTGGCTGATCTGGTGTCTACCGCGACGGCGGGTTAGTAATCTTTTCTTCCTTATGTTCCCACACAACAGAAAAAGACACCACATCAGCAGATGCAGTCCTTTCGTCCCAATAAATACAAGTTTGGAAAAGGTTTGTCCTTCCTCGCTTCAAAGGGTAGAGCAAGGGGAAGAAAGTCGCCTGCAGTATCAGGCGCCCAGGACCAAAAGTCCTCCCCTGCCTCTGGGGACGCTGGGGCTTCCCTCGGGGGGTCCGGACTGGTGGGTGCCGTCTGCGGATCTTCAGTCAGGTCTGGGTTAAATCAAGCCTGGATCCTTGGGTCCTAGATATAGTATCTCAGGGATACAAACTGGAGTTTGAGGAGGTGCCCCCTCACCGGTGCTTCATTCCGGCCTTACCAGTGTCTCTTCTGGACAGGGAGGTGGTGAAGGCAGCAATACAAAAGTTGTGTCAACAGAGGGTCATTGTTCCCGTTTCCCCGTCCCAACGGGGGGAGGGGTTCTACGCGAGCCTCTTTGTGGTACCGAAACCTGACGGTTCGGTCAGACCGATTCTGAACCTAAAGTCCCTCAATCCATACTTGAAGGTTTTCAAGTTCAAGATGGAATCTCTTCGAGCTGTGATTGCCAGCCTAGAAGGGGGGGACTTTATGGCGTCAGTCGACATAAAGGATGCCTACTTACCCGTCCCAATATATCCTCCACATCAAGCTTTCCTAAGGTTTGCGGTACAGGATTCTCATTACCAATTTCAGACGTTGCCGTTTGGGCTTTCCACGGGCCCGAGGATTTTCACCAAAGTCATGGCAGAAATGATGGTTCTCCTTCGCAAGCAAGGGGTTATTATTATCCCGTACTTGGACGATCTCCTGATAAAGGCCAGGTCCAGGGAACGGTTGCTAAGAAATGTGGATTTGTCTCTGTCCGTTCTGCGACAACACGGTTGGCTGCTAAATTTGCCAAAGTCTCAGTTTATTCCAACCACTCGGTTGCTCTTTCTGGGCATGATTCTGGACACGGGCTTACGGAAGGTGATTCTTCCGGAAGACAAAGCTCTGGAACTCCAGACGATGATCAGGGAGCTTCTGAGGCCAAAAAGTGTCTGTTCATCAATGTACTCGGGGTCTGGGGAAGATGGTTGCGGCGTACGAAGCCATTCAGTTTGGCAGGTTTCATGCCTGGGCGTTTCAGTGGTATCTGCTGAGCAAGTGGTCCGGGTCTCACCTGCACATGCACCGGAAGATAAGTCTATCTCCCAGGGCCAGGATTTCTCTCCTGTGGTGGCTACAAAGTTCTCACCTCCTAGGAGGGCGCCGATTCGGTATCCTGGATTGGGTACTGTTGACAACAGATGCAAGTCTCCGAGCCTGGGGCGCAGTCACCCAGGGAATAAATTTCCAGGGGAAATGGTCGCCCCAGGAATCTTGTCTCCACATAAATGTTCTCGAGTTAAGAGCCATTTACAACGGCCTGCTACAAGCAAGAAGTCTTCTTCAGGGTCGGCCTGTCCTGATCAATCAGACAACATAACTGCTGTGGCGCATATAAACCGTCAAGGCGGAACAAGGCGGCTATGGCGGAGGCCACAAGAATCCTTCGCTGGGCGGAACAGCACGTGAGCGCCCTGTCGGCAGTCTTACTTCCGGGAGTGGACAACTGGGAAGCAGACTTCCTCAGCAGACACGGTCTCCATCCAGGAGAGCGGGCTCTTCATCAAGAGGTATTTGCAGAACTGACAAAGCGTTGGGGAACTCCGCTGATCGACATGATGGCGTCTCGCCTCAACAAGAATCTTCCGAGGTATTGTTCCAGGTCAAGGGACCCCCAAGCCAGTGCAGTGGACGCCTGGTGACTCCGTGGGTCTTTCAGTCGATGTATGTGTTCCCTCCGCTTCCTCTCATTCCAAAGGTGCTGGGAATCATTCGACGAGCAAGAGTGCAAACAATTCTTGTCGTTCCAGATTGGCCAAGAGCCTGGTATCCAGATCTTCAGGAATTACTTGTGGAAGATCCTTGGCCACTCCCTCTAAGAGAGGACCTGTTATTGCAGGGACCATGCGTGTTCCCAGACTTACCGCGGCTGCGTTTGACAGCATGGAAGTTGAGCGCCAAATCTTAGCTCGGAAAGGTATTCCCAGGGAGGTCATTCCCACTCTCCTTAAGGCGAGGAAGGAAGTTACGGCGAAACATTATCACCGTATTTGGAGAAAGTATGTTTCGTGGTGTGAGACCAAAGCTGCTCCTGCGGAAGAATTTCACTTGGGCGGTTTCTCCATTTTTTGCAGGCAGGCGTCTATGCCGGCCTGAAATTGGGATCCATCAAGGTGCAGATTTCGGCTTTATCTAACTTCTTTCAGAAGGAATTGGCTGTTCTCCCTGAGGTTCAGACTTTTGTGAAGGGAGTGATGTATATTCATCCTTCGTTTGTGCCCCCGGTGGCACCATGGGATCTTGACGTGGTCTTACAGTTTCTTATGTCTTCCTGGTTTGAACCTTTGCGTAAGGTAGAGTTAAAGTTTCCCACTGGGAAGGTGGTCATGCTGTTGGCTCTGGCATCTGCCAGGCGGGTGTCTGAGTTGGCGGCCTTGTCACACAAGAGTCCGTAATTGATCTTCCATTCGGATAGGGCGGATTTGAGGACTCGTCAACAATTTCTGCCGATGGTGGTTTCTTCATTTAACATTAACCAACCTGTTGTGGTACCTGTGGCTACAGATGCTGTGGCAGTTCCAAGGTCTCTTGATATTGTGAGAGCTTTGAAGATCTACGTCGCCAGAACGGCGGTGGCCAGGAAAACAGAGGCGCTGTTTGTCCTGTATGTTTCCAACAAGATTGGTCATCCTGCTTCGAAGCAGACTATTGCACGCTGGATTTGTAGTACGATTCAGCAAGCTCATTCTTCGGCTGGGCTACCGGTTCCGAAATCAGTGAAGGCCCATTCTACCAGGAAGGTGGGCTCATCTTGGGCGGCTGCCCGAGGAGTCTCGGCACTTCAGCTTTGCCGAGCAGCTACGTGGTCGGGTTCAAACACCTTTGCTAAGTTTTACAAGTTTGATACCCTGGCTGAGGAGGACCTCATGTTTGCTCAATCGGTGCTGCAGAGTCGTCCGCACTCTCCTTCCCGTGTTGGAGCTTTGGTATAGACCCCATGGTCCTTTTGGAGTCCCCAGCATCCTCTAGGACGTAAGAGAAAATAGGATTTTTGTACCTACCGGTAAATCCTTTTCTCCTAGTCCGTAGAGGATGCTGGGCGCCCATCCCAGTGCGGACGGTTACTTGCAGTGTGTTCTTATTAGTTGCATTGGTTTACACACAGGTTGTGTATTTATTGTTTCAGCTGGTTGCTGGAGTTAAATTCATACTGTTATCTGGTTTACTGTTACTCCGGTTGTACGGTATGTTGTGGTGTGGGCTGTTATGTTCTAGCCCTTAGTTTGAACTTAAATCTTTTCCTCGAAATGTCCGTCTTTCCTGGGCACAGTTCCTATAACTGAGGTCTGGAGGAGGGGCATAGAGGGAGGAACCAGTTCACACCCAGTTAGTCTTTTCAGTGTGCCCAAGCTCCTGCGGATCCCGTCTATACCCCATGGTCCTTTTGGAGTCCTCAGCATCCTCTACGGACTAGGAGAAAAGGATTTACCGGTAGGTACTAAAATCCTATTATATGTCTCTAAAATGGATATAAGGAAATTACTCTGTAACAGTGAGGGTTGGAAGATGATCAGCTCAGTCTTAGGCATGTTGAGTTTAAGAAAGCGCTGGTACATCCAGGAAGAGATAGCAGAAAGACAGTTGGAGGTACGAGTGAGGAGAGACGTGGAGAGATCAAGGGAGGAAAGGTAGATTTGAGTGTCATCGGCATAGAGGTGATATTGGAAGTTAAAAGAACTTAATGAGTTCACCTAAAGAGGACGTATAGAGAGAGAAAAGGAGAGGACCAAGAACAGAGCCTTGGGGACACCAACAGTTAGTGGAAGTGGGGTGGAGGTTGCGTCATGAGAGGAGACAGAGAAGGAACGATCAGAGAGGTAGGAGGACAGCCAGGAGAGGGCAGTATCACACAGACCAATAGAGTGAAGGATTTGCAGAAGGAGAGGGTGGTCCACCGTGTCAAAAGCAGCAGAGAGGTCAAGAAGAATAAGCAGAGAGTAGTGGCCCTTAGATTTGGCTGCATGGAGGGCATTGCAGACTTTTGTGAGGGCAGTTTCAGTGGAGTGGAGAGAACAGAAACCAGACTGGAATGGGTCAAGCAGTGAGTGAGAGGAAAGAAAGGCAGTGAGGCGATTTATAGACAATACGCTCAAGTTTGGAGGCAAAAGGGATGAGAGAGATGTGTCGATAGTTGGAGAGAGTGTTTGGATCAAGGGTAGGTTTTTTTAAAAATAGGGGAGACGAGCATGCTTGAAGGTAGAGGGGACAGTGCCTGATGAGTGGGAGAGATTGAGAAGGTGGGCAAGATGGGAACAGGCAGAAGGAGAGAGAGGTAGCAGAGGAGGCTGGAGGGGATAGGGTCAAGTGGGGAGGTTGTGGTGGGGGAGGAACGTATGAGGGCCATGACTTCCTCACCAGATACATGGGATAAAGATGTCAGAGTTGGTAAGAGGAAAGAGGAGGGGTGGCAAGGGATGGATGGTGGCTGGTTGCTGGTCTGGTGGGATGTGATGTCCTGACGTATGGAGTCATTCTTGGATGTGAAATAAGTGGCAAAGTCAAGAGCAGACAATGAGGAAGGGAGAGAAGGTGGTGGTGGGCAGAGGAGGGAGTTAACAGTGGCAAAGAGGCGCCGGGGGTTGGAAGACTGGGTGGAGATGAGAAATTTGAAGTATGATTGTTTAGCGAGGGAAAGGGCAGTACTGAGGGATGAGAGCATAAATTTGAAACGGGGGAAGTCTGCCTTAGAGTGTGATTTCCTCCACTCGCTCGGCAGTACGTGAGCATTTTTGAAGATATCTGGTGCATTTGGTGTGCCAGGGTTGAGATGTTGATCTGCGAGGGTGAATAGTGGTTGGCGGAGCAACAGAGTCAAGGGCAGAAGTAAGAGATGCGTTGTATAGGGATGTGGCTTGTTCAGGGCATGAGAGAAAAGAGGAGAGAGAAGTGAGTCAAACAGGGAGGATAGGGATTGAGGCCTCAATGTTACGCTTAGTTGATGGTAGCCTTAGGAGGGAGAGATGGGAAAGCGGAGATAGACAAGTTGAAAGAGAGCAGGTGGTGGTCAGAGAGGGGAAAAGGGGAATTGGAGAAATAAGAAATATCGCAGCGATGAGTGAAAACCATATCCAGTGAGCTCCCATTCACTGGGAGAGACCAAGTGAAGAGGTGAGGTTAAGGAGTTTAGAGGCAGGTGATTTTGTGGGGTTATCGATAGGGATGTTGAAACCACCTAGGATAATGGAGGGAATGTCAGAAGAGAGGAAGTGAGGTAGCCAGGAAGCAAAGTTGTCGCGGAATTTGGACGAGATGCTAAGTGGATGGTAAATGACAGCAATTCGAAGATTAGTAGGTTGGTAGAGGCGTATCGCATGGACCTTAGAATGTAGAGAATGTAAGGGACGGTTCTGGAGGTATAAGTTGGTATGAGTAGCTAGAGGGTAAAAGGATCCCAACACCACCCCCATTATATATAATTAGAAAAGCACATATTTGAGGTCCAAGGGCACCATGCCACTGTGCAAAACGTATACATAGTTGTAATTTCCTTTGAACTAAGAGAATATTTTTGGGCAGGGTGAGTGTAGCTGTCCTTTCCTACTTCTAAGAGCCTGTTCCACAATGTTCATCATATGGTGTTCCTCTGTTTATCTAGTGTAGCTCACTACTTGTGTAATTCCATGTGTAGCTATACAGAATGCTGTGAAGTCTGGAAAAACACCATTGTTTTTATTCTGTAGATGGGCTGCTGATATCATTTGGTAATGGAATGAAGAGTTGCAGTAACATTTACACAGTTTTGGGTAATTGATTCTGTGTATCTGAACATAGAGTACAATGGTGAAGGTCATATAAATCTTCTCGTCTGAGAATGCTGGTTTTATTTTACGATTTCTTTCCCATTTAAACGTATGTCTGCTTCACAAAAACAAGGTAAAAAGGTAATTGATTTTCAAGCTGAACAAAATAATGCTGCATTTTCTTCCCATAAAGGTCTGCCTGTGCTCTTTGTGATTAGCCTAATGACATAATGATTTTGCATGTCTGAAATATTGAACAACTGGATTGTGTAGGTAATTTGATGTGTTCCAAGGTTTATTGTTCATATCACCTTTTGGAGGTTGTTTAGATTGCTCCTGAATACAGATATGTACACAAACTCTTATAGTTGATATGATATGGCAATTCTCATCATGCAGTCTTGTCCACTAAAATACTGACTGCTTGAGTTTCACCTAATTATTTGTAACGTGTGTTTTTATCGGTAGTAATTCATAACTTTATTTTTCAATAAATTTGGCAGTTATTACATGTACTGGGTGGGCTTTTATTAATCTACAATGAGCTTTAAATGAATTACCAATTAGTAACTATAAAGCACCATACCTTTTGAAATTGCACACAGACTAAATTAACTTCCTCCACAATCCGCAGCTTCAGGCACAAAATTCATGCGACCGCTTAACAAAATAGGGTGACACTTAAGCTGGGTAGACACTTTGCCAATCACTTGGCTTATTGAATAAAAGCTCCCAATCACCAGAGTAGTGTGCACCTAGCTTGACCTCCGTACACACGGAGCTAGAAATATGTTCTAGCTTACTGTGTATGTTGTGCTATGGGATTGGGGGGTCGGCCTCCTAGTCTGACCATTACAGGAGTGTATTAAACCTTTTCTCTATCGTCCTAGTGGATGCTGGGGTTCCTGAAAGGACCATGGGGAATAGCGGCTCCGCAGGAGACAGGGCACAAAAAGTAAAGCTTTAGGATCAGGTGGTGTGCACTGGCTCCTCCCCCTATGACCCTCCTCCAAGCCAGTTAGATTTTGTGCCCGGCCGAGAAGGGTGCAATCTAGGTGGCTCTCCTAAAGAGCTGCTTAGGAAAGTTTAGCTTAGGTTTTTTATTTTACAGTGAGTCCTGCTGGCAACAGGATCACTGCAACGAGGGACTTAGGGGAGAAGAAGTGAACTCACCTGCGTGCAGGATGGATTGGCTTCTTGGCTACTGGACATCAGCTCCAGAGGGACGATCACAGGTACAGCCTGGATGGTCACCGGAGCCTTGCCGCCGGCCCCCTTGCAGATGCTGAAGTAAGAAGAGGTCCAGAATCGGCGGCAGAAGACTCCTCAGTCTTCTAAAGGTAGCGCACAGCACTGCAGCTGTGCGCCATTTTCCTCTCAGCACACTTCACACGGCAGTCACTGAGGGTGCAGGGCGCTGGGAGGGGGGCGCCCTGGGAGGCAAATGAATACCTATTTTGGCTAAAAATACCTCACATATAGCCTCCGGAGGCTATATGGAGATATTTAACCCCTGCCAGAATCCGTTAAGAGCGGGAGACGAGGCCGCCCGAAAAAGGGGTGGGGCCTATCTCCTCAGCACACAGCGCCATTTTCCCTCACAGAAAGGCTGGAGGGAAGGCTCCCAGGCTCTCCCCTGCACTGCACTACAGAAACAGGGTTAAAACAGAGAGGGGGGGCACTAATTTGGCGATATGCTTATATATATATATTAAGATGCTATAAGGGAAAACACTTATATAAGGTTGTCCCTATATAATTATAGCGTTTTTGGTGTGTGCTGGCAAACTCTCCCTCTGTCTCTCCAAAGGGCTAGTGGGTCCTGTCCTCTATCAGAGCATTCCCTGTGTGTGTGCTGTGTGTCGGTACGTGTGTGTCGACAGGTAGGAGGACGATGTTGGTGAGGAGGCGGAGCAATTGCCTGTAATGGTGATGTCACTCTCTAGGGAGTCGACACCGGAATGGATGGCTTATTTAGGAAATTACGTGATAATGTCAACACGCTGCAAGGTCGGTTGACGACATGAGACGGCCGACAAACAATTAGTACGGTCCAGACGTCTCAAAAACACCGTCAAGGGTTTTTAAAACGCCCGTTTACTTTAGTCGGTCGACACAGACACAGACAGGGACACTGAATCCAGTGTCGACGGTGAATAAACAAACGTATTCCTTATTAGGGCCACACGTTAAAGGCAATGAAGGAGGTGTTACGTATTTCTGATACTACAAGTACCACAAAAGAGGGTATTATGTGGGATGTGAAAAAACTACCATAGTTTTTCCTGAATCAGATAAATTAAAAAAAGTGTGTGATGATGCGTGGGTTCCCCCCGAGAGAAAATTATGGGCGGTATACCCTTTCCCGCCAGAAGTTAGGGCGCGTTGGGAAACACCCCTTAAGGTGGATAAGGCGCTCACACGCTTATCAAAACAAGTGGCGGTACCGTCTATAGATAGGGCCGTCCTCAAGGACCAGCTGACAAGGCTGGAAAATATAATAAAAAGTATATACACACATACTGGTGTTATACTGCGGCCAGCGATCGCCTCAGCCTGGATGTGCAGAGCTAGGGTGGCTTGGTCGGATTCCCTGACTAAAAATATTGATACCCTTGACAGGGACAGTATTTTATTGACTATAGAGCATTTCTATATATGCGAGATGCACAGAGGGATATTTGCACTCTGGCATCATGAATAAACGCGATGTCCATAACTGCCAGAAGATGTTATGGACACGACAGTGGTCAGGTGATGCAGATTCCAAACGGCACAGTATGGCCGTATAAAGGAAGAGGACTTATTTGGGGTCGGTCCATCGGACCTGGTGGTCACGGCAACTGCTGGAAAATCCACCGTTTTTTACCCTAAGTCACATCTCTGCAGAAAAAGACACCGTCTTTTCAGCCTCAGTCCTCTCGTCCCTATAAGATCATATCTGCCCAGGGATAGAGGAAAGGGAAGAAGACTGCAACAGGCAGCCTATTCCCAGGAACAGAAGCGTTCCACCGCGTCTGACAAGTTCTCAGCATGGCGCTGAGACCGTACAGGACCCCTGGATCCTACATGTAGTATCCCGGGGGTACAGATGGGAATGTCGAGACGTTTCCCCTTCGCAGGCTCCTGAAGTCTGCTTTACCAAGTCTCCCTCCGACAAGGAGGTAGTATGGGAAAAAATTCACAAGCTGTGTTCCCAGCAGGTGACAATTAAATTACCCCTCCTACTACAGAAAAGGGGTATTATTCCACACTATATTGTGGTACTGAAGCCAGAAGGCTAGGTGAGACTTATTCTAAAAAAATTTTTTTTTGAACACTTACAAAGGTTCAAATTAAGATGAAGTCACTCAGAGCAGTGATAACGAACCAGGAAGAAGGGGACTATATAGTGTCCCGGGACATCAGGGATGCTTACCTCTATGTCCCAAATTTGCCCTTCTCACTAAGGGTACCTCAGGTTCGTGGTGCAGAACTGTCACTATCAGTTTCAGACGCTGCCGTTTGGATTGTCCACGGCACCCCGGGGTCTTTACCAAGGTAATGGCCGAATTGATGATTCTTCTTCGAAGAAAAGGCGTCTTAATTATCCCTTACTTGGACGATCTCCTGATAGGGGCATAGTCCAGGGAACAGTTGGAGGTCGGAGTAGCACTATCTCGGATACTGCTACAATCAGCACGGGTGGATTCTAAATATTCCAAAATCGCAGCTGATCCCGACGACACGTCTGCTGTGCCTAGGGATGATTCTGGACACAGTCCAGAAAAAGGTGTTTCTCCCGGAAGAGAAAGCCAGGGAGTTATCCGAGCAAGTCAGGAACCTCCTAAAAACAGTGCATCATTGCACAAGGGTCCTGGTAAAAATGGTGGCTTCCTACGAAGCAATTCCATTCGGCAGATTTCACGTAAGAACTTTTCAGTGGGATCTGCTGGACAAATGGTCCGGATCGCATCTTCAGATGCATCAGCGGATAACCCAATATCCAAGGACAAGGGTGTCTCTCCTGTGGTGGTTATAGAGTGCTCATCTTCTAGAGGGCCGCAGATTCGGCATTCAGGATTGGATGCTGGTAACCACGGAGCCCAGCCTGAGAGGCTGGGGAGCAGTCACACAAGGGAAAAATTTCCAGGGAGTGTGATCAAGTATGGAGACTTTTCTCCACATAAATATACTGGAGCTAAGGGTAAATTTATAATGCTCTAAGCTTAGCAAGACCTCTGCTTCAAGGTCAGCCGGTATTGATCCAGTGGGAAAAACATCACGGCAGTCGCCCACGTAAACAGACAGGGCGACACAAGAAGCAGGAGGGCAATGGCAGAAACTGCAAGGACTTTTCGCTGGGCGGAAAATCATGTGATAACACTGTCAGCAGTTTTTCATCCCGGGAATGGAAACTGGGAAGCAGACTTCCTCAGCACGACCTCCACCCGGGAGAGTGGAAACTTCATTGAGAAGTTTTTTCCACATGATTGTAAACCGTTGGGAAATACCAAAGGTGGACATGATGGCGTCCCGTCTGAACAAAAAACGGGACAGGTATTGCGCCAGGTCAAGGGACCCTCAGGCAATAGATGTGGACGTTCTGGTAACACCGTGGGTGTACCAGTCGGTGTATGTGTTCCCTCCTCTGCTTCTCATACCTAAGGTGCTGAGAATTATAAGACGTAGAGGAGTAAGAACTATACTCATGGCTCCGGATTGGCCAAGAAGGACTTGGTACCCGGAACTTCAAGAGATGCTTACAGAGGTCTTATGGCCTCTGCCGCTAAGAAGGGACTTGCTTCAGCAAGTACCATGTCTGTTCCAAGACTTACCGCAGCTGCGTTTGTCGGCATGGCGATGGAAAGCCGGATCCTAAGGGAAAAAAAGGCATTCCGGAAGAGGTCATTCCTACCCTGGTCAAAGCCAGAAAGGAGGTGACCGCACAACATTATCACCACGTGTGGCGAAAATTTGTTGCGTGGTGTGAGGCCAGGAAGGCCCCACAAAGAAATTTCAACTCGGTCGTTTCCTGCATTTCCTGCAAACAGGAGTGTCTATGGGCCTCAAATTGGGGTCCATTAAGGTTCAAATTCGGCCCTGTAAATTTTCTTCCAGAAAGAATTGGCTTCAGTTCCTGAAGTCCAGAAGTTTGTCAAGGGAGTATTGCATATACAAACCCCTTTTTTTTGTGCCTCCAGTGGCACTGTGGGATCTCAACGTAGTTCTGGGATTTCTCAAATCACATTGGTTTAAAACCAGTCAAATATGTGGATTTGCAGCATCTCACATAAAATGTGACCATGCTCTTGGCCCTGGCCTGGACCAGGCGAGTGTCAAATTGGTGGTTTTTTCTCAAAAAAGCCCATATCTGTTTGTCCATTCGGACAGGGCAGAGCTGCGGACTCGTCCCCAGTTCTCTCCCTAAGGTGGTGTCAGTGTTTCACCTGAACCAGCTTATTGTGGTGCCTTGCACCTACTAGGGACTTGGAGGACTCCAAGTTGCTAGAAGTTGTCAGGGCCCTGAAAATATATTCCAGGACAGCTGGAGTCAGAAAATCTGACTCGCTGTTTATACTGTATGCACCCAACAAGTTGGGTGCGCCTGCTTCTAAGCAGTCGATTGCTCGTTGGATTTGTAACACAATTCAACTTGCACATTCTGAGGCAGGCCTGCCACAGTCTAAATCGGTTAAGGCCCATTCCACAAGGAAGGTGGGCTCATCTTGGGCGGCTGCCCGAGAGGTCTCGGCATTACAACTCTGCCGAGCAGCTACGTGGTCAGGGGAGAACACGTTTGTAAAATTCTACAAATTTGATATCCTGGCAAAAGAGGACCTGGAGTTCTCTCATTCGGTGCTGCAGAGTCATCCGCACTCTCCCGCCCGTTTGGGAGCTTTGGTATAATCCCCATGGTCCTTTCAGGAACCCCAGCATCCACTAGGACGATAGAGAAAATAAGAATTTACTTACCGATAATTCTATTTCTCGGAGTCCGTAGTGGATGCTGGGCGCCCATCCCAAGTGCGGATTATCTGCAATACTTGTACATAGTTACAAAAATCGGGTTATTATTGTTGTGAGCCATCTTTTCAGAGGCTCCGCTGTTATCATACTGTTAACTGGGTTTAGATCACAAGTTGTACGGTGTGATTGGTGTGGCTGGTATGAGTCTTACCCGGGATTCAAAATTCCTCCCTTATTGTGTACGCTCGTCCGGGCACAGTACCTAACTGGCTTGGAGGAGGGTCATAGGGGGAGGAGCCAGTGCACACCACCTGATCCTAAAGCTTTACTTTTTGTGCCCTGTCTCCTGCGGAGCCGCTATTCCCCATGGTCCTTTCAAGAACCCCAGCATCCACTACGGACTCCGAGAAATAGAATTATCGGTAAGTAAATTCTTATTTTTTCAGTTACCACTCCTGCATACACACCTATACAATCCTCAGGGCCAATCAGCCGATATTGCGTAATCGGCCCGACAATTGTATACTGTATGTATGTACCCGGCATTACAGGCAGAACCCACAGAATGACATTTATACAAGACAGGCAGTATTCGTGGGTATAAAAAAAACTAGGGCTATTAGTTACAGACTTTACATAGAACAATTACATGGTGCAATTCACGACTGTTACAGCAGTTTGCTTTTTTCTCATGTTTTTTTTTAAAATGACATATATATATATATATATATATATATATATATAATGTGTGTATATGTACACTTTGTATTATCACTTTTTTTCTGGGACAATATTTCATAAAAAGCTGTTTCTATTATTTTCCCACACTTAAGTGGTTTGTGGTGTGGAGACAGGTGGCTTAGTAGTGTATCTTCCTGCAGAAAGCGGTTTTCCCACTGGAGCAGTTTCTCCCACAGGTAATGGGCAATATTCGTGTTTGTACCATATAACAATAGTAGCTCCTTGTCTGCAGAATGAGTGGAGTGCTATGAGATATAGCACATTTGTATTTGTATTCTTGGCATATTGTTATCAGTGGGCAACATAGTAGCATAGTAATGTGAGTATAGCAATCTGTGCCTGAGGCAGCACTGAAGTTGTAAACTGTGCCATACTGTAATGCAGTGAGAGGATAAATACCATCATGAATAAAACAGCCAGTGCTGACAGTAAATACTGATAAGATTCTCTGTAGACAAACTGTTATTGTGTTGGGAGTTGGGGACTGGCTGTAATAATATTCTGCTGTGTGACTGATGTATATTAGGAATTGGTCAGAGAGGATGTGAAGGCAGTCTTTCACAGTCTTCAACTGTATACAATTGGCTGTCAATATGTAATGTGTATGCCAACATGGGCTTGTCATTCCCTATAGCTATTAGACTGCAGAAATAGATTAAAAACAAGATATTTGTTGTCCCTTTCTGTTCACTTTATTTATAGTATTTGTACATAAAGAGCACATATGCAAATTCAAGCACATAGCCCATTAGCTTAAACAGCTGCCTGCTTGATAAAATCTATATCTCTGGGCTCCTCGCACAAGGTCCCAGGTCTGTATTTATTACCTAGAATGTACACATTGATTTTTATTCATACCAGCTTTTCACGGCTTATCATGGGATCTCCAGATACTCTCAGTGCAAGCATTTGGATCACACTTGTACGGAGACCAATCAGACTCACAGATGAGCAGTCATGCTATTCCCCTATTGAGCAGATAGCAGCTGCTCCTAGCCAGAGCTTAGTGCTTGTAGCTCCTGTCATTTCTAGTAAGTAGGCCGACATGTCAGCCCCTGCACCTCCGGCAGCAGAGTAGGTGGGAAGTCCGATCCTTCTCACCCAGATAACAAAAGCTCTCCCTCGTTCTTTGTGGATCGATTTGCAACTTCTTTCATAGCAGCATGTTTCAAACCTCTGAGGAATATTGAAGCTGTATGTTCGATTTTCAGCTTTTATTGTTTTCAGTTGGCTGAAAGAGGACACAAATATTTACCATTATGCTCGTCACTAATTGTGAATGCATGTCGAGTTATAGATTCATTCAGTATTCACCCAATACCTTATTGTGCAAAATTCACACTTCATTTATGTTTTTGTTTAACTAATAAGTAAATGCATGTACGAAAACTGTAATGTAAAACTTCATGGCTTAGTGTCTGCTTATTATTTTTGTATTTCAATAAAAGCTCTATTATATTTCAAGCATGACATTCATGCAAATCCATTATATAGATTGCTAATTATATATACATTAAGTTTAATACTTTATTAGAATCTGACTTTCTTGACCAAGGCCCATTGCTGATATAAGGTTCGCACTACATTAGTGGTTAAACTGTATGTTTGTAGCATACACGCATTCTAGAAATGTTTTTATTTTTAGGATTGCTTGCCTAGTGCAGAATGACTGTAACTTGTTGACTTTCAATCAGAGATTTTCATCTCTACCATGAGATGGCTCTAGAGTCCATTGTTGTGAGGATAATGCAGAGATTGGGAAATAGGGAGAGAGACCAGAGTTAAAACACAGCCAACCCTCTAGGGGCAAAGAGGTTGAAACTGGGGGGTAACACACTATTGTATCGTGTAACTTATATCGATTTTTTTTTTTTTTTTTAATACTAAAGAAATAATATATTTCAAATTGTAATGAAAACAGTAAGCTTCAATTTACTTGAGATTATGGGGTTAATATTATAAATTGAGTTGATGAGTTACCACTATTTTTAACTGATTACAGGTTGAGTATCCCTTATCCAAAATGCTTGGGACCAGAGGTATTTTGGATATGGGATTTTTCCGTATTTTGGAATAATTGCATACCATAATGAGATATCATGGTGATGGGACCTAAATCTAAGCACAGAATGCATTTATGTTTCATATACACCTTATACACACAGCCTGAAGGTAATTTTAGCCAATATTTTTTGTAAGTTTGTGCATTGAACAAAGTGTGTGTACAGTACATTTGCACAATTCATTTATGTTTCATATACACCTTATATACACAGCCTGAAGGTCATTTAATACAATATTTTTAATAACTGTGTGTATTAAACAAAGTTTGTGTACATTGAGCCATCAGAAAACAAAGGTTTCACTATCTCACTCTCTCGCAAAAAAGTCTGTATTTCGGAATATTTGGATATGGGATACTCAACCTGTATTTTGAATTTGAGCAGAGATTCCTCAGTGATGCTACAGGTTACTGCCATAAAGATGTGCGATGGTAACATTTCATGTACTAGCTTTTTTTTTTTTTAATTGTTTAACAGAAATATGTTCCCAGCAGTATATGAGGGAATTCACAATCCAGTATATGAGGGCAAAGAGGAATTGGCAAATTGTCTTAAGCCCCATACACACTAGGCGATATTGTGAACAATATCGATCAAAAAGGGCTTTCTGAGCGATTTTAATATAGCGAACTGTGTACACTCACTATAGTTAATGATGCACGCTCCCGTGCATCTTTAATGACCCCCTCCCTCGTCCGAGTATGTACGGACGAGCGAGATCCTCATTAACGACAGCCATGCTGCAGATGCAGCATGATCGTCGTTCTCCCTGCTGTCGCTCCCTTCCCTGTCGGCATTGGCAAGTGTGTATGCACTCGCCGATGCTGGCACCCCACCGAGTTGCCGCCGCCGCCAATATCTGCTTCGGCGGGGCCTCGGCTAGTATGTATGGGGCTTTAATTGAGGCCCCCATATAAAGGAATTTTGCAATATGTTTAATAACATCAGGTATTTTAAACGGGTGTTACAAGATATGAATGCCCAGCAGGAAGGAACTGGGGCTGCCAATGAAGTCTTGGTTGGCCTCCTTCTGCCCATCACTGGTGTAGACAGAATTGTAAAGGCCACCATACATCAGCAATCGTTTGGGGCAATTTGCAGATGATTGTGCAAATAAATCTGCAGTGTATGGGGTCCATAGTTCCCGGATTCAGACCAAAAATAGATTGGTATTGTTAAATCAGGTTGTCTAACATGTTGGATTTCACACATCAATTTGGGACGTAGATGGCTAGTGTATGGTAACAATTGTCGGATTTGCAGACCATTTCTACTAAACTGATGAGCCTTTCAAGATTGGCAGATCTGTATTTGCTGAAAATGGTCTGCAAATCACTGAAACATATCTGTAATGTATGGGCACATATTGGTGGATTGAGGAATTTTTAAATCTGGGAAAAAAATATATAATTTTTTGTGTGATTGTTGATGTATGGGGGACTTTAAACTATTGTAGGACTTTACTAAAAGATTTTCATGCAAATCAATGTCCCTCCCTTTGTCCCAGTCTCTCTCTTGTTAAGAAAAATATAGAAATGTCAAATTTAATTTTTCCGTTTCCAGTAAAACAGACAGTACTGTACAGTATATACAGTATGTTAAATATTGTGAATCCTCGGCCCAGTAATCTGTAAATTAGACCCTCCTAGTTGCAACATTTGGAAGAGGTGGTTTGCTTGTTGAGTGAAGGTATATTGTATACTGTAGATGAAGTAGAGCTGTGCAATAAATGTAATATAGTGTAAATGAATGATGCTAATACATTTCGGTCTTCTGACCAGTGTCTGGATTCTGGCGTTGGTATTCCAACTGTTGGCATCCCGAATGCTGGCATGCTTACTGGATCCAATATAAACAACTGAAAAATAAAAAAATACTTTGCCCAGTAGCTCTTTATTAAATGGTTAATTACTGGGTCTCTGATTGCTACCAGACACAATGTTATAATGCATTGTTCTGTCATTGGAAACCAAGCCTAATACAGCACTAAATTTCAAAATAGAAATTTTCATTGCTCATTATCTAAACTGCAGCTCAGTTGAAATGAATTATTGTTTTGACAGAATGATACAGCCAAACCCAGAGACTATATAGTTATTTTAGCTGATGTAACCTCACTGACTTTGTCCCTGTGTTTGATACCTCCAGTACATTTATTAGATTTCTTCACAGCTAGCTTAAAGACTGTTGCTTGCTTTCTTCTATTGTATGGTAACATACATATAATTACCCCATTTATTTAATTTTTTTGTTATATTCCATTAAGTAATAAGTAGCCTTTTTAAGCTTCAGAAGGAATCTATAGGTATGTATCTATTGGGAATCAATGTTATGTAAACATTTAATATTTATGTGCAGAAAATACCATGTTTAGTGCAATCATGATTATGTAGGAAATGTAATGGAGAGCAATATTTTCCATCTCAAACGGCCGGCATGCCTTTGAAATAACAGCCTAGTTATTGTACATCTGCAAAAATTTCGGAAAAGCAGTATTCCTTCTAGGCTGTTTCAGCAGGGTGCCGTACCCTGCAGGACCATAAATCGCCCCCTTGTATACAAGATGCAACAGTCACCGTGCATGTTACAATGTAGTTGTCTACTCCTTGCCTATCTCAGAAATTGGAACACAATTTCTATCCGTTTAGTGAAGTGGATGGCAGAGGAGGGACTGTAAATGGCATCACTGCTGTTACTGTCAGCATAACTAAGCACTCTGATAAAGAGGGAAAGAACAGCGTAAGCAGTGAGCATGTACTGCTTACAGTATGTCTAGTAGAAGAACAGACTTATTTGTACCTATATATTTCTCTAACGTCCTAAGTGGATGCTGGGGACTCCGTAAGGACCATGGGGATTAGCGGCTCCGCAGGAGACTGGGCACAACTATAAAGAAAGCTTTTAGACTACTGGTGTGCACTGGCTCCTCCCACTAAGACCCTCCTCCAGACCTCCGTTAGATTCTTGTGCCCGGCTGAGCTGGATGCACACTAGGGGCTCTCCTGAGCACCTAGAAAGAAAGTATATTTAGAATCTGCTGATAGAAAACAGGAGGCTATCCTGAAATCTATATATACACACACAGGTGTTATACTGAGACCGGCTATAGCCTCAGCCTGGATGTGCAGTGCTGCTGCTGCGTGGTCAGATTCCCTGTCAGAAAATATAAATACCCTAGACAGGGACACTATTTTGCTTAACGTAGAGCATATAAAAGACGCACTTTTATACATGAGGGATGCACAGAGGGATATTTGCCGGCTGGCATCCAAAATTAGTGCAATGTCCATTTCTGCCAGGAGAGGGTTATGGACTCTGCAGTGGACAGGTGATGCAGATTCCAAACGACACATGGAAGTTCTGCCTTATAAGGGTGAGGAATTGTTCGGGGATGGTCTCTCGAACCTCGTTTCCACAGCAACAGCTGGGAAGTCTACATTTTTACCCCATGTTCCCTCACAACCAAAGAAAGCACCGTATTATCAGGTACAGTCCTTTCGGCCCAATAGGGGCAAGCGGGTTAAAGGCGCGTCCTTTCTGCCCAGAGGCAGAGGTAGAGGGAAAAAGCTGCAGCATACAGCCAGTTCCCAGGAGCAAAAGTCCTCCCCCGCTTCCTCTAAGTCCACAGCATGACGCTGGGGCTCCACAGGCGGAGCCAGGTGCGGTGGGGGCCCGTCTCAAACATTTCAGCAATCAGTGGGCTCGCTCACGGGTGGATCCCTCGATCCTTCAAGTAGTATCTCAGGGGTACAATCTGGAATTCGAGACGTCTCCCCCCCGCCGTTTCCTCAAATCTGCCTTGCCAACCACTCCCTCAGGCAGGGAGGCAGTGTTACAGGCAATTCAAAAGCTGTATTCACAACAAGTGATAGTAAAGGTGCCCCTACTTCAACAAGGAAGGGGTTACTATTCCACAATGTTTGTGGTACCGAAACCGGACGGTTCGGTGAGACCCATTTTAAATTTGAAATCCTTGAACACATATATAAAAAAATTCAAGTTCAAGATGGAATCGCTCAGGGCGGTTATTGCAAGCCTGGACGAGGGAGATTACATGGTATCGCTGGACATCAAGGATGCTTACCTGCATGTCCCCATTTACCATCCTCACCAGGAGTACCTCAGGTTTGTGGTACAAGATTGTCATTACCAATTCCAGACGTTGCCGTTCGGTCTCTCCACGGCTCTGAGAGTCTTTACCAAGGTAATGGCGGAAATGATGATACTCCTTCGAAGGAAGGGAGTTTTAATTATCCCGTACTTGGACGATCTCCTGATAAAGGCGAGGTCCAGAGAGCAGTTGTTGGTAGGGGTAGCACTATCTCGGGAAGTGCTACAACAGCACGGCTGGATTCTAAACATTCCAAAGTCACAGCTGGTCCCTGCGACACGCCTGCAATTCCTAGGGATGGTTCTGGACACAGAACAGAGAAAAGTGTTTCTCCCGGAGGAAAAGGCCAAGGAGCTGTCATCTCTAGTCAGAGGCCTCCTAAAACCAAAACAGGTGTCGGTGCATCATTGCACGCGGATCCTGGGAAAAATGGTAGCTTCCTACGAAGCGATTCCATTCGGCAGGTTTCATGCAAGAATCTTTCAGTTGGACAAGTGGTCCGGATCGCATCTTCAGATGCATCGTCTGATAACCCTGTCTCCAAGGACAGGGGTGTCTCTACTGTGGTGGCTGCAGAGTGCTCATCTTCAGGAGGGCCGCAGATTCGGCATACAGGACTGGGTCCTGGTAACCACGGATGCCAGCCTTCGAGGCTGGGGGGCAGTCACACAGGGAAGAAATTTCCAAGGACTTTGGTCAAGTCAGGAGTCGTCCCTACACATAAATATTCTGGAACTGAGGGCCATTTACAATGCCCTAAGTCTGGCAAGGCCTCTTCTTCTTTTAAAACCAGCCGGTACTGATCCAGTCAGACAACATCACGGCGGTCGCCCATGTAAATCGACAGGGCGGCACGAGAAGCAGGACGGCGATGGCAGAAGCCACAAGGATTCTCCGATGGGCGGAAAATCACGTGTTAGCACTGTCAGCAGTGTTCATTCCGGGAGTGGACAACTGGGAAGCAGACTTCCTCAGCAGGCACGACCTCCACCCGGGAGAGTGGGGACTTCATCCAGAAGTCTTTCAAATGATTGTAAACCAGTGGGAAAAACTACAGGTGGACATGATGGCGTCCCGCCTAAACAAAAAGCTAGAAAAATATTGCGCCAGGTCGAGAGACCCGCAGGCGATAGCTGTGGACGCTCTGGTAACACCGTGGGTGTACCGATTGGTTTATGTGTTCCCTCCTCTTTCTCTCATACCAAAGGTACTGAGGATAATAAGGAGAAGAGGAGTAAGAACTATACTCATTGTTCCGGATTGGCCAAGAAGAGCGTGGTATCCGGAACTTCAAGAAATTATGTCAGAGGACCTATGGCCTCTACCGCTCAGACAAGACCTGCTGCAGCAGGGGCCCTGACTGTTCCAAGACTTACTGCGGCTGCGTTTGACGGCATGGCGGTTGAACACCGGATCCTGAAGGAAAAGGGCATTCCGGAGGAAGTCATTCCTACACTGATAAAAGCTAGGAAAGAAGTAACCGCAAACCATTATCACCGCATATGGCGAAAATATGTTGCGTGGTGTGAGGCCAGGAAGGCTCCAACGGAAGAATTTCAGCCGGGCCGATTCCTGGACTTCCTACAGTCAGGGGTGACTATGTGCCTTAAATTGGGTTCCATTAAGGTCCAGATTTCGGCTCTATCGATTTTCTTCCAGAGAGAATTGGCTTCGCTACCTGAAGTTCAGACTTTTGTTAAGGGAGTGCTGCATATTCAGCCCCCTTTTGTGCCTCCAGTGGCACCTTGGGATCTCAACGTGGTGTTGGATTTCCTAAAGTCACATTGGTTTGAGCCACTGAAAACCGTGGATTTGAAATATCTCACGTGGAAGGTGGTCATGTTATTGGCCTTGGCTTCGGCCAGGCGTGTTTCAGAATTGGCGGCTGTGTCATGTAAAAACCCTTATCTGATTTTCCATATGGATAGGGCAGAATTGTGGACTCGTCCCCAGTTTCTCCCCAAAGTGGTATCAGCTTTTCATCTGAACCAACCTATCGTGGTGCCTGCGGCTACAAATGACTTGGAGGCTTCCAAGTTGTTGGATGTAGTCAGGGCCCTGAAAGTCTATGTTTCCAGGACAGCTGGAGTCAGGAAGACTGACTCGCTCTTTATCCTGTATGCACCCAACAAGTTGGGTGCACCTGCTTCTAAGCAGACTATTGCTCGCTGGATCTGTAGTACGATTCAGCTTGCACATTCTGCGGCTGGACTGCCGCATCCTAAATCAGTGAAAGCCCATTCCACGAGGAAAGTGGGCTCTTCTTGGGCGGCTGCCCGAGGGGTCTCGGCTCTTCAACTTTGCCGAGCTGCTACTTGGTCAGGGGCAAACACGTTTGCAAAATTCTACAAATTTGATACCCTGGCTGAGGAGGACCTTGAGTTCTCTCATTCGGTGCTGCAGAGTCATCCGCACTCTCCCGCCCGTTTGGGAGCTTTGGTATAATCCCCATGGTCCTTACGGAGTCCCCAGCATCCACTTAGGACGTTAGAGAAAATAAGAATTTACTCACCGGTAATTCTATTTCTCATAGTCCGTAGTGGATGCTGGGCGCCCATCCCAAGTGCGGATTGTCTGCAATACTTGTATATAGTTATTGCTTAACTAAAGGGTTATTGTTGAGCTATCTGTTGAGAGGCTCAGTTGTTATCATGCTGTTAACTGGGTATTGTATCACGAGTTATACGGTGTGGCTGGTATGAGTCTTACCCGGGATTCAAAATCCTTCCTAATTGTGTCAGCTCTTCCGGGCACAGTATCCTAACTGAGGTCTGAAGGAGGGTCTTAGTGGGAGGAGCCAGTGCACCCCAGTAGTCTAAAAGCTTTCTTTATAGTTGTGCGGAGCCGCTAATCCCCATGGTCCTTACGGAGTCCCCAGCATCCACTACGGACTATGAGAAATAGAATTACCGGTGAGTAAATTCTTATTTTTAACCCTCTGCTTTACTTTTCTGTATTATAAGACATATGGATTATATCTACTACAGCACTGGAGGAGACATTTATTATTATTTGGGGATATTCAAATTGGTCCGAAGAGACATTGGAAGTAAAAACCCCTGATGTTTCTTTGGGTGCTGCAGTGGGGCTATTTGATTAGCCCAGCCGGTAACAAGTGCATTTACATATTTTCATTTCACCTTGCATGACTGTGTAATTGCCACAATTTCTACATCATCCCTTGTCATTATTGCAATTAGTTCTGTGATTTTATTTCCTAAGCTCCTAGCATTTGCACACATAGCTTTTAGAGTTTTGTTTGTGCTTTTCCTGTTCCTAGCTATGTTCATCTCTCTGCCTATGTTTATTTGGTTTTGATCTGAATTATCTTCTGTTGCTGTGGATATGCTTCCTATTCGTTTTGCCTGGAGAAACAATACCTCGGGTTTGGGGGAGCAGATTGCTTTATTCCTATTTGGTTCTCTGCCCCCCTCTGTTAGTTTTAATAGTTCTTGATGAAGCATTCAACTGTTCAGTTAGTACAGGTTGAGTATCCCTTATCCAAAAGGCTTGGGACCAGAGGTATTTTGGATAACAGATTTTTCCGTATTTTGGAATAATTGCATACCATAATGAGATATCATGGCGATGGGACCCAAGTCTAAGCACAGAATGCATTTATGTTTCATATACAGCTTATACACACAGCCTGAAGGTCATTTTAGCCAATATTTTTGATAACTTTGTGCATTAAACAAAGTGTGTGTACATTCACACAATTCATTTATGTTTCATATACACCTTATACACGCAGCCTGAAGGTGATTTAATACAATATTTTTAATAACTTTGTGTTTTAAACAAAGTTTGAGTACATTGAGCCACAGAAAACAAAGATTTCAGTATGTCACTCTCACTCAAAAAAGTCCGTATTTCGGAATATTCCGTATTTCGGAATATTTGGATATGGGATACTCAACCTGTATTCTCGTTCCCCTTGAAGATGGGTGCAGGCAATCACTTTTGTATAAGCTCCTATCTTGCCAGATGGTGTGACAATGGCCTATAAATCTAAATATCTGCTCATTGCACCATGGGGTTAATTCTGAGTTGATCGCAGCAGCAAGTTTGTTAGCAATTGGGCAAAACCATGTGCACTGCAGGGGAGGCAGATATAACATGTGTAGAGAGAGTTAGATTTGGGTGTGGTGTGTTCAATCTGCAATCTAAATTGCAGTTTAAAAATAAAGCAGGCAGTATTTACCCTGCACAGAAACAAAATAACCCACCCAAATCTAACTCTTTCTGCACATGTTATATCTGCCACACCAGCAGTGCACATGGTTTTGCCCAACTGCTAAAAAATTTCCTGCTGCGATCAACTTGGAATTACCCCCCATGTTCTTAGCCAAACATTGAAGTTTCTGTTGTGATGAGTTCTGTCCTCCCCTCTGTATACTGGCAATACTTCAGAAAAAAATTAAAGTGGTTGCCACCTGCTTCAGAACAGTCCCTAACTTCCTAAATTCATCATACACGTCCATGAGTTCAGCATTATCCAGGTCATTTGTTCCTAGGTGGACATTGACATCCACCTCCCAATCTATTCTTGCTGAATTCCCAATTCTTAGCATGAACTCTGTATCCTTTGTAGCTGTGGTTCCAGTTGAGCACCTTACTTGTTTCTATACTTCATTTGCATTTCCCAGATGTATTCCTCTAATAATGGAATCTCTGAAGAGAAGTGTAGTGCTTTTTGGAGATGTAATTTTTCTGTTCCTATAGTTATTAGAAGTCCCCATATCCTTTCTGTTCTGTAGTGCCTCTATTAGTTTTATCTTAAAGCCCTGCTAGAGCAGCATATGAGTTTTGCAGTGTCGTAGCTTGGGAGGAGTCTGTGTCCCTCTGGAATACTCTGCCTTTGAGAGCCCACAGTAGTCCATGTAGAATGTCTTCTTGTGGCTCTCTGAGGCAGTGGAGGCCTCAAAGGCACATAAATCCTACGTATCTCAGCATGCAGTTTAGCTATCTCCTCCTTCAGCACACAGATTGGACAGCTGCTGAGTCTCCACAATGACTTGCAAAACAAATGCATTACATCCATCTAGGCCAGTGGTTCTCAAACTCGGTCCTCAGGACCCCACACAGTGCATGTTTTGCAGGTAAACCAGCAGGTGCACAGGTGTATTAATTACTCACTGACACATTTTAAAAGGTCCACAGGTGTAGTTAATTATGTCACTTGTGATTCTGTGAGGAGACCTGCAAAACATGCACTGTGTGGGGTCCTGAGGACCGAGTTTGAGAACCTGTGATCTAGGCCAAACATTGTATCAGATGTGGAGGAGGAGCCTGGTTTAACTGTATTAAGTAATGGGTAGCCTGAAAGGTTGCACCTAGAGCATAAACAGTTCACTGGGATGTCAGTTGGCTGGGCGATGCCAGCATGCTGAGGTCAGCGGGTGCTTCGCTTTTCAGCAGCGCCATCAGAGATAAATTTTGTCTGTCAAAATATACCCCATTGTGATTTTTTTTTTTTTTTTTTTTGATACTGGGTACCCATGTCGACCATTCTCTCTTTGTAGTTCTCATTTAATGAGTACCAAACGGAAAAGCGAATTATCAGGTGTGTAATGGGTTAATGCACAATTTTGCGATTTGTACCATGTTATTAAATACAGTAAGCCACACTGTATTAGTGAGTCACAAAATTGTAGATGAATTATCACGTAAATACTTTCGTTTGGGTGGATAAAACTAATTATAATCTCAGCAGCTACTTTCATGAGCTAGGTGTATTCATTTGTAGTGATTAACTTCGCACATTGATTGGAAACTGCCAGAATTTCTGCCTCTTTTGTATTTTAGTTGAAATTGTTCTGAAACATCCAGTTACACATGATGATTAAAACAAAATCAGGCTTTTGAACTGCTGCTTGGATTTCAGTGAAATATGTGCCTCGGAATTATGCTGGCTTGTGTTTTATTCTCTAATAATGTAATTAATTCTAACGGAAATGTTAAATAAACGGGACTGGAAGTAAATTTAAAATGAAGGTTCAACTCTGCAGTAGTGGCACTAAGAAGCATTTTAATTGCTTGAAGCAAATATTTTGGTCACAGATAATGCTATGTTATTACAATATAATTTCCATCTGCTTTATCTAGCTTTTTTTTTTTTTTTGTACATTCTAAAATAAACATAAGACAGTAATGTCAATTAGCACACCATGTGAAAAGCATAAAGTTCCATCTTACTGTCTTTTGTAGAGCAAAATTCCAGTTCTCACATTTTGGTTTAATTAATTTCAGATTAGTGTCACTGCCAATTATCAGTGTGATTACTCACTAAGAGATAATGCTCAATAGGGTGCTCATTTAACTATCCTTGAAGATAAGTGTTACTAATTTACAAATCTAGTGCACCCAAGATGAAACAACAACACAGCAGTGAGGAACATGCCTTATCACCTCAAAGTGACACTTTAATAGAAATCTCAGACTGCGTGAATCGCAGATGTGTGCATTGTGTGTTAATTTTACATTCAGCTTCATGAAGATTCTGCCAAGCGTGTTCTTCCCATTCCAGACCCATTTTTATTAATTTACAGAGTGTAAAAGAGTGGTGAAAACATACTGCAAAAGCTTTTTTAGATGAACACATACAGAGCATTTAATTGGGTTGGGTTTCTTGTGTATTGGCGGCACAAGTGAAAATTCTCGGGAAATGGTGCAGGAACATAGGTCCATGATTCCTTGGACTGAAGAATTAGGTTTTAATGATTTTCCAGTGTTCTGTCCTGTCAGCAGATGGTTCAGTAAACCATGGATTTGCAACAATTTTTTTTTTGGGGGGGGGGTTACATCTTTATTGTGTAAGAAATGTAAGACACAAAAACAAAATTTATGTCAAAATTGTGTGGTTGATTTAATGAGAGATCATAAGTGGATGATTGTACTGCTATGTTTCTTGCTTTATAGTAAAGACCAGTCAGTGCTGTAATTGTGTAAACTTTCTAGATAATCAGCTCTTACGTCATAATGTGAATAAATGTTCTGTGTGTTGTCTTTTGTATGAAACCTTTAGTGCATCAGCTGTTGTAGAGTTACCCATCCCAACATGACCTTCTGACACCTGTTTCTTCATACACAATTCACTCTAGGGGTAGATTTCATTGTCTATGAGCTGCCACTAGCTGTGTGGATAGACTGGTTTTCCTGGGTACACTGGTTGCTGATTTCGGGAGCAGTTCTCGTTAAAAATTCAGTTCTAACCTCTATACAAAAGCTATGCATCTCTGCATGCACATGATACAATTCATTTAGAGGAGGCATTCCCAACCTCTGTTCTCAAGGCACACTTATGGCCCCCACACATGGAAAGATGTGTTCTACAGAGAGACACAATGAGCGATGGGACTCGGGGGGCGGGTGGGGGGGTGCAGCCATTTGCAAGTGCACACACAGTTGCTGATGCCGGCAACGATGAGCAAAGGGGGCAGGGAGTGGGGCCATGCATTCGGCAACATGGTATCGTTCGCTGCATCCTCAGTTCCATCTGCATGTTCAAGAAATCTGTGGAGGCGATGAATGACCCGCAGGTGCGTGCATCGCTGACATGCCCACGTGGACCGGTTTTAAATGATGTCTAATTTTGATTGGTCGGAAACGCCCACATAATTTAAAAAAATCTTGCCATGTGTGGGCACCTTGACATTGCAGGTTTTTGTGATATCCAGGCTTTCGCACAAATGGTTAAATCAAAGTAATTGAAGTACTAATTAAGGGGCTTTTTTTTTTTTTAATAAGCCTTGGATGGAGATAGAGTGGACGGAGATAAAGTACCAGCCAATCAGCTCCTAACTGTCGTTTTTCAAACACAGCCTGTGACATGTCTGTTAGGAGCTGATTCGCTGGTACTTTATCTCCATACGCGGCTTAGTTAATAGACCCCTAAGTCACCTACCGGTGAAACTCAGAAAATTAGAATATTGTGCAAAAGTTCATTTATTGCAGTACAGTAATTCAACTTAAAAGGTGAAACTAATATATTATATAGACTCATTACATGCAAAGTGAGAATTCAAGCCTTTACTTGTTATATATTTGATGATTGTTGCTTAATGCTTAAGATAACCCCAAATCTAAAATGTCAGAAAATTAGAATATTACATAAAATCAATAAAAAAAAAAAGGATTTTAAATACAGAAATGTCGGCCCTCTGAAAAGTATAATCATGCATATGTACTCAGTACTTGGTTTGGGCCCCTTTTGCATGAATTACTGCCTCAATGCGGCGTGGCATGGATTCTATCAGCCTGTGGCCCTGCGGAGGTGTTATAGAAGACCAGGATGCTTCAATAGCGGCCTTCAGCTCTTCTGCAATGTTCGGTCTCATGCCTTTCATCTTTCTCTTGGCAATACGCCATATATTCTCTGTGGGGTTCAGGTCAGGCGAATTTGCTGGCCAATTCAGCACAGTAATCCCACAGTCATTGAACCAGGTTTTGGTACTTTCGGCAATGTGGGCAGGTGCCAAGTCCTGCTGGAAAATGAAGTCAGTGTCACCATAAAGCTTGTCTGCTGAAGGAAGCATGAAGTGCTCCAAAATGTCCTGGTAGACGTCTGTGTTGACTCTGGACTTAATAAAACACAGTGGATCAACACCAGCAGATGACATGGCTCCCCAAATCAACACAGACTGTGGACACTTCACACTGGACTTCAGGCATCTTGGATTGTGTGCCTCTTTATTCTTCCTCCATACTCTGGGACCTTGGTTTCCAAATGAGATGCAAAATTTGCGCTCATCAGAGAAGAGGAATTTGGACCACTGAGCAACAGACAAGTTCTTTTTCTCTGACGTCCTAGTGGATGCTGGGAACTCCGTAAGCAGCATAGGGAATAGACAGGCTCCGCAGGAGACTGGGCACTCTAAAAGAAAGATTAGGTACTATCTGGTGTGCACTGGCTCCTCCCTCTATGCCCCTCCTCCAGACCTCAGTTAGATTTCTGTGCCTGGCCGAGCTGGATGCACACTAGGGGCTCTCCTGAGCTCCTAGAAAGAAAGTATATGTTAGGTTTTTATTTTACAGTGAGACCTGCTGGCAACAGGCTCACTGCAACGAGGGACTAAGGGGAGAAGAAGCGAACCTACCTGCTTGCAGCTAGCTTAGGCTTCTTAGGCTACTGGACACCATTAGCTCCAGAGGGATCGACCGCAGGACCCGTCCTTGGTGTTCGTTCCCGGAGCCGCGCCGCCGTCCCCCTTACAGAGCCAGAAGCATGAAGATGGTCCGGAAAATCGGCGGCAGAAGACTTCTGTCTTCACCAAGGTAGCGCACAGCACTGCAGCTGTGCGCCATTGCTCCTCATACACACTTCACACTCCGGTCACTGAGGGTGCAGGGCGCTGGGGGGGGGGGCGCCCTGAGCAGCAATAAAAACACCTTGGCTGGCAAAATAATCACAATATATAGCCCCAGAGGCTATATATGTGATAATTACCTCTGCCAGAATCCATAAAAAAGCGGGAGAAAAGTCAGCGAAAAAGGGGCGGAGCTATCTCCCTCGGCACACTGGCGCCATTTTCTCTTCACAGTGTAGCTGGAAGACAGCTCCCCAGGCTCTCCCCTGTAGTTTTCAGGCTCAAAGGGTTAAAAAGAGAGGGGGGGGCACTAAATTTAGGCGCAATATTGTTTATACAAGCAGCTATTGGGGAAAATTCACTCAGTGATAGTGTTTATCCCTACATTATATAGCGCTCTGGTGTGTGCTGGCATACTCTCTCTGTCTCCCCAAAGGGCTGTGTGGGGTCCTGTCCTCAGTCAGAGCATTCCCTGTGTGTGTGCGGTGTGTCGGTACGGCGTTGTCGACATGTTTGATGAGGCTTATGTGGAGGCGGAGCAGATGCCGATAAATGGGATGTCGCCCCCTGTGGGCCGACACCAGAGTGGATGGATAGGTGGAAGGTATTAACCGACAGTGTCAAATCCTTACATAAAAGGCTGGATGACGTAACAGCTATGGACAGCCGGCTTCTCAGCCCGCGCCTGCCCAGGCGTCTCAAAGGCCATCAGGGGCTCAAAAACGCCCGCTCCCTCAGATGGCAGACACAGATGTCGACACGGAGTCTGACTCCAGTGTCAACGAGGTTGAGATATATACACAATCCACTAGGAACATCCGTTACATGATCCCGGCAATACAAAATGTGTTACACATTTCTGACATTAACCCAAGTACCACTAAAAAAGGGTTTTATGTTTGGGGAGAAAAAGCAGGCAGTGTTTTGTTCCCCCATCCAATGAGTGAATGAAGTGTGAAAAAGCGTGGGTTCCCCCCGATAAGAAACTGATAATTTCTAAAAAGTTACTGATGGCGTACCTTTTCCCGCCAGAGGATAAGTTACGCTGGGAGATATCCCCTAGGGTGGATAAGGCGCTCACACGTTTGTCAAAAAAGGTGGCACTGCCGTCTTAGGATACGGCCACTTTGAAGGTACCTGCTGATAAAAAGCAGGAGGCTATCCTGAAGTCTGTATTTACACACTCAGGTACTAGACTGAGACCTGCAGATAGTGCTGCTGCAGCGTGGTCTGTAACCCTGTCAAACAGGGATACTATTTTGCGAACATAAGACGTTGTCTTCTATATGAGGGATGCACAGAGGGATATTTTGCCGGCTGGCATCCAGAATTAATGCAATGTCCATTCTGTCAGGAGGGTATTAGAGACCCGACACTGGACAGGTGATGCTGACTTTAAAAGGCACATAGAGCCTTATAAGGGTGAGGAATTGTTTGGGGATGGTCTCTGGGACCTCGTATCCACAGCAACAGCTGGGAAGAAAATTTTTTACCTCAGGTTTCCTCACAGCCTAAGAAAGCACTGTATTATCAGGTACAGTCCTTTCGGCTTCAGAAAAGCAAGCGGGTCAAAGGCGCTTCCTTTCTGCACAGAGACGAGAGAAGAGGGAAAAAGCTGCACCAGTCAGCCAGTTCCAGAATCAAAATTCTTCCCCCGCTCCCTCTGAGTCCACCGCATGACGCGGGGGCTCCACAGGCGTAGCCAGGTACGGTGGGGGGCCGCCTCAAAAATTTCAGCGATCAGTGGGCTCGCTCACAGGTGGATCCCTGGATCCTTCAAGTAGTATCTCAGGGGTACAGGCTGGAATTCGAGGCGGCTCCCCCCCGCCGTTTCCTCAAATCTGCCTTGCTGACAACTCCCTCAGGCAGGGAGGCTGTGCTAGAGGCAATTCACAAGCTGTATTCCCAGCAGGTGATAGTCAAGGTGCCCCTACTTCAACAAGGACGGGGTTACTATTCCACACTGTTTGTGGTACCGAAACCGGACGGTTCGGTGAGACCCATTTTAAATTTTAAGTCCTTGAACACATACATAAAAAAATTCAAGTTCAAGATGGAATCGCTCAGGGCGGTTATTGCAAGCCTGGAGGAGGGGGATTACATGGTATCCCTGGACATCAAGGATGCTTACCTACATGTCCCCATTTACCATCCTCACCAGGAGTACCTCAGATTTGTGGTACAGGATTGCCATTACCAATTCCAAACACTGCCGTTTGGACGGTCCGCAGGCACCGAGGGTTGTTACCAAGGTAATGGCAGAAATGATGATACTCCTTCGAAAAAAGGGAGTTTTTAATTATCCCGTACTTGGACGATCTCTTTATAAAGGCGAGGTCCATGGAGCAGTTGTTGGTCGGAGTAGCACTATCTCGGGAAGTGCTACAACAGCACGGATGGATTCTATACATTCCAAAGTCACAGCTGGTTCCTACCACACGCCTGCTGTTCCTGGGGATGGTTCTGGACACAGTACAGAAAAAAGTGTTTCTCCCGCAGGAGAAAGCCAAGGAGCTGTCATCTCTAGTCAGAGACCTCCTGAAACCAAAACAGGTATCGGTGCATCACTGCACACGAGTCCTGGGAAAAATGGTAGCTTCTTACGAAGCAAAATTCCATTCGGCAGGTTCCATGCAAGAACCTTTCAGTGGGACCTCTTGGACAAGTGGTCGGAATCGCATCTTCAGATGCATCGGCTGATAACCCTGTCTCCAAGGACCAGGGTATCTCTACTGTGATGGCTGCAGAGTGCTCATCTTCAAGAGGGCCGCAGATTCGGCATACAGGACTGGGTCCTGGTAACCACGGATGCCAGCCTTCGAGGCTGGGGGGCAGTCACACAGGGAAGAAATTTCCAAGGACTTTGGTCAAGTCAGGAGTCGTCCCTACACATAAATATTCTGGAACTGAGGGCCATTTACAATGCCCTAAGTCTGGCAAGGCCTCTGCTTCAAAACCAGCCGGTACTGATCCAATCAGACAACATCACGGCAGTCGCCCATGTAAACCGACAGGGCGGCACAAGAAGCAGGATGGCGATGGCAGAAGCCACAAGGATTTTCCGATGGGCGGAAAATCACGTCTTAGCACTGTCAGCAGTGTTCATTCCGGGAGTGGACAACTGGGAAGCAGACTTCCTCAGCAGACACGACCGACACCTGGGAGAGTGGGAACTTCATCCAGAAGTCTTCCAACTGTTGGTAAACCGTTGGGAAAGGCCACAGGTGGACATGATGGCGTCCCGCCTAAACAAAAAAACTAGATATTGCGCCAGGTCAAGGGACCCTCAGGCAATAGCTGTGGACTGTCTAGTGACACTGTGGGTGCACCAGTCGGTTTATGTATTCCCTCCTCTGCCTCTCATACCAAAGGTACTGAGAATAATAAGAAAACAAGGAGTAAGAACGATACTCGTGGTTCCGGATGGGCCAAGAAGAGCTTGGTACTCAGAACTTCAAGAAATAATATCAGAGGACCCATGGCCTCTACCGCTCAGACAGGATCTGCTACAGCAGGGGCCCTGTCTGTTCCAAGACTTACCGCGGCTGCGTTGGACGGCATGGCGGTTGAATTCCGGATCCTAAAGCAAAAGGGCATTCCGGAGGAAGTCATTCCTACGCTGATAAAAGCCAGGAAAGAAGTAACCGCAAACCATTATCACCGTATCTGGCGAAAATATGTTGCGTGGTGTGAGGCCAGGAAGGCCCCAACAGAGGAATTTCAGCTGGGTCATTTTCTGCACTTCCTACAGTCAGGAGTGACTATGGGCCTAAATTTGGGTTCCATTCAGGTCCAGATTTCGGCTCTGTCGATTTTCTTCCAGAAAGAACTGGCTTCACTGCCTGGAGTTCAGACGTTTGTAAAGGGAGTGCTACATATTCAGCCCCTTTTTTGTGCCTTCTGTGGCACCTTGGGATCTCAACGTGGTGTTGAGTTTCTTAAAATCACATTGGTTTGAGCCACTTAAAACTGTGGATTTGAAATATCTCACGTGGAAAGTGGTCATGTTATTGGCCTTGGCTTCGGCCAGGCGTGTTTCAGAATTGGCGGCTTTGTCATGTAAAAGCCCTTATCTGATTTTCCATATGGATAGGGCAGAATTGAGGACTCGTCCCCAGTTTCTCCCTAAGGTGGTATCAGCTTTTCACTTGAACCAACCTATTGTAGTGCCTGCGGCTACTAGGGACTTGGAAGATTCCAAGTTACTGGACGTAGTCAGGGCCTTAAAAATTTATATTTCCAGGACGGCTGGAGTCAGGAAAACTGACTCGTTTTTTATCCTGTAGGCACCCAACAAAATAGGTGCTCCTGCTTCTAAGCAGACTATTGCTCGCTGAATTTGTAGCACAATTCAGCTGGAGCATTCTGCGGCTGGATTGCCGCATCCTAAATCAGTAACGGCTCATTCCACGAGGAAAGTGGGCTCATCTTGGGCGGCTGCCCGAGGGGTCTCGGCTTTACAACTTTGCCGAGCTGCAACTTGGTCAGGGGCAAACACGTTTGCTAAATTCTACAAATTTGATACCCTGGCTGAGGAGGACCTGGAGTTCTCTCATTCGGTGCTGCAGAGTCATCCGCACTCTCCCGCCCGTTTGGGAGCTTTTGGTATAATCCCCATGGTCCTTACGGAGTTCCCAGCATCCACTAGGACGTCAGAGAAAATAAGATTTTACTCACCGGTAAATCTATTTCTCGTAGTCCGTAGTGGATGCTGGGCGCCCATCCCAAGTGCGGATTGTCTGCAATACTTGTATATAGTTATTGCCTAACTAAAGGCCATCTGTTGAGAGGCTCAGTTATATTTCATACTGTTAACTGGTTATAGTATCACGAGTTTATACGGTGTGATTGGTGTGGCTGGTATGAGTCTTCCCCGGGATTCAAAATCCTTCCTTATTGTGTCAGCTCTTCCGGGCACAGTATCCTAACTGAGGTCTGGAGGAGGGGCATAGAGGGAGGAGCCAGTGCACACCAGATAGTACCTAATCTTTCTTTTAAAGTGCCCAGTCTCCTGCGGAGCCCGTCTATTCCCCATGGTCCTTACGGAGTTCCCAGCATCCACTACGGACTACGAGAAATAGATTTACCGGTGAGTAATATCTTATTTTTTTTTTTCTGGTCAGGAAAAGGCCATTCAAAAGTGTGAGTGAGCTTCACAAGGAGTGGACTGAGGCTGGAGTTAGTGCATCAAGAGCCACCACACACAGACGTATACTGGACATGGACTTCAAATGTCGTCTTCCTCTTGTCAAGCCGCTCCCCAACAACAATGTCAGAAGCGTCTTACGCTGGGCTAAAGAAAAAAGAGAATCTATGGGGCATTGCCAAGAGAAAGGTGAGAGGCATGAGACCGAACAATGCAGAAGAGCTGAAGGCCCCTATTGAAGCATCTTGGTCTTCCTTAACACCTCATCAGTGCCATAGGCTGATAGAATCCATGCCACACCGCATTGAGGTAGTAATTCTTGCAAAAGAGGCCCAAACCAAGTACTGAGTACATATGCATGATTATACGTTTCAGAGGGCCAACATTTCTGTATTTAAAATCCTTTTTTTAATTTTTATTTTATGTAATATTCAAATTTTCTGAGATTTTGGATTTGGGGCTTTCTTAAGCTGTAAGCCACAATCATCAAAATTATAACAAATAAAGGCTTGAAATATCTCACTTTGCATGTAATGAGTATTTTAATATATTAGTTTCACCTTTCAAATTGAATTACTGAAATAAATGAACTTTTTCACGATATTATAATTTTCTGAGTTTCACCTGTATGGTCAAGCATGGACATCACTAAAACTTGGACTGTTAGTATGTCTTGAGGATCGAGATTTGGAATGCCTGAGGCTCATGGTGGATCACCTAGGGCATAGGTTCTCAAACTCGGTCCTCAGGACCCCACACGGTGCATGTTTTGCAGAACTCATCACAGAATCACACGTTAAATAGTTCGCTCCACCTGTGGACCTTTTACAATGTGTCAGGGAGTAATAAATACACCTGTGCACCTGCTGGGTTACCTACAAAACATGCACTGTGTGGGGTACTGAGGACCGAGTTTGACAACCTGTGACCTAGGGCAAAGAAGGAGCAAGAACTGCTTTCAGAAATTCCAATATCACACGCAACTGGACATATTCATGGGGTTAGTGTCCTGAAAAGGAACTGAGCTGGACTCCAAACAGCTGAAATAACATTTGCGGAAGGTAAGATCTATCTATCTATCTATCTATCTATCTATCTATCTATCTATCTATCTATCTATCTATCCTGAATGTGCCATGCAGTGTGAGATACCTGGCGTGAGTGCGCTGCCAGGTCCCATACAACTCTGCTGATGTCAGGCGGCTTTTTAATTTTTTTGCAGGAAATGTGTCTTAGTCGCAACGCAATGCGACTAGGATGCAAAAGGAGACTGCTGAATAATTTGATATGACACCTGTATACTGTGTGTGACTTGAGTCTATATTTGGGGCAGAACATAACTTGTATTGGAAAAAAACTATGACTGCTACATTGTAGCAGTTAGTGTACATATTCAGAGACTCTGTTGCTCACAGATATACAAGTATCATATCAAATTAATTAGCACCGTCTCCTCGTGCATCCTAGTTGCATTTGAGTTTTTCGGCAAAAAGATGCCTGACGCTTGAAGATTCTCACGCAACCTGTGGAGAACCACTCCATATGTACTGTATGTTTAGGATGAATAGGTCATACTTAGAATTATAGGAATTATGCTATATGGAATTTATTTCCTTTTGTGAAGCGTCTTTTGACTAAATTGCTTCCTCAACAAGGCTTATGACTTAGCCAAAGGTCTATTCTAGACACTAATGCTTATTTCCCTGGATAGCTCAGTCTAAATATAGCTTGTCTACGCTTCTGTATGAAGATACTTCATAATTTGGAGCAAAATTTAGGTTCAGTGATGCAGAAGTTTAGTGATGAAAGAACAAACTGCCTCCATTGTATAAAGTAAAAATGTTTTCTTCTTAAAATCAAGAAGTAGTAAACGGGGAAGACTATTCAGCATCTAGAATATTGTCTCTCTTTCCTGACTACCCTTTAGAGTCTTCAATACTAAAACATGAAAGAAAAAATAAAGTTAAAATAAAAAACAAATACAAAACAACCCCCCCCCCCTCCTCCCAAACACACACAATGACTAGTGTAAGAATGGATCAAGGATAACATCGGGCTTTAGAGGTTATAGGATAGATTTTCACAAGATACTAAGAGGAAATTTCTCTGTATAGTCTAAGACAGGGATGGGGAATCTTCGGCCCTCCAGCTGTTGTTGAACTACACATAACCATGCCTTGCTACAGTTTTGCTATTTGGCTATGCTAAAACTGTTGCAGTGCTTGCTGGTATGTGTAGTTCAACAACAGCTGGAGGGCCGAAGGTTATCTGGTCTAAGACATTATCAGACTCCTCAGAACAACCTGCAAAACGTCTGAACAGCTTAACTCTAGAGCATTTTCTTGGGCCATTAGAAGAGAGAAAACATCTTATATTCTAAACTATTCCTCAGGATGTGTTTGTACTATTTTGTAAAGAAGTAGGTTCAGCAAATTTAAAAATTGCAAAACTGTTGGGCATGGTTATCGGTGAACTCTGAAAGGGGTGTGCAGTAAGTTTCTGGATGCGCAGTGCATAGGAGTGGAGACAATCTGACTGGTTGTGAACTGTAATTTCTGACTAAAGTTCTTGTGAAATGTCATGGAACAGATCCGTATGCACTGCACACCGAAGTAGTCTGCATGTTTGCTTTCTTCACAAACCCGTTATGGAGCTCAGCAGAGGCCACTTGAGAGCCATGATCATCTTCAACTACAGGAGTGGTCTGCAACAGCAAAACAGTTTTGAATGAATGTGAGCTGCTTTTGGGGAGGAAGACCTGTCACAGACAATTGTATTTGAGTGGTTTGCAGAATTTTGGCTTGGCAGATGAGGAGTGCTATGGCCGATCTGTGTCTGCCATCACTGAAGACAATGTTGCTGCCGTGCGGGTCATAGTTGAGGTGGACGCAAGGGTGACCATGGCCCAGTTAGAGACCATCCACTTGATACGCCACAAAAAATCTTGGCCTCAGCAAGTTTCTCCACACTAAATGCACCATCAGCTAACTCAAAAGCAGAAGTAGGTTTGGGTGACTTGGTGCTGCAACATACTGTGTAGGTTTGATGGTGGTAACTCAATCTGTGTCTGGGATATTATTAGTGGCGATTAATCCTCGATCTACAGTTTCAACCCCCGAGACCAAACAGTTGGCCAAGTGTACCCCAGTTGGAGGTGTGCTTGTCAGGATTCTTATTTTGTCTGTCCCCGGCGGGGGTGCTAGTGGGTCAGTGTTGGTGTGACGTAATACACGAGGAGACCGAAGAATAGTCCTGCGCATAGGCGCTGATATTTATTATGTCACAGGGATCACAAAGCAATTGAATAACAGGTGCAGTGGAATGCAATTGCAGAAATAACAGGAAATAAATATTCAAAAGTCACTGGTAACTATGATTGAAACAAACAGAACTCCGGTAATTGTAAAAAGCACACAGTCTCAGTATAACTCAGGATGAAACAACTTTGGAAAAACAGAACTCTTGATAACTGTATAGTCTCTATGAAGCACAAGTCCAGATAGCCTAACGGGCTTAAGCAGGAGACAGTCTCTAAGCAAATATATGTTAACTGCTGAGATGCACAGATGGTAACTGATAATGAGTGCACAGGTAGATAATGATAAAACACCTGAGGAGAGTCTCTTACTGCTGGTGGATTGTGGCTGGCTATGGCTGGAGTTTGTAGTTCCACAGGAACACTGGAACAGGGAGATGACTTGGAGATGCCAGAAATAGGAGACTGCTGGAAACAAAGGATTGAAGACTGGAACTGGAAACTGGAACGTAACTGGAACTGCTGGGACCTGTAGTTCCACAGGTCCAATACACAGGGGTATCTCTGCAGACAGATGACTGCAAACAGGAGACTTTTTTTTTTTTTTATTAAACCATTTAGGTTAGTAAACATAGTCATCTACAATGCAGATTTAGACAGTAAACAAAACATCAGCATGGATTTTTTTTAAAAAAACAACAATTATTAATATTAACAAAAAAAAAAAACACCTGTTCATAATCAAAAAACAATATACAACTTAACACATACCCACACTATTAGGCTATCAATCTTCGTTAACATATCTAACCACATGCCTCCATTTTTTAACTTTCCAAACTCCCTCAGCATCAAGCTCTTTTCTTCCTTTCCTATCTCTCAGATAATAGACATATAACTTACCCAATACCATTCTAACACACTCATTCACAGACCAGCACTCACTCCTAAACACACACAGATTCCTTGCATTCCACAAAACTTCCATCACACAGCTCATGATCAAACACAAAAGTCTCTCTTTTCCTCTATCACATGCTCCCATACCAAATAATGCCACCTTCCATCCAATATACCTAACACCAGTAATCTCTCTACACAAGCCACCCAAACACTTCCATACATCATTTGCAAAACCACAATTCCACATTACATGCATCACTGTTTCAGTATTATAACAATTGTCTCTCGGACAGACATCTGAAGCTACCAAGTCTCTTTTTTTCATAAACACTCTCACTGGCAACCCCTCATGCATACACAACCATACAATCTCCTTTTGTGTATTTGACATGCCATACGAACATAGCCTCTTCCATATAATCACAGCTTCACTTGAGCGCATATAATTGATATTACAAACTATCTCTCTATCTTTTATAACTTTCATAACCTTCTTTCTGTCTTTAAACCCACTTAAAGAAATATTCAAAAGATCTTTCTTTTTAATGAAAACTTCAATTACATTGTACCACCACGGACTTCTAAACGCCACAGGTACCTTCAGGTCCCTTTTGATCCACCCTAAACCATACCAAGTCCACCCAGCCATATATCTTACCATACAGGCAGTTTTACTCCCCTTCCCCATTAACTCTACTATAACACGAATATAATTAACATACAAAAAGATTTCAATATCAGGGAAATCCAACCCACCCTTCTCTCTTGCCTTTATCAACACTTCACGTTTCAAACGTTCCATCTTCCCACCCCAAACAAACATGAAAAGAACTCTGTTTATTTTCTTGATCTCCAGCACAGACGGAGGAAAAACACATGCCAGAAACAATAAAATAGGTAACACCACACTTTTAATCACCAACACTTTCCCAAACACTGTCATCTGTCTCATCTTCCAAAAATCCACCTTCTTCTGTACCCTCTTACTACATTCTTCCCAACTCACTCTCCCTTTCAAATCATCCTCAAACACCACACCTAATATTTTAATCCCTTCACTCACGCTCATAATCCCTTCCATACTGCAACTTTCATCCCCAAAGCACTTCAATTTTGTTTTACACCAATTAACTTTAAATGCAGAAGCACTGCAAAAGAAACTAACCAGTAATTTAACTCTTCTCAATTCTGCAACACTCTTACTCACAACCGCAACATCATCCATATACCCCAATACTTTCACCATCCTACCTCCACTACCTGGTACCAACACCCCCCCTACAACTTTATCTCTCCTAATCATCTGCAATAATGGTTCAATAACACAAATAAACAAAATAGCTGACAATGGACATCCTTGTCGTACTCCTGACCTAATCACTACATTCTTACTTATATTCCCATTCACCAAAAACTTACTCACAACAGAATCATATAACCCTCTCACACATCTTACAAATTCCACCGGGAACCCCATACGTACCAATACTTTAAACATAAAATTGTGAGACACGCGGTCATACGCTTTTTCAAAATCTAAAGCTAATAACATACATACTCTCTTCCTTTCTCTGCAGTCACCCAACACATCTCTCAGCAAAATCAAATTATCTGTTATCCTTCTACCAGGCACACCACACACTTGATCATCACCCACCACCTGATCCACCACATCCCGCATCCTATTTGCCAATATTTTTGCCAGAATTTTATAATCTGAATTTAAAAGCGTAATAGGTCTCCAATTTTCTAACAAGCCCCTATCACCTTTTTTATGCACTAACACCACAATACCTTCTTTCATACTATCACATAATCTTGCATTTCCAAACATAAAAGCACACAAATCACACACATCCTTCCCTATGACATCCCAAAAACAACTATAAAACTCAATCGGCAACCCATCCATACCTGGAGTTTTATTCCTTTTAGCACTATCCACAGCTCTTTTCACTTCATCACCTGTTACCTTATCCATCAAAACCGGCAAATTTCCCTCATACACTCTCTCAGACAAACCACACAATACTTCTTCTTCCATATCACTATCTACTTCCTTCCTATCATACAACTTTTCATAAAATTCTGTAATCGCATCCATCATTCTTTCACCACTCACTTCCTCTCCATCTTTATCTAACACATACTTTATCACATGCTTATTTTTCAAGCTTTTTTTGAAAAAAAACCTTGTACATCTTTCATTTTCCTCTAATACCTCCACCCTAGACCTAAAAATAATTTATTTACCTCTATTATTCAAACATTTACTAACCTCAGATCTTGCTTTAATAATATCATCATTCACATCCACACCTTCCTCTCAATTTATAAAGAAAACTAAGCCTGCTATTCCACAGCTGATACTTATTCCTCTCTCTCACAGCTTTCCTATATCCTGCTCTCTGATAGAACTTCTTAACCCTTTCCTTAACCCAGTCCCACCATTCCAATATATTGACAAACTCATTTTTCCTACTTTGCCAGAAACTATATTTCTAACAGAAATCTTTGAATAACACCTCATCTTCTAAAAGCTTAACATTTAGTCTCCACAATCCTTTCCCATATATTGTACTAGACTCACAACAAACATTGCAACATAAAGAATCATGATCTGTAAAAGGCACTTTCTCCTGTACAAACTCTCCAAACATCACATCTTTAGAACAAAGTAAATAGTCTATACGAGACATTACCCCTCCTCTGTCCGCAAAAAAGGTATTTGGGACAGGCTTACCCATACTTGTCTCTGCAATATCAACAAAACCAAAATCCAGAATAATATCCTTCATGATTTTCCCAGTAATATCAACAACTACCTCCCCTCTCCCACTCCTACCTTCCTTCTCTAGAATACAATTCATATCACCTACAAGCAATGTAGGAATTCTTCCAGACAAAAGAAACTTTAATTTTTCAAAAAAACATTTCCTCTCTTTCTTCTCTGCTGGAGCATAAACACAAAACACCCTAAATCTCCAGCCTCTATATTTAGCACTTACAGAGATAGCTCTCCCCTCTTCTATCACCAAATAACTTTATATATTAATTTCTTTATTTTTAAACAAAATACCCACCCCTGCATTCCTGTTACAGCTAGAACCAGACCATATAGCCTCCCCATAGCCCCATTCCTCTTTTTTCGGTATATGAGACAATCCACATTCCTGCAAACAAATAATATCAGCATTTCTTGCTGCCACATATTCTAATACTGCCGATCTTCTGGCTTTACTTGTGATTAATCTCACATTCAGCGAGAATATTTTTAAATTAAACATTTGAAACAAAATAAAACAAACCGACAACAAAAAAAATAATAATAAACTTTGTAAAACAAAAACATTAGACATCCACTATGCACTGTTAGCATCACAGCACGTAAACAAAAGTTCACCCTAAAAAACATCAGGGAACTAATTAAGCAGCCCAAGGTACAGCACAAAAAATAGCTATTTTTGACCACCATCTCTTTAGCTGAGATCTAAAGCAGTTCTTCCTCAACAGCTTTGCAGTCCTCCTCACCCTATACCTTGCGGCCCCTTGTAAGAGGCACACTTCTTTACATTTGGGATAACATTTCCCCCATCTAAAAAATAAGCCGATGCCTCTTGTGATCTATCGCCATCCTCCTCAGCAGAGGACACATCTTCTATACCTTCAGTATTATGTCCTGTTGTATTCTCCATCCGTGGCTTCTTAGCTCTGCGCACCTGTCGTTCAGCTTTCCTAGCCACTGAGCCAGACTCCTCAGGCCCACTGCTGAACTCCTCCACTCTAGTAGAGTCCACCGATGGTACAGGACTCTGACAGTCATCTATTACCAGACTAAGAGCTGGACTCTCCACACAGTCACTTGATGCTTCCACCACATCCTCCATTACATCAGCAAACTCCTCTTGCTGTCCCTCATCTGCAGCCACACATGCAGGCTCATTAGACCGAACAAGCTGTTCCCCGTTATCAGCACTGGGTCCAGACCTAGCCTGCTCTTCACTAGTGGAATTCCCACCAGGCACAGACTGTTGTATATTAACCCCACGATCTGCAAAGTTTTTTGCTCTCATCTCAGCATCAAGCTCTTTAAACATTTGCCTTCGCATACTGACTTTAGCAGCAGGACAGTTTCGGACACTGTGTCCTACCTCTCCACAGATATCACAGCTTTTTGCCATTGGGCAATTGCCAGCCTCATGATCTTTTTGCTTGCAATTCCTACAAACTTTGCCTGTGGAACATTCCTCCTTAGTGTGTCCATACATAAAGCACAGTCTGCAGAAGCTTGGCTGTCCAAAATAGTACAAGAAACCCCTATTACCACCAATGCAGAAACTAGCAGGGGGATGCTTAGTACCACCCACATTATCTGGGTCAGGTTTTAGTCTCACCCAGAACCGTATTTTGCCATTGAAAATTCCCAGGGCATTTTTTTGTTTTACTCCACCCTGCACATTAGAACAGGATTGCAGTAGGAAGGCTTTTAACAAGCTCACCTCTGTGTATGGGTTATAAACATGAACAGTAATTGAAATTTCTTCAAGGGCAAAAAGAGGTTTCATTCTCACCAACCTCATTGCTGGCTCATGTTCCTTGCCCCTCAAAACCTCATACACATTGAGGCAGAAGCCATTTGAATGAAATGTCACGTCATAAATACCTTGTTTAGGGAAGTCTTGAATACAATAAAGGTCACTCAGAGTCACTTTCCCTAGCTTCTCCAGTATCTCATGGAAGACAAATTTCAGATCATTCTGCGATGAATCCTTTTCCAACTCCAAACGAATAGTATTCTTTACGCCAGACATTTCCAATCAGGGAAGATGTACCCAAGGTACTAATGCAGAAGTGTGCACCGGTGTGCGATCACCACTCAAAGCCAGGGGCTCCCCGCAAGGGGAAGACCCCAAAAGGCCCCTGCCCCAGACCAGGCAAGCCGGTCGTTCAGGCAGGAAAGTTGTATAATATCACCATCCATACAGGAGCCGCCTGTTCACAGGATGTGACGTGTTGTCCAAGGCGATGAGACTGAGCCAGGAACTGGAGTTTATACCCCTTGGTCTGTGATGATTGGATGTTGCATCTGTGAGAACACACCCCGCTGGATTGGGTGTTCAGATCAGCTGTGAGTTAGCTGAAGCACTGTGTACTCCAGGCTGCAGTAGACTGAAAACTGGAACTGGAACAGAACTGAACTGCTGGAACCTGTAGTTCCACAGTAGTGATGCGACGGAGAATGCAGATTCCTGACAGTGCTGACACAGAAGTTCCGACGCGAGTGCAGCGTGGCCAAATAGATGGTGACTGTTTTATGGACAAGACTGGTCATCTTACCACTTGTGCAGCAACACACCATATTTGGGGACTGGTAAGTCAACTAGTATCTCCCACAAGTGCTTTAATCCCTTTCCTGACCCCACGCAAGAACTTGTGCTTGTGGTGCCCTTCTGTATTATGACAATGTTCCTGCCCACAAGTCCAAGAGAGTGGTGGATTTTCTGGTTTGTGAACGCATCCAGGAGCTTGGTCATGCACCATACAGTCCAGGGGTTACATATGTTATCTTGGAGGATAGAATGCTGGCTGTCAATATCCAGAATGCCGGCAGCAGGGTGACCGCTAAGAGTAACCTTGTGGGCTCGCTGTGCTCGCCACAGGATCTATTCCCACTCTATGGGTGTTGTGGACACCCATGAGTGGGAATAGCCCTGGTGCGCTGGGATTTCGTCACCGGTATCCTGAACGCTGGGATACCGTTAGCCGTCATTGTTACTGCATCCCTGGTCCAGACCTGGCATGTTCCCACAAATAAAGTGCAAGATGCAGCTATTCACACGAGGGTCATGTCAATGACAGTTTTTGCAGGGCTCATTTTGCCACGGTGCCCTACTAAAACAGTCTAGCATGAAGACACTGACCCCTTACAACACAGTGGTTAGTTAAAAAAGAATTAGTCATTTAATATTTTTTCTTAGGTCATAAGATAACCCTCCATATAGTTCACAGATTCAACTTATGATCATGCCCATTCATGGGTGAACGCCGGCTGCAACTAGTCCCTCAGCAAAGCATTCAGTGCCACTTGCTGTGATGTGTAGGCCCTGGTATACGCATTGCAGCAAAGATGAGCGTGGCTAAAACTGTACACAACAAGGTTCTGTAACTTTGTTAAAGGAAAAATGTCTTTTAATATTTTGACCAGAGAATTTTACACACCTCACCCATATAACCACCACTGAGGTATAGAAAAACCTGTCTAACAATTAAAGAGGGAGATCTATCAGTTCTTGGAGAGCGTATTTGCCCAAAGCTACCAATTTTCATCTGTCATTTCAAAGACTGTTAGATTATCGACCAGCTGATTGGTTTATAATGACAGATTCCTGTGCTACGGGGTGGGAGTTCACCTCTTCAATAGGGACCTGCTCAAGGGAAGGAAAGAAGCGTCACATAAATATACTAGTGTTGAAAGCTGTACGTAAAAGCAATTCAACATTTCATCAACAGTTAAGAAGGCATCTCAGAATATTCTGAGATAATAAAAAATACCAGGAGTTTCTCTAACGTCCTAAGTGGATGCTGGGGACTCCGTAAGGACCATGGGGAATAGCGGCTCCGCAGGAGACTGGGCACAAAAGTAAAGCTTTAGAACTACCTGGTGTGCACTGGCTCCTCCCCCTATGACCCTCCTCCAAGCCTCAGTTAGATTTTTGTGCCCGAACGAGAAGGGTGCACACTAGGTGGCTCTCCTGAGCTGCTTAGTGAAAAGTTTAGTTTTAAGTTTTTTATGTTCAGTGAGACCTGCTGGCAACAGGCTCACTGCATCGAGGGACTAAGGGGAGAAGAAGCGAACTCACCTGCGTGCAGAGTGGATTGGGCTTCTTAGGCTACTGGACATTAGCTCCAGAGGGACCGATCACAGGCCCAGCCATGGATAGGTCCCAGAGCCGCGCCGCCGGCCCCCTTACAGAGCCAGAGAGGTCCGGAAAATCGGCGGCAGAAGACGTCCTGTCTTCAACAAGGTAGCGCACAGCACTGCAGCTGTGCGCCATTGCTCTCAGCACACTTCACACTCCGGTCACTGAGGGTGCAGGGCGCTGGGGGGGGGCGCCCTGAGACGCAATAAAAACACCTTGGATGGCAAAAAAAATGCATCACATATAGCTCCTGGGCTATATGGATGAATTTAACCCCTGCCAGAATACACAGAAAAAAGGGAGATAAGGCCGCCAAGAAGGGGGCGGAGCCTATCTCCTCAGCACACTGGCGCCATTTTCCCTCACAGCTCCGTTGGAGGGAAGCTCCCTGGCTCTCCCCTGCAGTCACTACACTACAGAAAGGGTTAAAAAAGATAGGGGGGCACTAATTACGCGCAGTATTAAAAATACAGCAGCTATAAGGGGAAAAACACTTATATAAGGTTATCCCTGTATATATATAGCGCTCTGGTGTGTGCTGGCAAACTCTCCCTCTGTCTCCGCAAAGGGCTAGTGGGGTCCTGTCCTCTATCAGAGCATTCCCTGTGTGTGCTGTGTGTCGGTACGTTTGTGTCGACATGTATGAGGAGAAAAATGATGTGGAGACGGAGCAGATTGCCTGTAATAGTGATGTCACCCCCTAGGGGGTCGACACCTGAGTGGATGAACTGTTGGAAGGAATTACGTAACAGTGTCAGCTCTGTATAAAAGACAGTGGTTGACATGAGACAGCCGGCTACTCAGCTTGTGCCTGTCCAGACGTCTCATAGGCCGTCAGGGGCTCTAAAGCGCCCGTTACCTCAGATGGCAGATATAGACGCCGACACGGATACTGACTCCAGTGTCGACGGTGAAGAGACAAATGTGACTTCCAGTAGGGCCACACGTTACATGATTGAGGCAATGAAAAATGTTTTACACATTTCTGATGATACGAGTACCACCAAAAAGGGGTATTATGTTCGGTGAGGAAAAACTACCTGTAGTTTTCCTGAATCTGAGAAATTAAATGAGGTGTGTGATGATGCGTGGGTTTCCCCCGATAACAACTGATAATTTCTAAAATGTTATTGGCATTATATCCTTTCCCGCCAGAGGTTAGGGTGCGTTGGGAAACACCCCCTAGGGTGGATAAAGCGCTCACACGCTTGTAAGAACAATGGCTCTACCCTCTCCTGAGATGGCCGCCCTTAAGGATCCTGCTGATAGAAAGCAGGAGGGTATCCTAAAATGTATTTACACACATACTGGTGTTATACTGCGACCAGCAATCGCCTCAGCCTGGATGTGCAGTGCTAGGTTGGCGTGGTCGGATTCCCTGACTGAAAATATTGATACCCTAGATAGGGACAGTATATTATTGCCTATAGAGCATTTAAAAGATGCATTTCTATATATGCGTGATGCACAGCGGAATATTTGCCGACTGGCATCAAGTCTAAGTGCGTTGTACATTTCTGCCAGTAGAGGGTTATGGACACGACAGTGGTCAGGTGATGCGGATTCCAAACGGCATTTGGAAGTATTGCCTTATTAAGGGGAGGAGTTATTTGGGGTCGGTCTTTCAGACCTGGTGGCCACGGCAACAGCTGGGAAATCCACGTTTGTACCCCAGGTCGCCTCTCAACATAAGAAGACGCCGTATTATCAGGCGCAGTCTTTTCGTAGGCAAGCGGGCAAAAGGTTCCTCATTTCTGCCCCGTGACAGAGGGAGAGGAAAAAGGCTGCAGAAATCAGCCAGTTCCCAGGAACAGAAACCCTGTCCCGCCTCTGCCAAGCCCTCAGTATGACGCTGGGGCTTTACAAGCAGAATCGGGCACGGTGGGGGCCCGTCTCAATGAATTTCAGCGCGCAGTGGGCTCACTCGCAAGTAGACCCCTGGATCCTTCAGGTGATATCTCAGGGGTACAAATTGGAATTCGAGACGTCTCCCCCTCGCCGTTTCCTAAAGTCGGCTTTAACGATGTCTCCTTCTGACAGGGAGGCAGTTTTGGAAGCCATTCACAAGCTGTATTCCCAGCAGGTGATAATCAAGGTACCCCTCCTGCAACAGGGAACGGGGTATTATTCCACACTGTTGTGGTACCGAAGCCGGACGGCTCGGCGAGACCGATTCTAAATCTAAAATCTTGAACACTTACATACGGAGGTTCAAATTCAAGATTGAGTCACTCAGAGCAGTGATTGCGAACCTGGAAGAAGGGGACTACATGATGTCTCGGGACATCAAGGATGCTTACCTTCATGTCCCAATTTACCCTTCTCACCAAGGGTACCTCAGGTTTATGGTACAGAACTGTCACTATCAGTTTCAGACGCGGCCGTATGGATGGTCCACGGCACCCCGGGTCTTTACCAAGGTAATGGCCGAAATGATGACACTCCTTCGAAGGAAGGGAATTTTAGTTATCCCTTATTTGGACGATTCCCTGATAAGGGTAAGATCCAGGGAACAGTTGGAGGTCGGTGTAGCACTATCTCAGGTAGTGTTGCGGCAGCACGATTGGATTCTCAATATTCCAAAATCGCAGCTGATTCCGACGACTCGTCTTCTGTTCTTAGGGATGATCCTGGACACAGTCCAGAAAAAGGTGTTTCTCCCGGAGGAGAAAGTCAGGGAGTTATCCGAGCTAGTCGGGAACCTCCTATAACCGAGCCAAGTCTCAGTACATCAATGAAATGGTTCTGGGAAAAATGGTGGCTTCCTATGAAGCAATCCCATTCGGCAGATTCCACGCAAGAACTTTCCAGTGGGACCTGCTGGACAAATGGTCCGGGTCGCATCTTCAGATGCATCAGCTCGATAACCCTGTCACCAAGCACAAGGGTGTCTCTCCTGTGGTGGTTGCAGAGTGCTCATCTTCTAGAGGGCAGCACATTCAGGACTGGGTCCTGGTGACCACGGATGCCAGCCTGCGAGGCTGGGGAGCAGTCACACAGGGAAGGAATTTCCAGAGCTTATGGTCAAGCCTGGAGACATCACTTCACATAAATATCCTGAAGCTAAGGGCCATTTACAATGCTCTAAGCTCAGCAAGACCTCTGCTTCAAGGTCTCCCGGAGTTGATCCATTCGGACAACATCACGGCAGTCACCCACGTAAACAGACAGGGTGACACAAGAAGCAGGAGGGCAATGGCAGAAGCTGCAAGGATTCTTCGCTGGGCGGAAAATCATGTGATAGCACTGTCAGCAGTATTCATTCCGGGAGTGGACAACTGGGAAGCAGACTTCCTCAGCAGACACGACCTTCACCCGGGAGAGTGGGGACTTCACCCAGAAGTCTTCCACATGTTTATAAAACTCGACAAGTATTGCAGGCAATAGCTGTAGACGCTCTGGTAACACAGTGGGTGTACCAGTCAGTGTATGTGTTCCCTCCTCTGCCTCTCATACCCAAGGTACTAAGAATTATAAGATGGAGAGGAGTAAGCACTATATTCGTGGCTCCGGATTGGCCAAGAAGGACTTGGTAACCGGAACTTTAAGAGATGCTCATGGAGGATCCGGGGCCTCTACCTCTAAGAAGGGACCTGCTCCAGCAAGGACCCTGTCTGTTCCAAGACTTACCGCGGCTGCGTTTGACGGCATGGCGGTTGAACGCCGGATCCTGAAGGAGAAAGGCATTCCGAATGAAGTCATTCCTATCCTGATCAAAGCCAGGAAAGATATAACCGCAAAACATTATCACCGCATTTGGCGAAAATATGTTGTGTGGTGCGAGGCCAGTAAGGCCCCGACGGAGGAATTTTCAACTAGGTCGATTCTTACATTTCCTGCAAACAGGAGTGTCTATGGGCCTGAAATGGGGGTCCATTAAGGTTCAAATTTCGGCCCTGTCAATTTTCTTCCAAAAAGAACTAGCTTCAGTCCCTGAAGTTCAGACGTTTTTGAAAGGGGTACTGTATATACAGCCTCCTTTTGTGCCTCCAGTGGCACCTTGGGATCTAAATGTAGTTTTTGGGTTCCAAAAGTCACATTGGTTTGAACCACTTAAATATGTGGAGTTAAAATATCTCACATGGAAAGTGGTCATGCTGTTGGCCCTGGCCTGCGCCAGGTGCGTGTCAGAATTGGCGGCTTTATCCTGTAAAAGCCCTCATCTGATTTTCCATTCGGACAGGGCGGAATTGAGGACTTGTCCTCAGTTTCTCCCTAAGGTGGTTTTCAGCGTTTCACCTGAATCAACCTATTGTGGTGCCTGCGGCTACTAGGGACTTGGAGGACTCCAAGTTGCTAGAGGTTGTCAGAGCCCTGGAAATATAGGTTTCCAGGACGGCTGGAGTCAGAAAATCTGACTCGTTGTTTATTCTGTATGCACCCAACAAGCTGGGTGCTCCTGCTTCTAAGCAGACTATTGCTCGTTGGATTTGTAGTACAATTCAGCTTGCACATTCTGTGGCAGGCCTGCCACAGCCAAAATCTGTAAAAGCCCATTCCACAAGGAAGGTGGGCTCATCTTGGGCGGCTGCCCGAGGGGTCTCGGCTTTACAACTTTGCCGAGCAGCTACTTGGTCAGGAGCAAATACGTTTGTAAAATTCTACAAATTTGATACCCTGGCTGAGGAGGACCTGGAGTTCTCTCAATTGGTGCTGCAGAGTCATCCGCATTCTCCCGCCCGTTTGGGAGCTTTGGTATAATCCCCATGGTCCTTACGGAGTCCCCAGCATCCACTTAGGACGTTAGAGAAAATAAGAATTTACTTACCGATAATTCTATTTCTCGTAGTCCGTAGTGGATGCTGAGCGCCCATCCCAAGTGCGGATTGTCTGCAATACTGGTACATAGTTATTGTTACCAAAAAATCGGGTTATTGCTGTAGTGAGCCATCTTTTCTAGAGGCTCCTCTGTTATCGTGCTGTTAACTGGGTTTAGATCACAAGTTATATGGTGTGATTGGTGTGGCTGGTATGAGTCTTACCCGGGATTCAAAATCCTTCCTTATTGTGTACGCTCGTCCGGGCACAGTATCCTAACTGAGGCTTGGAGGAGGGTCATAGGGGGAGGAGCCAGTGCACACCAGGTAGTTCTAAAGCTTTACTTTTGTGCCCAGTCTCCTGCGGAGCCGCTATTCCCCATGGTCCTTACGGAGTCCCCAGCATCCACTACGGACTACGAGAAATTGAATGATCGGTAAGTAAATTCTTATTTTTAACTACTTCCCTGCCTTGATTGCATCATATACAACCATGGTGAGTCAAGTTTTCATGTACACTATACCATCTGATGCGACCGTCAAAAATACCCACTGAAAATTTCCATATAATTATCTCCAGTAGCTGTCCATTTCTGTGGAGGGTTAGGTTTAGGCTGTGAGAAGGGGAGGGGGGTTGGGGTTGGTGGTGGTGTAGGTTTAGGTACCACTGTTGAGTGTTAGGGTTAGACAGCGGGAAGGGATGGTTAGGGGGGCAGTAGTGGATGTACTTACCTTGCCCCTGTCGGGATTCTACCCATCGGAATTCTGCGGTTGGTATTCTGAACGCCGGCATCCCAAGCACAGGCATATCTATCCCAAATCTGCAGCAACACCTATTCCCAGACTATCTTTCCCACAGTGGTGGATGATACCCAGGAGCACCCATCCTTGGCTGTTGGCTTCTCTTTTTGCATGGCTTTAAAGGGCTGCAAGAAGTGTAACGCACTGGTTCACAGTGGGCGATATTTTGTCCGTTCGAGCAAACGGATGATATATCGCTAGCAAGTCGGCGAGTGTGTACACCCGATATGTCTGTGAACGATGTTGCTCACAGACACACGTCCGCTGTGGAGCACAGCCCTTGTCCGCTATTCTGTATCATCAGATATATCGCTGCATCTGGCTACGTGAATGGGCGGCAGGGACTGACCTCACAGCTGGGCGGGCAAATTCAAATGCCCATGCAGCTGTATGTCAGGATTGAGATAATGAACTGCCGATTGGTTGCCGCGACAGCTGGTCCACCGACATCTCACCCCAGTGTGTACCCATTATTAGGCGAACTTTAAGTTTATAGGTTTTTTTTTACAGTTAAAACTAAACAGAAAAAAAGACTGCTGGTAACCTCTTTATTTATATAATTTATTCATGTTTTTTTTTGTAAACCAATTTACATCTTTGGCTCAATGAAACTTGATTTTCTCCCTTTACTAAGCAGTGAGTTTTGAAATGTGTTTATTTTCAGGTGTGGGTTAACAGACAGATAAAACAGTCAATAGGTAGAGAGTGTCAAAAGGTCGACATGATAAAGGTAGACCATACAAAAGGTTGACACACTAAAGGTTGACACTTTTTTTTGTGTTAGTTTGTTTGTTGTTTAATCATATATGATCCAAATTGGTAGAAACACGTCCCCTTGCTACGCTCGCCAAAAACAGGTGTCGACCATTGTCATGTTGTTCTTTTGAAACCTGTTGACCTTTTGTACTGTATTTTTTTCATGTCAACCTTTTGTCTCTGTCGACCTATTGACTGTAGAGCTTTTGACGGTCTATCATCCACAAACCTTATTTTTGGTGGTTTCCCCCATGGGGTTAATAAAAGCAAACTAATGTCCAACCATCAATGAATTAGTCCCAAAGAAGTATTTACAAATATTGCATTTAATTTTATTGCCATTTTAAATCACTTGGGAAATCTACTGAATATAGGTGGCTTTTAAAAGTTGCTACATATTAGATATAGCCCCTAAAGTCATCAGTACAGCTTTAATATTCCAAGTCCCAGGAAAAGAGACAATCTGATTTCCAGCTACTGATAAAGATTCAACCTTTGTAAAGTGGGTATTATGTTGGTAAGCAAAATGTCAAGGTAGCAAGACACTTTTTGCCCCATCATGGGATTATAGGGACAGGAGGTGACACATTGTCAGTTTCGTGGAGATTCCAGTTATTTGTGCCTTTCCTCCATTTCCTCTTATTTGCATGCTTCGATATTAAAACATTGACATTTTGCTTATAACCATAATAATCACTTTAGGAAGGTTGATTATCGATCAGTAAAATCTTGTATTTTGGCCACAGTGTCCAATAGCTTGAATATGCTTCAGGTGGAACCATGGTTTCTACTTTGTCCATATTTATTATTCAAGGGTCCTGTCTTTCACCCAAATAGTCGCTGCATTTGATGAGGTGTAACTTGAACCAAAAAAACAGCTCAGAGACGAGGGAGTATCAGCCTGTAATTAATACTCGTGTAGGCAAGAAAATGGATCTCTATGTTGTTACAAAGTTTGGAGCTGATTTGTTTATTCTTAAATATTTTAATATAATTGGTTTTCCAAAGTAAGAACAAGCAAAATAACAATGACTACAAAATATAACTAGGGAAAGAGGAAATATAAAGAGAATGGGAAGGGGTAGTAGTAAACTAAGGGAGACCGTCACAACCAGTTATCATGTAGAAGTAAAACAAAGCAACCCAGCGCCAACTTTTTCTTGGAACAATTGGGCGTCCTGCAACTTCTAATAAAGAAATGTTTACCCTTTCAAAGCTACTAGAAATAAAAAATATATAAAAGAAGCACTGGTTATCTGTATTTTTATTTATATAAAAGTTGTAAACATCGTATAGTACCGGTGTATATAAAAAATACAATATGATATATTAAAAATAGGCTCACATCAAAACTAAGTCACTACAGTATTAAAAGTTTGTGTGTAAAATGATTCCCTTAGCTCTGAAAAAATAGCTCCTTAACTTAAATTGCTCCTTATGTTTGTAGGCTACTTTGTGCTCCTTAATGCTTTCCCGGCCTTTGGCAGTTGTCATCTGCTTCCTCAAAAACACATTGAAGAGCATATAAACATTACATAAGGATGCGGTGCTGAAATATGGATGGTTTTCCGTAATAACGAGCGTGGATGAACTGTGATCCCTCTATGTGGCTGCAGTATAAGGACATACCAGCAGCAGGGAGCTAAAACAAAAACGCCTTGCTACAACTGAAAGTGGAAACCTTGGTGATACAATTGCTTTTGGTGTTTACAAACTGTCAACTATACTAATATTTATTGCATGCATGGATACAAACTTACTAATTCAGGTCTACAAACTAATTGTAAAAATAAAATTTAATAACACTAACAAAGTTAAGTAAATCATCTTATGCATGCCCCTCCATTAGGTTGTTTGTGGCTCTGGGGGCTTCAGTTTTGCACTTAAGGCACTAATGGATTTACAGTTTGAAGCGGTAGTTGAAATACTTCTGAGATGGATGATAGAACAAATCTTGGTAAAAACAGACAGACATAGAGGTAGGAAGGCCCTGCTCGCAAGCTTACAATCTATAGGGGCATAGGCGTAGATACACAAGGATAGATGCTATCTATTGCATAATAATTGCTAGGTTCTTAATGGATTGTATGATGATACCCCGCAATGTTGGCCAAGTGTCAGGAGGGTGTGAGAGTAAAGAAAGATAAGATATGAGATGTTATGTATACTGTACAGAGAGGATGTAATTAGATAGGAAAGCACTGAAGGTTATGTGGGTGGGTCTGTAATTTGATAGGCTTGTCTGAAGAGGTGAGTTTTCAGGGAACGTTTAAAGGTTTGGAGACTAGAGGCGAGTCTTATTGTGTGTGGGAGGGCATTCCATAGAGTTGGTGAATCCCAGATAAAGTCCTGTAATTTTGAGTGTGAACAAGTAATGCGTGTGGAGGGAGAGCTTGGGTAGGGAGATATTTTGAGATGAGTGAAGAGATGTATGTTGTTGCAGTTTGGTTAATAGCCTTGTATGTCAGTAAAAGTATTTTATATTTAATACGGTAGAATACCAGTAACCAATGGAGGGACTGAAAGAGCGGATCTGCAGACGATGAACGTCTAGCGAGGAAGATTAGCCTCACAGCTGCATTCAAAATGCATTGTAGTGGTGAGAGCCTATGTTTGGAAAGACCGGTCAGGAGACTATTACAATAATCAATGCGGGAGATAATGAGAGCATGGATTAGAGTTTTTGCTATGTCTTGTGTAAGATATGGTTGTATTTTGCATATGTTTCTTAGATGATGATGTAACTTAACGCAGGTATAATGCTAACTTTATAATAACACTTTTATGTCAGCACTTCTATGGAAGCACTACCAGCCCTATAAGGGAAAACCTGGATAATATGGCAATTACAGAGTCATGGTGCAATGAGAATCATGACTGGAACATAGCTATACCAGGATACACTTTATTTAGCAATAATGAATAGAATGGGAAGAATAGGAGGAGGGTTAGCAATGTATGTGGAAAAAAAAAAGCATAAATGCTACTTTAATACAAAATATTGAAGACAAAACTGAGGCCCTTTGGGTCACCATAGAAACCGGGGAGAAGGACATAATTTGCATTGGGGTGATCTATAGACCACCAGGCCAGGGGCATAATCATGGGAGACTTTAATTTACCTGATGTAAATTAGAAGGGGTCTTTTGCAAGTTCAGCTACAAGTGGCAAATTTCTAAATTTCTTACGGGGAGCACTTCTCAAGCAATTGGTGAGGGAGCCCACTCGCAAAGACTCAATATTAGATTTAATTCTTACAAATGGTGACAGGATATCAGACATATATGTGAGTAAGCACCTGGGATCCAGTGATCATCAAGCAGTATGGTTTAGTATAAAGACAGGATCCAACTCCTGTCACACACAAACAAAGGTGTTGGATTTTAGAAATGCTGACTTTGCAAAAAATGGGGAGATGTTTAAGTGATTCATTGACAGACTGGAGGAACTTGAAAGGAGTGCAGGAGAGGGGAAAAAACTGAAAAGTGCAATACTAAGGGCAACAGATCTTTGTATCAAAGGTTTAGGAAAAGCACCAGGAAAAGGAAGCCAGTGTGGTTCACAAGAGCAGTATCCACTAGTGTGAAACCAAAAAGATGGCTTTTAGGAAATACAAACATACTCAAAATAATAACGACAAAGAGATATATCTTGACAGACGGAAGGATGCTAAGAAAGTGATCAGACGTACAAAGGCAGAAGCTGAGGAGAAAATGGCCCAGTCAGTAGATAAAGGGGGCAAAACTTTTTTTAAGTATATAAATGAAAGGAGAAAATCAAATGGAGGAATAATAAGGCTTAAGACAGAGAGTGAGAATTTGGTGAAGGGAGACAAGGCAATAGCAGATCACATAAATAATTATTTCTCATACGTCCTAGAGGATGCTGGGGATGCTTCAAGAACCATGGGGTATAGACGGGATCCGCAGGAGACATAGGCACACTTTAAGACTTTGATTGGGTGTGAACTGGCTCCTCCCTCTATGCCCCTCCTCCAGACTCCAGTTTAGATTCTGTGCCCAGAGAGACTGGTCACACACAGGGGAGCTCTACTGAGTTTCTCTGAAAAGACTTTGTTAGGTTTATTATTTTCAGGGAGACCTGCTGGCTACAGGCTCCCTGCTTCGTGGGAGTGAGGGGAGAGAAGCAGACCTACTTCTAAAGAGTTCAAGGGCTCTGCTTCTTAGGCTACTGGACACCATTAGCTCCAGAGGGTTCGATCACTTGGTACGCCTAGCTGCTTGTTCCCGAAGCCGCGCCGTCACCCCCCTCACAGAGCCGGAAGAAAGAAGCCTTCAGTGACTGCAGAAGACTTCAGTGTTGAGGTACCGCGCAGCGGTCGCGCTGCGCGCCATGCTCCCACACACACAGCGGCACTGACAGGGTGCAGGGCGCAGGGGGGGCGCCCTGGGCAGCATGGACACTGAAGCTTCTAAAACTGGTATTATAAGTGCCTAGGCACTAAAATATAGACACCCGCCAATATAAAGATGTGAATTTGAGCGGGACTGAAGCGTGCCGGTGAGGGGGCGTGGCTTAGCCCTCACAGCACTTCCAGCGCCATTTTCTCCTCCTCAGAGACGCTGGTCCTTCCTAAACACTGCTGCATGGATCAGAGTGGAAAACAAGGGGGGGGGGGAGGGGGGCCACAGTGGTTTGGTGTGATATAAAGTGAAATAAAAACACTATCATGGGTGCTGTGGAAAATGAGCTGATAAACTCCTTCTGTGTTTCCATGACAAAATGTACTGAGGTCTATCCCTTATAGCCAGTGAAATGTCGGTGGGTGTTTGGTACACGTGTGTCGGCATATTTGAGGCTGAGGGCTCTGCCACAAAGGGAAGGACTATGTCGGTGCTGTCGACTCCTAATGGTACTTAGTACATGTAAATATGTCAACATGTCAGTAGAGGTATATTTTTCCCAAAAGAAAACTATATGGGAGACACAGACGTGGGGGGTGTCCCTGTCTGCACCAACAATATCTGACTGGGTGGATATGAACATGATAATATGATGCATATCAGATAGATCTATACCTATATGTAATATGTATGTATAGTATGATTATACAGGTCTGTGGCACGATCACAGACGTGATAATTTTATGGTGGGAGTCATATTAGTAGAATAGATTTCTCTCAGACCCTTCAGGGTCACAAAAAATGTATTTTGCCCAGTTACTACTCCCTGAGATCGACTCGAAAATCTTTCTTAGGTCGACCATAATGTTTCCTTATCAGATCCTCAAAAATTGGCTTTCAGTACCTGTTTATACACATTAGAATGTATTAATGTCACTAGGGACCTTGCTGTTCCTGACAAAAAATATGTATATGTAGAGAGATACACACACATATATATATATATATATATATATATATATATATATATATATATATATATATATATTTCTCTGACGTCCTAAGTGGATGCTGGGACTCCGTAAGGACCATGGGGAATAGCGGCTCCGCAGGAGACTGGGCACAACTAAAGAAAGCTTTAGGACTACCTGGTGTGCACTGGCTCCTCCCACTATGACCCTCCTCCAGACCTCAGTTAGAATCTTGTGCCCGGCTGAGCCTGATGCACACTAGGGGCTCTCCTGAGCTCCTAGAAAGAAAGTATATTTTAGGTTTTTTATTTTACAGTGAGATCTGCTGGCAACAGACTCACTGCAGCGAGGGACTAAGGGGAGAAGAAGCGAACCTACCTAACTGGTGGTAGCTTGGGCTTCTTAGGCTACTGGACACCATTAGCTCCAGAGGGATCGACCACAGGACCCGACCTCGATGTTCGGTCCCGGAGCCGCGCCGCCGGCCCCCTTACAGAGCCAGAAGCAAGAAGTGTTCCGGAAAATCGGCGGCAGAAGACTTCTGTCTGCAGCTGTGCGCCATTGCTCCTCATGCACACCTTACACTCCGGTCACTGATGGGTGCAGGGCGCTGGGGGGGCGCCCCCTGAGGGCAATATAATACACCTTGGCTGGCAAATCATCACAATATATAGTCCCAGGGCTATATATGTGATAAATTACCCCTGCCAGAATCCATGAAAAAAGCGGGAGAAAAGTTAGCCGAAAAAGGGGCGGGGCTATCTCCCTCAGCACACTGGCGCCATTTTTTCTTCACAGTGCAGCTGGAAGACAGCTCCCCAGGCTCTCCACTGTAGTTTTCAGGCTCAAAGGGTTAAAAAGAGAGGGGGGGGGGGGCACTAAATTTAGGCGCAATATGTGTATACAAGCAGCTATTGGGGGAAAAATCACTCAGTTATAGTGTTAATCCCTGCATTATATAGCGCTCTGGTGTGTGCTGGCATACTCTCTCTCTGTCTCCCCAAAGGACTTTGTGGGGTCCTGTCCTCAGTCAGAGCATTCCCTGTGTGTGTGCGGTGTGTCGGTACGGCTGTGTCGACATGTTGGATGAGGAAAGTTACGTGGAGGCGGAGCAGAGGCCGATAAATGGGATATCGCCCACTGTGGGGCCGACACCAGAGTGGATGGATAGGTGGAAGGTATTAACCGACAATGTCAAATCCTTACATAAAAGGCTGGATGACGTAACAGCTGTGGGACAGCCGGCTTCTCAGCCCGCGCCTGCCCAGGCGTCTCAAAGGCCATCAGGGGCTCAAAAAACGCCCGTTACCTCAGATGGCAGACACAGATGTCGACACGGAGTCTGACTCCAGTGTCGACTAGGTTGAGACATATACACAATCCACTAGGAACATCCGTTGCATGATCTCGGCAATGAAAAATGTGTTACACATTTCTGACATGAACCCAAGTACCACATAAAAGGGGTTTTATGTTTGGGGAGAAAAAGCAGCCAGTGTTTTGTTCCCCCATCAGATGAGTGAATGAAGTGTGTAAAGAGCGTGGGTTCCCCCGATAAGAAACTGGTAATTTCTAAAAAGTTACTGCTGGCGTACCCTTTCCCGCCAGAGGATAGGTCACGTTGGGAGATATCCCCTAGGGTGGATAAGGCGATCACACGTTTGTCAAAAAAGGTGGCACTGCCGGCTTGGGATACGGCCACTTTGAAGGAGCCTGCTGATGAAAAGCAGGAGGCTATCCTGAAGTCTGTATATACACACTCAGGTACTATACTGAGACCTGCAATTGCCTCAGCATAAATAGTGCTGCTGCAGCGTGGTCTGATACCCTGTCAGATAATATTAATACCCTAGACAGGGATGATATTTTGCTAACATAGAGCACATTATAGACGTCGTCTTATATATGAGGGATGCACAGAGGGATATTTGCCGGCTGGCATCCAGAATTAATGCAATGTCCAATCTGCCAGGAGGGTATTAGAGACCCGGCAGTGAACAGGTGATGCTGCCTTTAAAAGGCACATGGAGATTCTGCCTTATAAGGGTGAGGAATTGTTTGGGGATGGTCTCTGGGACCTCGTATCCACAGCAACAGCTGGGAAGAAATTTTTTTACCTCAGGTTTCCTCACAGCCTAAGAAAGCACCTTATTTTCAGGTACAGTCCTTTCGGCTTCAGAAAAGCAAGCGGGTCAAAGGCGCTTCCTTTCTGCACAGAGACAAGGGAAGAAGGAAAAAGCTGCACCAGACAGCCAGTTCCCAGGATCAAAAATCTTCCCCCGCTTCCTCTGAGTCCACCGCATGACGCTGGGGCTCCACAGGTGGAGACAGGTGCGGTGGGGGCGCGTCTCGGGAACTTCAGGGACCAGTGGGCTTGCCCACAGGTGGATCCCTAGGTTCTGCAAGTAGTATCACAGGGATACAAGCTGGAGTTCGAGGCGACTCCCACTCGCCGTTACCTCACATCAGCCTTGCCTGCTGCCCTCGGAGAAAGGGAGGTAGTACTGGCGGCAATTCACAAGCTTTACTTCCAGCAGGTGAAATCAAGGTACCCCTCCTTCAACAAGGCCGGGGTTACTATTCCAAAATGTTTGTGGTACCGAAACCAGATGGTTCGGTGAGACCCATTCTAAAATTGAAATCCTTGAACACTTATATACGAAGGTTCAAGTTCAAAATGGAATCGCTCAGGGCGATTATTGCAAGCCTGGAGAATTTCATGGTATCACTGGACATCAAGGATGCTTACCTGCATGTCCCTATTTACCCTCCTCACCAGGAGTACCTCAAAATTGTGGTACAGGATTGTCATTACCAATTCCAGACGTTGCCGTTGGTCTGTCCTCGGCACCAAGGGTATTTACCAAGGTAATGGCCGAAATAATTATCCCGTACTTGGACGATCTCCTTATAAAGGCGAGGTCCAGGGAGCAGTTGTTCGTCGGAGTAGCACTATCTCGGGAAGTGCTACAACAGCACGGCTGGATTCTGAATATTCCAAAGTCGCAGCTGGTTCCTACGACGCGTCTACTGTTCCTGGGTATGGTTCTGGACACAGAACAGGATAAAAAGGGTTTCTCCCGGAAGAGAAGTCCAAGGAGTTGTCGTCTCTAGACAGAGACCTCCTAATACAAGTACAGGTGTCGGTGCATCAATGCACGCGAGCCCTGGGAAAGATGGTAGCTTCTTACGAAGCAATTCCATTCGCCAGGTCCCATGCAAGGATCTTCCAGTGGGATCTGTTGGACAAGTGGTCCGGGTCGCATCTTCAGATGCATCGGCGGATAACCCTGTCTCCAAGGGCCAGGGTGTCGCTGTTGTGGTGGCTGCAGAGTGCTCATCTTCTAGAGGGCCGCAGATTCGGCATACAGGACTGGGTCCTGGTGACCACGGATGCCAGCCTTCGAGGCTGGGGGGCAGTCACACAGGGAAGAAACTTCCAAGGACTATGGACAAGTCAGGAGACTTCCCTACACAAAAATATTCTGGAACTAAGGGCCATTTACAATGCCCTAAGTCAGGCTAGACCCCTGCTTTAACACCGGCTGGTGCTGATCCAGTCAGACAACATCACGGCGGTCGCTCATGTAAACCGACAGGGCGGCACAAGAAGCAGGATGGCGATGGCAGAAGCCACAAGGATTCTCCGATGGGCGGAAAATCATGTGTTAGCACTGTCAGCAGTGTCCATTCCCGGAGTGGACAACTGGGAAGCAGACTTTCTCAGCAGACACGCCCTCCACCCGGGAGAGTGGGGACTTCATCCAGAAGTCTTCCAAATGATGGTACACCGTTGGGAAAGGCCACAGGTGGACATGATGGCGTCCCGCCTCAACAAAAAGCTAAAAAGATATTGCGCCAGGTCAAGGGACCCTCAGGCGATAGCTGTGGACGCTCTGGTAACACCGTGGGTGTACCAGTCGGTGTATGTGTTCTTTTCTCTGCCTCTCATACCCAGGGTAATGAGAATAATGAGAGGAGTAAGAACTATACTCATTGTTCCGGATTGGCCAAGAAGAGCTTGGTACCCAGAACTCCAAGAAATGATCTCAGAGGACCCATGGCCTCTGCCGCTCGGACAGGACCTGCTGCAGCAGGGGGCCTGTCTGTTCCAAGACGTACCGCGGCTGCGTTTGACGGCATGGCGGTTGAACGCTGGATCCTGAAGGAAAAGGGCATTCCGGAGGAAGTTATCCCTACGCTAATTAAAGCTAGGAAAGAAGTGAACGCAAACCATTATCACCGCATATGGCGGAAATATGTTGCGTGCTGTGAGGCCAGGAAGGCCCCAACGGAGGAATTTCAGCTAGGTCGATTTCTGCTCTTCCTACAGTTAGGGGTGACTATGGGCCTAAAATTGGGTTCCATTAAGGTCCAGATTTCGGCTCTATCGATTTTCTTCCAAAATAGAACTGACTTAACTGCCTGCAGTTCAGACTTTTTTTAAGGGAGTGCTGCATAGTCGGCCCCCGTTTGTGCCTCCAGTGGCACCGTGGGATCTCAACGTGGTGTTGGATTTCCTGAAGTCGCATTGGGTTGAGCCACTTAAATCCGTGGAGCTAAAATACCTCACGTGGAAAGTGGTCATGCTGTTGGCCTTGGCGTCGGCCAGGCGTATATCAGAATTAGCGGCTTTATCATGCAAAAGCCCTTATCTAATTTTATATGGATTGGGCGGAATTGAGGACTCGTTCCCAATTCCTTCCTAAGGTGGTATCAGTTTTTCATGTGAACCAACCTATTGTGGTGCCTGCGGCTACTTGGGACTTGGAGGATTCCAAGTTACTGGACGTAGTCAGGGCCCTGAAAAATATATGTTTCCAGGACGGCTGGAGTCAGGAAAACTGACTCGCTATTTATCCTGTATGCACCCAACAAGCTGGGTGCTCCTGCTTCTAAGCAGACTATTGCTCGCTGGATCTGTAGCACGATTCAACTTGCACATTCTGCGGCTGGACTGCCGCACCCTAAATCTGTAAAAGCCCATTCCACGAGGAAAGTGGGCTCTTCTTGGGCGGCTGCCCGAGGGGTCTCGGCTTTACAAATTTGCCGAGCGGTTACTTGGTCGGGTTCAAACACTTTTGCAAGAGTCTACAAGTTTGATACCCTGGCTGAGGAGGACCTAGAGTTTGCTCATTCGGTGCTGCAGAGTCATCCGCACTCTCCCGCCCGTTTGGGAGCTTTGGTATAATCCCCATGGTCCTTACGGAGTCCCAGCATCCACTTAGGACGTCAGAGAAAATAAGATTTTACTCACCGGTAAATCTATTTCTCTTAGTCCGTAGTGGATGCTGGGCGCCCATCCCAAGTGCGGATTGTCTGCAATACTTGTATATAGTTATTGCCTAACTAAAGGGTTATTGTTGAGCCATCTGTTGAGAGGCTCAGTTATATTTCATACTGTTAACTGGTTATAGTATCACGAGTTATACGGTGTGGCTGGTATGAGTCTTACCCGGGATTCAAAATCCTTCCTTATTGAGTCAGCTCTTCCGGGCACAGTATCCTAACTGAGGTCTGGAGGAGGGTCATAGTGGGAGGAGCCAGTGCACACCAGGTAGTCCTAAAGCTTTCTTTAGTTGTGCCCAGTCTCCTGCGGAGCCGCTATTCCCCATGGTCCTTACGGAGTCCCAGCATCCACTACGGACTACGAGAAATAGATTTACCGGTGAGTAAAATCTTATTATATATATATATATATATATATTTCTCTTACGTCCTAGAGGATGCTGGGGACTCCGTAAGGACCATGGGGTGTAGACGGGCTCCGCAGGAGACATGGGCACTATAAGACTAGAATGGGTGTGCACTGTCTCCTCCCTCTATGCCCCTCCTCCAGATCTCAGTTAGATCCTGTGCCCAGAGGAGACTGGATGCACTGCAGGGGAGCTCTACTGAGTTTCTCTGAAAATACTTTTAGGTTTTTTATTTTCAGGGAGCACTGCTGGCAACAGGCTCCCTGCATCGTGGGACTGAGGGGAGAGAAGCAGACCTACTTCAATGATAGGCTCTGCTTCTTAGGCTACTGGACACCATTAGTTCCAGAGGGTCGGAACACAGGTGTCGTCCTCGCTGTTCGTCCCGGAGCCGCGCCGCCGTCCTCACAGAGCCGGAAGATAGAAGCCGGGTGAGTATAAGAAGAAAGAAGACTTCACAGGCGGCAGAAGACTTCAGATCTTCACTGAGGTACCGCGCAGCGGTCACTGCTCCCACACTCACACACACATAAGGCACTGTAAGGGTGCAGGGCGCAGGGGGGGCGGCCTGGGCAGCAATAATAACCTCAAGGGACACTGGCCAGCGTAATAGATACTGCGGAGGCAGTATATTGCAAAACCCCCGCCAGTATAAAGAATTTGAGCGGGACCGAAGCCCGCCGTTGAGGGGGTGAAGCTTGATCCTCCAGCACTAACCAGCGCCATTTTCTCCACAATGAGAATCTGCTCCCCGGACTCTCCCCTGCTGAACACAAGTACAGAGGGCAAAAACGAGGGGGGGGGGGCACATTTAATTGGCGCAGTAAGTGTATTATATATCTATAAAAGCGCTGTACAGACTGGGACTTTGTTCCAATGTCCAGTGGCGCTGGGTGTGTGCTGGTATACTCTCTCTCTGTCGCTCCAAGGGGCCTTATTGTGTGGCTGTCCCCATTTTTGTATGTCCCAGTGTGTGTGGGGGTGTCAGTACGTGCGTCGGCATGTCTGAAGCGGAAGGCTTGTCTAAGGAGGAGGCAGAGCAGATGATTGTGGTGTCTTCGTCGGCACCGCCGACACCTGATTGGTTGGATATGTGGAATGTTTTAAATGCAATGTGACTATATTACATAAAAGATTGGACAAAGCAGAGTCCAGGGAAAAAGCTGGGAGTCGATATATGGCTTTGACTGTGTCACAAGGCCCTTCGGGGTCTCATAAACATCCCCTTTCCCAGATAGCAGACACTGATACCGACATGGATTCTGACCCCAGTGTCTACTATGATGATGCGAGGTTACACTCAAGGAAGGCCAAGAGCATTCATTATATGATTATTGCAATAAAAGATGTTTTGCATATCACACAGGACCCCCTCAGTCCCTGACACAAGGGTCTGCATGTTTAAGGAAAAGAAACCTGAGGTAACGTTTCCCCCATCTCATGAGCTGAACGCCTTATTTGAAAAAGCTTGGGAAACTCCAGACAAGAAACTGCAGATTCCCAAGAGAATTATTATGGCGTATCCTTTCCCCTCACAGGACAGGTTACGATGGGAATCCTCACCCACGGTGGACACGGCTTTAATGCGCTTGTCCATAAAGGGATAGCATTTTATTGACCTTGGGTCACATTAAAGATGCAGCGTTATATATGAGAGAGGCTGCGAGGGACATTGGGCTGTTGGGTTCAAGAGCCAATGCCATGGCAATTTCTGCTAGACGGTCCCTGTGGACCCGCCAATGGATGGGTGATGCCGAGTCAAAAAGACATGTGGAAACTTTACCTTACAAAGGTGAGGTTTTATTTGGGGAGGGCCTTGCTGACCTGGTTTCCACGGCTACCGCGGGTAAGTCTTCTTTTTTGCCTTATGTTCCCCCACAGCAAAAGAAAACACCTCAATATCAGATGCAGTCCTTTCGGTCGCAGAAGTTCAGAAAGGGTCGGGGCTCTTCCTTCATCGCCAGAGGTAAAGGTAGAGGGAAAAGAACGCCTGCTACGCCTAGTTCCCAGGAACAAAAGTCCTCCCCGGCCTCTACAAAATCCACCGCATGACGCTGGGGCTCCGCTGAGGGAGTCCGCACCGGTGGGGGCACGTCTTCGACTCTTCAGCCAGGTCTGGGTTCAGTCGGATTTGGATCCTTGGGCGATCGAAATTGTATCCCAAGGCTACAAGCTGGAGTACGAAGAAGTGCCTCCTCACCGATTTTTCAAATCGGCTTTGCCAGCTTCTCCCCAGAGAGGGAAATAGTTTCAGCTGCCATTTAAAAGTTGTGTCAACAGCGAGTGATTATCAAAGTTCCCCTAATACAACAGGGAAAAGGGTACTATTCAACCCTGTTTGTGGTCCCGAAGCCGGATGGCTCGGTCAGACCCATTCTGACTCTAAAATCCCTGAACCTGTATTTGAAAAGGTTCAAATTCAAGATGGAATCTCTCCGGTCAGTGATCTCCAGGCTGGAAGGGGGGGATTTTATGGTATCACTAGACATAAAGGATGCATACCTTCATGTCCTCATTTATACCCCTCATCAGGCGTACTTGCGATTCGCTGTACAGGATTGTCATTACCAGTTTCAGACGTTGCCGTTTGGGCTTTCCACGGCCCCGAGGATTTTCACCAAGGTAATGGCAGAAATGATGGTGCTCCTGCGCAGGCAAGGAGTCACAATTATCCCATACTTGGACGATCTCCTGATAAAAGCGAGATCGAGAGATCAATTACTGAAAAGCGTGTCGCTCTCCCTGAGAGTGCTGCAGCAACACGGCTGGATCCTAAATCTACCATAGTCGCAGTTGTTTCCGACTACTCGGCTATCATTTTTGGGTATGATTCTGGACACGGAAATGAAGAGGGTTTTTCTCCTAACGAAAAAAGCCCAGGAACTCCAGAACATGGTCAGGGACCTGCTAAAACCAAAAAGAGTGTCAGTTCATCAATGCACTCGAGTATTGGGAAAAATGGTGGCGGCCTACGAGGCCATCCCCTTTGGCAGGTTCCATGCGAGAACGTTTCAGTGGGTCCTTCTGGACAAGTGGTCGGGGTCCCATCTACAAATACATCAGAAAATAAGCCTGTCCCCCAGGGCCAGGGTGTCTCTCCTGTGGTGTCTTCAGCGTTCTCGCCTCCTAGAGGGTCGCAGGTTCGGCATTCAAGACTGGGTTCTAGTGACCACGGACGCGAGCCTCCGAGGATGGGGTGCAGTCACACAAGGAAGAAATTTTCAGGGACTGTGGTCAAGCCAGTAGGCTTGTCTACACATCAACGTGCTGGAATTAAGGGCCATATACAACAGCCTACGACAAGCGGAGAATCTTCTTCGCGACCTACCCGTTCTGATTCAGTCAGAAAATCTCACAGCCGTGGCGCATGTAAACCGCCAGGGCGGGACAAGGAGCAGAGTGGCAATGGCGGAAGCCACCCGGATTCTTCGCTGGGCGGAAAATCACGTAAGCGCTCTGTCAGCAGTCTTCATTCCGGGAGTGGACAGCTGGTAAGCAGACTTTCTCAGCAGACACGTTCTCCATCCAGGAGAGTGGGGTCTTCATCAAGAAGTTTTCGCAGAGATAAGTCGTTGGGGACTTCCCCAAATAGACATGATGGCGTCACGCCTCAACAAGAAACTTTGGATGTATTGTTCCAGGTCGAGGGACCCTCAGGCAGTAGCGGTGGACGCCCTGTTGACACCATGGGTTTTTCTCTGACCATAGGGAATAGACGGGCTCCGCAGGAGACTGGGCACTCTAAAAGAAAGATTAGGTACTATCTGGTGTGCACTGGCTCCTCCCTCTATACCCCTCCTCCAGACCTCAGTTAGAATCTGTGCCCGGCTCGAGCTGGTTGCACACTAGGGGCTCTCCTGAGCTCCTAGAAAAGAAAGTATTTATTAGGTTTTTTATTTTCAGTGAGATCTGCTGGCAACAGACTCACTGCTACGAGGGACTTAGGGGAGAGAAGCGAACCTACCTGCTTGCAGCTAGCTTGGGCTTCTAGGCTACTGGACATCATTAGCTCCAGAGGGATCGAACACAGGCCCAGCCTCGGTCGTCCGGTCCCGGAGCCGCGCCGCCGTCCCCCTTGCAGAGCCAGAAGCAAGAAGAACGTCCTGGAAATCGGCGGCTGAAGACTCCGGTCTTCATTAAGGTAGCGCACAGCACTGCAGCTGTGCGCCATTGCTCCCCATGCACACCACATACTCCGGTCACTGATGGGTGCAGGGCGCTGGGGGGGGGGCGGGGCGCCCTGGACTGCAATTAGATTACCTTAAAATGGCAAAAACACATAATATAGTCTAATAAACTATATATGTGTAAAAATCCCCTGCCATAATATTAATATATTAATATTAATATAAAGAGCGGGAGAAGCCCGCCGAAAAAGGGGCGGGGCTATCTCCCTCAGCACACTGGCGCCATTTTCTCTTCACAGCTCCGCTGGAAGGACGCTCCCCAGGCTCTCCCCTGCAGTTTCCAGGCTCAATAGGGTAAAAAAGAGAGGAGGGGCACTAAATTTAGGCGCAAAACTGTGTATTATAGCTGCTATAGGGAAAATCACTTTGTGTAGTGTAAATCCCTGTTTATATAGCGCTGTGGTGTGTGCTGGCATACTCTCTGTCTCCCCAAAGGACTTTGTGGGGTCCTGTCCTCAGTCAGAGCATTCCCTGTGTGTGTGTGCGGTGTGTCGGTACGGCTGTGTCGACATGTTTGATGAGGAGGCTTATGTAGAGGCGGAGCAGGTGCCGATAAATGTGATGTCACCCTCTGCGGGGTCGACACCAGAGTGGATGGATATGTGGAAGGTATTAACCGACAGTATCAACTCCTTACATAAAAGGCTGGATGACGTAACAGCCGTGGGACAGCTGGCTTCTCAGCCAGTGCCTGCCCAGGCGTCTCAAAGGCCATCAGGGGCTCAAAAACGCCCGCTACCTCAGATGGCAGACACAGATGTCGACACGGAGTCTGACTCCAGTGTCGACGAGGATGAGACATATACACAATCCACAAGGGGCATCCGTTGCATGATTACGGCAATAAAAAATGTGTTGCACATTTCTGACATTAACCCAGGTACCACTAAAAAGGGTATTATGTTTGGGGAGAAAAAGCAACCAGTGGTTTTTCCCCCATCAGATGAGTTGAATGAAGTGTGTGAAGAAGCGTGGGCTTCCCCCGATAAAAAACTAGTGATTTCTGAAAAGTTACTGATGGCGTACCCTTTCCCGCCAGAGGATAGGTCACGTTGGGAGATATCTCCTAGGGTGGAGAAGGCGCTCACACGCTTGTCAAAAAAGGTGGCACTGCCGTCTCAGGATACGGCCGCCTTGAAGGAGCCTGCTGATAGAAAGCAGGAGGCTATCCTGAAGTCTGTATATACACACTCAGGTACTATACTGAGACCTGCAATTGCTTCAGCATGGATGTGTAGTGCTGCTGCAGCGTGGTCTGATACCCTGTCAGATAATATTGATCCCTCGACAGGGATACTATTTTGCTAACCATAGAGCATATTAAAGACGTCGTCTTATATATGAGGGATGCACAGAGGGATATTTGCCGGCTGGCATCTAGAATTAATGCAATGTCCATTTCTGCCAGGAGGGTATTATGGACCCGGCAGTGGACAGGTGATGCTGATTCTAAAAGGCACATGGAGGTTTTGCCTTATAAGGGTGAGGAATTGTTTGGGGATGGTCTCTCGGACCTCGTATCCACAGCAACAGCTGGGAAATCGACATTTTTACCTCAGGCTCCCTCACAACCTAAGAAAGCACCGTACTATCAGGTACAGTCCTTTCGGCCTCAGAAAGGCAAGCGGATCAAAGGTGCTTCCTTTCTGCCCAGAGGCAGGGGGAGAGGGAAAAAGCTGCACCAGACAGCCAGTTCCCAGGAACAAAAATCCTCCCCTGCTTCTACTACGTCCACCGCATGACGCTGGGGCTCCACAGGTGGAGCCAGGTGCGGTGGGGTCCCGTCTCCGGAACTTCAACGACCAGTGTGTTCGCTCACAGGTGGATCTCTGGGTTCTACAAGTGGTATCTCAGGGATACAAGCTGGAATTCGAGGCGTCTCCCCCTCGCCGTTACCTCAAATCAGCCTTGCCAGCTACTCCCCAGGACAGGGAGGTAGTACTGGCGGCAATTCACAAGCTGTACCTCCAGCAGGTGATAATAAAAGTTCCCCTCCTTCAACAGGGACGGGGTTACTATTCCACAATGTTTGTGGTACCGAAACCAGACTGTTCGGTGAGACCCATTCTAAATTTGAAATCCTTGAACACTTATATAAGGAAGTTCAAGTTCAAAATGGAATCGCTCATGGCGGTTATTGCAAGCCTGGAAGAGGGGGATTACATGGTATCACTGGACATCATGGATGCTTACCTAAATGTCCCCATTTACCCACCTCACAAGGAGTACCTCAAGGTTGTGGTACAGAACTGCCATTACCAATTCCAGACATTGCCGTTTGGTCTGTCCACGGCACCGAGGGTGTGTTCCAAGGTAATGGCCAAAATGATGATACTACTTCGAAAGAAGGGAGTTGTAATTATCCCGTACTTGGACGATCTCCTTATAAAGGCGAGGTCCAAGGAGCAGTCGTTGATCGGAGTAGCACTATCTCAGGAAGTGCTACAACAGCACGGCTGGATTCTGAATATCCCAAAGTCGCAGCTGGTTCCTACGACGCGTCTGCTGATATTGGGCATGTTTCTGGACACAGAACAGAAGAAGGTGTTTCTCCCGGAGGAGAAGGCCAATGAGTTGTCATCTCTGGTCAGAGACCTCGTGAAACCAAAACAGGTGTCGGTGCATCATTGCACACGAGTCCTGGAAAAGATGGTAGCTTCTTACGAAGCAATTCCCTTCGGCAGGTTCCATGCAAGGATCTTTCAGTGGGACCTGTTAGACAAGTGAGGATCGCATCTTCAGATGCATCGGCTGATCACCCTGTCCCTGAGGGCCAGGGTGTCTCTGCTGTGGTGGCTGCAGAGTGCTCATCTTCTCGAGGGCCGCAGATTCGGCATTCAGGACTGGGTCCTGGTGACCACGGATGCAAGCCTCCGAGGTTGGGAAGCAGTCACTCAGGGAAGAAATTTCCAAGGACAATGGTCGAGTCAGGAGACTTCCCTTCACATAAATATTCTGGACCTAAGGGCCATTTACAATGCCCTAAGGCAAGCAGAACCCCTGCTTCAAAACCAGCCGGTGCTGATTCAGTCAGACAACATCACGGCTGTCGCCCATGTAAACCGACAAGGCGGCACAAGAAGCAGGATGGCGTTGGCAGAAGCCACAAGGATTCTCCGATGGGCGGAGTATCACGTGCTAACACTGTCAGCAGTGTTCATTCCGGGTGTGGAAAACTAGGAAGCAGACTTCCTCAGCAGGCACGACCTCCACCCGGGAGAGTGGGGACTTCATCCAGAAGTATTCACGCAGATTGTGAACCGTTGGGAACGGCCAGGTGGACATGATGGCGTCCCGCCTCAACAAAAAGCTAAAAAAGTATTGCGCCAGGTCAAGAGACCCTCAGGCGATAGCTGTGGTTGCACTAGTGACACCGTGGGTGTACCAGTCGGTTGATGTGTTCCCTCCTTTTCCTCTCATACCCAAGGTACTGAGGATAGTAAGTAAAAGCGGAGTAAGAACTATACTCGTAGTTCCGGATTGGCCAAGAAGAACTTGGTACCCAGAACTACAAGAAATCATCTCTGAGGACCCATGGCCTCTGTCTCTCAGACAGGATCTGTTACTGCAGGGGCCCTGTCTGTACCAAGACTTACCGCGGCTGTGTTTGAAGGCTTGGCGGTTGAGCGCCGGATCCTAACGGAAAAGGGCGTTCCAGATGAAGTGATTCCTACGCTGTTAAAGGCTAGGAAAGACGCTGCCTGAAGTTCAGACGTTGTTAAGGGAGTGCTGCATATTCAGCCCCCTTTTGTGCCTCCAGTGGCACCTTGGGATCTCAACGTAGTGTTGGATTTCCTGAAATCACATTGTTTTGAGCCACTTCAGAACGTGGAGTTGAAGTATCTCTTGTGGAAGGTGGTCATATATATATTTGGCCTTGGCTTCGGCTAGGCGTGTGTCAGAATTGGCGGCTTTGTCATGTGAAAGCCCTTATCTGATCTTCCATAGGGACAGGGCAGAATTGAGGATTCGTCCCCAATTTCTCCCTAAGGTGGTATCAGCGTTTCATGTGAACCAACCTATTGTGGTGCCTGCGGCTACTCGGGACTTGGAGGACTCCAAGTTGCTGGATGTTGTCCGGGCCCTGAAAATCTATGTTTCCAGGACGGCTAGAGTCAGAAATACTGACTCGCTGTTATCCTGCATGCACCCAACAAGCTGGGTGCTCCTGCTTCTAAGCAGACTATTGCTCGCTGGATCTGTAGCACGATTCAACTTGCACATTCTGCGGCTGGACTGCTGCATCCTAAATCAGTAAAAGCCCATTCCACGAGGAAGGGGGCTCTTCTTGGGCGGCTGCCCAAGGGGTCTCGGCATTACAACTTTGCCGAGCTGCTACCTGGTCGGGGTCAAACACGTTTGCAAAATTCTACAAGTTTGATACGCTGGCTGAGGAGGACCTTGAGTTTGCTCATGCGGTGCTGCAGAGTCACTCTCCCGCCCGTTTGGGAGCTTTGGTATAATCCCCATGGTCCTTACGGAGTACCCAGCATCCACTAGGACGTCAGAGAAAATAAGAATTTACTCACCGGTAATTCTATTTCTCGTAGTCCGTAGTGGATGCTGGGAGCCCGTCCCAAGTGAAGACTATCTGCAATACGTGTATATAGTTATTGCTTAACTAAAGGGTTTTGTTATGAGCCATCTGTTAATGAGGCTCATTTGTTGTTCATACTGTTAACTGGGTATAGTTATCACAAGTTGTACGGTGTGATTGGTGTGGCTGGTATGAGTCTTACCCTGGATTCCAAATCCTTTCCTTGTTGTGTCAGCTCTTCCGGGCACAGTTTCCCTAACTGAGGTCTGGAGGAGGGGCATAGAGGGAGGAGCCAGTGCACACCAGATAGTACCTAATCTTTCTTTTAGAGTGCCCAGTCTCCTGCGGAGCCCGTCTATTCCCCATGGTCCTTACGGAGTACCCAGCATCCACTACGGACTACGAGAAATAGAATTACCGGTGAGTAAATTCTTATTTTCAGTCGGTATATGTGTTCCCTTCTGCTCATCTCAAAAATATTGAGAATCATAAGACGAACAAGAGTGCAGACAATACTCATTGTTCCAGATTGGCCTCGAAGGTCCTGGTATTCAGATCTTCAGGAAATGATCGCAGAAGATCCGTGGCCTCTTCCTCCCAGGGAGGACCTGTTGCAACAGGGGCCCTGTGTGTTCCAAGACTTACCGCGGTTACGTTTGACGGCTTGGCAGTTGAACACCAAATCCTAGCTAGGAAAGGTGTTCCGGGGGAAGTCATCCCTACTCTGATCAAAGCTAGGGAGGAGGTAACGGCGAGGCATTATCACCGTATCTGGAAGAAATATGCGTCTTGGTGTGAAGCCAAGAATGCTCCGACGGAAGATTTTCAGCTGGGTCGTTTTCTCGATTTTCTTCAGACAGGAGTGGATATGGGCCTAAAGTTAGGCTCCTTTAAGGTGCAGATTTCGGCCTTATCTATATTCTTTCAGAAGGAATTGGCTTCTCTCCCAGAAGTCCAGACTTTTGTAAAGGGAGTGCTGCACATCCAACCTCCTTTTGTGCCCCCAGTGGCACCGTGGGACATTAACGTGGTGTTACAGTTCCTTATGTCACACTGGTTTGAACCTCTTCAAACGGTTGAATTAAAATTTCTCACTTGGAAAGTGGTTATGTTGTTGGCCTAGGCATCTGCGAGGCGGGTGTCCGAATTGGCGGCCTTGTCTCACAAGAGCCCCTATCTGATTTTCCATGTGGATCGAGCGGAGTTGAGAACTCGTCCTCAATTTCTACCTAAGGTGGTTTCGTCGTTTCATATGAACCAACCTATTGTGGTGCCTGTGGCTACGGGTGACTTGGAGGATTCCAAGTCCCTTGATGTAGCCAGGGCCTTAAAAATGTGTGTACCTGGGACGGCTCGAGTTAGGAACACATAGGCCCTGTTTGTCCTATATGCGGCCAACAAGGTTGGCGCTCCTGCTTCTAAGCAGACTATTGCTCGCTGGATCTGTAACACGATTCAGCAGGCTCATTCTACGGCTGGATTGCCGTTACCAAATTCTGTAAAGGCCCATTCCACTAGGAAGGTGGGCTCTTCTTGGGCGGCTGCCCGAGGCGTCTCGGCATTACAGCTTTGCCGAGCAGCTACTTGGTCGGGTTCAAACACTTTTGCAAAATTCTACAAGTTTGATACTCTGGCTGATGAGGACCTTATGTTTGCTCAATCGCTGCTTCAGAGTCATCCGCACTCTCCCGCCCGGTCTGGAGCTTTGGTATAATCCCCATGGTCCTTACGGAGTCCCCAGCATCCTCTAGGACGTAAGAGAAAATAAGATTTTCTCTGACGTCCTAGTGGATGCTGGGACTCCGTCAGGACCATGGGGAATAGCGGCTCCGCAGGAGACAGGGCACAAAATTTAAAAGTTTGACCACTAGGTGGTGTGTACTGGCTCCTCCCCCTATGACCCTCCTCCAAGCCTCAGTTAGGTTTTTGTGCCCGTCCGAGCAGGGTGCAATCTAGGTGGCTCTCATAAAGAGCTGCTTAGAGTAAAAGTTTTGATAGGTTTCTTATTTTCAGTGAGTCCTGCTGGCAACAGGCTCACTGCAACGAGGGACCTAGGGGAGAAGAAGTGAACTCACCTGCGTGCAGGATGGATTTGCTTCTTAGGCTACTGGACACTAGCTCCAGAGGGACGATCACAGGTACAGCCTGGATGGGTCACCGGAGCCGCGCCGCCGACCCCCTTGCAGATGCCGAAGTAAGAAGAGGTCCAGAAACCGGCGGCTGAAGGCTTTTCAGTCTTCATGAGGTAGCGCACAGCACTGCAGCTGTGCGCCATTGCGCTCAGGCACACTTCACACCAGCGGTCACTGAGGGTGCAGGGCGCTGGGGGGGGCGCCCTAGGCAGCAATGAGATTACCTTTCTGGCTAAAAAGAATACATCACATATAGTCCCTGAGGCTATATGGATGTATTTCACCCCTGCCAGGTCTCAGAAAAACCGTGAGAAGAGCCCGCCGAAATAGGGGGCGGGGCCTATCTCCTCAGCACACGGCGCCATTTTCCTACACAGCTCCGCTGCTAGGAAGGCTCCCAGGCTCTCCCCTGCACTGCACTACAGAAACAGGGTAAAAAACAGAGAGGGGGGGCATTTTTTGTCGATATTATATATATTTAAGCAGCTATAAGGAAACAACACTTATATAAGGTTGTTCCTATATAATTATAGCACTTTGGTGTGTGCTGGCAAACTCTCCCTCTGTCTCCCCAAAGGGCTAGTGGGGTCCTGTCTTCTATCAGAGCATTCCCTGTGTGTCTGCTGTGTGTCGGTACGTGTGTGTCGACATGTATGAGGGCGATGTTGGTGTGGAGGCGGAGCAATTGCCGGTAATGGTGATGTCACCCCCTAGGGAGTCGACACCGGAATGGATGGCTTTGTTTATGGAATTACGTGATAATGTCAGCACGCTGCAAAAGTCGGTTGACGACATGAGACGGCCGACAAACCAATTAGCACCTGTACAGGCGTCTCAAACACCGTCAGGGGCTGTAAAACGCCCTTTGCCTCAGTCGGTCGACACAGACCCAGACACGGACACCGAATCTAGTGTCGACGGTGAAGAAACAAACGTATTTTCCAGTAGGGCCACACGTTATATGATCACGGCAATGAAGGAGGCTTTGCATATCTCTGATACTGCAAGTACCACAAAAAAGGGTATTATGTGGGGGTCTGAAAAAACTACCTGTAGTTTTTCCTGAATCAGAGGAATTGAATGACGTGTGTGATGAAGCGTGGGTTACCCCTGATAAAAAGCTGCTAATTTCAAAGAAGTTATTGGCATTATACCCTTTCCCGCCAGAGGTTAGGGCGCGCTGGGAAACACCCCCTAGGGTGGACAAGGCGCTCACACGTTTATCCAAACAAGTGGCGTTACCGTCTCCTGATACGGCCGCCCTCAAGGATCCAGCTGATAGGAGGCTGGAAAATACTCTAAAAAGTATATACACACATACTGGTGTTATACTGCGACCAGCAATCGCCTCAGCCTGGATGTGCAGTGCTGGGGTGGCTTGGTCGGATTCCCTGACTGAAAATATTGATACCCTGGATAGGGACAGTATTTTATTGACTATAGAGCAATTAAAGGATGCATTCCTTTATATGCGAGATGCACAGAGAGATATCTGCACTCTGGCATCAAGAGTAAGTGCGATGTCCATATCTGCCAGAAGAAGTCTATGGACGCGACAGTGGTCAGGCGATGCGGATTCCAAACGGCATATGGAAGTATTACCGTATAAAGGGGAGGAATTATTTGGGGTCGGTCTATCGGATTTGGTAGCCACGGCAACAGCCGGGAAGTCCACCTTTTTACCTCAAGTCCCCTCCCAACAGAAAAAGATGCAGTCTTTTCAGCCGCAGTCCTTTCGTTCCTATAAGAACAAGCGAGCAAAAGGACATTCATATTTGCCCCGAGGCAAAGGAAAGGGTAAGAGACTGCACCAAGCAGCCTCTTCCCAGGAGCAGAAGTCCTCCCCGGCTTCTGCAAAGGCCTCAGCATGACGCTGGGACCTTACAAGCGGACTCAGGGGCGGTGGGGGGTTGCCTCAAGAATTTCAGCGCACAGTGGGCTCACTCGCAGGTGAACCCCTGGATCCTGCAGGTAGTATCTCAGGGTTACAGGTTGGAATTCGAGAAGTCTCCCCCTCGCCGGTTCCTAAAGTCTGCTTTGCCAACGTCTCCCTCCGACAGGGCGACGGTATTGGAAGCCATTCACAAGCTGTATTCTCAGCAGGTGATAGTCAAGGTACCCCTTCTACAACAGGGAAAGGGGTATTACTCCACGCTATTTGTGGTACCGAAGCCGGACGGCTCGGTAAGACCTATTTTAAATCTGAAATCTCTGAACCTGTACATACAAAAATTCAAGTTCAAGATGGAGTCACTCAGAGCAGTGATAGCGAATCTGGAAGAAGGGGATTTTATGGTGTCCTTGGACATCAAGGATGCTTACCTTCATGTCCCAATTTGCCCTTCACACCAAGGGTTCCTCAGGTTCGTGGTACAAAACTGTCATTATCAGTTTCAGACGCTGCCGTTTGGATTGTCCACGGCACCCAGGGTCTTTACCAAGGTGATGGCCGAAATGATGATCCTTCTTCGAAGAGAAGGCGTATTAATTATCCCTTACTTGGACGATCTCCTGATAAGGGCAAGATCCAGAGAACAGCTGGAGGTCGGAGTAGCACTAACTCAAGTAGTGCTCCAACAGCACGGGTGGATTCTGAATTTTCCAAAATCCCAACAGATCCCGACGACACGTCTGCTGTTCCTAGGGATGATTCTGGACACTGTTCAGAAAAAGGTATTTCTTCCAGAGGAGAAAGCCAGGGAGTTATCCGAACTAGTCAGGAACCTCCTAAAACCAGGGACAGTGTCTGTGCATCAATGCACAAGAGTCCTGGGAAAAATGGTGGCTTCTTACGAAGCGATTCCATTCGGCAGATTCCATGCACGAATTTTTCAGTGGGATCTGCAAGACAAATGGTCCGGATCGCATCTGCAGATGCATCAGCGGATAAAATTGTCGACAAGGACAAGGGTCTCTCTGCTATGGTGGTTGCAGAGTGCTCATCTGTTGGAGGGCCGCAGATTCGGCATACAGAACTGGGTCCTAGTGACCACGGATGCCAGCCTGAGAGGCTGGGGAGCGGTCACACAAGGAAGAAACTTCCAGGGCGTGTGGTCAAGCCTGGAAACGTCTCTTCACATAAATATACTGGAACTAAGAGCAATCTACAATGCTCTAAGCCTGGCAAAACCTCTGCTTCAGGGTCAGCCGGTGTTGATCCAGTCGGACAACATCACGGCAGTCGCCCACGTAAACAGACAGGGCGGCACAAGAAGCAGGAGGGCAATGGCAGAAGCTGCAAGGATTCTTCGCTGGGCGGAAAATCATGTGATAGCACTGTCGGCGGTGTTCATTCCGGGAGTGGACAACTGGGAAGCAGACTTCCTCAGCAGACACGATCTTCACCCGGGAGAGTGGGGACTTCATCCAGAAGTCTTCCACATGATTGTGGTCCATTGGGAAAGACCAATGGTGGACATGATGGCGTCCCGCCTCAACAAAAAACTGGACAGGTATTGCGCCAGGTCAAGAGATCCTCAGGCAATAGCTGTGGACGCTCTGGTAACACCATGGGTGTACCAGTCAGTGTATGTGTTCCCTCCTCTGCCTCTCATACCCAAGGTACTGAGAATTATACGGCAAAGGGGAGTAAGAACGATACTAGTGGCTCCGGACTGGCCAAGAAGGACTTGGTACCCGGAACTTCAGGAGATGCTCACGGAAGATCCGTGGCCTCTACCTCTAAGAAGGGATCTGCTTCAGCAGGGACCGTGTCTATTCCAAGACTTACCGCGGCTGCGTTTGACGGCATGGCGGTTGAACGCCGGATCCTAAAGGAAAAAGGCATTCCGGAAGAGGTCATCCCTACCCTGGTCAAAGCCAGGAAGGAGGTGACTGCACAACATTATCACCGCATTTGGAGAAAATATGTTGCATGGTGTGAGGCCAGGAAGGCCCCGACAGAGGAATTTCAACTGGGTCGATTCCTACATTTCCTGCAAACAGGATTATCTATGGGCCTCAAATTAGGGTCCATTAAGGTTCAAATTTCGGCCCTGTCGATTTTCTTCCAGAAAGAATTGGCTTCAGTTCCTGAAGTCCAGACTTTTGTAAAAGGAGTACTACATATACAGCCCCCGGTTGTGCCCCCAGTGGCACCGTGGGATCTCAATGTAGTTTTGGATTTTCTCAAATCCCATTGGTTTGAGCCACTCAAATCGGTAGATTTGAAATATCTTACATGGAAAGTAACCATGCTACTGGCTCTGGCTTCAGCCAGGAGAGTGTCAGAATTGGCGGCTTTGTCGTATAAAAGCCCATATCTGATTTTCCATTCGGACAGGGCAGAATTGAGGACGCGTCCTCATTTTCTGCCTAAGGTGGTATCAGCGTTTCACCTGAACCAGCCTATTGTGGTGCCTGCGGCTACTAGCGATTTGGAGGATTCCAAGTTGCTGGACGTTGCCAGAGCATTGAAAATATATATTTCAAGGACGGCTGGAGTCAGAAAATCTGACTCGCTGTTTATACTATATGCACCCAACAAGATGGGTGCTCCTGCTTCTAAGCAGACGATTGCTCGTTGGATTTGTAGCACAATTCAACTGGCACATTCTGTGGCAGGCCTGCCACAGCCTAAATCTGTCAATGCCCACTCCACAAGGAAGGGTGGGCTCATCTTGGGCGGCTGCCCGAGGGGTCTCGGCATTACAACTCTGCCGAGCAGCTACGTGGTCAGGGGAGAACACGTTTGTAAAATTCTACAAATTTGATACCCTGGCTAAGGAGGACCTGGAGTTCTCTCATTCGGTGCTGCAGAGTCATCCGCACTCTCCCGCCCGTTTGGGAGCTTTGGTATAATCCCCATGGTCCTGACGGAGTCCCAGCATCCACTAGGACGTCAGAGAAAATAAGATTTTACTTACCGATAAATCTATTTCTCATAGTCCGTAGTGGATGCTGGGCGCCCATCCCAAGTGCGGATTGTCTGCAATACTTGTACATAGTTATTGTTACAAAAAAATCGGGTTGTTTATTGTTGTGAGCCATCTTTTCAGAGGCTCCTACGTTATCATACTGTTAACTGGGTTCAGATCACAAGTTGTACGGTGTGATTGGTGTGGCTGGTATGAGTCTTACCCGGGATTCAAAATCCTTCCTTATTGTGTACGCTCGTCCGGGCACAGTATCCTAACTGAGGCTTGGAGGAGGGTCATAGGGGGAGGAGCCAGTACACACCACCTAGTGGTCAAACTTTTAAATTTTGTGCCCTGTCTCCTGCAGAGCCGCTATTCCCCATGGTCCTGACGGAGTCCCAGCATCCACTACGGACTATGAGAAATATATTTATCGGTAAGTAAAATCTTATTTTAAACCTACTGGTAAATCTTTTTCTCCTAGTCCGTAGAGGATGCTGGGCGCCCGTCCCAGTGCGGACTATTTCTGCAAGGCTTGTATATAGTTGTTGCTTAAATAAGGGTTATGTTACAGTTGAGATCAGTCTCTGGCTGATGCTGTTTTGTTCATGCTGTTAACTGGTTTAGTGTATACCAGGTTGTACGGTATGTATGGTGTGGGCTGGTATGTATCTCGCTCTTAGATTAACAAAAATCCTTTCCTTGTACTGTCCGTCTCCTCTGGGCACAGTTCTTTAACTGAGGTCTGGAGGAGGGGCATAGAGGGAGGAACCAGTGCACACCCATTCTAAAGTCTTAGAGTGCCAATGTCTCCTGCAGAGCCCGTCTATACCCCATGGTCCTTACGGAGTCCCCAGCATCCTCTTCGGACTAGGAGAAAAAGATTTAAAATCTTATTTTTTATATATATATATATATATATATATGTGTGTGTGTATAGGTGCATTGGAAGGTATATATGTATGTATATAAAGATATTTATAATGAATGCTGAGGTAAAGTTTGTCCTTCTCAATTGATAGAAGGTGAGAGTCACCCCCGGTTCTGCACGGGGACCTGTCACAAAGGATCGTATGCAGGAAGATATGTGATACTGTAATTATGTGTCTGCATGTACGTTGTTTTATACTTGCATTACATGGATATAGGACTCTTGTTTTCGCGGGCCACTTCCATGGCGGTTTCGATTTAGGAGGGCGTTGTGGATTCACCAATGGAAGGCTGAGACTGACTTTGAGAAGAACTGGAGTATCTTCCCTATGAAGGTGAAACCTGGTTTGGGGATGGCTTTGTTAAGTTGATCTCGGCAGATACCACTGGTAAGTCTACCTTCTTGACCTATGTTCCCTCACAACGGTTGGTGACGCATTTTGGTATGATGCAGTCATTTAGACCGAATGGATACGGTTTTCCCTTTCTTTGCAGGTAGAGGAAGGTGAAAAGGTAAGAGGTCAGCAGCCTTTTCAAGTTCGCTGAAACAGAAATCATCCTCTGTTTCTACCACATCCACCGCATGTCGCTGGGTCTATCTTGCGGGAGCCCACACCAGTGGGACCACGTCTAATACTCTTCAGTCGGTCCTGGTACGGACTTGGACCAGTGAGTTTTAGAATAGAGTCCCTAGGGGAACATACTTGAGTTTCCAGACGATTCCCCTCACTGATTTTTCAAATATACCTTTCCAATTCTGCCCTGGACGGGGAGGTAGTAGGCGACGCCATACAAGAGTTGGGTCAGGATCAGGTCCTTGTCCTGCTGTCCCGGTCACTAAAAAAAAAGAAAAAAAAAAGATAAAAGATGCTATTCAAGCCTTTTCGGGTTCCTGAGGCCGGAAAGTTCGGTCAGAACAATTCCAAGCAATTTCTACTTAAGAAGTTGAACTACATGGTGGAATCTCTTTGGGCAGGGATCTCCAATCTGTTAAGGAGAAAGAAGGTCTAAATACGGTTCTTCCGCATTAGGCTTACCTGGTTTGCTGTTCAGGATTGTCAGTGCCAATTCACCGGGGTGATGGCGGTATTATGGTTTTCTTTAATAGTACAAGAGTCATTATTACTCTGTGCTGGGATGCTCTCCTGCGTAGGGGGAGGGCAAGAAACAAGGGGTGCAAAATGTTGTTTTATCCCTGACAGATCTTCAACAAAGTGGTCGGCTACTGAACTTGCCAGAATCACGATTGATCCCGGTTGTCGGAGTTGGGAAGAATGTTAGATACAAAACTGTTGAGAGTTTGTTTTCTTTCAAGGGAAAGCGCTCTGAAGATCCAGAGTCGGGTCAGCTCTACAACAGTGTCAATCCATCACTACATTCCATTCATGAAAAAGAGGGTTGCGGCCTACGAGGCCATTCAGTGAGCAGGTTAACTGCCAGAGTGTTTTTTAGCGGGACCAATTGGACATGTGGTCTGGGTCTCACCTGCACATGCACCGGTAAATAATCTTATCTTCCAGGACCAGAATTTCTCTCCTGTGGTGGCTGCTCAGTTCTCACCTCCTAGAGGGACGAAAGTTCGGGATCCAGTATGGAAGTCTCCAGGGCTGGAGAGCAGTCATTCAGGGGGAAACGAATTTCCAGGGAAAATGGTCAAGCCAGGAAGCTTGTCTGCACATAAACATTCTGGAACATCTAGTTCGTGGTCTGCCCGTCTTAATTCAGTTGGACAACATACAGCAGTGGCGTATGTATACCGCCAGGGCGGATCGGAGAGCAGAGCGGAAATGGCAGAAGCCACGAAAGTTTTCCGCTGGGCGGAAAGGCATGTAAACTGTCAGCGATCTTCATTTCGGGCGTAGACAACTGGAAACCAGACTTCCTCAGCAGACACGATCTCCATTCAGGAGAGTGGGGCCTTCATCAAGAGGTCTTTGCAGAAGTGTCAAGTCGTTGGAGAATTCCTCAAATAGACATTTTGACGTTTCGCCTCAACAAGAAACTTCAAAGATATTGTTCCAGGTCGAGGGACCTTCAAGTAATAGAGGTGGAGGCCCTGGTGACACCGTGGGTGTTTCAGTCGGTCTGGGTGTTCCCTCCACTTCCACTCATTCCAAGGTGATAAAGATCATAAGAGGAACAAGGGGTCTGGCGATTCTCATTGTTCCAGACTGGCCAAGGAGGGCCTGGTGTCCAGATCTTCAGGAGTTGCTCATAGAAGATCCCTGGCCTCTTCCTCTTCGAGAGGTCCTGTTACAACAGGGGCAGTGCGTGTATCAAGACTACCCGCGGCTGCGTTTGACGGCATGGCAGTTGAACGCCAGATCCTAGCCCGGAAGGGTATTCCCAGTGAAGTCATTCCCACGCTTCTTCAGGCTAGAAAAGAAGTAACTGCAAAGCATTACCACCGTATTTGGAGAAAATATGTGTCTTGGTGTGAATCCAAGAAAGCTCCTACAGAGGATTTTCCACGGGGGCGGTTGCGCCATATTTTGCAAGCAGGTTTGGATGCAGGCCTAAAGTTAGGCTCCATTAAAGTACAAATTTAGCCCTTATCAATTCTCTTTCAGAAAGAATTGGCCTCCCTTCCAGAAATACAGACCTTCTTGAAAGGCGTGTTGCACATCCAATCTCCCTTTGTGCCCCCTGTGGCTCCATGGGATCTTAATGTGGTGTTGCAGTTCCTGCAATCTCATTGGTTTGAACCTTCACGTAAGGTTGCATTAAAATTTCTTACTTGGAAAATAGTCATGATGTTGGCCTTAGCATCCGCAAGGCGGGTATTTGAATTGGCGGCTTTGTCTCACAAAAGCCCCTATTTAATCTTCCATGCTGATAGAGCAGAGTTGAGAACTCGCCAGCAATTTCTGCCAAAAGTGGTTTCACGTAAACCAGCCTATTGTGGTGCCAGTGTCTACTGACACCTTGGCGGAATCGAAGTCTCTCGATGTGGTCAGAGCTTTAAAAATGTATGTCGCCAGAATGGCTCATAGTGGGAAAACAGAGGCTCTATTTGTCCTATGGGCTCCCAACATGATTGGGGCTACTGCTTCCAAGCAGACTATTGCGCGCTGGATCTGTGCTGCGATTCAGCAGGCTCATTCTACGGCAGGATTGCCGTTACCAAAATCGGTGAAGGCCCATTCTACTAGAAAGATGCACTCATCCTGGGCGGCTGGCCGAGGAGTCTCGGCATTACAGCTTGGCCGAGCTGCTACTTGTCCGGGATCAAACATCTTAACGAAGTTTTACAAGTTTGATATCCTGGCTGATGTGGACCTCTTGTTAGGTCATTTTGTGCTGCAGAGTCGTACGCACTCTCCCGCCCGTTCTAGAGCTTTGGTATAAACCCCATGGTTCTTGAAGCATCCTCAGCATCCTCTAGGACGTATGAGAAAATAGGATTTTAATACCTACCGGTAAATCCTTTTCTCTTAGTCCGTAGAGTATGCTGGGCGCCCGTCCCAGTGCGTACTGTATCTGCAGTTATTGGGTATGTTTACACACATGGTGTTGTGTTTAAGTCAGCCAGTTGCTGATGATGTTCATGCCATGGCATGCGTTATGCTGTAATTGGTTATGTTTACACACACAGGTTGTGTTACGCTTTATGTCAGCGTATTGCTGCATATTCTTCATGCTGTCGGCTGGTGTTCTATTGAATGCCAAGTTCTGCGGCATACTTAGGTGTGAGCTGGTAAGATGCTCACCGTGGTTTAACAATAAATTCTTTCCTCGAAATGTCCTTCTCCCTGGGCACAGTTACTTAAACTGGAGTCTGGAGGAGGGACGTAGAGGGAGGACCAGTTCACACCCAATCAAAGTCTTATAGTGTGCCTATGTCTCCTGCGGATCCCGTCTATACCCCATGGTTCTTGAAGCATCCCCAGCATCCTCTACGGACTAAGAGAAAAGGATTTACCGGTAGGTATTAAAATCCTATTTTTTGCTCAGTATTTACTACAGAGGAGAAGGGAAAGGGCCACAGTTAATTTGCAAGGACATTGATAAAAATAAGGTAGATGAAACTACATTTACAGTGGAGAAGGTCCTAACAGAACTTTCAAAACTAAAAGTGGATAAATCAATGGAGCCAGATGGGATACACCCAAGGATACTAGAAAAGCTAAAAGATATGCTGGTGGCGCCATTAACAGAATTATTTAACCAGTCACTAAATACAGGTGCCATTCCAGAGGACTGGAAAAGAGTGAATGTAGTTCCACTCTACAAAAGTGGAAGCAAGGAAGAAGCAAGTAACTACAAACCAGTAGGCCTTACATCAGTAGTGGGGAAAGTAATGGAAAAACTAAAAGAAAGAGTTGTGGAATATCTTAAATCAAACAACTTACAGGATCCAAAACAGCATGGATTTACTGGTGGGAGAGCATGCCAAACAAATCTTATTGACTTTTTGACTCTGATGAAAATAATAGATTATGGGGGAGCTTTAGATGTAGCATATCTAGACTTTATTAAGGCATTTGACACTGTCCCACAAAGCAGACTGCTAAATAAACTTGAAAGCCTGGGGGTGGATTATAAAACGGTTAAATGGATAAGAACCTGGTTGCAGGATAGGAAACACAGTTGTAGTAAACTGAGTGCAATCTATGGAGGGAAATGTTACCAGTGGAGTACCCCAGGGATCTGTACTTGAACCAGTTCTCTTAAATATCTTTGTTGGTGACATTGCAAATGGTATTGTAGGGAAAGTATGCTATTTTGCAGATGATACAAAGATATGCAACAGGGTAGACACACTGGGAGGGGTAAAACAAATGATTGATGACCTAGCTAGGCTTGAGAAATGGTCAAGAACGTGGCATCTACAATTTAATGCTAAAAAATGCTAAATATGGCACTTGGTCTCAAAAACCCAAAGGCTAAATATAGTATCAAGGGTACTATAATGGAAATTTCTGAGGAGGAAAAGGATTTAGGAGTCACTATTTCAAGTGACTTAAAGGTAGGAAAGCAATGCAACAGAGCAATGGGAAAGACAAGTCAGAAGCTAGGTTGCATAGGGAGAGGAATCCGTAGCAGGAAAAAAGTAATAATGCCACTGTATAGGTCATTGGTACAGCTTCATCTGGAATACTGTGTCCAGTTCTCGAGACCATATCTCCAGAAGGATATAAATACATTAGAGAGTGTACAGAGAAGGGCAACAAAAATGGTGCATGGCCTACATCACAAAGGTTACCCGGAAAGGCTAAAAGGAGGAGAGAAGGGAAAGAGGGGACATGATTGAAACTTTCAAATATACCAAGGGTTTTAACAAAGTTCAGGAGGGAAATATTCTTCAAAGTAAGAGGAGTTTTAGGACTTGAGGACATACACTGAAACTGGAGGTAGGTAGGTTCAGGGGAAATTTAAGGACAAATTTTTTCACGGAAAGGGTAGTGGACAAGTGGAATAGCCTCCCATCAGAGGTGGCAGAGGCTAAGAATGTAGAGCAATTTAAACATGCTTGGGATAGGCATATGAATATCCTTACAAAGAATTAAGGTTCAAAAAGGGTTGAGATTACCTAAAGGATAAAAAAGGGGCAGACTAGATGGGCCAAGTGGTTCTTATCTGCCGTCAAATTCTGTTTCTATGTAACCTAACAGTTATCCTGTTGACATGACAGTGTCTATTGGGTAGATCTGTCAGCATGCAGCATGCCGACAGTGACCATGTTGACATTCATCATGTCTTGCTGTATGATATGTTGACATAATGAATTGTCGACAATCTGTCCATCGCCTATTGGTCACTTGCCTTCTCTCGGTGGCAGCCCCATCATCGTCTTCCGGGTCACGGCAATGCTGTAAGAGTGACTTCCGGTGCGGAGCTGTGATGCTGGAGTGTGTTGAGTGTCCCTCTCCCTATACATAATCCATTTATCGCTTTAATATGCAAAATGCAGGTACACAGTAAGACATAAGTATATCTGTCCAAAGGGTAACATTTGGTGACGAATATTAGGTACTTACTGCTACCCATTGTGAGGGTGTTCTGCTCAGAGTTCATTGTGTGAGTGACCAGATATTTCGTTGACAATTGTGCTATACATTTCTTTGTCTTTAGGGGGTTAAGCTATGTTAGTGATTTTTGACTCGCTATTGTGTGCTTTCTGTTGATGATAAATCTTTGCCTCCATGTTCATATATAAACAGGTTACCTTCTCTTCTGTTAGTTTTGGAAACCTTTATCAATTTGGAATGTAGGCTGTAACTTTATTAAAATTCAGAAATGTAACCCCTCACCATCCTGTACCATTGTTTGATGAGCAGGTAAAGCAAAGAGTTAAAATGTGTGTACAGAATATTGCCAGTATTCGCTCAGGGCTGTAAGGAGAATTGAGGGGTCTGTTACCTGCAGCTAAGGTGAAAGCCAGGTGTCTAGAAAGTTTCCCATATGTGGTAGAGTTCTCATTTAAGGCATAGGTACAGTATGTGGAATTGTAGGACTGCAGCCTTCAGTAAAAGATAGCTTAACAATGAGAATAACTGCGTTTTTACTTAGTCAAAATTGTGATTCATCCTTCTTAGATTTTTATTCTTGTATCTGAAGTGCGTAATTAAATACTGTATAAGGACAGGAGGACCTGTCTGTTAGTAATATTAACTGTGTTTTTGTGTTTATTTTAAAAGACGTTTTCATAGACTTGTGAATATTTTGCATGGTGACTGCCTGCGTTGTCAGAAAGCAGAAATGTTTATACTGTAGAAAGAAGTAACACGGGCCATAAAAACCCAAATCTAAATGCATCTGTGGCTTCTGTACCAGAAACACTAGGTGAATAGGAAATTGGGACTTTAAAGCATAAAACTGTAATTGTAATGGAGGCCTCGGAGGCTGGCAATCGTAAAACTGCTTCCAGTATATATGACTCATCCCAGTTGGTTTTCCCACACCCTAGATTTATGGTCTGTGCAGCAAATTCAGAAAATGTGTTTTTTTTTTTTTTGGTAAAGACTTGCAACAGTTGTCATTGTCGTCAAGTGACTTTGTTCATTTAAAGGACAACTAAATCTAAAATACAAGCTGTCTTACCTAAGCGCTGCTATCCATTTACAAGTATATTTGTACAAATTCCCATTTTTGGCAGAACTTGTGGTGTTTGACACAGCATGTTTTCCATTCGAGTAATTATTTGGGCATCCATTATTCAAAGCCTTACTGCAGTAGCTACAATGCATATATACTGTATATGTACATACACTATTAACATGGGGGGTAATTCCGAGTTGATCGCAGCAGGAACTTTGTTAGCAGTTGGGCAAAACCATGTGCACTGCAGGGGAGGCAGATGTAACATGTGCAGGGAGATAGATTTGGGTGTGGCGAGTTAAATCTGCAATCTAAATTGCAGTGTAAAAGTAAAGCAGCCAGTATTTACCCTGCACAGAAACAAAATAACCCACCCAAATCTAACTCTCTCTGCAAATGTTATATCTGCCCCCCTGCAGTGCACATGGTTTTGCCCAACTGCTAAAAAATTTCCTGCTGCGATCAACTTGGAATTACCCCCATAGTATATATATAATACACACACGTTGAGTATCCCATATCCAAAATGCTTGGCACCAGAAGTATTTTGGATATCGGATTTTTCCTTATTTTGGTATAATTGCATTCCATAATGATATCATGGCGATGGGACCCAAGTCTAAGCACAGAATGCATTTATTTTTGATATACACTTTATACACACAGACTGAAGGTCTTTTAATACAATATTTGTAATAACTTTGTGTATTAAACAAAGTTTGTGTACATTGAGTCATCAGAAAACAAAGGTTTCACTATCTCAGTCTTACTCAAAAAACAGGATATGGGATACTCAACCTGCGTGTGTGTATGTGTGTGTATATATGTATGTATGTATATATATATATATATATATATATATATATATATATAAAATCTCTTGCGTCCTAGAGGATGCTGGGGACTCCAAAAGGACCATGGGGTATAGACGGGATCTGCAGGAGCTTGGGCACACTAAAAAGACTTAATCTGGGTGTGAACTGGCTCCTCCCTCTATGCCCCTCCTCCAGACCTCAGTTAGACTTTGTGCCCAGGAGTGACTGGATGCACACTAGGGGAGCTCTACTGAGTTTCTCTAGAAAAGACTTTGTTAGGTTTTTTTATTTTCAGGGAGACCTGCTGGCTACAGGCTCCCTGCAGCGTGGGAGTGAGAGGAGAGAAGCAGACCTACTTCTTCTTTTTTTTATTTTTTATTTATTTATATATTTTTGGGTTTTTTTCCACAAAAGACATAGAAAAACAATGCAGTACAGTACAATACAAAGTGCAGATGAAATATATGCCTGGTACAGGTAGGCAACAGAGGGTAAGACTAAGCATTGAAAACCACCACTGACGCCGTGGGTAAATTTAAACAGCGTGGTGAAACCGTGTCAATGCAGCTTCACACCAACAGTAGTACATATTGTCAAAAGTCCAGACCCAAAGTGCAATATACAGCATAAAATCTGCACACTAATACATACTAACAAAATTAATAATACAGCAACAGAGAAAGAAAAAGAGCAGAACAACAGAGAGATGGATATGAATTTATAGGGAGGAGGAAGGGGGGGTTGCAGATGCTACAACCTGTGAAGCACGGCACACACATAAGTAGCGAAGGGACCATCCCGCTCCGTGCCAATGGGAAGGGAACGAGTGTCACCTAGGGGCCAGAAGGGGATTATCACCAATAGAAATACATAATTTGCGATAAGAATCCCAACTAAGGGAGTCAAATATTTTTAGAACGTGGAGTTGTTGGGGAGATGGCAGAGAGTCAATATACGGTCCCCACTTCTTGTAGAAACGCAGAGCATTACGGTCAAGGTCTGGGAGAGTAGATTGACGCTCAAAATATAACGTAGTAGTAAGAAGGGACTTGAGGTTAGCAAGAGAGGGAGAAGTTCTATATATCCAATGATTTAAAATTAATTTCTTTCCCAAAGTCAGCAAAACATACAGAAACGGGACATAATGAGCTTGAGAGGGGGGTAAACACCAGGCTGTAGTGTTAAGGCCAAGGAGCGCTGCTGGGTCCAGAGGAAGCACAATCTGGAAAGTAGATCTTACATACCACAGTATCTTATTCCAGAACCTTTTAATCTTTGGACAGTGCAAGAAATTGTGCATAAAAAGGGCATTCGGTGCTTTACACTTGAGACAGTGTCCAGAGTCTGTAGAGACCATATATTTATGCTGTCCTGTGGCAATATAAGCCCGATGTAAGAATTTAAAGTGGATTTCCTGAAGCTGAGCAGAATGCAGGGCTTTCAGGATAGAGGGGAGGGGGTAAAGGAAGCAGTTCATCCACGGATCCCAGGACCACTCACTTGACCATTTAGATAACATAGGGCGCCAGAGAACATCAGGCTTGCTAGGTAACAAATCCTGGTACAACCAGCTGACTTTGTATGAAAGAGTCTGTAACGTGACCAATAAGGGAGACAGAGGGTCCATCCTCCGCTCGTGCACAGGAGGGATGGGGAGAGATTCTACAAAATGACGAACTTGGAGAAACAAAGAAATCAGATGAGGGCACACCGTGTCTCTCGGCTAATTCCGCAAATGACAGCACAAGTCCACCCGGGTCAAATACGTCACGAATAAGGGCAATGCCCCTAGACTTCCACTCAAGGAATTTGGTATTGTCAAAAGGTGGAGTGAAACGGGGGTTTCCGCAAAAAGGAATAAAAGGGGAATATTCTGGGTTTCGGTGTAGAGCTTTTGTTTATGGCTCCCCAAGAGCGGTTAGTATCCCAAAAAAGAATATTAGAACGCGCCAGAGATGGGAGGAGGGGTTTTGGGGTGTGTAGCAGCGCTCTGAGATCATAGGGATACACAAGATCTTGCTCTACATCATAATTAACATATGAGGAGGTGCCTAATAGCCAATCCGAGATATATCTAAAATTCACAGCCCGGAAGAATGCGAAGAGGTCAGGGACAGCCAGCCCACCCTTAGCGCGAGGAATATTAAGGTGTGTACACACGGTGAGATTTTTTTCTTGAGATTTTGACTATATAGTCAAAATCGCAAGAAAAGTTAGTGCAAATCGCAAGGTGAAAGTCACCTTGCGATCCCGATGCGCGGCCCCGCCAGGTCGGCATCGCAAGAAAAGATAGACTGTGCAGGCAAGTCAATCCTTGCTAGATCGGTGTAATATCAAGTTCATCTCACATGTCAATGACATCTCACATAACCCAAAATCTCACATAAGCCAAAATCGTAAGCACATATAATCCATATCTCAAAAGTTAGTCAAAATCTGTCCTACCTGGGCTCCGGGGAGTTCAAGGGAAATCGCAAGTAAAAATCGAACATAGCAAGGATCTCACCGTGTGTACACACCTTTAAGCTTAGGAAGGGAGATCCGAGATCTCTTATGGTTCCAAAGGAATTTAGAAAACAGTTTATCATATAACAATAAATCTTTGCTAGGGGCCTGGATAGGGATCATCTGGAGGAGATAAGAGATTTTAGGGAACACAATGCTCTTCAGGATGGCTACTCTCCCTAATAGAGAGACAGGTAGAGAGGACCAGGTGGACAGCAACTGTGACACCCTGTTAAAAACCTCTGTATAGTTGGCCGAATATAAATCTGAGATATTTACTGGAAAATATATACCCAAATATTTAAGTTTTCGTAGTATTCATCTGGAATTGAGTAAGGACAGGTGAGGAGGTGCGCGTACAAGCAGCCGGAGTGAGTGGGAAGAGTTCAGACTTGGAAGCATTAACACGATACCCTGCAAAGGTACCAAACTCAGTAATGACTTGCATAATTGGTGGGATAGAGGTCTCAGGCTTTGAAATAAAGAGGAGCATATCATCCGCGAATAAACTCACACGAAGCTCATGGTCACGGACCAGAACTCCAGAGTATCCGGGATGGTGACGCAACTTAATAGCCAAGGGCTCTATGGCGATGGCAAATAAGAGTGGGGAGAGGGGGCAGCCCTGTCTGGTGCCCCTGTGAAGGGGAATGGGTGCAGATAAGTAGCCATTACACATAATACGGGAAGAGCAGGGGGAATATACATTTCGGAGAATGTTGATCAAGTCCAGCGGAAACCCAAACCTCTCCAGCGTGGTATGCAGGTGATCCCAAGTAACAAGGTCAAACGCCTTCTCCGCGTCCAATGAAAGGACGCATTGGGGGTCTGGGTCTCCGCTGGAGTGCAACCAGCTAGCCGCTGCAAAAACTTTATGGATATTATTAGTGGAATGCCTACCCGAGATGAAACCGGTTTGATCCGGATGAATAATTGAGGGAAGCACTCCCTTTAATCTGTCAGCAATAATTTTTGTAAAAAGTTTATACTCAACATCGAGGAGAGAAATGGGGCGGTAGGAGCTTGGGAAGAAGACGGACCAGAGCATCATTAAAGTATAATGGGAGGGAGTGAGAGGTTAGAATTGCATTAAACACCAGAACCAAAATATCCAGCAGTTTAGGCTGGAGCATTTTATAGAATTCGCTAGAGAACCCATCCGGTCCAGGGGCTTTTAAGGGTTTTAAATGTTTGATAGCAGCCTCCACCTCCCGAGCAGTAATTGGGGAGCAGAAGCCCTCAGCAACCGAAGGCGGGATATGGGGTAGGGAGACAGAATGCCAGAAAGAAGTTTTAGTGGGGACATCAACAGGGGAATGGGCATAAATGTCCGTGTAAAATTCTGAGAGGAGTTGCGCCATGTCTACAGACTTGGTAGCCAACGAGCCATCCCTGCGTTTAAGCGACTGGATCACCGAGGAAGGCACAGATCCCCGCAGAAGATTAGAAAGGAGACTGCCTGTTTTATTGCCAAATCTGTAAAAACTGTGGTTTTTGTGAAAGGTATGACGATCTCCCATTAGTGCTAATACAGTGTTAAATTGGGATTTACATTCTAAGTATGTTTTCTTTGAGGCAGGAGAGGTAGACTGTTTAAATTGTTGGTAAGCATCGTTGAGATGTTTTAAATTCAGAAAGAAACTGCTTCTTTCTCGCGGAAACATATTCCACAAGCCTACCCCGGAGAACTGCCTTGGAGGTCTGCCAAAACAGTAAAGGCTCAGTCTCAAAAGTGCTTGCATTATCCAGTCTGAACTCCTCCCAAAATGCCTCCAACCTATTCCGAAACTGCAATGAGGAGGTGAAGGAAGTCTGGAAACGCCAACACTTAAAAGAGCCGCGATCTAGCGAAGTAGTTAAGCAAACCCAGACCAAGGCATGATCAGAAAGGGATACAGTTTCCATCTGAGCCTCACTACTTTGAGGGATCAGAGAATCTGACAGCAATAAAAAATCAATTCTGGACAAGGTGCCATGGGCAGCCGAGAGACACGAGTACTCCCTATCAGTAGGGTGAAGGAATCTCCAAACATCAGTCAGATGTAATTGCTGAGCAAAGAAGGGGACACCTAGGGCAGGGGGAGGGCGTGCACAAGCGGAGGAATTCGAGTCCATATAAGCGGAGACCACAACATTGAAGTCTCTGCCCACAATCATTGGGAGAGACATAAATGGGCACAATTTAGTAATAAGACTCTTGAAAAATACCTTTGAATAAGAATTTGGGGCATAAACAGTACATAAAACATATTTGGTGTTATGAAGTAAAATCTCAAGAATAAGGAATCTACCAGCAGGATCACACAAAGAGGTGAGAACCTCTATATGCAGGTTGTGTTTAGCAAGGATAAGTACACCTCTCGCCTTAGGAGTAAGGAGCATCAGAAAGCACCTGCCAACCGAGGACACCCAGCTTTTGGGCCTCCGGGGAAAGAAGGTGCGTTTCCTGCAAAAACATTAGATCCATATGCATTTTATTTAAATAAAGCAGTATTTTCTTCCATTTGATGGGAGAGTGAATACCCCCCACGTTCCACGTACCCACTTTAATGGCAGACATAAGACCTATGACTGGGGGCAATCACAAATGAAAACATCCTACAATCCCTCAGGTAATGGAGAGGAGAGAGACACGGGAGGGAGGGAGGGAAGGGGTAGACAAAAAGGCAATATAGACATAGAAACGAGAAAAAGAGACAAGACCCACCGGGTGGTCCCACAATAACAATGAGAATGTGACTTCACGGTACGTCAACTGGGGCAGTAACCGTATACAACGAGGAGGACATTGCTCCTGGCCAATACCACTATATCGAGCAGCATAGGGGAGGGGGGGGGGGGAGGGGATGGGATGGGAGGAGAAGGGAGGGGAAGATGGGGGCATGGAGGTGAGGGCCAAGATAATATCAAACAGGTGAAGGTTGAACACAAAACAGGTAGCATGGACATATAACTTCACAAGAACAAACATGTATACATGGGAACGCATAACAGAGAATGCACTTATGTTACTCCAGAGGTACATATACATCACCTATAGGACCAGCGTGGATGTGGTGAACAAGTCCAAATAGACCAACAGAGGATCACATAGTCCACAAGTTTATGGAAAGAAAAATATGCGGCAACAGAGCAACAAGGGGAGAGGAGAGTTCAAGATCAGATTCAGGAGAGCACAGCTATTTCAGCGATGGGTCAGAGGTGGCGGCTTCCGAAAGATAAGCAGCAGCATCCTCCGGGGTATGAAAGTCCTTAAAGGATGTGCCGTCAAAGATCCTCAGGCGCGCAGGGTAGAGCAGTGCGAATTTTCGGCCCTCCTGGACCAATTTAGAGCATACAGGTGAGAATGCCTTGCGGAGTCTGGTGAGCTCCGGAGAAAAATCCTGGAAGAGTAACAATATGGCATCTTCCCAAACAAGATCCCGTACACGACGGGAAGCCGACCAGAGAGCCACTTTATGGAGAAAGTTGAGACACCGGAACAGCACAGCACGCGGTCGTGGTGAAGTGGAGGAGGGGCGGGTGGGGCCCGTTCTATGTGCACGTTCCACCACTGGGTCCGAGCAGACATCTGGTATTCCAAGAAGATCAGGAAGAGTATGTCGGAGGAAATGATAAAGAGCCTGTCCCTTACCCGACTTTTGAAGCCCGATAAGCCGAAGGTTATTGCGACGCAACCTATTTTCCAGGTCGTCGATCTTTGACCATACCAGGTTTTCAGATTTCTGCAGTTTAGCAGAGATATCAGAAAGTTTGGCGATTTGTTGGAAATTCTCACCAGCAGTATCTTCCACTTGTAAAACACGTTTAGACAGCTGTTTGTATTGGCTTTTGATATCCAGGACAGCCTGCTGTAATGCAGCAGCATGCAACTGTGTTTGTTCCTGGAATAAAGGCTGGACAGTTTCTTTTACCGCCCTGACAATGTCAGCATAGGATAACGGGTGCCCAGGTACATCTAAGGGCGATGGGGTCCCCGCAGCCGTGGAGCCCACCAGGGCAGGAGAGCTGAAGGGGGGAAGGGCTGCAGAAGCAGCGGGTGCAGCCGCTGAGCGGGCTCCGGCGTCTATGGAGGCCGCGGCGGCCATTTTAGAAGCTGAGCCGCAGACCTCCGTTCTTTTCCTGCATCACGGGGGCCAGAAAACGGTCCATACAGGGTGGCCAGAGCTGCAGGGGGTGAGCGGGTATGACAGGCCGCTCAGTGGACGCCCAGAACGGGCGGTATGGGGTTGGTAGTGGCGGCAGGCACCGGAGCTACACGAGCTGCGTGTCACTCCATGCAACGCCGGACAGACCTACTTCTTCTTAGTTAAGGGCTCTGCTTCTCAGCTACTACGACACTCCCAATCTTTATGGGTGTCAGCTGTCCCTTAAATAAGCAGTAATTGTGAGTTACTGCAGCAAACAATGTATAAATCCAAAAGTAAGGGTTCAAGCGACCAATGGTGTCTCTTATAAACCAGTATAAACTAAAAACATTACTGAGAAAGTACTTATAATCAGGGGTAAAAATTGACAATGTAGTTTATTAATATACTTAAAAAACAAAACAATAAAAATACTCATATTAAAAATCTTTAAGCTAAGGACATATAGGTTCACAATTCTGTGGCCTCCTGAATACTGAGTTAAGAATTCCTTAACTTATCTCACTTTATGCTCTCCGAGCGGTAATCTCCAGTCTGGAGGAAGGGGATTTTATGGTGTCGGTGGACATAAAGGATGCCTACTTACATGTTCCCATTTATCCTCCACATCAGGCTTACCTGAGGTATACAATTCAGGATTGTCATTACCAATTTCAGACATTACCGTTTGGCCTGTCCACGGCTCCGAGGATTTTCACCAAAGTAATGGCGGAAATGATGGTTCTACTTCGCAAGCAATGAATCACAATTATCCCGTACTTGGACGATCTCCTGATAAAGGCGAGATCCAGGGACCAGTTGTTAAAAAATCGTTGCCCTGTCCCTGACAGTTCTACAACAACACGATGGCTCCTGAACTTGCCAAAATCACTGTTGATTCCGGCGATGAGGTTGTCATTTTTAGTGATGATACTGGACACAGAACTACAGAGAGTTTTTCTTCCGGTGGAAAAGGCTCAGAAACTTCAGAGCCTGGTCAAACAAATTCTGAAACCACCAAGAGTGTCAAGCCATCAGTGTACTCGGTTGCTGGGGAAGATGGTGGCGACCTACGAGGCCATTCAGTTTGGCAGATTCCATGCCAGAGTGTTTCAGTGGGACCTGTTGGACAAGTGGTCCGGATCCCACCTGCACATGCACCGAAAGATAATCCTGTCTTCCAAGACCAGAATATCACTCCTGTGGTGGCTACACAGCTCTCACCTCCTGGAGGGGCGCGGGTTCGGGATCCAGGACTGGATCCTAGTGACCACGGATGCAAGTCTCCGAGGATGGGGTGCAGTCACGCAAGGGGAAAACTTCAGAGGAAGATGGTCAAGCCAGGAAACTTGTCTCCACTTAAACGTTCTGGAGTTAAGGGCCATTTACAACGGCCTTGTGCAGGTGGAACATCTTCTTCGCAATCTGCCCGTGCTGATCCAATCGGACAATGTGACAGCAGTAGCATACATAAACCGCCAGGGCGGAAAAAAAAGCAGGGCGGCAATGCCAGATCTTCAGGAATTACTCATAGGAGATCCCTGGCCTCTTCCTCTACGCGAGGACCTGTTACAGCAAGGGCCGTGCATATACCAAGACTTACCGCGGCTACGATTGACGGCATGGCGGTTGAACGCCAGATCCTAGCCCGAAAGGGTATTCCCAGTGAAGTCATTCTCACACTTCTGCAGGCCAGGAAGGGAGTAACCTCTAAACATTACCATCGCATTTGGAGGAAATGTGTGTCTTGGTGTGAATCCAAGAAGGCGCCTGCGGAAGAGTTTCAGATAGGACGTTTTCTCCATTTTCTACAAGCAGGTGTGGAGGCGGACCTAAAGTTGGGCTCAATTAAGGTTCAGATTTCAGCCTGATCGGTTTTCTTTCAAATACAGTTGGCCTCCCTTCCAGAAGTTCAAACTTTCGTGAAGGGTGTGTTGCACATCCAACCTCCATTTGTGCCCCCTGTGGCACCATGGGATCTTAACGTGGTGTTGCAGTCCCTTCAGTCGCATTGGTTTGAACTTTTACAGATGGTGGAGTTGAAGTTTCTCACTTGGAAAGTGGTCATCCTTTTGGCTTTGGCATCCGCAAGGCGGGTGTCTAAGTTAGCGGCCTTGTCTCACAAGAGCCCTTATTTAATCCTATATGAAGATAGAGCAGAATTGAGGACTCTGCAGCATTTTCTGACGAAGGTGGTTTCATCTTAACACATAAACCAGCCTATTGGGGTGCCAGTGGCTACTGACGCTTTCGTTGAGTCAAAATCTTTGGATGTGGTCAGAGCTCTGAAAAATTGTCGCCAGAACGACTCGGGTTAGGAAAACTGAAGCTTTGTTTGTCCTGTATGCTCCCAACAAGATTGGGTGTCCTGCTTCCAAACGGACCATTGCACGCTGGATTTGTAACACGATTCAGCATGCTCATTCCACGACCGGATTACCATTGCCGAAATCGGTGAAGGCCCATTCTAGAAAGGTGGGCTCGTCGTGGGCGGCTGCCCGAGGGGTCTCGGCATTACAGCTTTGCCGAGCGGCTACTTGGTCGGGTTCGAACACTTTTGCAAAGTTTTATACCCTGGCCGATGAAGACCTCAAGTTTGGTCAATCGGTGCTGCAGAGTCATCTGCACTCTCCCGCCCGTTCTAGAGCTTTGGTATAACCCCATGGTTCTTTTGGTGTCCCCAGCATCCTCTAGAACGTATGAGAAAATAGGATTTTAATACCTACCGGTAAATCCTTTTCTCTTAGTCCGTAGAGGATGCTGGGCGCCCGTTCCAGTGCGTACTGTATCTGCAGTTATTAGTTATGGTTACACACCTGTTGTGTTCTGTTTATAGTCAGCCTGTTGCTGAAGTTGTTCATGCCGTTGGCTTGTGTTCTGTTGAATACCACGTTGTGTAGCGTGCTTGAGGTGTGTGCTGGTATGAATATCGCCTTAGTTTAACAATAAATCCTTTCCTCGAAATATGTCTGTCTCCCTGGGCACAGTTCCTATAACTGGAGTCTGGAGGAGGGGCATAGAGGGAGGAGCCAGTGCACACCCCTTTTGAATGTCTTAAAGTGCCCATGTCTCCTGCGGATCCCGTCTATACCCCATGGTTCTTTTGGTGTCCCCAGCATCCTCTACGGACTAAGAGAAAAGGATTTACCGGTAGGTATTAAAATCCTATTTTATCTATTTATTTAGAATTCTGAACCTATATGTCCTTAGCTTAAAGATTTTTAATATGAGTATTTTTATTGTTGTTTTTTATGTATTTTAATAAACCACATTGATAATTTTTACCCCTGATTATAAGTACTTCTCTCTGACATCCTATACTTAAGAAAAGGAAATTTTATTCTAAAAATGCTGATATATAATTCTTTCTATTCTTAATATATTTAATATTTTTTGAGATTTGCATTTTTGTTTTTGTTTTTTAAATATTTTTATTTACCTCCATTCTTTTTAAAATATTGGTTTTAATTTTAATATACTTTGTCCCTAATAAATGTTATATCTTTTCAATTCACTAATTATTAATTTTTTTTATAAATTTGCCATATTCTAATTTTTTATATAATATACACACCGTTGGCCGCTGATACCCCTATCCTATATATATATATATATATATATATATATATATATATATTCAATGTATATATTCAATGTATAAAGTTGCACCCACAATAAAATTTTCACATCCACTGGGGTGCATGATCCAGAGACAGGTCAATTCCAGACTAAGTCCCAAAATATATTGCTTGCAAAGAACGCACTCACCAGACTTCTCCAAATGAAAAACAGTTTCTTTTGTTCCAACCTCATAAATTGACAGGATCACGGTCAACGTTTTGGTTCCCATCAGAACCTTTCTCGAGACCAAGACTTCAGGCTGCCATCTCCCCTGCACACACCTTACACTTTGGAACCATATGTACCCTTGGAGTAGTCACTCCCACTAATTAACCTATTAGTCAATTATTAGTCAAGCCTTGTATTTCCCATCAAAAACCATATGCTTTTAACAGCTCAAATATACCAGTTCAACCAGGACTAATAGCAAGCACTTACTCACCACTCTATTCAGTAGACAAAAGTTAAAATCCACCGCTGGACCCACATAATAGACTGTGGAACGCACAGCCCTTCCCGTCAGCTGCCGCGCACTTCCAGTGTCGCTTATCCCAGCAACAGACTGTGAGTTATGCAAGCAAGCGTTCCCACTTACTGCTATCTCACAAGTGCCCAAAACGGACTCTCCATTACCATAAGCCACACCTATGAGCCAAGTCAGCATAGGTATAGTCCCTCGGTTAACTCCTCCCGATAGAAACAATCATTCATGTTGTTGCCCAGCAACCAATGTCATTTCAGACGTGATAGAATTCAGTTGGCATTTCCTAGCAACGGAGCTGTATTTTAGAAATACGTATACGATCAGGAGATTAAACTTGGATAATCTTGCTCTACATATTAGTCCAACATTAAAGCATATCATATATCTAGAATAAAGATAACTACAGGTTGATTCTGATCCCGGTGCATATAATTCCATAGTGCTAAATAGCATCAAATAGAAGCACCTAGGGGTAGCTTCCCTTAAACATATATAACATTTATGAGTAGTTCCCTTAACATATTAAAACCAGTGAAAACATAAATAAACTATATTACCCATGTGTATAAGTGAAACACAAACACACGTGGGAACTAACCAATACAAAAATATAAGAAAAAATACTACTACTACTACTACTACTAATGAATCCGAGGATGTTGCCAATGATGTACTCAACAGCTGCTGGACACCTCTGCACTGTCAAAGAAAAATATAATAAAAAATTAATTGGAAATATTTGTCAGAATATCTACTCAGGGAGAGCAAATCACAAAAACATGTGCAACGGATTCTGTTCGTTGAGCCCTTTCGGTGACATGGTTCCAAGGAAGTGTATCCAATATGCCTCACGCTTAATCAGGAGTCTGTCCCTGTTGCCACCCCTAGGTGGAGGAGGAATCCAGTCAATCATCATGCACCGTAAAGTGGAGAGCTGATGTCTCAGCTGTAAGAAATGCGCTGCTACCGGTTTATCGGTCTTGCCAGTTGAACATGCTAAACGGATGGAGGACCTGTGCTGATTCATCCTTTTCTCAAAATGTCCTGACCGTCTTCCCAACATACATCTTGCCACATGGGCAGGTCAAATAGTAGATGTTAAATGTGTCGCAGTTGGCTCTTAGTACCATGTAGCGCATGACAAAAATATTGTGCAGTGACCATGGACCTGCATGTGGTACACTGTAAACATCTATAACAACCGTGACGTTTATATAAGGGACACTGGTAACTTTCTGAATGGTTTCACTTCCCTTTGTAACAACTCCTCAGACTGTCAGTTAGCGACCATGGATGTTAGCTCTCTGTATACCGTCATCCCACATGGGGAAGGATTGACGGCTGTGTGTGAAGCGTTGCCTGCTTGCCCTTATAATGGGACACTCATAGAATTCATGCTGGAATTGATTGGACTAGTGCTGTCCCATAATCAATTTCAATAACAAGATGTCAATTTTATTCAGCGGACAGGGACCGCGATGTGGTCAGATTTGGCCTCGGGGTTCGCAAATTTATATATGGCAAAATATTAAGCTGAGCACATTTTGTCTTGTTTTGACGAATATTTGGTTTATTACATGAGAGGGCACCACTGACTCGTTCTATGAGATGGTGGTTGTGCTCAACAGACTGGACACCCCCATTAGATTTACTGCCACAATTAGTAATACTTCAATTGATTTTTTGGACGTTACAGTTTTGAGTAAACCTCCAATTTCTCCGGCAGGGTCCAAAGGTTATCCACAGGATAACAATGGGATATGATGGAGCGACAGCCGATTGGCACCAAGTGATCACAAGCTTTCAGTTCTCCCAGGATGCAACGGGCCCATCCATATATCCCGCCCACTGGCTAGGGCAAATCGTTTTTTTGTTTGGTGCGGTAGTAGGCGGACCATGGTCAGAGGGCTGCAGTTCTTGGCAGCCCTAAGCTTTCTTATTTTTATAGTCTTACTATGTTTTTGAGCGATCTTATTAGTGTCTTATATGCATATTGGAAAGAGTCGCTCCAACAACTCTCCGCCGGGTCGCAACAACGCTTACCCATGTGTACAGTGCTGTCTCGACGGGCATCTGTGTCGTATATACTAGCAGGTCCAGCAGACGTTACCAGGCTGTGACCGGAGTACGAGGAGAAGGTAAGGCATCGATTCCACGTAGTCGGGGAATACGGACACAGCCGCACTGTATTGGGAGGAGACTACCAAACAGTAGCTGACGCGCCGCCACCACGGATGCTCCAGCGCTAGGCCTTAGGGATCATAAGGCACCAGGATTAGTATGAGGCTGCAATCCCTAGGGTTGATGTCAGCGGTGGGGAGTTAGACGTTCTCCTGGTCGCCCCTCCCCCCAGCTTATGACCAGTTTCCGCGAGTCTCCCGCCATGAACTGTTGCCTCCCTTCCATCTCAGACGCTACCGCGAGGGGTCTCGGTTGCAGCATAGGCCTCTGCGTCTGTGTTCATTAAGCGCTACCGCGAGGAGACCCGGTCGCAGTACAGGCGTCTGTATGACCGGTGCATCTGTATGCACAGTGCGTCAGTGTCCACTTAAGAGTTCCCGGAGCGGCAGTGTACACTAGTAGCGCCTGGATCCATTCAGCGTTCGCTAACAGATTGATCGACCTTGGAAGTGAGGTGAGTCTCCCTGTATCCCAGTACGGGTTATACGGCACTAAATTTCTATCTACTTTTGTCAGTATGATTAGTTAAATTTAAGTGCTTTTTGCATATGAGTCTGTGTACATTACTGTGGTTTTCTTCGCATTACGTCTGAATATGTTAAGATCTTTATAAAACAATTCAGTAATATGTACTCCTACGTACTTTAAAATGTGTTTGTAGTTGATAATGTGCTCATATGACTAATATATAACGTGACTGACTGCAAGTGTGATTGCTGACTTTAATATATGTTTGTCAGTTGTTTCTTCTGGTCCTCAATGCAGGTGCATGGGTAGGGTCAGATTGATATCACTTTAGAAGGTTAAAGTGATTACAGTCACAAATTGTATAGTACACTGTGAAAGTGCTGATTATTTATCATGTCTAAGACCGGCAAAGGTGACGAGGGTACACTTACAGTAACACCAACACTCATATCATGTTTGTCTTGCAAAACTGAATTATCCTCTCAGGATCTGGTTCAGGAAGGTTTATGTGCAAATTGTTTTGCGTTTCAGCAGATTACAAGGTAGATCCCTGTGCAACGTCAGGTACAGATAGATCCACCTTGGACGATGTTTGCACAGACCTTGTCCAGTATAGCTGAACGGGTAATTCCTACAGATTCGCTACCAGGAATGGGGTACACTAATAACCCACACATGCAGCTCCCTACTTGCGGCCAGTGATGTGCGGTGGGGTGAGGCAGGTGATGCAGAGCCTTTCCTGTCATACTTACGTTTAAACCAGAGTATTGACTGAATAAAATACAAAATACTGATAATTTGTTTGAAATATCTTCTTTGCATTATTCTAATAATTTTTATAGCCCAAACTCTGGAGTAAAAAGTTTGTGGCAGGTGAGGCAGTGCCTCACCTTTTGTATCCTTTCCACACATCTCTAATCAACACTCACCAGATTTCCAGGAGTTTATAATGCTGCACCTGTGTATAATGCCCAAATGTACCCTTTGGCTCATACATTGCATGTAAATCTGGCTCTGAGGTTAGCCAGTGCCTCTTGAGCCATTTAGCTCACCGCACGTTCCTGCTTGCGGCATATAATTTCCCTCACCAGCTTCTCCAAAGAGACAAGCTAATAAACCAAGTGTAAGTAAACCGTCAACTTCACAGGCTACACAGGACGATTCATCGGACTATGAAAGCTCCATATACTCTACTGCGGCATACGACGAACAAGTAGAAGGTCTCAGCTCTGGATATAGCGGAGCTAATTAGAGCAATAAAGGCCATTCTATCCTTAGAGGATTCAGCAGAGCATGTGTTAAAAACCAAGTCACCTGTATTTAAACGGCCCAAAGCAGGTAAGACTGAGTTTCCTGGGTCAGACCAGCTAACTGAAATCATGGAAATGGCTTGAGCTACACCCAGTAAAAAATATCGAATTCCCCAAAAACGGGATTCCAATTATCCTTTTCCTGCTGGGGACTGTTTAAAATGGGAAATGGCTCCCAAAGTTGATATACGCATGTCATACGATTAGTGCGAAAATCTATATTGCCTTTGCCATCAACGTCATTGGATGATGTCACGGATAGGAGAGTGGATGGTTTTCTGAAAACCATATTTTCTCTGTCTGGGGCAGTCATAAGCCAGCCATGGCTTCAGCTTGGATGGCAGAAACAGTGGCTGCCTGGATAGAGGTACTGGAAGATGGTCTTTCAGCACCTTCTTCAAGGGAGCAAGAATCCTATATAGCTCACATAAAACAGGCTGCAATATTTTTGGAAGAAGCAGCAATAGATATGGGCACTATCGCCCCCAGGGCATCAGCTTGAACAGTAGCTGCTCGCAGAGCACTTTGGTTACATACATGGAAAGCTGAATCTAAGAAGGTTCTGGGATCTTTGCCTTTTACTGGAAGCATTCTGTTTGTTAAAGAATTGACAGATATTCTGGAGTCAGAAGCAGACTCCAAAAAGGTAAAATTTCCTTTCACATATAACCCCAAATGTAGGGGTCCCACTTTTTGGCCCTTTGGTTCACAAGGAAAAGCAAAAGGAAAAAGTGATCATAAGCAGGCCCAATATAATACATTTGGTAAGGCAAAAAAGCAATGGGCTACCAGAACGCCAGCCTCAAAACCAGAGAATAAGCCATCAGTCTGATGGTGCGGGCCTCCTCCTGGGGGACCCCATGGTACGGGGCCGACTTCTTCAGTTTGCACAGATATGTCATCAGTTTACAACAGATGCCTGAGTGCAAGAAGTGGTATCTCTGGGTTATGTTTTTCCCTTCAAGAAGCATCCTCCTCGAAGGTTCTAATGCACCAGCCCAACTCTGGTAGAGACGAAGGCCAGGGCTTTGTAAGAAGCAGTTCAGAAATTGCTTCAGTCAGGAGTAATCATTCCAGTACCCCCTGCACAACAGGGACAGGGGTTTTACTCCAGCCTGTTTTTGGTTCAGAAGCCAAATGAGTCATTCCGGCCAAATCTCAATCTCAAAATGCTGATCAAATATATTTGGGTTTCACATGGAGACGTTACGCTCCATAGTTTTGGCCATGGAACCAGGGGATTATATGGTATCCCTGGATATTCAGGATGCTTACCTACATGTTCCTATAGCACTGTCCCATCAATGCTATCTCTGGTTCGCTATCCTCCAGCAGCATTTTCAGTTCCACCATGGCACTCATAGTATTTACTAAGATCATGGTGGTTATGGCAGCTTATCTTCACAAGCAGGGGATAAGATTTTTTCCAAACCTCGACGAACTGTTAATTCTAGCACAATCACAGGAAATGCTCCTGGACCATCTCCAACAGACAATAACATGTCTGCAGAGGCATGGATGGTTCATAAATTGGGCAAAATCGTCTCTAGTTCCGTCACAACGGATGACTCACTTTTGGGGCTGTACTGGATTCAAGTCTGCAGAAAATATTTTTACCTCTGGACAAGATAGCCAAGGTACAGTCAAGGACTCAGGAGTTGTTACATAGTCAAACAATATCAATCCACGCAGCAATGCGACTGATGTGTTTGATGGTGTCAACATTTGACATGGTGGAGTATGCACAATTCCACTCAAGACCTCTGCAGCATCTGATGGAATACATCAGACAATAAAGAAACAGACTATGGTACTTTCACACAAGGTAAGAAAGTCATTAGCTTGGTGGCTACAAACATCCCATCTAGACAAAGGGAGACCCTTTTGGATATCAGATTGGGATATCCTGAGAACAGATGCCAGGCTTCAGGGCTGGTGAGCAGTGTCTGGAACATTATGGTTCCAGGGACAATGGACCACAGAGAAAGTTGCCTGCCAATAAATCTTTTAGAACTTCGGGCCATATACATGGCACTAATTCAGGCAAAGGACACTCTTCAAGGAAGACCAGTCCAGATCCGCTCGGACAATGCAACGGCAGTAGCGTACCTCAACCATCAGGGAGGAACGCGCAGTCAAACATTAATGAAGGAGGTAAGTCACATACTAAAATGGGCAGAACTCCATCTTCCAGCATTGTCCGCAGTATTTTTTCCGGGAGTCCTAAACTGGGATGCAGACTTTCTCAGTCGACATGCCATTCAAGCAAGCGAATGGGCTCTATGTCCGTGGGGTTTGCCAGAGTTAGAGCTCAGGCGTCCCGTCTGAACAACAAAGTACCCGTATACGGGTTAAGAACAAAGGATCCCGGAGCAATCTTTGTGGACGCCCTGTCAGTGAAATGGGATTTTCATCTGGCATATCTGTTTCCGCCGATCATCCTGCTACCCAGGGTGGTGAGGAAGATAAAACAAGCAAAGGGTGCTGTGATTCTAATAGCTCCGGCTTGGCCCAGAAGGCATTGGTACACAGATCTGCAGAGAATGTCGATGGATGCTCCACTTCTACTCCCTCAACGTCCAAATCTATTGATGCAGGGTCCTTGTTACCACAGACATCTGGATCGACTGTCTTTGACGGCGTGGATCTTGAAACCTCTATCCTGAAGTCAAGAGGATTCTCACAACAGGTAATTCAAACAGTGCTCAGAGCAAGGAAACCCTCCTCAGCTCGTATTTATCATCGAATATGGCAGGCCTATAATCATTGGTGCAGTGAAAGAAAAATGGTCGCGAAATCTTTCCGAATTTCTAGGGTCTTTGATTTCCTTCAGGCGGGAAAGGATAAAGGTTTGAAGGTTGCTTCCTTGAGAGTACAAGTATCAGCATTGACTGTATGGTTCCAAGAGAAAATTGCCAATTTACAGGATGTGCGTACTTACTTCCAGGGAATGCTGCACATTCAACCTCCCTTTGTTCCTCCTACAGTGCCTTGGGACTTAAATTTAGTCCTGAAAGCCATTCAAGATGCTCCATTTGAACCACTTAATAATGTGGATCTTAAACGGTTGACAGCTAAAGTTCTCTTTCTACTGACTTTGGCATCAGCTAGAAGAGTGTCAGATTTAGGAGCGCTGTCTTGTCGTAGTCCTTTTCTGACTTTTTGTCCAGATAAAGCAGTTCTTAGAACTAGGTCTGGGTATCTTTTGAAGGTGGTGTCTAAATTCTACCTTAATGAAGAAATTGTATTCCCGGCTTTTCAGATATCGGGACTTTCTGCGAGAGATGCGTCGCTGGACGTAGTCCGGGCATTAAGGATCTACGTGGATTGTACCAGTGCCATCAGAAAGACAGATTCTCTCTTGATTCTCTACGGATTTCACAAGAGAGGATGGCCTGCTACTAAACAGACGCTGGCAAGATGGCTTCGAATGACTATTTCAGAAGCATATTCTCGAGCCGATCTCCCTGTTCCGGATAATGTCTCTGCTCACTCTACTCCTAAGGTAGGTCCTTCATGGGCAGCACAAAATGGTGCTTCAGCAGAACAGATATGTAAGGCAGCCACATGGTCTTCCATTAACACATTCATTAAACATTATTCCTTGGATACTTTTGCCTCTCATGATGCTGAATTCGGGCGTAAGGTTCTCCTGTCCAATCAGGAGCGTCCCCACCACTAAATTGCTTTGGGAAATCCCATTGTTATCCTGTGGACCCTGCCGGAGAAATATACGTTGTGGTAAGAATTTACCGTTGATAACGTTATTTCTCCTAAGTCCACAGGTTCTACAGGGATCCCACCCTGACGTACCTGATTTGAGGATCTTTCTACTAACTAAACCTCTTCCTTCTTGTACGTATATATGGACGGGCCCTTTGCATCCTGGGAGGACTGAAAGCTTGTGATCGTTTGATGCCAATCCGCTGTCGCTCCATCATATCCCATTGTTATCCTGTGGACTTAGGAGAAATACCATTATCAATATATATATGTTAGGGAGAGAAGAGTGCCTTAGCTGTAGAGATATTTATGTATGTGCTTATGATTGTGAATACAGTTGTAAATGTAAATACTAAATTTGATTTCAGATTGAACACTTTCAGACAGAAGGTTTTTCCTGACTTTTGGAACACTGTTTGGATTCCAGTCCCAGCTCAGTACTCCCTTTCTCACAAGAGCTGAAAATGCTGGTGCAAGCATTTGGTCCTGTGATTTTGCAGAGTATCCTTTCTCTGTGTGAAAGGGTCCACCCAGGTAAAAATTGCCAAGTCTTCAACCCTGGTACCGGCAATTTTGACCTGGGTGGACTTTTCCACACGGAGGATGGACACGGCTTGCCCCAGTAAATTCCCGGGTCATTTTCTCTGTCTGTAAGTGGTACAGTATTTGTATGCTTGTCACACAGTCAACATTCATCTTCTAGCAGAGTATACTGAGGCACCTCTCGTGTCAAGCTAAGAGAGGGTTTCCCAGTATAAATACAAACTCTTGATGGCATAATGTAATGAAGCCCAAAGTATTTTTTTAGCAATATATAATTTAAACAATAGAAATCCTTTAAAATTACGCTCCTTCCCTTCCGATTTACGTTGTGTACGGTTGTGTTTTATTGGATAACCTTGAATTTCTATCGGGAGTATAGAAACTATAAATGTTGGTCTTCTGTTGCAATTTCCCTACTAATTAGAACATGAAAAATGTGTAATGTTGAATTGTGATATTTGGAGTTATAAATTCAAGTCAGGTGCTTTTATAGCCAGCATAGGCATACATTATATTCTAGTTGCAGACCATGTGGTCTATTCAGTTGGTGTCGAATCCTCTCCGTCGCACTATTTAATTTCCGACAGGATTAACCCATTTTTCGACAATGCCGATCTCACTTTTTTTAAAAGTCTGATAGGCATTGTCGAAAACGGGCCAAAAACCTTTTGAAAATGACCGCAAATCCGTCAAAACACGTGGATCCACGGTCAGTCTACCGATCCACGTGTTTTCCGACAGGTAGGAATTTCCGACAGGTAGGAATTTCCGACAGGTAGGAATTTCCGACAGGTAGGAATTTCCGACAGGTCGGAATTTCCGACAGGTCGGAATTTCCGACTAGTGGGAAAAATGGCAACTGACTTGAACAGGTCGAATCCAGATTAAAAAAAAGTAGAAAATGCAGTTTTTCCGACTTGTCGAATCAATTAAATAGACCCCCAGATATCTATAGGAGAAACAGCCAAAATAAAATCTTATAGATGTGTTTATTGGAAACTGGTGAATATAATAAAAATCTAGCAATGTTCACTTTTTAATTTTTTTTTTTTCAAATAAATTTTTTTGCCGTTAGTTTTATTGCTTTGCACATTTTTTTAAAGGTGCAAAATTGCTCAAAAATCACGTTAACAAATCAGACATTTGCTGTAATTTTCAACTTAAACTTTCCAGATCAAAGCTAATTTCGGATTGCTTGCTTTTCTTTACAGTTGCAGCACTGAGCATTATTTGGAAATAATCTAGTGAGAGGAGGACTGTTATACTGTGTGTTTAGCAGTTAGGCCTGGTCTAACTACATCAGATGGAGTGCTTAGTAGCTATTAGCTAATTTCGATGAAGGTCAGAGGTGAATGTGATTTGTAAGTACTCCTCCTGTGGAACTGTAAATTACTGTACATCTGCTTTACTAATCTGCTCTACAAATTATTATCATAAAGGATAATAATTTGTAAAGCAGACGTACAGTAATTTACAGTTCCACAGGAGGAGTTCTTACGCTGTACATTACATTTGCAACACTTATTATACACACATTCGTGTTCAACTATGAGTATTGTGCAGTGGTTTCATGTACTTTGGGATGTGGGCCACAAACTTTAACTTGAAATGTTCTCATACTTTGTCACGTATAGATTATAATTTATTATTTTCCATTAACTCCTTATTAGAGGAATAATTATCTTTCAGGCTATTTTCTTTTCTGGGGTGCTGGTAATTTGTTTAGTGTTGAACATAAGAATCTACAGCAGTTACCTAAATTGCTGCTTCAAAAAAATCAATATCTGTCTGGGAAAACTGGACCAAAATCTAATCAGAGGAAAGTGTTTGAAAAATTGTCAAACTTGAAAGCCCATTATAATGTAATAGTTGTTTGTAGGATTTGAAAGCCAAGCCTGTTGAGATGACCAACTATAATAAAACTCGATCAATGAGGAAAAATGTACCTTTTAATGCCACACATGGCCTGAATCATGTTGGAAAATGTAATCTTTTTCCATACTGAAATGTCACAAATACGATCTGGTTAATATAGTGAATTTGGGATGCTTTACTATACAAGTCACCTGTGTCTGAGAGGCTTATTGCATTCTGTATCTATAGCCAACATCACTGCCCTACTTTGTTAATGCAAACAATGTTAAGTTTGTGGAAGCTATTGCTTTTAACAAGCACAGCAAATTGGGAACTAGGAGAGCTTTATGTAAGTGCCGCGCTAACAAATGTTTTCTTTTAATGTCCAAAAATTGATCAGGACTAGTTGTTGGATAAACAGCAAAGACTTCTTGCAGTGGAGTTTTGGGTGGTACATTTTTTGAAATATCACAAAATGCTTTTCATCAGTTATTACTTACAAGCAGGGATTGGAAAAAAACAGGTTGAAACAACAACAACAAAAAAAGCATTTTTTGGGGGGGCTTAAACCAATTTTATTTCTTTGCATTAACGTTTTAATGAAAAAAAAAAATGTAATCCTGATTTGATATAATACTGTGAAACATTACTCTGTATTGATCAACCGTGTTTTTATGCTTTTACATTGCTCTGTATTGATCAACCATGTTTTTATGCTTTATAACATTAACAATCCAAAGTTATTAGGCTTTGATATGATTTATTTGAAATCTGTCAATAAAACCAATTTTAGACTAAATATAATTAAAACATGCAAAAGTACTTTTCAGAGAAATGCACAAACACAAAAAAAAGGAGTTAAGCATTAGCACTGGATATATCACTGGCATTAAACATTTTGAATAAAAACACTAGTTTAGATACCTTTTCAGTTCCCAGTCTGTTTCGAAGCTTCGATTGAACTAAACCAAAAGAATAAAAAATACTTTCTACACTAGCTGAAGATGATTGAGCAGTCAGAAGTTGTTTCAATAATAGAAAATACATTAGGTGTTGAATTGAAGTAGACATTAGATTAAACCATGAGGTGTTTTTCTGTGTATTGCCCGTTTAATGTTTTTGGTTTTGTTTACTCTTGAAGACTGTGAGTGTTAAGCACCTCTCTTATCTGATTCACCTCCCTATATCTTTGTGTTGTGTGTGATTTATTGTATTGGTTCGGCTTACTTATGCTGCATTCAGACTGCAAATGCCGGATCCTACCCGGTAAGACAAACGTGTACTTACCGGGTGGGATCCGGCATTTGCACTCCGCTGCTGGCTTTCCGACCCGGCAATATACCGGGTCGGTTGCCATAACAACGGAGCGCGCAGCAGCAGCAGGGGCGGGGGTGGAGGCGGCGTCGGGAGATGAGCTCATCTCCAGCGCCGCCTCTCCCTATCTTGTGAATGGGAACCGTGTCGCATCGACACGGCTCCCATTCACACCGCACCTGACCCGGTAATCAACCCGGGTAAAACCCTTCTTTTTTACCGGGTTGATTTACCGGGTCAGGCGACCCGCTAAATCGGCCAGTGTGCTTTCACATCGCACACTGACCCGGTTCGACACGGCAATATGCCGTGTCGGTACCGGGTTATTTGTGCGATGTGAAAGGGGTCTTAGATGAAGACTATAAGCAACAAAAATGTGGAATAATACCAGTGATTCCCTTACAATAGGCTTTTCTTTAAGAAGTCACGGTGTTGTGCCTGTACTCACAGCATATTAAAAAAAAAAAAAAAAAGTGTTTTTAAAAACTAAACAAACATTTGGTTTAAACCAAGGTGATTTAAACCAGCCAACCCTGCTTACAAGATATGGATAACACATGACAGGCTGTTTATGAACGTTTTCAACCAGAATACAGCATTCTAGGTATCTAGCTAGTATTTATCAAATCACTCATAATTTTAACAATGGATCACTGTTACTTGTGGTCGAACACTCCACGCCAACATGCTAATAATGCCATATTAAGCATTTGAACAGTGTTGGCTTTAGAGCTTCAAAATATTACTTGATCATAATGTTTGAAGTTCTAAAGCAGACGATGGTAAAGAGCTTTACATCGCATTATTAGCATGTTGTCGTGTAACGTTTGATCTAGCTGTGTTCTCGTTGTTATTGTTGACATTATGATTGTGGAAATGACATACCGCACTGAATTCTAAAGATGGTATGCCCACCCAGACAAGAAGCACATTACTGATGTTGCAAGGTTTTGCATGCGATCTGTAAACTCCTATGCATCCTACAGTGTTCAAATCAGTGACTGCTGCTGTGACCTGCTAAAGGTCTTAGAAGTGTTGTTTTTTATCTGTTGGTGAACAAACAATTTAAAATGACTTATTTTCATGCTGCTGTTGGCCGGTCCTAGTCAGTGACCAGGATATTCTGTGGTGACAGGACAACTGCTCTGGAATCTCAGTGCAGTGGATTGTTTTAGCGCTGTGTCTGTGTCGAAACTGTGTTTCAAACCTTGTGTTATGTGTTGTACTTTAAACTGAAGCAGCATTTTTACATTCTTACAAGCTTTTACCTGTGAGCATACAGATGACTGGAGGGAATGTGTGTTGTACCGATTTGTGGTGAAAATCTAATTTTCAACCACATCTGTCACATTTTTAAGCTTCTAATATAGAAATTATATATATATATATATATATATATATATACACACACACACACACACACACACACACACACACACACACACACACACACACACACACACACTATATACATATATGTCTGAGATTTAAAATGTATTGTGGGCGCTCAACATTTTATTGTGCTATTATTCGTGCATAATTTTTTTGCATATGGCGGTCCATGTTAAGGTTGAAAAAGGGTTGAGATTGCCTAAAGGATATAAAAAAGGGGCAGACTAGATGGGCCAAGTGGTTCTTATCTGCCGTCAAATTCTAGGTTTCTATGTTATGAAGTGTTCCTCCTCCTTCAGCTATACCGTGCACTAGAGAAGTGTATCTCCTATATCTGTGACATGCACATACATGGGGATACATACATGCCCCTCGCTGAGAGGCCCCACTGTCGCTAATGAGGAACAAAATGCACATTCACCCATGCTGAGCCAGCTTGGGCAGGGCACTCATACACCTCCACTGCTGTTTCTTATGTCCATTGAACAGTCCTTATTTACAGGATTTATTTTGCAGTATGAAAATATGCAATCAGGTGAAAGTAATCCCTTAAATCTCCATTTCATTTCAGTTGGATAGATTTGCCAGCATTAGGATCCCAGGTAGCAGAAAAGAGAGGCTTAATCTGCATTACATGAAAAGCTCCAACAGTAGCAGTGACTGGTCTGCGTCCTCAGAATATGAAGAGTTCCCTCCAAAGCAACTGTCTGAGAAAGAAATTTTGGCACTCTTTGAAAAAATGATGGTAAGTAAATTATCTTCATTACGTTTCATTTACTACATTATCACTACATTAGCACTACTTTTCTTTTCTGTGTGTTTTCGGAAGACCTATTTATTAAAGCCTGTTATTAATGATGTGCTTCCATTGCTTTCTTACTTTTAGGCATACACTTGTTCAGCTAGTGAGCTAGTTTCAGTAGTCATTGCGTATGATTAGTTCAGAACCGCAGCATGCAGTGCCCGGGTTACGTGCCCTGAGCTATTCAACTGACTGCATCACTTCTGGCACGTAACCATTGGCACCTTGTGATCTTCTGTGGGTGAATATTCTGGGATGCCCACCCCTGAGATGTCATCACTCTGGTTATGCTCAGTATTGAAAGCTTAGAACTATTTCTTTAACATAATTGTAGTGGGTGCTGTCAATATGGAGAATAACCGCAAAGAAGCTGAGAAGAATTGGATGCAATTTACTGTATAAATTATGTACAGTACATGCAGAATACTCACTTTGTGCAATACCACATATACTGTATCTTAAGATGCCTGCAACTGTGCATATTACATAAGTTACATTAATAACATACAGTGTCAAATAAGCGATATTATTTTATTATATGGATGTTTATACTTTTGCCACTAAATTGCAAATATCGCTTTCATTGGTCCATAATGACTCTAAAGGTGTGTACACACGGTGAGATCCCTGCTATGTTCGATTTTGACTATGCGATTTCCCTTGAACTCCCCCAGAGCCCAGATAGCCCAGATAGCACAGATAGTACAGATTTTGACTATCTGTGCTTGAGATTTTGTCTATGTACGATTTTGACTAAGTGCCAATTTTGACTATACTTTGTACTAGATTGTACACTAGATAGTCAAGATTGACTTGCCTGCACAGTCTATCTAGCCTTACAATACCGACCCCACGGGAGCGCGCATCGGATCGAATCGGTATCGCAAGCTGCCTAGCACCATGGGATATGCACTAACTTTTCATAAGATTTTGACTATATAGTCAAAATCTCACAGATTTATCTCACCGTGTGTACACACTCTACTACGGAATATGAATCTGGTGTACAATCTAATAGACAATCTTATATAAGCTATCTATAAAGTAAATGTTTATTTATGATTCTCAAGACATGGTTATTAAATGGAAAATAGTGCAGGCACCCAGACAAACGCCTCTTCTGCAGAAACAGGCTAGTATGCATGTACCTATTCTCTTCAGAGGAGGCTGGTATATACTGCTAAAAGTGTTATTTGGTACCATCCAGCCTATCCAGGAGGAAATCGGTCCTCACTGAACATGTATGTTAGTTTAAGGATGGGATTGACTTAAGTATAGAAGCGGGAACACAAAAAAAATACCTTCAGTAGCTGGAGTATTGTTTTGGGCCTGCAGTGCTGACTGCATTGGCATTTAGAGTCCTGAGAATATATAGGACAATGAAATATGTTTCCTAGATGGGATTCAAAGGATTGGACTACTCAAAACTGTTTAAGTTGTGTAAATTGTTGCAAAATACATTTTTAAAACCTCCTTGGATTACACTCAGACAGTTTTATAAAATTGTGGCAGTAATGGCATTGTAGATACACCCAGTGGTAGACTTCTCATGAGGCACATGCCAAGGGGAGGCAGGTGATTCTTTACTATTATTTTTTTTCTCATACGTCCTAGAGGATGCTGGGGACTCCAAAAGGACCATGGGGTATAGATGGATCCGCAGGAGCTTGGGCACACTATAAAGACTTAAACTGGGTGTGAACTGGCTCCTCCCTCTATGCCCCTCCTCCAGACCTCAGTTAGACTTTGTGCCCAGGAGTGATGGGTCACACACTAAGGGAGCTCTCCTGAGTTTCTCTGAAAGACTTTGTTAGGTTTTTTATTTTCAGGAAGACCTGCTGGCTACAGGCTCCCTGCAGCGGGGGAGTGAGGGGAGAGAAGCAGACCTACTTCTGTGAGTTTCAAGGCTCTGCTTCTCTGCTACTGGACACCATTAGCTCCAGAGGGTTCGATCACTTGGTGCGCCTAGCTGCTTGTTCCCGGAGCCACGCCGTCAATCCCCTCACAGGAGCCAGAAGAAAGAAGCCGGGTGAGTATGTGAAGAACAGAAGACTTCAGTGACGGCAGAAGACTTCAGTAACGGAGGTAACAGATCGTGCTACACTCCATGCTCCCACACACCAACGCACTCTCAGGGTGCAGGGCGCTGGGGGGGAGCGCCCTGGGCAGCAGGTTACTGGGTTTTCCTTAGGGACAGACATAAAAGTGGATCGGTGCCTGGACACTGTAGATCCTAACCCCATCAGCATATAGCACATTTCTCCCCCCCCCCCGCAGCCAGCTTCCCCGGTTGCGGGGCACTGGGGAGGGGGGGGGGGCGCCCTGGCCAGCTTATTACTGTGGCCATTTTATCTTATAACTGGTGCTGCCGGGGCTCCGGGTCCCGGTCCCCCGGCAGCTCATCGTGGCGCGTTGCGCGCCGTTTCCTTCCCGCCGCCGGCTCTCCTGGGTGCAGGGCTCTGGGGAGGGGAGCGCCCTGGGCAACTTATTTTACAGTAAAACATCTGGCTGGGCCGAGGCGCTGTGCCCCGGACCCCGCTAGCATGTTCCCGCGCGCCACGCGCCTACTTCCTCAGACGCCGGCTCCAGGGGGTGCAGGGCGCCGAGACGGAGGGGAGTACCTTGGGCTGCAGACTAGTCCCCGGCGCCGCGCACGATACCGCTGGGCATAAAGGCGGTCGTGCGCCGCACCGGTGCTCCCACACACCAACGGTTTACTTGGGTGCAGGGTGCAAGGGGGCAACCTGAGCGTGAATGTTTAAGGATATATATATATGTATAATTATAGTGAATGTACACTATATAAGGACCCAGTATATGCTGGTTTCACTTTTGGGGTGAAAAAACGGTGGGAGGAGGTGGAGCTTAGTCCTCGGAACGAGTCAGCGCCATTTTCCTCACATCCCCCCCAGAACTTGCTGTATAGTAAGATGGAGGGGGGGGGGGGGGGGGCACAGTGGTTATACTGCTATATGGTTGTCATATAGCATGATGTTGGATATGGGTTGCATAATCCTGGTTGTACTACATGCATTCACTGTCCCTGTTAGTCTACCCACTATTGGTTAGTCGATATATGTCGACGGTGTGGGGGTTTAGCTACGAGCGGTTGTGAAAAAAATCTGGTGGCTGCGCCGGCACACGGTGGTGCTTGATTCGGTGAATTAAGTGTTACCAAGTTGGTATTTTGTGTGCTTAAAGCAGTGAACACAGGAGGGAAGTCACAATGTTTTGTGATGCCCTGTCGGCATCAACGGTATTTCCTGGGTGAAAGAATTAGCAGGCTGTTATTGCCTTGTACCTATATATATATATATATATATATATATGTATTCGGGTGTTTGGGGGGGGGGGGGAGTCTTATCAAAATTGTATTTGTATAATTCCCTCAGACCTCTCGGGGTTCCCAGTTATTATTATTATTTTTATTAATTTTTGCCCGCTTACTATCCCTTGCTGTCGACATTTACTAAGTTTCTGTCGACCACAACGTTACAGGTAATTCCACATCGGGTACATGTCAGTACATGGTCATACACATTCCCAACACATTACTGTCTCTAGAGACCTGGCTGGTCGGGACAATCCACTTGCATATAGGTTACGTCTATATGTTTATATAGGTAGATATGGGTTTATATATGCATGTTTTGGATATATGTGTTATATCGTGTGTGGCAGGATGTTTATCAATGAATGCTGAAATAATGGTATTCTTATCCTGTCCTGACCACTCTGTTGAATAAGCTCTAGATTGGCCGTGACGAGTTGGTTTCGATCCTCTCGAGGAGTCCGAATAGTGAAATTTCTCTATCGTCCTTGTGGATGCTGGGGTTCCTGAAAGGACCATGGGGAATAGCGGCTCCGCAGGAGACAGGGCACAAAAAGTAAAGCTTTCCGATCAGGTGGTGTGCACTGGCTCCTCCCCCCATGACCCTCCTCCAGACTCCAGTTAGATTTTTGTGCCCGGCCGAGAAGGGTGCAATCTAGGTGGCTCTCCTAAAGAGCTGCTTAGAGAAAGTTTAGCTTAGGTTTTTTATTTTACAGTGAGTCCTGCTGGCAACAGGATCACTGCAACGAGGGACTTAGGGGAGAAGGAGTGAACTCACCTGCGTGCAGGATGGATTGGCTTCTTGGCTACTGGACATCAGCTCCAGAGGGACGATCACAGGTACAGCCTGGATGGTCACCGGAGCCGCGCCGCCGGCCCCCTTGCAGATGCTGAAGTAAGAAGAGGTCCAGAATCGGCGGCTGAAGACTCCTGCAGTCTTCTAAAGGTAGCGCACAGCACTGCAGCTGTGCGCCATTTTCCTCTCAGCACACTTCACACGGCAGTCACTGAGGGTGCAGGGCGCTGGGAGGGGGGCGCCCTGGGAGGCAAATGAAAACCTTTTTTGGCGAAAAATACCTCACATATAGCCCCCAGAGGCTATATGGAGATATTTAACCCCTGCCAAGATTCACTAAATAGCGGGAGACGAGCCCGCCGAAAAAGGGGCGGGGCCTATCTCCTCAGCACACAGCGCCATTTTCTCTCACAGAAAGCCTGGAGAGAAGGCTCCCAGGCTCTCCCCTGCACTGCACTACAGAAACAGGGTTAAAACAGAGAGGGGGGGCACTGATTTTGGCGATATTGAGATATATATAAAGATGCTATAAGGGAAAACACTTATATAAGGTTGTCCCTATATAATTATAGCGTTTTGGTGTGTGCTGGCAAACTCTCCCTCTGTCTCCCCAAAGGGCTAGTGTGGGTCCTGTCCTCTGTCAGAGCATTCCCGGTGTGTGTGCTGTGTGTCGGTACGTGTGTGTCGACATGTATGAGGACGATGTTGGTGAGGAGGCGGAGAAATTGCCTGTAATGGTGATGTCACTCTCTAGGGAGTCGACACCGGAATGGATGGCTTATTTAGGGAATTACGTGAGAATGTCAACACGCTGCAAGGTCGGTTGACGACGTGAGACGGCCGACAAACTATTAGTACCGGTCCAGGCGTCTCAGAAACACCGTCAGGGGCGTTAAAAACGCCCATTTACCTCAGTCGGTCGACACAGACACGGACACTGAATCCAGTGTCGACGGTGAATAAACAAACGTATTTCTCATTAGGGCCACACGTTAAGGGCAATGAAGGAGGTGTTGCATATTTCTGATACTACAAGTACCACAAAAAAGGGTATTATGTGGGAGTGAAAAAACTACCTGTAGTTTTTCCTGAATCAGATAAAATAAAATGAAGTGTGTGATGATGCGTGGGGTTACCCCGATAGCAAATATTGGCGTTATACCCTTTCCCGCCAGAAATTAGGGCGCGTTGGGAAACACCCCTTAGGGTGATAAGGCGCTCACACGCTTATCAAGTGGCGTTACCGTCTCCAGATACGGCCGCCCTCAAGGAGCCAGCTGATAGGAAGCTGGAAAGATATCCTAAAAAGTATATACACACATACGGTGGTTATACTGCGACCAGCGATCGCCATCAGCCTGGAGATGCAGTGCTGGGTTGGCTTGGTCGGATTCCCTGACTGAAAATATTTTATTCATATAGAGCATTTAATAGGATGCATTCTATATATATGTACGTGAGATGCACAGAGGGATATTTGCTCTCTGGCATCAAGATAAGTACGTTGTCCATATCACCCAGAAGATGTCATGGACACGACAGTGGTCAGGTGATACAGATCCCATACGGCACATGGAAGTATTGCCGTATAAAGGGAAGGAGTTAGTTGGGGTCGGTCCATCGGACCTGGGGACCACGGCAACAGCTGGGAAATCCAACCTTTTTACCCCAAGTTACATCTCAGCTGAAAAAGACACCGTCTTTTCAGCCTCAATCCTTCCTTTCCCATGAGGGCATGCAGGCAAAAGGCCAGTCATATCTGCCCAGACATAGAGGTAAGGGAAGTAGACTGCAGCAGGCAGCCCCTTCCCAGGAAAAGAAGCCCTCCACCGCGTCTGCCAAGTCCTCAGCATGACGCTGGGGCCATGCAAGCGGACTCAAGGTGGGGGGGTAGTCTCAAGAGTCTCAGCGCGCAGTGGGATCACTCGCAGGTTGACCCCTAGATAGTACAAGTATTATCCCAGGGGTACAGATTGGAGAGTCGAGACATCTTCTCCTCGCAGGTTTCTGAAGTCTGCTTTACCAACGGCTCCCTCCGACAGGGAGGCAGCATTGGAAACAATTCACAAGCTGTATATCCAGCAGGTGATAAATCAAAGTACCCCTCCTACAACAAGGAAAAGGGTATTATTTTTCCACACTATATTGTGGTACTGACGCCAGACGGCTTGGTGAGACATAGTCTAAACTGAAATCTTTGAACACTTACATAAAAGGTTCAAATCGAGATGGAGTCACTCAGAGCAGTGATAGCGAACCGGAAAAAAGGGGACTATATGGTGTCCCTGGACATCAAGGATTACCTCCATGTCCAAATTTGCCCTTCTCAACAAGGGTACCTCTGGTTCGTGGTACAGAACTGTCAATATCCGTTTCAGACGATGCCGTTTGAATTATCCACGGCACCCCGGGCCTTTTACCAAGGTAATGGCCGAAAAGATGTTTCTTCAAAGAAAAAAGGCATCTAAATTATCCCTTACTTGGACGATATCCTGAAAAGGGCAAGTTCCAGAGAACAGTTGGAGGTCGGAAGAGCACTATCTAAAGTAGTTCTACGACAGCACGACTGGATTCTAAATATTCCAAGAATCGCAGCTGTTTTCCGACGATACGTCTGCTGTTCCTAGGAATGATTCTGGGCATAGTCCAGAAAAAGGTGTTCCTCCGGGAGGAAAAAGCCAAGGAGTTATTCGACCTAGTCAGAAACCTCCTAAAACCAGGCCAAGTATCAGTGCATCAATGCACAGGAGTCCTGGGAAAAATGGTGGCTTCTTACGAAGCGATTCCATTCGGCAGATCTCAGGGGATTTGCTGGACGAATGGTCCGGATCGCATTTTCAGATGCATCAGCGGATAATCCTGTCTCCAAGGACAAGGGTGTCTCTTCTGTGGGGGCTGCAGAGTGCTCATCTTTTAGAGGGCAGCACACTCAGCATTCAGGACTGTGTTCTGGGGACCACGGATACCAGCCTGAGAGGCTGGGGAGTAGTCACACAGGGAAAAAATTTCCAAGGAAGTGTGGTCAAGTCTGGAGACTTCTCTCCACATGAATATACTGGAGCTAAGGGCAATTTACAATGCTCTGAGCCTAGGAAGACTCCTGCTTCAAAGTCAACCGGTGCTGATCCAGTAGGACATCATCATGGCGGTCGCCCACGTTATCAGACGGGGCGACACAAGAAGCAGGAGGGCAATGACAGCAAGGATTCTTCGCTGGGCGGAAAATCATGTGATAACACTGTCAGCAGTGTTCATTCCGGGAGTGGGCAACTGGGAAGATTTCCTCAGCATAAATGAATTCCACCCGGAAAAGTGGAAACTTAATCTGGAAGTTTCCACATGATTGTAAACCGTTGGGAAAGACCAAAGGTGGTTATGATGGCGTCCCACCTGAAGCGCCAGGTCAAGAGACACTCAGGCAATAGCTGGGACGCTCTGGTAACACCGTCGGTGTACCAGTCGGTGTATGTGTTCCATCCTCTGCTTTTCATACCCAATGTATTGAAAATGATAGGAAGGAGAGGAGTAAGAACTATACTCGTGGCTCCGGTTTGGCCAAGAAGGACTTGGTTCCCGGAACTTCAAGAGATACTAAGAAGGGTCTTGATTCGGCAAGAACCGTGTCTGTTCCGGGACTTACCGCAGCTGCGTTGACGCCAAGGCGGGTGAACGCCGGATCCTAAGGGAAAGAGGCATTCCGGAAGAGGTCATCCCTACCCTGGTCAGAGCCAGGAAGGAGGTGACCGCACAACATTATCACCACTTAGGTGAAAATATGTGCCAGGGTGTGAGTCCAGGAAGGCTCCACGGAAGAATTTCAACTAGGATAATTTCTACATTTCCTGCAAACAGGAGTGTCTATGGGTCTCAAATTGGGTCCATTAAGGTTCAAATTTCGGCCTGTTGATTTTCTTCCAGAAAGAAATTGGCTTCAGTTCCTGAAGTCCAGAAGTTGTTAAGGGAGTACTGCATATACAGCCCCTTTGATGTCTCCAGTGGCACTGGGCGATCTCAACGTAGTTTTGGGATTCCTAAAAAATCACATTGGTTTAAACAACTCAAATCTGTGGATTTGATATATCTCACATGGAAAATGACCATGCTGTTGGGCCTGGCCTCGGCCAGGCGAGTGTCAGAATTGGCGGCTTTATCTCACAAAGCCATATCTGATTGTCCATTCGGACAGAGCAAAGCTGCGGACTCGTCCCCAGTTTCTCCTTAAGGTGGTGTCAGCGTTTTCACCTGAACCAGCTTATTGTGGTACCTGCGGCTACTAGGGACTTGGAGGACTCCAAGTTGCTGGATGTTATCAGGGCCCTGAAAATATAGTTTCCAGGTTGGCTGGAGTCAGGAAATCTGACTTGCTGTTTATCCTGTATGCACCCAACAATGCTGGGTGCTTCTGCTTCTAAGCAGTCGATTGCTCGTGGGATTGGTAGCACAATTCAACTTGCACATTCTGTGGCAGGCCTGCCACAGTCTAAATCTGTTAAGGCCCATTCCACAAGGAAGGTGGGCTCATCTTGGGCGGCTGCCCGAGGGGTCTCGGCATTACAACTTTGCCGAGCAGCTACGTGGTCGGGGGAGAACACGTTTGTAAAATTCTACAAATTTGATACCCTGGCAAAAGAGGACCTGGAGTTCTCTCATTCGGTGCTGCAGAGTCATCCGCACTCTCCCGCCCGTTTGGGAGCTTTGGTATAATCCCCATGGTCCTTTCAGGAACCCCAGCATCCACAAGGACGATAGAGAAAATAAGAATTTACTTACCGATAATTCTATTTCTCGGAGTCCGTAGTGGATGCTGGGCGCCCATCCCAAGTGCGGATTATCTGCAATACTTGTACATAGTTATTGCTAACTAAATCGGGTTATTGTTGTTGTGAGCCATCTTTTCAGAGGTTCCGCTGTTATCATACTGTTAACTGGGTTCAGATCACAGGTTGTACAGTGTGATTGGTGTGGCTGGTATGAGTCTTACCCGGGATTCAAAATTCCTCCCTTATTGTGTACGCTCGTCCGGGCACAGTACCTAACTGGAGTCTGGAGGAGGGTCATGGGGGGAGGAGCCAGTGCACACCACCTGATCGGAAAGCTTTACTTTTTGTGCCCTGTCTCCTGCGGAGCCGCTATTCCCCATGGTCCTTTCAGGAACCCCAGCATCCACTACGGACTCCGAGAAATAGAATTATCGGTAAGTAAATTCTTATTTTTATTTCTATTGTTTGTCCTTATTTGCACTGTATACTTTTGAGAGAGTGTGGTATTTGGGTAGGCATCCGACAGTATTACCCTACCCAGAGTAGGTAATCCTTGCCTATGTTTGTTCTAAATTATAACATTACAGCAGGCTGCCACGTGACAGCAGGAGGTGTGACCGGTAAATTGCGGACGATGTACCAGGGAAAGCTGGAGGGAGGTGTACAGCTGTGGGTGTGGCCCTCTTCCTCTACGTGAGGTAATGTTACAACAAGATCAGGGAGTGTAGCATGACTTACCGCGGCTGTGTCTGACGGCGAGGCGGTTGAATTCCATGTCCTAAGCCGAACGAGTATTCATGGTGTAGTCGTTTCCTCAATTCTTCAGGCTACGAAAGAACTAACGACAAAGGGTTACCAACGTAGTTGGAGTACTTAGATGTCTCGGTGTCTTCCACAAAGACTTTTATGGAATTTTTTCAGCTTTGTCTGGCTTATCCATACTTTACAAGCCGGTGTGGAGGCAAGCATAATAACTTTCTTCACAAAATTTCTCTTTCAGAAGGTGGTCATGCTATTGACTTTAACATCCGCAAGGCGGTGTCGAAAGTGGTGTTTTTTGTCTCACAAAAGCCTGGTTTGATTTTTCAGGTGGATAGTGAGGAATTGGGTACTAGGTTGGTAGATCTAGAGTGGTTTCTGGATTTGACAGAAATCCATCTTTTTTGTTGCTGGTAATTTTTAGGCATTAGCTGTTTCAAATTTCCTTGATCTGGCTAGGGATTTGAGTATGTGGGTCGCCAATTGGGCTCAGTGTGGAGTAACAGGAGCTCTGTTCTATGGCATGTTTCCCAGCGTGGTTTAGAAGACTGTGTTATGCAGTCTGTTATAGGCTGAATCTGTGATGCGGTTTGGCGTGTTTATTATACGGCTGGATTGCCGTCACCGAAGTAGGTGAAGGTCTATCCTTCTGGGAAGATGGGCTTACTCTCGGGCGGATGCCCGGGGAGTCTCGGCAGGTCAACTTTGCCGAGAGGATTCTTGGTCGGGTTCAAACGCTTTTGCTTTGCTCTACAAGTTTGATTTCCTGATTGTGTTTGTTGGCTCATGCGGTGCTGCAGAGTCGTCTGCACTCTCCCGCCCGGTTTGGAGCTTTGGTATAATCCCCATGGTCCTTTTGGAGTCCCCAGCATCCTCTAGGACGTATGAGAAAATAGGATTTTGGTACTTACCGGTAAATCCTTTTCTCTTAGTCCGTAGAGGATGCTGGGCGCCCGTCCCAGTGCGTACTGTGTCTGCAGTTATTGATTTGGATTACACCCCGGTGATGTGTTTTTCTCTGTCAGGCGTTTGATACCGTTGTTCATGCCATGGCATGCGGGGTGTTATTGTTGCTTATGTGGACACACGGTTGGTGTTACGTATTTTCTCAGCATGTGGCTGTGTTTTTGTGCATACCGTTGGCTGGTATTCTACTGAATGCCAAGTTCTACGGTGTGTTTGAGGTGTGAGCTGGTAGGGCACTCATTGTGTTATAACAATACATTCTTTCCTCGAAATGTCCATCTCTCCTGGGCACAGTTTTCTAACTGAGGTCTGAAGGAGGGGCATAGAGGGAGGAGCCAGTTCACACCCAGTTAAAGTCTTTATAGTGTGCCCAAGCTCCTGCGGATCCGTCTATACCCCATGGTCCTTTTGGAGTCCCCATCATCCTCTACAGACTAAGAGAAAAGGATTTACCGGTAAGTACCAAAATCCTATTTCTCTGACGTCCTAGTGGATGCTGGGGACTCCGTAAGGACCATGGGGAATAGCGGCTCCGCAGGAGTCTGGGCACATCTAAAGAAAGCTTTAGGATCACCTGGTGTGCACTGGCTCCTCCCCCTATGACCCTCCTCCAAGCCTCAGTTAGATTTCTGTGCCCGACGAGAAGGGTGCACACTAGGGGCTCTCCTGAGCTCTTTGTGAAAGTTTTAGTTTAGGTTTATTATTTTCAGTGAGACCTGCTGGCAACAGGCTCACTGCATCGTGGGACTAAGGGGAGAAGAAACGGACTCACCTGCGTGCAGAGTGGATCGGGTTTCTTAGGCTACTGGACATTAGCTCCAGAGGGACGATCACAGGTTCAGCCTGGATGGGTCCCGGAGCCGCGCCGCCGGCCCCCTTACAGAGCCAGAAGAGCGAAGAGGTCCGGTGAAATCGGCGGCAGAAGACGATCCTGTCTTCAGATAAGGTAGCGCACAGCACCGCAGCTGTGCGCCATTGCTCTCAGCACACTTCACACTCCGGTCACTGAGGGTGCAGGGCGCTGGGGGGGCAGCGCCCTGAGACGCAATAAATCGATAAAAACCTTATATGGCTAAAATAAATGCATCACATATAACTCCTGGGCTATATGGATGCATTTAACCCCTGCCAAAACATACAGAAAAACGGATGATAAGGACGCAGAGAAAGGGGCGGAGCCTATCTCCTCAGCACACTGGCGCCATTTTCCCTCACAGCTCAGTTGGAGGGAAGCTCCCTGGCTCTCCCCTGCAGTCACTACACTACAGAAAGGGGTTAAAAAAGAGAGGGGGGCACAAATTAGGCGCAGTATAAACAATACAGCAGCTATAATGGGAAAAACACTTATATAAGGTTATCCCTATATATATATAGCGCTCTGGTGTGTGCTGGCAAACTCTCCCTCTGTCTCCCCAAAGGGCTAGTGGGGTCCTGTCCTCTATCAGAGCATTCCCTGTGTGTGTGCTGTGTGTCGGTACGTTTGTGTCGACATGTATGAGGAGAAAAATGATGTGGAGACGAAGTAGTGTGTCTGTAATAGTGTTGTCACCCCCTAGGGGGTCGACACCTGAGTGGATGTACTGTTGAAATTGCGTGACAGTGTCAGCTTTGTATAAAAGACAGTGGTTGACATGAGACAGCCGGCTACTCAGCTTGTGCATGTCCAGACGTCTCATACAGGGGCTCTAAAGCGCCCGTTACCTCAGATACAGACGCCAACACGGATACTGACTCCTGTGTCGACGGTGAAGAGACAACCGTGATTTCCAATAGGGCCACTCATTGCATGATTGATGCAATGGAAAATGTTTACACTTTTCTGATAATATGAATACCACCAAAAAAAAAAGGGGTATTATGTTTGGTGAGGAAAAACTTCCTGTAGTTTTCCTGAATCTGAAAAATAAAATGAGGTGTGTGATGATGCGTGGGTTTCCCCCCGATAACAATTGATATTTCTAAAAAGTTATTGGCAGTATACCTTTTCCCGCCAGAGGTTAGGGTGCGTTGGGAAACACCCCCTACAGGGGATAAGGCGCTCACACGCTTGTAAGAACAAGGGCTCTACCCTCTCTTGAGATGGCCGCCCTTAAGGATCCTGCTGATAAAAAGCAGGAGGGTATCCTAAAATGTATTTACACACATACTAGTGTTATACTGCGACCAGCAATCGCCTCAGCCTGGATGTGCAGTGCTGGGTTGGCGTGGTCGGATTCCCTGACTGGAAATATTGATATCCTAGATAAGGACAGTATATTATTGCCTATAGAGCAATTAAAAGATGCATTTCTATATATGCATGATGCACAGCGGAATTTTTGCCGACTGGCATCAAGTATAAGTGCGTTGTATTCTACCAGTAAAGTGGTCAGGGATTCCAAACGGCATTTGGAAGTATTGCCTTAAAAAAAAGGGGATGTACCCTAGGTCGCCTCTCAAAATAAGACGCCGTATTATCAGGCGCAGTCCTGGTTGGCAAGCGGACAAAAGGGTTCCTCTTTTCTGCTCGTGACAGAGGGAGAGGAAAATGGCTGCAGAGATCAGCCAGTTCCCAGGAACAGAAACCCTTTTCCGCCTCTGCCAAGCCCTCAGTATGACGCTAGGGCTTTACAAGTTCAGGCACGGTGGGGGCCCGTTCTCAGTGAATTTCAGTGCGCAGTGGGCTCACTCGCAAGTAGACCCCGGGATCCTTCAGGTGTTATCTCAGGGGTACAAATTGGAATTCGAGACGTATTCCCCTCGCCGTTTCCAAAAAGTCTGTTTTACCGACGTCTCCCGCTGACAGGGAGGCAGTTTTGGAAGCCATTCACAAGCTGTATTCCCAGCAGGTGATAATTAAGGTACCCCTCCTGCAACAGGGAACGGGGTATTATTCCACACTATTGTGGTACCGAAGCCAGACGGCTCGGTGAGACCGATTTTAAAATCTTTGAACACTTACATACAGAGGTTCAAATTCAAAATTGAGTCACTCAGAGCAGTGATTGCGAACCTGGAAGAAGGGGACTACATGATGTCTCGGGACATCAAGGATGCTTACCTTCATGTCAAAATTTACCCTTCTCACCAAGGGTATCTCAGGTTATGGTACAGAACTGTCACTATCAGTTCAGACGCTGCTGTAGGGAGGGTCCACGGCACCCCGGGTCTTTACTGAAGTAATGACCAAAATGATGATATTCCTTCAAAGGAAGGGAATTTTTAGTTATCCTTTACTTGGACGATTCCCTAATAAGGGTAAGATCCAGGGAACAGTTGGAGATCGGTGTAGCACTATCTCAGGTAGTGTTGCGGCAGCACGATTGGATTCTCAATATTCCAGATTCGCAGCTGGTTCCGACGACTTGTCTTCTGTTCCTAGGGATGATCCTGGACACAGTCCAGAAAGAAGGTGTTTCTCCCGGAGGAAAAAGCCAGGGAGTTATCCGAGCTAGTCAGGAACCTCCTAAAACCAAACCAAGTCTCAGTGCATCAATGCACAAGGGTTCTGGGTAAAAATGGTGGCTTCCTACGAAGCAATCCCATTCGGCAGATTCCACGCAAGACTTTCCAGTGGAACCTACTGGACAAATGGTCCGGGTCGCATCTTCAGATGCATCAGCGGATAACCCTGTCACCAGGGACAAGGGTATCCCTCCTGTGGTGGTTGCAGAGTGCTCATCTTCTAGAGGGCCGCAGATTCGGCATTCAGGACTGGATCCTGGTGACCACGGATGCCAGCCTGCGAGGCTGGGGAGCAGTCACACAGGGAAGGAATATCCAGGGCTTATGGTCAAGCCTGGAGACATCACTTCACATAAATATCCTGAAGCTAAGGGCCATTTACAATGCTCTAAGCTTAGCAAGACCTCTGCTTCAAGGTCAGCCGGTGTTGTTCCAGTCGGACAACATTACGGCAGTCACCCACGTAAACAGACAGGGTGCCACAAGAAGCAGGAGGGCAATGGCAGAAGCTGCAAAGATTCTTCGCTGGGCGAAAAACCATGTGATAGCACTGTCAGCAGTTCTCATTCCGGGAGTGGACAACTGGGAAGCAGATTTCCTCAGCACGACCTCCACCCGGGAGAGTAGGGACTTCACCCAGAAGTCTTCCACATGATTATAAACCGTTGGGAAAAACTCGACAGGTATTGCGCCAGGTCAAGGGACCCTCAGGCAATAGCTGTAGATGCTCTGGTAACACCGTGGGTGTACCAATCAGTGTATGGGTTCCCTCCTCTGCCTCTCATACCAAAAGTACTGAGATTGATAAGATGGAGAGGAGTAAGCACTATATTAGTGGCTCCGGATTGGCCAAGAAGGACTTGGTAACCGGAACTTCAAGAGATGCTCACGGAGGATCCGTGGCCTCTACCTCTAAGAAGGGACCTGCTTCAGCGGGGACCTTGTCTGTTCCAAGACTTGCCGCGGCTGCGTTGACGGCATGGCGGTTGAACGCCGGATCCTGAAGAAAAAAGGCATTCCGGATGAAGTCATCCCTATCCTGATCAAGGCCGGGAAGGATGTAACCGAAAAACATTATCACCGCATTTGGCGAAAATATGTTGCGTGGTGCGAGGCCAGTAAGGCTCGACGGAGGAAATTCAACTGGGTCGATTCCTACATTTCCTGCAAACAGGAGTATCTATGGGCCTGAAATTGGGGTCCATTAAGGTTCAAATTTCGGCTCTGTCGATTTTCTTCCAAAAAAGAACTAGCTTCAGTCCCTGAAGTTCAGACGTTTGTTAAAGGGGTACTGCATATACAGACTCCATTTGTGCCTTCAGTGGCACTTTGGGATCTCAAGGTGGTTTTTGGGTTCCAAAAGTCACATTGGTTGGACCCACTTAAATCTGTGGAGTTAAAATATCTCACAGAAAAAGTGGTCATGCTGTTGGCTATGGCCTGGGCCAGGCGCGTGTCAGAATTGGTGGCTTTATCCTGTAAAAGCCCTTATCTGAGTTTCCATTCGGACAGGGCGGAATTGAGGACTCGTCCTCAGTTTCTCCCTAAGGTGGTTTCAGCGTTCACCTGAACCAAACCTATTGTGGTGCCTGCGGCTACTAGGGACTTGGGGGACTCCAAGTTGCTAGACGTTGTCAGGACCCGGAAAATATATGTTTCCAGGACAGCTGGAGTCAGGAAATCTGACTCGCTGTTTATCCTGTATGCACCCAACTAGCTGGGTGCTCCTGCTTCTAAGCAGACTATTGCTCGTTGGATTTGTGGTACAATTCAGCTTGCACATTCTGTGGCAGGCCTGCCACAGCCAAAAAAAAAATAAAAAAAAAAATCTGTAAATGCCCACTCCACAAGGAAGGTGGGCTCATCTTGGGCAGCTGCCAAGGGGTCTCGGCTTTACAACTTTGCCGAGCAGTTACTTGGTCAGGAGCAAATACGTTTGTAAAATTCTACAAATTTGATACCCTGGCTGAGGAGGACCGGGAGTTCTCTCATTGGGTGCTGCAGAGTCATCCGCACTCTCCCGCCCGTTTTGGGAGCTTTGGTATAATCCCCATGGTCCTTACGGAGTCCCCAGCATCCACTAGGACGTCAGAGAAAATAAGAATTTACTTACCGATAATTCTATTTCTCGTAGTCCGTAGTGGATGCTGGGCGCCCATCCCAAGTGCGGATTGTCTGCAATACTGGTACATAATTATTGTTACCAAAAAATTCGGGTTATTGCTGTAGTGAGCCATCTTTTCTAGAGGCTCCTCTATTATCATGCTGTTAACTGGGTTCAGATCACAAGTTGTACAGTGTGATTGGTGTGGCTGGTATGAGTCTTACCCGGGATTCAAAATCCTTCCTTATTGTGTACGCTCGTCCGGGCACAGTATCCTAACTGAGGCTTGGAGGAGGGTCATAGGGGGAGGAGCCAGTGCACACCAGGTGATCCTAAAGCTTTCTTTAGATGTGCCCAGACTCCTGCGGAGCCGCTATTCCCCATGGTCCTTACGGAGTCCCCAGCATCCACTACGGACTACGAGAAATAGAATTATCGGTAAGTAAATTCTTATTTTTTTTGTCATTCTGACTTTTTTCTTTTTTTATGATTTTGTTTTGCAACTGGCGGGAGTGGGACAATGGGCAGTAAATTGTAGTCCGGGAGCTGGTAGTGGGGTGAGGTTAGCAATCTGAAATGAGGGGGGTGACTGATTTGTGGGGGCTATAATGTGACTAGGGGCAGCCTGATCCCTAAATCCACCCCTGGTTACACTACTGGATTGTGTACTTCAGTCTTTGAATTCAATTGTCACTTACCTTTGTAAATCCAAAGATATGATTTTTTTTGTTTTTTTTTTTCCTCTAAGCTCTCGAGAGGCAGATCACAGATGCTAACAGGTAGTAGAAGTCCACACAGATTTCAGGGAGTCAAGTCTAGAGGCCTGATAAAGGCTATTGCAGCATTAACGAGGAGGTGCATCAAGGTAACTTTATCATCAGGAGAGAAGGAAAACAAAAATCGACAATCTATTTAACTGACTATTTCCCCCCCAAAAAACGCTCTTAAATTGTCGTCTTTTTAAATGAGTGAATTAGGTGAAGAACATGAATGTAACCCTATCCAAAATGATTTTTGTTTAAAAAATAAAAAATGGGTTACATTTTTGTTGTCAAACATTGATCGGGAACATTGTGACAATCTGTAACATCACGACCATCACACTTTAGTTTTTAGATCCCAGACAGCTGCCAGGTACACAGGGAAAGTCTGGGGGTGGCTTGGGGGTGATTTACACTTACCAGCGGCTGCCATTGTCTGTTCCCCTTTGTGAACGTTCTTTCTCTGCCCCTTTCGGTGCTTGGTCCCCCCTCTCCTGCAAGGCCTCTGCCTCCCTTGTACCGACTTCTGGTGTACACTCAATCCCTTAAAAAAGGCTGTCTGTTGGTGGAGGGTTGGTCTAAATCACTGGGCGAGGTTTGGGAATCAAGGTCTGTATATGACCTGTCCCCCCTCCGCCTTCCCCTATTGTTTTGACCCCCACTCCACACTCTTCTAGCACCTGGATTAGTGAGCCAGGGATATATACCCTAAGATCCCTATAACCTTCCTTAAATTTTCTAAATTTGTTCTTATTAAACACCAATAGCTCAGATCTGAAGGAGGAAACACTATCTTCCAGTTTTGTTAACCAATGTCCACCTGCGTCTGATTGTAGAGCTTCAACCCCTGCAGATTAACAATCAGCCAACTCCTTTTTGAGAACCTCAATCTTGGTGTTAACCTGCTGGATGACTAAAATCATCAAATCAAAACTGCAGTGATTTAATATTAGACACCACTGCCTACAGAATTCTGTGCTATTGCACCCAATGGTCGGCTGATTTTTAATTCGGAAGCCCCTTGGAATATATTTATCTTTATGGTACTGTGTTAAAGTGAGGCCATGTAATTCCAACTCAGTCAGCCTTTTCTTGAGTGTAAGCAAATCAGCATAGATTTCAGTCGGACTATCAGTGTCAAAAGCCAATTTTTCTGTAGCAGTGAACAAAATCTTAGAGATGTCCTTTTCCAAAAATCTTTTAGTGCCTGTTAAATCACAGACATCTTGATCCATGACCACACAAGTGTATGTAACAAAGGTACAAACTGTAGCAAATCCACAATGATTTTAAATTTCCTCCATAGTAATATTTGTATAAAACACAGTGGTTCAATCCATAAACCACAAAGCAATGGCCAATAGACAAATGCAAACTGGAACGCACACACCATCAGTGATTCTAATAGGGTGCCCGGTCACAAGTAAAATCTAAATATTGTGAGAAATAGTCCACATAAACCAGCACACCTGTAGTAGCAGCAAATAATTAAGCTTTACTGAATATTCATCTTTCAGAAAAAGTGCAACGCGCAAATATTGATGTACAGTATACAGCTATATTGAAAAAGCCGATACTTAGCAGCTCAATGCATGATAACAAGTGGCAGCTCCAATAGCTGTTTCGGTGCAACAGCACCTTCGTCAGGGGAAAGCCAGCAGTGTAACTCACCATCCCCAAACACCACATATATATACAAAGTCAATGATTATAAACAATTACAAACACCTGCCCATTCTGCTTGAATTGATAACCATGTGATCATATGGTCCAATTGCGGAAGGGGACTCTCCCCACTCCGCCAGAGCCAAGGGAACATAACAACAACGCAGGTGTGCATGTGACTACCGGCGGCCACTTCCGGCCAGCGGAACTAACTAAGTTAATCCAAGTAGCAGGGGACTGAGCAGCAGGAAGTGACGCGATCCCACTGCTGACATCAGCGTCACCATGATCCTGCTGTCTCCGCCTTACTATATCCCTGGGCAACACCCACAGTTGTAAATTGTCCAATCACGCGGCTGGGGGGCGGGAATACAACTGTGGGTGTTGCCACTACTTCTGTTGTGCAATATTCCAAGTTGAGAAGACCTTGTTCCTGTAGATCCTTCAAGAAGTAGTACTTCACATTAATGTGCTTGGTCCTTGGATTTACACGTTCTGTCAGTGCTAATGCGAAACATCCTTGATTATCTTTAAAGATTTCTTTAGGTTGCTGTCCCAAATCAGCTAACAATTGTCTCAGCCATATTAACTTTTTTGACTTGCTTGAGCTGCCGCAACATACTCTGCTTCTGTAGAAGAAAGTGTTACACATGATTCCTTCCTACTTGTCCAGCTGATTAGTCCTTCACCAAGTAGAAATAGGTAACCACTTGTGGACTTTCTGTCTTTAGAGTCTCCAGCCCAATCTGCCTCTACATATCCAATCAGATTACACTTTCTGCTTGCTGGAACTCTTAAGTCCTAAACTGATGATTCCCTTTAAGTAACGTATAACCCTTTTCACAGCATTCCAGTCCATCTGACTTGGCTTGGAGACCTTTCTGCTTAGTATTGCTACTGATGTGGTAATGTCGGGTCTGGTAATAGTGGCAACGTAAAGCAATTTTCCTATTGCCTTTCTGTACTGGTGATTGTCTGGTAATGGTGTACCTTCATTATACATTTCCTTTATGTAGTTGGTCTCCATGGGAGTACTTGCCGGTTTTGCATCTTGCATCCCAAGCTCCTCAATGGCTTCCTGTATTTTTTGTCTCTGGTTTAAGGTAAAGTCGCCATATTCTTCTCTCGCTATTTGAATACCTAAATATTGTATTATATTTCCTAGGTCTTTTGTTTCAAATTCCTTGTTTAGAATCTTCAGCAATTCTACTTTATCCCCTTCTTGCTCGAAACATACTACAAGGTCGTCCACATAGATTAACAGGTAGATCCACCTGTCGGCTATTTCTTTAACATATAAGCAGTGATCTGCTTTGCTTCTCTCAAAGTCTTCCTGTATGAGTACTTCATTTAATTTTGTGTTCCAGGCTCTTGCTGCCTGCTTCAGACCATATATACTCTTCTGGAGCTTGCATACTTGGTCTGGTCTTTCAGGGTCTTTGAAACCTGGTGGCTATTCCATGTAAATATCCTCCTTTAGCTTGCTATGTAAGAACGCTGTCTTTACATCGAAGTGTCTCACTTGCATATCCTTTGTGGCTGCTACTGTAAGTAATGTTCTTATGGTTGTGTGCTTAACTACTGGAGCAAATGTCTCATCATAGTCTTCTCCATATTTTTGGAAATATCCTTTGGCCACTAATCTGGCCTTTTATCGCTCCACTTTATCATCTGTGTTGTATTTGACTTTGAATGTCCATTTGCTGCCTATAGTTTTTTTCTTCCTGCTGGCAGTTCTGTTAGTGTCCATGTTTTGATTATCGCGCATGGATTTCATTTCTTCTTTTGTTGCTTCTATCCATTTTTCAGCTTTCCTTTCTGGTAAGTCAGATACTTCCCATGATGCGTGGTTCACGTATACTGATGGTGCTAGCTTTTATATGAGAGACTTACTGGAGCTTTGCCTTTGTTCTCTCTGGTCGAGTGCCTTACTTCATCTGTGGTGCACTCTTGCATACCTTTGGTATCTGGTTCGAGACTGATTTCAAGCTATTGGTCAGCATCTGTTGTGATGGTGTCACTAGAGTCAGCGTTGTCTTCTTTATCCAGATCTGCTCTGCAGGAATCATCACTTCATTTCTAATAGGCCCTACACACTGGGCGATAAGACTCAAAGATATGAACGATCTCGTTCATTAATGAACGAGATACCGTTCATATCTTTGAGTGTGGAGGCACCAGCGATGAACGATGTGCGGCCCTGCGTTCGTTCATCACTGGTGCCCCGTCGCCTGTGCATGCAGGCTAATATAGACAATCTCGTCCATATTTGCGTGCACTTCTATGGAGCCGGGTGACGGGGGGAGTGAAGAAACTTCACTCCCCACGTTACTGCCTCTCCCGCCGCCGGGTCGCCTGTCGGCCGTATCCGCCGTCGGGCAGCTCGGCGGCGGATCACTCAATGTGTAGGGCCCTTTAGTTCCTCCACGAAGGTCACACTATTGCTTATGGTTATCGTATCTGTCTTTGGGTTCAGAATTCTGTATCTTTTGGAGCATTCACTGTATCCAACAAAGATTCCTTCCACTGCTGGAATATACACAAATGCTTTACATCCAAAGACTCTTATGTGTTTCACATTAGGTTTTCTGCCATGCCATAATTCATATGGGGTTTTCTCCACTGTTGAGAATAATCTGTTCTGTAAGTATGTGGCTGTCATTACGGCTTCACCCCAGTATTTGTCAGGTAATCCTGAATCTGTTAACATGTGTCTGATAATTTCTGTCAGAGTCCTATTCTTTCTTTCAGCTACCCCATTCTTTTTTTTTAAACTTGTTTATTTACTCCAGGAGAGACAAAGAGATTAACAATACAGAACCAATTGCATCAGAAAATTCAAAAATCTGTCTCCCCTAGAGGCAATTTTTTCAAATAATTATATGCAAATCTAAACAGATAACCAAAAATGTCTCCCTGTGTGGGGAGCATACACATATAGAGAACAGAAACATCGGTAAATAATGAAAAAGAAAAAAAAAAAAAAAAAAAAAGGGGGGGGGGGGTAGGACAGAAAAAAAAGAACAGAAGTGCCGATTTATGCCATATGAGAAAGTAAAACATCCATTGTAACTATGGAGAGTGTGTACACTATATAATATATAGATAGACATTCGGGCTACGTACCGTTACACGTCCAGGAAAAACCTGGACGAGCAAGGCGGTGTCCGGAGGGAGAGTCCAGGCGCAGCATGGCCAAGGATCCGAGGCTTGGGGACAAAGGGGTGGATTGGGGCTCATAGTGGAGGAGATGTCATAGACAGCCAGGGACCCCAAACGAGTTCAAATTTGTGGGGACAGTCATGCAGGTAATAGGTGATTTTTTCCATATTAGCCACAAACCAGATATAGTTATTCAAAGCTAGTATGGTGGGGGGAACGGAGGTCTTCCAGTTTTTAGCTATTACAGATTTAGCCGCTACTAATATATGTGAGAACAGTTTATTTATTAAAGTGTCAAGGTCTGGGTGTGGACGGGCCAATAAAAACATCCATGGATCAAGTTTAAGTGTAAGTCCAGATATAGAATTCAGTATATCTAGAACTCTATTCCAGAAGGGAACAATGCGTGGACAGGTCCACCAAATATGGAGGAGAGTACCACGTTGACCGCATCCCCGCCAGCAGACCGGGGTGGCAGAGGGAAACATCCGAGATAGTTTGTCTGGGGTATAATACCACCGATAATATAGTTTATAGGATGTTTCCTTAAGTCGGGTAGAGATAGAACTTTTAGCTATACCTTCCCGAACTTCTTCCCAGCAGGCTTCATCTGGAGGAGGACCCAGGTCCCTCTCCCACTCCCCCTCATGGCGGGTCTGCGGCCCAGAGGAGGACCCAACCAATATAGAATATATCATCGAGATTAGTCCTCTGCTTATGGGTTTTGTAGCACATATAGACTCAAAGGGAGTAAGATCCCGCAGAGTATCAACCTGGGGTAGGGAGAGAAGGAAGTGTCGGAGCTGAAAATATTCAAAGAAGGGAGGGGTTAGTGAGGGAAATTTAGTTTTGATATCATCTATTGACATCCAATGGCCTTTTAGGGAGACATCATGAACTACGAGGATCCGGGCGTTAAACCAGGATGTGAAGTTGTGAGGTGAGATCCCAACAGGGAAGTCAGGGTTGTCCCAGAGGGGTGTAAGAGGGGAGTGTACGGAGGACAGGTTATATTTCGTAAGATATTTATGCCAGATATAAATGTGGAATCTAAGTGAGAGGGGGATATTTTTTAGGGCTAGCGAATGCAATTTGCCCAGGCCCCACAGCGAGGCGAGTGAACGGATTCCCAGTGAGAGCGCAGTAAAATCGACCCACGCTACAGAGCCGTTCACTATTTGACTTAAATGGCTGGCTAGATAATAAAATTTGATATCAGGGAATCCTCGGCCCCCCTCTGAGCGGGGAAGCCGGAGCACAGTAAAGGCTATCCGTGGGGGCTTGTCATTCCAAACAAACCTCACAAATGAGGCCTGGGCATCTCTAAGAACCCTCTCCGGCACCCTCACGGGTAGAGTCTGGAAGAGGTAGAGGAGTTGCGGCATAACTGTCATTTTAAGGGCTATAATCCTTCCCAGCCAGGATATGATATATGTTCTCCATCTTATCAAGTCAGATTTAATTTTGGTCAGTAACCTTGGGAAGTTTGCTGAATACAGGGCATTATAATGGGAGGTAATATAAACACCTAGATACTTAATCTTGTTGGTCTGCCATCGAAGATCATAGGAGGTCTGCAGGGAGCGCTTAAGGTCTCCAGGTGCATGCAGTAACATGGCTTCAGATTTAGTAAAATGTATTTTGTATCCCGATAGGGAACCATATTCCTCTATAATCTGATATAAGGCGGGGAGGGAAGACTGCGGACGAGTAAGAGATAGTAGTACATCGTCAGCGAAAAGTGAAATCTTAGATTCCTGCGACCCCATCCTCACTCCCCGAACATCGCCAGAGTTTCTTATCATAGCAGCTAGTGGCTCAATGACCATGGCAAACACCAGGGGGGAGAGAGGGCATCCTTGTCTGGTCCCATTGGAGAGCGGGAAGGAAGGAGATAGTATTCCATTAGTGAGAACCCTAGCTATGGGAGAGGTGTAGAGGGCGGAGACCCCAGTCAGAAATTCAGCCGAAATCCCGAATACCTGTAGAGTCTGATATAAGAATGGCCAAGAGATACGGTCAAACGCCTTCTCGGCGTCGAGAGAGAGAATAATAGATGGGGTTTACCTGCTATTCAACAATTGGATAAGGTCAATCGCTCTTCTAGTGTTGTCCCTGGCCTGGCGTCCAGGGATGAAGCCCACCTGGTCATAATGTATCAGGCCCGGGAGCACACCATTGAGACGGTTAGCCAAAATCTTTGCATAGATTTTAATATCTAGATTCAATAGGGATATTGGTCTATAATTAGCGCAATTTCGTGGGTCTCTGCCCTCTTTATGGATGACTATAACTCTAGCTTCCAACATATTACTTGGGAATGGGGTGCCATGTAGTACAGCGTTGAACAGTACCTTGAGATGGGGGACCAACATGGGAGCAAATTTTTTATAGTATGAGGCCGAGAAGCCATCGGGGCCCGGGGCTTTAGAGGATTTAAGATTTCTCAAGACGGCCGTAATCTCTTCCTCGGTGACATCTCTATTTAACTCCGCAGCGTCGGTGTCGGATAGTCGAGGGAGATCGGCCCGACGTAAGAACTCCGAAATCAGAGCGTCAGGGGGGCCGGAATCCAAATTAGTGGGATTTAAATTATAGAGTTTGGTATAATATTCTCTGAACACTCGATTTATACCTCCTGGGTCATATGTAACCTCACCAGATTCGGCTTGCACTGCCAGGATATTATTTCTTGAACGTTGTGCTCTAAGGCGGGAGGCCATGATTCTATCGGCTTTATCACCTTTCTCGTAGAAGGTCTGGTTAAGCCTCTGAAGAGTCTTCGCCGTACGTTCTGATAGAGAGAGTGAGATTGCGTTTCTAGCTTCCAGCAGGGGTTCTAAGTTAGATGGGGTAGGAGAGATTTTGTGTTGGCGTTCAAGGGTCTGGAGTTTGGTAGAGAGGGAGAGGAAGCTAAGTTCCCGAGATTTTTTAAGCCTAGATGCCTGGCTGATCATATGGCCACGTATCACAGCTTTATGTGCTTCCCATAGAGTAACCGGAGAGGTCTCCGGGAGGTCATTGAGAAGAAAGTAGTCGGCCAGGCAATTTTTGATCTGGTTGGTAACTTCCTGGCTATGCAGTATAGAATCGTTCAGACGCCAGGAAGTAGGAGGGGGGCGTGAGGCGATGGATTGGAGATCAGCGGTGATTGGGCAGTGATCGGACCATATCATAGGGAGTATGCTAGTGGATTTCAATCTAGAGGACAAGTCCCGGCTGAGTAGTATCATGTCAATTCTAGAGTAGGTCTTGTGTACAGAGGAAAAGAAAGTGTAGTCTCTGGTCTTAGGATCAGTTAATCTAAAAGAGTCAAATAACAGGTGGAGTTTCAGAAGTTCTAGTAGAGTTAGAGATGCCGGGGTCGGGCGGGGGTGACTAGAAGAGCTGGGAGACGGAGGGGAGGATCTATCCAACGAGGCGTCGAGCACCTCATTGAAATCTCCAGCGATGATAACCTCACCTCTACTTAGTCTAGTCAAGTATGCACTCAGCTTCCTGAAGAATGTTGCTTGGCTTTGGTTCGGGGCGTAAATATTAACAAGGGTACATAAGCTATCATTTAGTTTCCCAACTAGAATAAGCCATCTACCTAATTTATCCGCATGGCTGTCCAGCAATTCAAACGTAAGGTGGGTAGCTATCATAATGGAAACCCCCCTTTTCTTATGTGTAGCATCACATGCATGAAATGTGATAGGGTAAGCTTTGGACTTTAAATCAGGGTGGAGGGATTTCTTAAAGTGGGTTTCTTGTAAGAAAACTAGGTCACCCCTGGCCCTTTTAAGAGAAAGGAATAGCTTGGTGCGTTTATTTGGGCTGTTCAAACCTTTGACGTTGTGTGAATAGACTTTAAGAGCCATCGCCAGCAATCATTCGGAACGCTTCATCAACTCCCTCCGGACACCGCAGCCCTATAAGAGACCAAAACAGAAATTGTAATGGAAATGCATATGGCAGTCGACGGATATCTTTACAAATATGTATACAGAAAGAAAAAGAACATAGAAACAGGGGAAGCAAGGCTCGGGAAAGATAGGGAGGAGGGGGAAGTTGGAGACCAGAAGCAACAACATCTGGTCTAACATGCCGGTCAAGGGACAACCAAACGGGGTCACTAAGTGACAACGACCGGGTTAGGGTATAAGACCCATCTATGGGGACGCGGCCTGGTCTGACCAGATGCATCGAGGGTGGTAGGCACTCACCAAGGTGCCCCAAGTCTAGGAACCTATGTTAAGAGGATACAGGAGTATACTACATTTCCCGTTCTCCGTCACCATATAGGATATCTAGAAATATAAGAGGGACCATCTAAGGCCGAGGCAGGCATTTCCTTGGGCGGAGAATAGCCCTTAACACATAATAAAACATTAAGTGACAGCTCCAGCGTAGAGGGACATATCCCCCATAAGGGGGGCCTCGGCCCCATATTCCTCCCGAACACTTGGCTGTGTTCCTAAAGGTTAGTTGGTCAGTTGGATATACCGTGTACAGGGGGTCCTGGTCTAGTAGAGAGATAGGAACTGGAAAAGAGAAAGATTACAACATCTCGGAGTAACATATGAAGAGGTAACAAATTATCTAAATAAAAGAGCGTTTAGACATATAAGGCATCATATAATAGGACCAGCAGAGCTGGATTTCCGTGCCGAAGGCACTCGTGACCAATCTCTATTCAGGGAGCGTCTCGGGGTTACAGACTGCTCAGCAGAGGAGGCCTTAAATGTCCGTTGTGGAGACTCAGTCAGGCTCGGAGGTATGTGGATACCCAGGTTACGTAGGAGATCCTTGGCTTCGGCTATGTCCCTAGCCGAGTGGAGGCGGTTATGGTGCCACACCAGAATGCGGAAGGGGAATCCCCACCTATAGCGGATGCCATTTTCACGTAGAGCTGAGGTGATGGGACGGAATTCCTTTCTTTTAAGCAAGGTGCTGGGAGCAATGTCCTGGAATATTTGAAGAGAGTGACCCAAGAAGTCCAATTTGGGAAGCTTCCTAGCCTCCCTTAGTAGGTCCTCTTTAGCCGAATAATAATGGCATCGCAGGATGACATCTCTGGGTTGAGTCTGATCTTGAGAGCGGGGTCTTAATGCCCTGTGGGCTCTGTCCAACAAGAACCGGTCTGCCGATGTTGAGGGCGACAGATGCTTAAATAGCTTTTTGAGGTAGTCGTCCAAGGACGTCATGTTTACATCTTCCGGAATGCCGCGGATGCGGAGATTATTCCGGCGTGCCCGATTATCCTGGTCCTCTTGGCGTTCTGAGAGCAGATGCATTTCCTGTTTGAGGCCCTGAATCTCGTCGCCCATGCTTTGTTGAGAGGCGACCACTTCATCTAATTTAGACTCTAGGTGGTCTGTTCTGTCTCCAAGGTCGTTAATATCGGTTTTGAGAGATGCAATGGCCGTATGCACCTCCGCCTGTACAGATTTCCTCGTCTCCTGGATTTCACGAAATAATAAATGAAGATCCTTTCGGGTCAGAGGAGATTGGTCCGAGTCCTCCGAGTCAGAGATATCGGGACGCAGAGGAGTCTCCTGCTCCGAGGATTTAGCTTCTGAGTAAGCATATTTTTTTAGGCTCCGGCTCATGTCCGTGCCGTGTTGCTTTTTGTTACCCCTAGTCATGGTGAAGAATACGTGTAGAGCTATAGAAAAGGATCACTGCATCTTTGTGCTATCAAGTACCCGGTATCAAGGACGGGACCGGGCAGTTATTATGGTTTAGACGGTCCCACGACTCAGGGCAGGTTCCTCTGGATCACATTGTGGAGGAAGCAGGGCTCCCCGTATAACTGAGATCAAACAGGAAAAACATCGGCAGGTGGAGTCCCAGCCTCATATATTATATTGGTGGCAGGTATAAGACAAAAAGAGCAGCAGAGGTGTTTGCAGGGTTTAGGGTGTAAGAACCCTGTCCCTCCCTGCTATAGGGATGTTCAGTGCAGGCAGCGTTGGGGCGGCTTGTGGTAAGATTATCACCTCGTGTGAACCCTATAAAGCAGGGCTGTAGGTAGGGTCAGCAGGTGATCTCCTCCAGCCACGGTCCGGCCAGTGGACAGGATCTCTCACCTCTGTCTCCTGCGGATGGGTGTTAGTATTCTAGATTAAAGATGGCCGCCGGGATCTCCACAGGCCTCCTTATGCGGGACCCCCAGCACGGCTGGAGTGCGGGTGATAGGCGGCCTCCGGGTAGCGGGGGAGATCCGCTTTTTAGTCTGCTGTGCTGTGGCAGGGCCGGCCGCCCCCCCCCCCCCCTCCGTCCCTGCAGCGGGCGCCGGACGGAGACAGGCCGCCGCGCACACTAGCTTTCCCGCCCCGCCGGGCGATCTCAGAGCTCCCTCCGGCGCACACAGGAGCCACAGGTGAAGTTCCGGAGGGTAGAGGCGACCCCCCACAGGCCCGGCGTCGTCCCGCCGCGTTGATCAGTGACCGAACTCCGCCGTCGGGGCCCGCTCCAAATCGAGTCCCTGGCTTCTGCCCGGCGCGAAGGCCCCAACCCGCAAGGAGGCCTCCTCCGGCTCCGGGGATCGGCACACCAGGTACAGAGAGGTCCAGCCTCCACACAGAGGCGAGTCAGGAGGGGGTAGGAGCCGGTATGGGAATTATATAGAGCAAGTTTTGCCTCTGGAAGCAGGAGCAATCCCCAGACCCTTCCTTTCAGTTTGCCTGCCAGGCCACGCCCCCCAGCTACCCCATTCGGTTCTGGTGTGTAGTGTACTGTCTTGTGGTGCTCTATATCGAGTCGTCTCAGGAAGTGTTATATTTTGTTACCTGTGAATTCACCTCAATTGTCGCTACGAAATACTAGTGGATTTCTTTGAAATATATTTCTAGCTATTGTTACATAATCATGTAACTTGTCCAGTACTTCATCCTTGCTTTTGATCAGATAAGTAACCGTATATCTGGAGTAGTCATCAGTGAAAGTCACTATATATCTGTTACCGCTTGGTGTACGTACTTGCATTGAGCCACACATGTCGCTGTGTATGAGATCTAGATGTCTTTGGGCTCTGTTCTCACTTTGTTTTGAAACTGTCATATTTGTGGCTTTAACTTTTATACATCATTCACACCTCATGGTTTCTGAACAGTCTGATACTGTGAGGTCCTTTGTTAGGCCTCTCTCTTGTAGTTCCTTAATGCTGTCTGGGCGCCAGTGTCCTAGTCGTCTGTGCCACATGTGAATACAGTCGGTGTGTCCGTGTGTGCTTAATCTCACCTGTTGTGCCGCATTGTCTAGACCACAGGTTCTCAAACTCGGCCCTCAGGACCCCACACAGTGCATGTTTTGCAGGTCTCCTCACAAAATCACAATTGAAATAATTAGCTCCATCTGCGGACCTTTTAAAAAGTGTCAGTGAGTAATTAATACACCTGTGCACCTACTGGGTTACCTGCAAAACATGCACTGTGTGGGGTCCTGAGGACCGAGTTTGAGAACCCCTGGTCTAGACGATACAGGTGTTGTTCTGCTTTGGCTGTGGCTACTGTTTCTGTTCCATTTTGAATGATGCACACTTTATCTTTGAATTTAACGGTAAGCCCTTTATCCGTCAAACACTTTACAGATATTAATCCGCCTTCCAATCTGGGAACATATACAGGTTGAGTATCCCATATCCAAATATTCCGAAATACGGAATATTCCGAAATACGGACTCTTTTGAGTGAGAGAGAGAGGGAAACCCTTGTTTTTTGATGGCTCAATGTACACAAACTTTGTTTAATACACAAAGTTATTAAAAATATTGTATTAAATGACCTTCAGGCTGTGTGTATAAGGTGTATATGAAACATAAATGAATTGTGTGAATGTAGACACACTTTGTTTAATGCACAAAGTTATAAAAAATATTGGCTAAAATTACCTTCAGGCTGTGAGTATAAAGTGTATATGTAACATAAATGAATTCTGTGCTTAGATTTAGGTCCCATCACCATGATATCTCATTATGGTATGCAATTATTCCAAAATACGGAAAAATCCATTATCCAAAATGCCTCTGGTCCCAAGCATTTTGGATAAAGGATACTCAACCTGTAATACGTTTTTAATTGGTATTGTTCTATCACTTCCATTAGCACTGGAGCATATGAGCATACCATGCCCTTTACCTTCTGCAGTGATATTGGTACCATCTCAAGATAGATTGCTTCTCTATGACTTGTGTCAATTTCGGTGAAGAAATCTGTCGCTTGTCATGTGACTTGTTGCTCCTGAATCTATGTACCAACTAAAGTTCGTATGTGTTACTGTCACTTTAAAAGGGATATTCCACTTTGTGCATATGTCTGTAAGTGCATTCTTGGCTTTCTGCTTGGTTCCTTTTAAAAATAGTTTCTGCTGTTCTCCTTTCCATATAGAGCAGTCCTTTTTTAAATGTCCTATCTTCTTGCATCTAAAGCATGCTCTTGTTTCTTTGTTATGCACCCTAGTATCTGTAACTTTGAGAGATTTTTCTGTGTCACTGTCCATGCAATCCTGTGTGATTTTCTTTCCTGCGCTGATATTCATCTTTATGCCTGATTTTCACAAAGTCTAGTGTGAGTTCTGTTTCCGGTCTCGTTTCCAAAGCGTTCATCAGTGCACTGTATGTGTCTGGTAGACTGCACAGTATGGCTACTGTGTGGCTGCATTTCAGCTCCTCCTGTGGGTCTGAGTAGTCTGTCCTTTGCCAAGTCTCATTTGGTACAGTTTTCTTAGCAGGAATAATTTGCTGTTTAAACTGGTTCTTTCACGTAGCCTTTGCAGGGTATCCCACATGCCCTTTGCAGTGTCTTGTTGATTTAGATGGACTAACTGATCATCTTCAACTAATAAGCCTATAGTTGCACGTGCCTGTCTGTTCTTCTTGTCCCATTCCTGGTTATCAACATTTGGTCTTGCTGTGTTTGTAACGTCCCACAAATCATCTTAGTCAGCAGCATTTCAACTTTACATTTCCACAGCTGGTAGTTATCATTAGACAGCTTGGTTACTGCCAGTCTAAGATCTGTGCTGCTTGCCATCTCTTTCTGTTTGTCTTCTATACCCCTTTAGTTTTAATGGGTTTACTCACAGTTGCTGTACAGATCTCTCAGAGATGTTTCATGTGCCTTAATCCTTGTAATCTTTGCTTCTGGTAACTGTCTGTGTCTGGGCCCATAACCTGTTGTCATTACAGAGTTCTTTACCAGCGCAGTCAGGATCACCTCTGAGCTATCTTTGAAGCATGTAGGCACACACCAGAAAGCTCTTTGTGGTATAACTTGTTTATATATTGAAACTGGAACGGATCATAATACAAACTGATAGTCAAAACAGTATATCTGTGCATGAGCTGCCATCATGCATGCTCCATCTCTCCTTCATGTAACCTTCAGAATACAGGAACAAACAAGTGTGAGACATACATCACAGACTGTAAAACACTTAACATATATACGACAGCTCAACCTGCTGTCCCTCCTGTGTAACACAAGAAGTCTGAATCTTATGAATGCCGTTTCTCAACAAGAACTAGGTCTGCATATCTTCCAAAGGTGGTGTCTAAATTCCACCTTATTTTACGAAATTGTAGTCCCGGCTATTTAGGTATCGGGGCTTTTTGCGGGAGATGCGTCGCTGGACGTGGTCTGAGCATTAAGGATCTATGTGGATCATACCAGTGCCATCAGAAAGACAGATTCTGTCTTCATTCTCTACGGATTTCACAAGAGAGGATGGCCTGCTACTAAACAGACGCTGGCAAGATGGCTTTGAATGACGATTTCAGAAGCATACTCTCAAACTGATCTCCCTGTTTCGGCTAATGTCTCTGCTCACTCGACTCGTAAGGTAGTTGTTTCATGGGCAGCACAACATGGTGCTTCAGCAGAACAGATATGTAAGGCAGCCAAATGGTCTTCCATTAACACATTCATTAGACATTATGCCGTGGATACTTTTGCCTCTCATGACGCTGAATTCGGGCAAAGGTGCTCCTGTTCAATCAGGAGCGTCCCCACCACTAAATTGCTTTGGGAAATCCCATTGTTATCCTGTGGATAACCTGTGGACCCTGCCGGAGAAATATATACGTTATGGTAAGAACTTACCGTTGATAAAGGTATTTCTCCTAAGTCCACAGGTTTCACAGGGATCCCACCCTGATGCACCTGATTTGAGGATCCTTCTACCCACTAACCTCTTCCTTCTTGTATGGAAAGGTGTGCATGTGTGTTCTTCTCGCCTGATTAGGGCTCTATATGATGCTCCTGCCTAATTGCTTTGGAATACAACTGATTTGCCTGAGCTAGTGGGTGGGGATATATGGACGGGCCCGTTGCATCCTGGGAGTCCTGAAAGCTTTTGATCGTTTGGTGCCAATCCGCTGTCGCTCCATCATATCCCATTGTTATCCTGTGGAACCTGTGGACTTAGGAGAAATACCGTTATCAACGGTAAGTTCTTACCATAATGTATATTTTTAAATATGCATATTAAAAAAACTTGGCCAAAACACTGTACCCATCTCCATTAGTCATACCTCATTAAACTTTTGGATAATACCATTGTACTGTAGTTACGTTTGCAGTGCACATTATGTCTTTTAATATGAAAGTACTGTATGCAGCATTGGGGTGACTGTCCTTTTGTCATAGATTGTGCCAGCTGTTCTACAGCACTTTATACCATAGAATAAAGGAATTTCACATCCCATAACAACAATTATGAAACACATTTCCTAGGTTTGTTTAGTAATTCTGTGTTCTAGAAAAGGTTTAACTACTGTTTTATTAAAACATTAAATCTTTTTTTAAGGTTATGTGTATATACAATGTAACTAGCAGGCAGGTACTGTGAATCCTGATGCACTCCACCGAAATAATCTGTTTCATCGAGGGAAAGCCATTTGAAATTTAGATTCATCCATGCAGGGCTCCAGTATCCAGTATGCTTGTTCTTTTTCAAATGTTATAGAATGTTTCATTTTTAGATTCTAGTATTCTCCGTGCTACTTATGAAAGAAAGTAGCATTAATTTCTGCAGCGGGGTACACTTGGTTCCACAGGGATATCATCGGGGTGTAGAGTAGGATCTTGATCCGAGGCAACAACAGGCTAAAGCTTTGACTGTTCCCAAGATGCTCAGCGCCGCCTCCTCTATAACCCCGCCTCTGTGCACAGTAGCTCAGTTTGTAAGTTTGTGCCTGCAGTGCAGGCATACAACAGGCAGCAGCCGTGAAAAGAGCTTTTAAAAGGGAAGATTGAAGACTTTAAGGGCTGCAGCAGAGGCACTGTCTGTGCTAGATGTTATTCTGACATCTCCTGCTGCTGCTCCCTCACCTCCCCCAGCGGCGATGTATACTCCCGTGTCCCTTGGTGACTGGTACTTTCAGCGGAGGCTTCGGTTCTCTTACTTCAGGCACACACACCAGCCGCAGCTCTCCGGGATCGCGTGGCCGCATTCAGGGAGGAGGTAAGAGGGTCCCCCAGGCGGGACCCGCTGGAAATCGAGATCCTGCGCGGCCGTTAGGAGGCGGGTCACGCGCGCTGGCGTGGACACTGTGTAGGTACCCCACTAGACCACCAGGGCAGGGGCACAGGTCGGTTTTACTAAAAACAGTTTTCATATGGCTCACAGTACCCGGTGGTGAAGTCCAGCAAGGGGTTATGGCTCTGACCTGTAGCCCCTCCCCCAGCCCCAGGGAGCCATTTAGAGTAAATGTTCCCGCCCTGGAACTGCATCTCTCTCTCTCCCTCACTCCCTGTCAGCGTTTGGGCGCCATCTTCACATGCTGATCTGATCCTGGGACTGTTTGGGCAAGCCTCCTCTGTAAAGCTGCCTGCATTATCAGCACTGTGCATTTTACAGGACACTTAAGTATTCTACATGTCTGCTGACAGTGTTAAGAAATGGTGCATTACTTCAGGGTTATGTAGTACAAGTACCCTGTGATATTCATCCAGTCTTTACTGTGCATTGTTATATCTATTACTCTGTATAGCTTTACTTAGTATTGCTAGTCCAGTGCAGTTTATTGCTTGTCATAATTTCTGCATTGTACATGTGACTGTGTGCGTGCGTGCATATACTGTAGCTGCTGTGTGATTTCTCTTCCGTGTATCTCACTCAGATTGCTATCCCTATATTCTGTACTCTGAGGGGGGCTAAGTGCGTCAGGATCATTATTTGATATAGGTGTTTCACAGGATATACTTATTGTGTATTTCTCTAACGTCCTAGTGGATGCTGGGGACTCCGTCAGGACCATGGGGGATAGCGGCTCCGCAGGAGACAGGGCACAAAAGCAAGCTTTTAGGATCACATGGTGTGTACTGGCTCCTCCCCCTATGACCCTCCTCCAAGCCTCAGTTAGGTTTTTGTGCCCGGCCGAGAAGGGTGCAATCTAGGTGGCTCTCTTAAAGAGTTGCTTAGAAAAAGTTTTTAGGTTCTTTATTTTCAGTGAGTCCTGCTGGCAACAGGCTCACTGCATCGAGGGACTTAGGGGAGAGATTTTCAACTCACCTGCGTGCAGGATGGATTGGATTCTTAGGCTACTGGACATAGCTCCAGAGGGAGTCGGAACACAGGGCTCGCCCTGGGGTTCGTCCCGAAGCCGCGCCGCCGACCCCCCTTGCAGATGCTGAAGATGAAGAGGTCCGGAACCAGGCGGCAGAAGACTCTCAGTCTTCATCAGGTAGCGCACAGCACTGCAGCTGTGCGCCATTGTTGTCAGCACACTTCACACAGCGGTCACGGAGGGTGCAGGGCGCTGGGGGGGGGCGCCCTGGGCAGCAATGTATAATACCTGTATGGCGAAAAATACATCACATATAGCCCTTGAGGCTATATGGATGTATTTAACCCCTGCCAGATATCTAAAACTCCGGAGAAGAAGCCCGCCGAAAAGGGGGCGGGGCCTATTCTCCTCAGCACACAGCGCCATTTTCCCTCACAGAAAGGCTGGTGGGAAGGCTCCCATGATCTCCCCTGCACTGCACTACAGAAACAGGGTTAAAACAGAGAGGGGGGGCACTGATTTGGCGATATGTATATATATTAAAATGCTATAAAAGGAACACTTATATAAAGGTTGTCCCTGGATAATTATAGCGTTTTGGTGTGTGCTGGCAAACTCTCCCTCTGTCTCCCCAAAGGGCTAGTGGGTCCTGTCCTCTATCAGAGCATTCCCTATGTGTGTGCTGTATGTCGGTACGTGTGTGTCGACATGTATGAGGAAAATATTGGTGAGGAGGCGGAGCAAATTGCCTGTAATGGTGATGTCACTCTCTAGGGAGTCGACACCGGAATGGATGGCTTATTTATGGAAATTACGTGACAATGTCAACACGCTGCAAGCCGGTTGACGACATGAGAGGGCCGGCGAACAAATTAGTATCTGTCCAGGCGTCTCAAACACCGTCAGGGGCTGTAAAATGCCCATTTACCTCAGTCGGTCGACACAGACCCAGACACGGACACTGATTTCAGTGTCGACGGTGAAGAAACAAACGTATTTTCTTTTAGGGCCACACGTTAAGGGCAATGAAGGAGGTGTTACATATTTCTGATACTCCAAGTACCACAAAAAAGGGTATTATGTGTGAGGTGAAAAAACTACCTGTAGTTTTTCCTGAATCAGATAAATTAAATGAAGTGTGTGATGATGCGTGGGTTTCCCCCGATAGAAAATTATTGGCGGTATACCCTTTCCCGCCAGAAGTTAAGGCGCGGTGGGAAACACCCCTCAGGGTGGATAAGGCGCTCACACGCTTATCAGAACAAGTGGCGGTACCATCTACGGATAGGGCCGTATTTAAGGAGCCAGCTGATAGGAGGCTGAAAAATATCCTAAAAAGTATACACATACATGCTGGTGTTACACTGCGACCAGCGATCGCCTCAGCCTGGATGTGCAGAGCTGAGGTGGCTTGGTCGGATTCCCTGACTGAAAATATTGATACCTTTGACAGGGACAGTATTTTATTGACTATAGAGCATTTAAAGGATGCATTTCTATATATGCGAGATGCGCAGAGGGATATTTGCACTCTGGCATCAAGAGTAAATGCGATGTCCATATCTGCAAGAAGATGTTTATGGACACGACAGTGGTCAGGTGATGCAGATTCCAAACGGCACAAAGAGGTATTGCCGTATAAAGGGGAGGAGTTATTTGGGGTCGGTCCATGGGACCTGGTGGCCAGGGCAACTGCTGGAAAATCCACCGTTTTTTACCCTAAGTCACATCTCTGCAGAAAAAGACACCGTCTTTTCAGCCTCAGTCCTTTCGTCCCTATAAGAGTCATATCTGCCCAGGGATAGAGGAAAGGGAAGAAGACTGCAGCAGGCAGCCCATTCCCAGGAACAGAAGCCCTCCACCGCTTCTACCAAGTTCTCAGCATGACGCTGGGACCGTACAGGACCCCTGGATCCTACAAGTAGTATCCAAGGGGTACAGATTGGAATGTCGAGAGGTTTCCCCCCTCGCAGGTTCCTGTAGTCTGCTGTACCAATGTCTCCCTCCGACAGGGAGGCAGTATTGAAAACAATTCACAAGCTGTATTCCCAGCAGGTGATAATAAAATTACCCCTCCGACAACAAGGAAAGGGGTATTACTCCACACTATATGGTGGTACTGAAGGCTAGGTGAGACCTATTCTAAATCTGAAAAATTTGAACACTTGCAAGGGTTCAAATCCAGATGGAGTCACTCAGAGCAGTGATAGCAAAGAACAAGGGGACTATATGGTGTCCCGGGACATCAGGGATGCTTACCTTCATGTCCCAAAAATTTGCCTTTTCTCACCAAGGGTACCTCAGGTTCGTGGTACAGAACTGTCACTATCAGTTTCAAGACGATGCCGTTGGATTGTCCAAGGCACCCCGGGTCCTTACCAAGGTAATGACCGAAAGGAGGATTCGTCTTCAAAGAAAATGGACGACCTCCTGATAAGAACAAGGTCCAGAGAACAGTTGGAGGTCGGAGTAGCACTATCTCAAGTAGTTCTACGACAGCACGGGTGGATTCTAAATATTCCAAAACCGCAGTTGTTCCGACGACACGTCTGCTGGTCCTAGGGATGATTCTGGACACAGTCCAGGAAAAGGTGTTTCTCCCAGAGGAGAAAGCCAGGGAGTTATCCAAGCTAATCGGGATCCTCCTAAAACCAGGAAAAGTGTCAGTGCATCATTGCACAAGAGTCCTGGTAAAAATGGTGGCTTATTACGAAGCGCTTCCATTCGGCAGATTTCACGCAAGAACTCTTCAGTGGGATCTGCTGGACAAATGGTCCGGATCGCATCTTCAGATGCATCAGCGGATAACCCTATATCCAAGGACAAGGGTGTCTCTCCTGTGGTGATTACAGAGTGCTCATCTTCTAGAGGGCCGCAGATTCGGCATTCAGGATTGGATGCTGGTGACCACGGAGGCCAGCCTGAGAGGCTGGGGAGCAGTCACACAAGGAGTGTGATCAAGTCTGGAGAATTCTCTCCACATAAATATACTGGAGCTAAGAGCAAATTTATAATGCTCTAAGCTTAGCAAGACCTCTGCTTCAAGGTCAGCCGGTATTGATCCAGTGGGATAACATCACGGCAGTCGCCCACGTAAACAGAAAGGGCGGCACAAGAAGCAGGAGGGCAGTGGCAAAACTGCAAGGATTTTTCGCTAGGCGGAAAATCATGTGATAGCACTGTCAGCAGTGTTCATTCCGGGAGTGGACGACTGGGAAGCAGACTTCCGCAGCAGGCACGACCTCCACCCGGGAGAGTGGGAACTTCATCGGGAAGTTTTCCGCATGATTGTGAACCGTTGGGAAAGACCAAAGGTGGACATGATGGCGTCCCGCCCGAACAAAAAATGGGACAGGTATTGCGCCAGGTCACGAGACCTTCAGGCGATAGCTGTGGACGTCCTGGTAACACCGTGGGTGTAACAGTCGGTGTATGTGTTCCCTCCTCTGCTTCTCATAACCAAGGTATTGAGAATTATAAGACATAGAGGAGTAAGAACTATACTCGTGGCTCCGGATTGGCCAAGAGGGACTTGGTAACCGGAACTTCAAGAGATGCTCACAGAGGACTAATGGCCTCGGGAGCTAAGAAGGGATTTGCTTTCAGCAAGTACCATGTCTGTTCCAAGAGGAACCGTGGCATCGGCCTTTAAGAAAGGACCTGCTCCAGCAGGGACCTTGTCTGTTCCAAGACTTACCGCGACTGCGTTTGACGGCATGGCGGTTTGAACGCCGGATCCTAAGGGAAAAGGCATTCCGGAAGAGGTCATACCTACCCTGGTCAAAGCCAGGAAGGAGGTGACCGCACAACGTTATCACCACATGTGGTAAAAATATGTTGCGTGGGTGAGGCCAGGAAGGCCCCACGAAAAAAAATTTCAACTAGGTCGATTTCTGCACTTCCTGCAAACAGGAGTGTCTATGAGCCTCAAATTGGGGTCCATTAAGGTTCAAGTTTCGGCCCTATAGATTTTCTTCCAGAAAGAATTGGCTTCAGTTCCTGAAGTCCAGACGTTTGTCAAGGGAGTATTGCATATACAGCCCTTGTGTGCCTCCAGTGGCACCGTGGGATCTCAACGTAGTGTTGGGATTCCTCAAATCATATTGGTTTGAACCACTCAAATCTGTGGATTTGAAATATCTCACATGGAAAGTGACCATGCTGTTGGCCCTGGCCTCGGCCAGGCGATTGTCAAAATTGGCGGCTTTGTCTTACAAAAGCCCATATTTGATTTTCCATTCGGACAGGGCAGAACTGCGGACTCGTCCCCAGTTTCTTCCTAAGGTGGTGTCAGCGTTTCACCTGAAACAACCTATTGTGGTGCCTGCGGCTACTAGGGACTTGGAGGACTCCAAGTTGCTAGACGTTGTCAGGGCCCTGAAAATATATATATATATAATTCCAGGACGGCTGGAGTCAGAAAGTCTGACTTGCTGTTTATATTGTAGGCACCCAAAAAGCTGGGTGCTCCTGCTTCTAAGCAGACTATTGCTCGTTGGATTTGTAGTACAATTCAGCTTGCACATTCTGTGGCAGGCCTGCCACAGCCAAAATCTGTAAATGCCCATTCCACAAGGAAGGTGGGCTCATCTTGGGCGGCTGCCCGAGGGGTCTCGGCTTTACAACTTTGCCGAGCAGCTACTTGGTCAGGGGCAAACACGTTTGCAAAATTCTACAAATTTGATACCCTGGCTGAGGAGGACCTGGAGTTCTCTCATTCGGTGCTGCAGAGTCATCCGCACTCTCCCGCCCGTTTGGGAGCTTTGGTATAATCCCCATGGTCCTGACGGAGTCCCCAGCATCCACTAGGACGTTAGAGAAAATAAGATTTTACTTACCGATAAATCTATTTCTCATAGTCCGTAGTGGATGCTGGGCGCCCATCCCAAGTGCGGATTGTCTGCATTACTTGTACATAGTTATGGTTACAAAAAAATCGGGTTATTATTGTTGTGAGCCATCTTTTTTAGAGGCTACTTCATTGTTATCATACTGTTAACTGGGTTCAAATCACAAGTTGTACGGTGTGATTGGTGTGGCTGGTATCAGTCTTACCCGGGATTCAAGATCCTTCCTTATTGTGTACGCTCGTCCGGGCACAGTACCTAACTGAGGCTTGGAGGAGGGTCATAGGGGGAGGAGCCAGTACACACCATGTGATCCTAAAAGCTTGCTTTTGTGCCCTGTCTGCTGCGGAGCCGCTATCCCCCATGGTCCTGACGGAGTCCCCAGCATCCACTACGGACTATGAGAAATAGATTTATCGGTAAGTAAAATCTTATTTTTTCTCTGTGATTTTCAGTCACTGTATGCCTCTTGAATCCTCTGTTTGTGATTTCACACTGTACAGGGGGTTCTTGGTAAGCTATTATACTGCTGATATTGTACTGTGTTGCCCGTGTTTCCTCTTTCATATATGTCAGCTTCAAGGGGTGACGGTGCTGTGGCTGATCCCACAATGCGTGGTGGTGACGCTGCAGACACATTAGAGGAAAACATAGCAGCAGAGGGTTCAGGTTCTGGGGTTTCACTACCCTGCAGTAGGGCCGTAGCAATGGGGGTCTAGTGACCGGTCAGTTCTTAGAACTCGTGACCGGGCAGTTCTTAGAACTCGCCCTGGTTATCTACCTAAATTGGTGTCATCTTTTTACCTTAACCAGGAGATTGTGGTTCCGGCCTTAATCTCTTCTGGTGTGTCCTCCAAAGAAAGATCTTTGGATGTGTGGTACGGGCTCTCTGTATTTATGTGGAAAGGACTGCCTCTATCAGGGGGTGGTCTTCAGTATGCCGGCGGTCGGGCTCCTGGCGACCAGCATACCGGCGCCGGGAGCCCGACAGCCCGCATACCGACACTTATTCTCCCTCGTGGGGGTCAACGACCCCCCTGGAGGGAGAATAAAATAGTGTGGCGTGCGTAGCGCGCCCGCAAGGGGCTCATTTGCGCTCGCCACACTGTCGGTAAGCCGGCGGTCGGGCTCCCGGCGCCGGTATGCTGGTCGCCGGGAGCCCGACCGCCGGCATATCGTAGTGAACCCCTATCAGGATTTCAGATACCCGTTTTGTACTTTTTGGTTTTCACAAACGTGGCTGGCCTGCGAATAAGCAAACCTTGGCCAGATGGATTAGAATGGTGATTGCACAAGCCTATGCGCAGTCTAGGCTCCCAGCTCCTGCTGCTATCAAAGCCATTCTACTTGGTCTGTTGGACCTTCTTGGGAGGCCCGCCGAGGCATGTCTGCAGAACAGTTGTGCAAGGCAGCTACGTGGTCCTCAGTGAACACGTTCATCAGGTTCTATACCTTTGATGCTTCCACCTCCCAGGATGCTTCCTTTGGTCACTGGGTTCTTGTGTCCGCTATAGTGTGTCCCCTCCCATGAGGAACTGCTTTAGAACATCCCCAATGTTATTCCCTGTACACCGCTGCAGAAAAGGAGATTTATGGTAGACATACCATTGATAAATCACTTTCTGCGAGGTACACTGGATTCCACAGGGCGCCCACCCTGCCGCACTTAGCTTCTTTGGGTTGATATGGCATTAGCTGCTAGTCCCTTCTCCTGTCGTGAAAATGTGGTTCTATGTGACTAACATCTAATGTCTCTCTTACTTGCTACTGCTTTGGACTAGTTAATAAAACTAAACTCCAGTGCCTGGAGGCGGGGCTACAGAGAAGGCGGTGCAGTACATCCTGGGAACAGTCAAAGCTTTAGCCTGTTGGTGCCTGTGATGAAGATCCAACTCTACACATTGAGTTAACCTCGCATAAAGAGATTTAACAATGGTAAGTCTACCTTAAATCTTTTCTCTAACGTCCTAGTGGATGCTGGGGACTCCGTAAGGACCATGGGGAATAGACGGGCTCCGCAGGAGACTGGGCACTCTAAAGAAAGATTTAGTATTACCTGGTGTGCACTGGCTCCTCCCTCTATGCCCCTCCTCCAGACCTCAGTTAGAATCTGTGCCCGGCCAGAGCTGGGTGCTTTTAGTGAGCTCTCCTGAGCTTGCTAAGAAGAAAGTATTTTAGTTTAGGTTTTTTTTTTATTTTCAGAGAGCTTCTGCTGGAAACAGACTCTCTGCTACATGGGACTGAGGGGAGAGAAGCAAACCTACTAACTGCGGCTAGGTTGTGCTTCTTAGGCTACTGGACACCATTAGCTCCAGAGGGATCGAACACAGGTACCTAACCTTGATCGTCCATTCCCAGGACCGCGCCGCCGTCCCCCTCGCAGAGCCAGAAGTACAGAAGCATGAAGACATCGAAATCGGTGGCAGAAGACTCCTGTCTTCACTTAAGGTAGCGCACAGCACTGCAGCTGTGCGCCATTGCTTCCGCAGCACACCAGCACACTCCGGTCACTGTAGGGTGCAGGGGGGGGCGCCCTGGGCAGCAATTAAGGTACCTTTTGGCAAAATAACACATATATCCAGTCAGGCACTGGATATATGTTCGAGCCCCCCGCCATTTTTTACACATAGAAGCGGGACAGAAGCCCGCCGCTGAGGGGGCGGGGCCTTCCTCAGCACACCAGCGCCATTTTCTCTTCACAGCTCCGCTGGAAAGATGCTCCCCAGGCTCTCCCCTGCAGTATCCAGGTGCAAAAAGGGTAAAAAGAGAGGGGGGGCACATAAATTTATGCGCAAAACGATCACAAACAGCAGCTACTGGGTAATCACTAAGGTACAGTGTAATCCCTGGGTTATATAGCGCTGGGGTGTGTGCTGGCATACTCTCTCTCTGTCTCCCCAAAAGCCTTTGTGGGGTCCTGTCCTCAGTCAGAGCATTCCCTGTGTGTGTGCGGTGTGTCGGTACGTCAGTGTCGACATGTTTGATGAGGAAGGATATGTGGAGGCAGAACAAGTGCAGGTGAATGAGGTGTCGCCGCCGACGGTGCCGACACCTGATTGGATGGATATGTGGAAGGTGTTAAATGATAATGTAAGCTCCTTACATAACAGGTTGGATAAAGCTGTAGCCTTGTTACAGTCAGGGTCTCAACCCATTCCTGATCCTACAATGCAGAAGCCGTCAGGGTCTCACAAGCGCCCACTATCCCAGATGGTTGACACAGATGCCGACACGGAGTCTGACTCCAGTGTCGATGACGATGATGCAAAGTTGCAGCCTAAAATGACTAAAGCCATCCGCTACATGAGTATAGCAATGCAGGATATATTGCACATATCAGAGGAAAGCCCTGTCCCTGACAAGAGGGTTTATATGTATGGGGAGAAAAAGCAAGAAGTGACTTTTCCCCCTTCACATGAATTAAATGAATTATGTGTAAAAGCGTGGGATTCCCCTGATAGGAAAGTAGTAATTTCCAAGAGATTACTGATGGCGTATCCTTTCCCGCCAACGGACAGGTTACGCTGGGAATCCTCCCCGAGGGTAGACAAGGCGTTGACACGCTTATTGCGGATAGAAAGCAGGAAGCTATCCTGAAGTCTGTTTATACACATTCTGGTACTCTACTGAGGCCAGCAATTGCTTCGGCCTGGATGTGTAGTGCTGTAGCAGCTTGGACTGATAATCTCTCGGAGGAGATAGATACCCTGGACAGGGACACTGTTCTACTGACCCTGGGACATATCAAGGACGCTGTCCTATATATGCGCGATGCCCAGAGGGACATTTGCCTGCTGGGCTCTAGAATAAACGCAATGTCCATTTCTGCCAGAGGGGTATTATGGACTCTGCAATGGACAGGGGATGCCGACTCTAAAAAACACATGGAGGTTTTGCCTTATAAGGGTGAGGAATTATTTGGGGACGGTCTCTCGGACCTAGTTTCCACTGCTACGGCAGGGAAGTCAAATTTCTTGTAAAACTGTGAAAAAGAGCGCTTGTAAAAAAATAATAAAAAGCTTTTTATGTGTATGCGCAAAACCTGTAGAAAAAAATTTGTATTAGTAAATAATGTTTACAGCCCTTTTAGGGCTATGTAAGGACCGGAGTTTGAACTGAGCAAAGAAAAAAAATAAAAAAAAAAAAATAAAATAAAAAAGAATACTTTGATTCCTAACTCACCCTGTCTAAATACCTTTAGAGCCTGTTTTAATCAGTGAAGAGCTTCCACGTCAGGTGCGATGGAATCCTTCTGTGGTGTCCACTCTCCACTGCTTGATCGTATTAACGGCTGCTGTTAGCTGGAATTAGCGGCTGGCGGCTTGTGGGTATGATTGACGGGTGATATGCGGCTGGTTTCCCGTCTCGCTGCAGGCGGCTGAATGCCGCGATTTCTTCTTTAAATAGGAAGTGCAGTATTCCTGCAAAGGCTGCAACTTCTGATCGCTGATTGCTGTGACGGTGGGAGGCTGTAATTAGCTATTAACAGCCGTCTTGTTCCCCCGTCTGTTTAAAGAGCGTTCGGTCCTTAAAAGTGATATCCAACGCGTTTCAGGCATAAGCCCTTCATCTTGCCTTATGTTCCCTCACAGCCGAAGAAAGCACCGTATTACCAAATGCAGTCCTTTCGTTCGCAAAAGAGCAAGAAAGTCAGAGGGGCATCTTTTCTTGCCAGAGGCAGGGGTAGAGGAAAAAAGCTGCACCATGCAGCTAGTTCCCAGGAACAAAAGTCCTCCCCGGCTTCCACTAAATCCAACGCATGACGCTGGGGCTCCACAGGCGGAGCCAGGAGCGGTGGGGGCGCGTCTCCGAAATTTCAGCCACCAGTGGGTTCGCTCACAGGTGGATCCTTGGGCTATACAAATTGTGTCTCAGGGATACAAGCTGGAGTTCGAAGTGACGCCCCCTCACCGTTACCTAAAATCGGCCTTGCCAGCTTCCCCCATGGAAAGGGAGGTAGTGCTGGCGGCAATTCACAAGCTATACCTCCAGCAGGTGGTAGTAAAGGTTCCCCTCCTTCAACAGGGAAGGGGTTACTATTCCACTATGTTTGTGGTACCGAAACCGGACGGTTCGGTCAGGCCCATCTTGAATTTAAAATCCCTGAATATTTATCTGAGGAAATTCAAGTTCAAAATGGAATCGCTCAGAGCGGTCATTGCAAGTCTGGAAGAGGGGGATTTCATGGTGTCTCTGGACATCAAGGATGCTTACTTGCATGTCCCCATTTATCCGCCTCATCAAGAGTACCTCAGGTTTGTGGTACAGGACTGTCATTACCAATTCCAGACGCTGCCATTTGGCCTGTCCACGGCACCGAGAATATTTACCAAGGTGATGGCGGAGATGATGGTGCTCCTTCGGAAGCAAGGAGTTATAATTATCCCATACTTGGACGATCTCCTCATAAAGGCGAGGTCTAGGGAGCAATTACTGATCAGCGTAGCACACTCTCAGGAAGTGTTGCGGCAGCATGGCTGGATTCTGAACATTCCAAAGTCGCAGCTGATCCCTACGAAGCGTCTGCCCTTCCTGGGCATGATTCTGGATACAGGCCAGAAGAAGGTATTTCTCCCGGAGGAGAAGGCTCAGGAGCTTGTGACTCTGGTCAGGGACCTCCTGAAACCAAAACAGGTGTCGGTGCATCACTGCACGCGAGTCCTGGGAAAGATGGTGGCGTCATACGAAGCCATTCCCTTCGGCAGGTTCCATGCCAGGGCTCACCTCCTCGAGGGCCGCAGGTTCGGCATACAAGACTGGGTCCTGGTGACCACGGATGCAAGCCTCCGAGGTTGGGGGGCAGTCACTCAGGGAAGAAACTTCCAAGGGCTGTGGTCAAGTCAGGAGACTTGTCTGCACATCAATATCCTAGAACTAAGGGCCATATACAACGCCCTAAGCCAAGCGGAGCCTCTGCTTCGAGACCAACCAGTGCTGATTCAGTCAGACAACGTCACTGCAGTGGCCCATGTGAACCGACAGGACGGCACAAGAAGCAGGGTGGCGATGGCAGAAGCCACCAGGATTCTTCATTGGGCGGAGAATCACGTGCAGGCACTGTCAGCAGTGTTCATTCCAGGGGTCGACAACTGGGAAGCAGACTTCCTCAGCAGACACGACCTCCACCCGGGAGAGTGGGGACTTCATCAAGAAGTCTTCACGCTGATTGCAAATCGATGGGAACTCCCACAGGTGGACATGATGGCGTCACCCCTCAACAAAAAGCTAAACAGGTATTGTGCCAGGTCAAGGGACCCTCAGGCGATAGCTGTGGACGCACTAGTAACTCCATGGGTGTTCCAGTCGGTCTATGTGTTTCCTCCTCTTCCTCTCATACCCAAGGTGCTGAGAATTCAAAGAACAAGAGGAGTGAGAACAATATTCATTGCTCCGGATTGGCCAAGAATGACTTGGTACCCGGAACTGCAAGAAATGCTCACAGAGGACCCATGGCCTCTGCCTCTCAGACAGGACCTGTTACAACAAGGGCCCAGTCTGTTCCAAGACTTACCGCGGCTGCGTTTGACGGCATGGCGGTTGAACGCAGGATCCTAGCGGAAAAGGGCATTCCGGATGAAGTTATTCCTACGCTGATAAAGGCTAGGAAAGACGTGACAGCAAAACATTATCACCGTATATGGCGAAAATATGTTGCTTGGTGTGAGGCCAGGAAGGCCCCTACAGAGGAATTCCAGCTGGGTCGATTCCTGCACTTCCTACAGTCAGGAGTGACTATGGGCCTAAAATTAGGGTCCATAAAGGTCCAGATTTCGGCCCTATCCATTTTCTTTCAAAAGGAACTGGCTTCACTGCCTGAGGTTCAGACGTTTGTTAAGGGAGTGCTGCATATACAGCCCCCTTTTGTGCCACCAGTGGCACCTTGGGATCTTAACGTGGTCTTGGGGTTCCTGAAATCCCACTGGTTTGAGCCACTTAAGACCGTGGAGCTAAAGTATCTCACATGGAAAGTGGTCATGCTGTTGGCCTTAGCGTCGGCTAGGCGTGTGTCAGAATTGGCGGCTTTGTCATGTAAAAGCCCCTATCTGGTTTTTCATATGGACAGGGCATAATTGCGGACTCGTCCGCAATTTCTACCAAAGGTTGTGTCTTCGTTTCATTTGAACCAACCTATTGTGGTGCCTGCGGCTACTCGTGACTTGGAGGATTCCAAGTTGCTGGACGTGGTCCGGGCTTTGAAGACTTACGTTAACAGAACGGCTGGAGTCAGGAAGACTGACTCGCTGTTTATCCTGTATGCATCCAACAAGCTGGGTGCTCCTGCTTCAAAGCAAACTATTGCGCGCTGGATCTGTAACACGATTCAGCAGGCTCATTCTGCGGCAGGATTGCCGCATCCAAAATCAGTGAAAGCCCACTCCACAAGGAAGGTGGGCTCTTCTTGGGCGGCTGCCCGAGGGGTCTCGGCATTACAGCTTTGCCGAGCTGCTACTTGGTCGGGTTCAAACACTTTTGCAAAATTCTACAAGTTTGATACCCTGGCTGAGGAGGACCTTGTGTTTGCCCATTCGGTGCTGCAGAGTCATCCGCACTCTCCCGCCCGTTTGGAGGCTTTGGTATAATCGCCATGGTCCTTACGGAGTCCCCAGCATCCACTAGGACGTTAGAGAAAATAAGATTTTACTCACCGGTAAATCTTTTTCTCGTAGTCCGTAGTGGATGCTGGGCGCCCGTCCCCAGTGCGGACTTTCTGCAATACGTGTATATAGTTATTGCTTAATAAAGGGTTATGTTATATTGGCATCCTTTGGTTGATGCTATGTTGTTTGTTCATACTGTTAACTGGGTAAGGTTATCACAAGTTATACGGTGCGATTGGTGTGGCTGGTATGAGTCTTACCCTGGATTCCAAAATCCTTTCCTTGTAATGTCAGCTCTTCCGGGCACAGTTTCCTTAACTGAGGTCTGGAGGAGGGGCATAGAGGGAGGAGCCAGTGCACACCAGGTAGTACTAAATCTTTCTTTAGAGTGCCCAGTCTCCTGCGGAGCCCGTCTATTCCTCATGGTCCTTACGGAGTCCCCAGCATCCACTACGGACTACGAGAAAAAGATTTACCGGTGAGTAAAATCTTATTTTTTTATTTTTATTTTTATTTTTTATAAACCACTGACCTTACGCCGCGTAGTAAAAATAGGCTAAACGAATTACAGAAAGTGACATGAAGGGTTGGGTACAAGATACCTTCGCTTACATGAGCGACAGCGGTGTGATGATGCTCACAATCCCGACACCTGGTTTGTAAGCAGTGATCGCGCTGAGCTGAAAAAAAAAGTGGGTCCCAGGGACCCCTCACTTTTTAAAATTGGGGTCCTACCTGTCCTATTCTGGGTCCCATCGGAATGAAAGTTATTATTAATCATTCAAATATGAAACCCCACAACTTGATTTGGACACTACAAAAGTGTTGCAAGGGGAAGAAGAGGGTGACAGTGCTGCTGGGCTGTGTAGCATACAGAACACTGCTCCAGAGCTGTACCTAGACATTTTGGTGCCCTTTGGCAGAAAGTGAATTGGTTGTCCCCCTCCCATATTGCAAAGTATGGACAGTGCACAAAAAATGTAGGGGTTTGGCTTTGTGGGGAAGGGGCTTGGCCACATAATAGTACCAATTCACATTACACCACAGAGTAGCGCCGCTTATACACATTACACCAGGTAGAACCACCTATACACACTGCGCCAGGTAGAGCACATTATACACATTGCACCAGGTAGAACCGCCTATACACACTGAGCCAAGCAGAGCACATTATACACATTCCACCAGGTAGAGTACATTATACACTTTGCGCCAGGTAGAGCATATTATACACATTGCACCAGGTAGAAGCACCTATACACACTGAGCCAGGCAGAGCACGTTATACACATTGCGCCAGGTAGAGCACATTATACTCATTGCATCAGGTAGAACCACCTATACACATTGCGCCAGGCAGAGCACGTTATACACATTGCGCCAGGCAGAGCACGTTATACACATTGCGCCAGGCAGAGCACGTTATACACATTGCGCCAGGCAGAGCACGTTATACACATTGCGCCAGGCAGAGTACGTTATACACTTTACGCCAGGCAAAGCACGTTACACACATTGCGACAGGTAGAGAACGTTACACACATTGCGACAGGTAGAGAACGTTACACACATTGCGACAGGTAGAGCACGTTATATACATTACGCCAGGTAGAGCACGTTATATACATTACGCCAGGTAGAGCACATTATACACATTGCGCCAGGTAGAAGCACCTATACACACTGAGCCAGGCAGAGCACGTTATACACTCTGCGCCAGGCAGAGCACGTTATACACTCTGCGCCAGGCAGAGCACGTTATACACTTTGCGCCAGGTAGAGCACGTTATACACATTGCACCAGGTAGAGCAGTATATAATGGCCACTTTGGGTGTGCATGTGATGGTCACTGTGTGGGCATGTGTGGGGTGTGTATGTTGCCCACTGTGGAAATATTTGGTGTGTTTATAATGGACACTGAGGAGGTATGGGCAGAGTGTATGATGGGCACTGTCCCATCCCCCATATTTGCATCATTAGCTGCCGACACTCTCCTCCCTCCCACACACATACGCTCCCTCTGTTAGTTGATTATAAGTATAACTTACTTAATCCCCCAGGGAGTGCAGCCGTATGCAGCCAGATTGACACAGCCTTTTTCAATGATTGCGCTGCGCTGGCTAGTGAGTAGCCACTGTCTGTCATAACACAGCCCGCCCCGGCGCCTGCTCGCAGTTGCTTCTTACTGTAGTTTGGAGCAGCACGGCGAGCATGCTGGCGGACAGGGAGGAGGGACGTCACGTCTCAGCCGCACTTGAATGGGGAGACATTGCCGGCAGCGCGATTGGATGGGGAGAAGCTGCAGGCAGCGCATTTGGACAGGAAGAAGCTGCGGGCAGCGCGATTGGACAGGGAGAAGTTGCCGGCGGCGATTTGATGGCGAGAGAGGCACTGAAGAACGGTATTGGCAGAGACGCACTGGTCAATTAGAGACAGCGCGTCCTGCAGGACCCGCTCATTTTAAAAACAAAGAGTCCCCCTCTGCTTGTAGCACATAAAAATGCGCTATAGCACATATTTTGCAATCACTGCATTATACACATTCCACCAGGCAGAGTACAGGGGAAGGGGGGAAGTTATTACACACACAGGGGAAGGAGGGGGGGTGGGGCAGTTATACACACCGTGGAAGGGAGGAGGGGGCAGTTATTATACACACTGGGGAAAAGGGGAGGGGGGCAGTTCTTATCCCTCCAGTGTTACCCTGCTCCTGTGCCCTGTGGAGCTCCAACAGGATATCTTGGAAGAGGGGAGCGGGTGACAGGGTTTAGATTACAATACAGAGAGGCAGGTTAGGGGGCGGGTCTGGTCCTGCAGGAGCTTCCCCCTACTCCTCTCCAGCCCATATGACCCTCATGCTGTAGCACCCGCAGCCGCCTCTTGTCCCGCCACTTACCGCTGGCATCTTCCTGCTTCCGCCGCCGTCTGACTCCTGTAGCTCGCTGGAGGGGCACCGTGGATTTCCTGAGCCCGCCTGCGGAGGTCACAGCCCTAGCTACCTCACACACACACACAGCAGGATGATTCCTGTCATGTGCGGTGCGCGCGGAGCAGACGGGGAGGCGGGGCGGGAGAAATCACACACTCTCACAGGGTCTCCTCTCCTTCCAAGTTCCTCCCTCTGCTGCCGTGGAGACGGAAACTGACAGCGCAGGACAGCGCTGCTGGTCAGAGCGCGTCCTGAGGGACCCTGGGTGTTTTTATTTTTGAGTCCCCACAATCAATTATTGGGTAAAATACGCACCATAGCGCATTTTTGCGATCACTGGTATGTATGGTAACCCTCTCTTCTTGCAGTCTAACCCTAACCCTCCTTACCCGAAGCCTATCCCTAACTCTTCCTCCCCCTTCAGAACAAATACACAAGTGGAAAAAACATGACCGGTTTCAATAAATAATGAAAAAAAGTTTTGTGCTTACTTAATGGAATGGGTGATCGTGTAATATTGAACACACATCCTTGAAATGGGGCCCTGTGTGTCTTATAAAAGGCGTAGGCCATCGCGAACAGCAAGATGAGCCTGTACTTATTTTTCAGTAATGTCAAACCTAAAATCCCAGCTTCACAACTAAGTAGATGTAAATGGCATGAGCACCTTCAAGAGAGTAGGTGAAAGCTCCGGGTATTCCTGTTTTACCGCGATACAGACATTTTCAAATGGTTGTTTCTATATCGGAGGGGCTGAAGGGACCTTGTGACGTATAAAAATCTCAGCTTCAGTATCTCCACACAGGAGAGGTCAATTAGATTAGGATCCATTGGAAGTGGCACATAGGCACTTGCAGTCACTTCTGCTCTCAATGGATTTTTTGCTTTTTGATATTTTTTCAGAATAGAACTGACAAAGCTGCTGTTTAAGGCTCTCCAAGTGATGGCTGACAGTAGGTTACATATCATGTTTTGGAAGGCTGTCATTAAAAGCATCATCCCACAAAGAAAATACTTCAAAATGGCCACTTTCCACACTAGTGTGCCATAAGGACTACTTCTTGATCCAACTTTCAATATTGTCTACGGATGAAAATCTGTAAATTCTGGTCTTTGTAGGGAGGAGGTGCTTAGTGCTTTTTTCCATTCAAATGTCTGCTAGGTAAGCTAACATAGCAAGCCACTTGGTATCTAAAAATGTTTCAGCCAGCAGAGTATCTGACAGAAAAACATTGTACTGCCTCCCTCAGCTGAAACAAATGGTTGGCCACCTTTCCCCGTTACAACCAGTGATGGTTTGTGTGTTATAGTAACAGATGGTGCTCCTAACTTCTCACACACCACTCTATACAGGCGTGCACTTTTTGAATTGCTCTTAGTGAAGTTGAGCGTGCAACCAACTTCATCAAGAATTTGTTTTAGAGCAGGTGTATTATTATTATTATTTCTCTTACGTCCTAGAGGATGCTGGGGACTCCGTAAGGACCATGGGGTATAGACGGGCTCCGCAGGAGATAGGGCACCTAAAAAGAACTTTGACTATGGGTGTGCACTGGCTCCTCCCTCTATGCCCCTCCTCCAGACCTCAGTTAGATCTTGTGCCCAGAGGAGAATGGGTGCACTGCAGAGAGCTCTCCAGAGTTTTCTGTTAAAGAAGAATTTTGTTAGGTTTTTTATTTTCAGGGAGTCCTGTTGGCAACAGGCTCCCTGCATCGTGGGACCGAGAAGAGAGAAGCAGAGCTGGCTTGTGAAGTTGGGCACTGCTTCTAAGGCTACTGGACACCATTAGCTCCAGAGGATGTCGGAACACAGGTCTCACCTGGGGTTCGTCCCGGAGCCGCGCCGCCGTCCTCCTCACAGATGCCGAAGATAGAAGCCGGATAGAGAAGGCAGAAGACATCTTAGGCGGCAGAAGACATCAGATCTCCATGAGGTAAGGCGCGCAGCGGTAAGCTGCGCTCCATTGCTCCCAGTCACACACACACAGAGCAGCACTGAAGGGTGCAGGGCGCAGGGGGGGGCGCCCTGGGCATCAATAAACCTCACATTTGGGGCAAATATAGTTGGATTAGGCTGCGGAGGCAGTAAATCTATGTTCCCCCGCCATTTTTATTGAAAAAATCACTGGGACCGAAGCCCGCCGTCGGGTGGGCAGGGCTTGATCCTCAGCACTAACCAGCGCCATTTTCTCCACAGAAGCTGCATGAGGAAAACGCTGGCTTCCTGGTCTCTACCCTGCTGAACTTCACAGGCTGGAAAAAAGAGGAGGGGGCCACATTAGTGACGCAGTGAGTGGGAATTGGCATATTATTATATAGAAAAGCGCTATCTGGACATATTTTTCCAGTGTTTTTAGGCGCTGGTGTGTGCTGGCATACTCTCTCTCTGTCTCTCCTTAGGGCCTGGTTGGGGTTTTGTCCCCTTATAGGTTAATCCCTGTGTGTGTGTGTCGACATGTCTGAGGCGGAAAGGCTTCTCCAAGGAGGAGGTGGAGCAAATGAGTGGTGTGTCCCCGTCGGTTGTGCCGACTCCAGATTGGGTGGACTTGTGGCATATGTTGAATGCAAGTGTGGCATCTTTACATAAAAGGCTTGATAAGGCTGAATTAGGGGGGACATCAGGGGGTCAATCCTCGGATTGGACCGACTCACAGGGCCCGTCGGGGTCTCAAAAGCGTCCCTTAACACAAGACACTACTACCGACACGGATTCTGATTCCAGTGTCGACTATGACGAAGTAAAATTGCACCCTAGGGTGACTAAAACCATTCAGTGTATGATTGTGGCAATAAGGGATGTGTTGCATATTGTGGATGAACCCTCTGTCCCCGACACGAGGTTACACATGTTTAAGGAAAAGAAACAGATTATTAACTTTCCCACATCTCATGAATTAAATTAATTCTCTGGAAAAGCTTTGGAGACTCTGGATAAGAGACCGCAGATCCCCAAAAGAATTTATATGGCATACCCCTTCCCTAAGCAGGACAGGGAGATTTGGGAATCATCCCCCACTGTGGACAAGGCCCTGACGCGCTTGTCCAAGAAAGTGGCGCTACCGTCTCCTGACACAGCGGCCCTTAAGGACCCTGCAGATCGCAGGCAAGAAACTACCTTAAAGTGTATTTATTCTCATACGGGTGCTGTGCTAAGACCGACAATTGCGTCGGCATGGGTGTGTAGCGCAATTGCAGCTTGGACAGATGAGCTGACAGATCCATTTGATAATATGGATAAGGATACTATATTCCTAACTCTAGCCAATATTAAAGACGCAGTCTTATTTATGAGGGATACTCAAAGGGACATTGGATTGCTAGCTTCTAGGGCCAATGCCATGTCTGTCTCAGCGAGAAGATCCTTATGGACTCGCCAATGGACGGGTGATGCGGATTCCAAAAAACATATGGAAGTACTACCCTATAAGGGTGATGTATTGTTGGGGATGGGCTGACGGACCTGGTTTCCACAGCTACAGCAGGTAAATCAAATTTTTTACCATATATTCCCCAACAGCAAAAGAAAGTAACACCCTATCAGATGCAGTCCATTCGGTCGCACAAGTCCAAAAGAGGTCGGGGATCCTCTTTCCTTGCCAGAGGTAAGGGCAGAGGCAAGAGCGCACCTGCTTCGGCAGGTGCCCAGGAATAAAAATCCTCCCCGGCTGCTCCAAAACCCACAGCATGACGCTGGGGCTCCCCTGAGGGAGTCCGCACCGGTGGGGGCACGTCTTCGACTTTTCAGTCAGGCCTGGGTCAGTTCGGACCTGAACCCCTGGGTGTTGGAAATAGTTTCCCAGGGTTACAAATTGGAATTCGAGGAGGTGCCCCCGCGCCGATTTTTCAAATCGGCCCTACCAGCTTCCACATCGGAAAGGGATATAGTGTTAGCTGCAATTGAAACGCTGTGTATACAGCAAGTGATATTCAAGGTTCCCCTGCACCAGCAGGGAAGAGGTTACTACTCAACCCTATTTGTGGTCCCGAAACCGGACGGTTTGGTCAGACCTATTTTAAATCTGAAATCCCTAAACCTGTACATAAAAAGATTCAAATTGTAAATGGAATCTCTCAGAGCGATAATGGCCAACATGGAGGAGGGGGAGTTTATGGTGTCTCTGGACATAAAGGATGCGTACCTTCATGTCCCCATATATGCCCCCCATCAGGAATGCCTGAGATTCGCTGTACATGATTGTCATTACCAATTTCAGACGTTGCCGTTTGGACTCTCCACGGCCCCGAGGATTTTCACCAAGATAATGGCGGAAATGATGGTGGTACTGCGCAAGCAGGGTGTCACAATTATCCCATACTTGGACGATCTCCTGATAAAAGCGAGATCAAGGGAGAAATTGCTGAGCAGTGTGGCGCTCTCTCTGAGAGTGCTCCAGCAACACGGTTGGATTCTAAATCTACCGAAGTCACAGTTGATTCCGACAACTCGACTACCGTTCCTAGGTATGGTACTGGATACGGAACAAATAAAGGTCAATAGAGAAAGCCCAGGACATCCAGAATATGGTCAGAGACCTGCTAAAACCGAAAAGGGTGTCAGTTCACCAATGCACTCGAGTTCTGGGGAAAATGGTGGCGGCCTACGAGGCCATTCCCTTCGGAAGGTTCCATGCAAGGACTTTTCAATGGGACCTTCTGGACAAGTGGTCCGGGTCCCATCTGCACTTACATCGGAAAATAACTCTGTCCCCAGGGACCAGAGTGTCCCTCCTGTGGTGGTTGCAAAGTGCTCACCTCCTGGAGGGTCGCAGGTTCGGAATTCAGGATTGGATCCTGGTTACCACGGACGCGAGCCTCCGAGGTTGGGGAGCGGTCACACAGTGAAAAAAAAAAATTTCAGGTTCTTTGGTCAGACCAGGAGTCTTGTCTACACATCAATGTGTTGGAACTCAGGGCCATTTACAACGGCCTTCGACAAGCGGAGAGTTTTCTTCGAAACCTACCGGTTCTGATTCAATCAGACAATGTCACAGCAGTGGCTCATGTGAACCGCCAAGGCGGGACAAGAAGCAGAGTCGCGATGGCGGAAGCCATAAGGATCCTTCGCTGGGTGGAAAATCATGTAAGCGCTCTGTCGGCTGTCTTCATTCCGGGAGTGGACATCTGGGAAGCAGACTTCCTCAGCAGACACGATCTCCATCCAGGAGAGTGGGGTCTTCATCAAGAAGTCTTTGCAGACGTAACACGTCTTTGGGGAACTCCTCAAATAGACATGATGGCGTCACGCCTCAACAAAAAACTTCGGAGGTATTGCGCCAGGTCTCGGGACCCTCAGGCAGTAGCAGTAGACGCTCTGGTAACGCCGTGGGTGTTCAAATCGGTCTACGTGTTTTCCTCCTCTTCCTCTCATCACAAAAGTGTTGAGGATCATAAGACGAAGAAGAGTACAGACGATACTCGTTGTCCCAGACTGGCCTCGAAGGGCCTGGTACTCGGATCTACAAGAGATGCTCACAGGAGATCCCTGGCCTCTTCCTCTGAGGGAAGACCTGTTGCAGCAGGGGCCCTGTGTATTTCAAGACTTACCGCGGTTACGTTTGACGGCATGGCGGTTGAACGCCGAATCCTAGCGAAAAAGGGGATTCTGGAAGAGGTCATCCCTACTTTAATAAAGGCTAGGAAGGAGGTGACGATAAAACATTATCACCGTATCTGGCGAAAGTATGTGTCTTGGTGTGAGACCAAGAATGCACCTACGGAAGATTTTCATCTGGGTCGTCTTCTCCACTTTCTACAGACAGGAGTGGATATGGGCCTGAAATTAGGCTCTGTTAAGGTACAGATTTCGGCCCTCCCGATTTTCTTTCAGAAGGAATTGGCTTCTCTTCCAGAAGTCCAGACGTTTGTAAAGGGAGTACTGCACATCCAGCCCCCATTTGTGCCTCCAGTGGCACCATGTGACCTGAACGTGGTGTTGCAGTTCCTAAAATCACACTGGTTTGAACCACTTAACAAGGTGAGTTGAAATTTCTTACCTGGAAGGTGGTCAGGTTGTTGGCCTTAGCATCAGCAAGGCGAGTGTCAGAATTGGCGGCTTTGTCACACAAGAGCCCCTACTTGATTTTTCATGTGGATCGAGCTGAATTGAGGACACGTCCGCAATTTTTGCCTAAAGTGGTTTCTTCGTTCCATATGAATCAACCTATTGTGGTGCCTGTGGCTACAAGTGACCGAGCGGCGACTTGGTCGGGGTCAAACACTTTTGCTAAATTCTACAAGTTTGATACACTGGCTGATGAGGACCTAGCGTTTGCTCAGTCGGTGCTGCAGAGTCATACGCACTCTCCCGCCCGATTGGATGCTTACGGAGTCCCCAGCATCCTCTAGGACGTAAGAGAAAATAAGATTTTAAACCTACCGGTAAATCTATTTCTCCTAGTCCGTAGAGGATGCTGGGCGCCCGTCCCAGTGCGGGAACTCTGCAAGACTTGTATATAGTTGTTGCTTACATAAGGGTTATGTTACAGTTGACATCGGTATTGGACCGTTACTGTTGTTTTGTTCATACTGTTAACTGGTTATGTATGTTCCAGGTTACATGGTATGATTGGTGTGGGCTGGTATGAATCTTACCCTTGGATTGCTAAATCCTGCCTTGTATTGTCCATCTCCTCTGGGCACAGTTCTCTAACTGAGGTCTGGATGAGGGGCATAGAGGGAGGAGCCAGTGCACACCCATAGTCAAAGTTCTTTTTAGGTGCCCTATCTCCTGCGGAGCCCGTCTATACCCCATGGTCCTTACGGAGTCCCCAGCATCCTCTACGGACTAGGAGAAATAGATTTACCGGTAGGTTTAAAATCTTATTTTTTTTTTTGCATCTAGGGTTTGTCTGTGTTTAATGCAGTGACTCCAGACTGCTTGAAGTGCTACGGCCTGTACTGTGGTTACTAGCCTGCTGTTCTTTCCAGTCCTTTCCCGAGGACTGTCATGGCAAATTCCTACACAGCGCAGCCGTTTCAAACCAACATCAGTGATAAAGGCATCCAAAAGTGCAAAAAGCACCCCCCCATATACCGTTGTGGTAGTGGCATGCAGAGCAGAAATTCCTTATGCAACTTTCTGTTATTCTCAAATGTAGGTCAGTATCTGAGCAACCCCAACATGTCGTTCCATCAGTCTGAATGGCAAAAGCAGCAGTTTGCTTACTCTTGGTGATGTCTTGCTCTGCCATGCCTCTTGCCATACTGTGAATCTGCCAAGCAAATAGTGTCATTAGATAGATAGGGGAATAAAAATCAAATCCTGTAGCAGGACATTATCAAAGCATAACCGAAAAAAATTATTTGGCACTAGGTAGAAACACGCTTTCTCCAGTGTTGTTTAGGCTACGTGATTTGGCTATTCAGTACGTTACCACAAATTAGGTCTGAATTGCTTTCTCATTAACTGTAACTGATGTTTTCAGCGCGGTTTCTGGCCCTATAGTTCCCTCAAATTCTGTTTAAAATAATCAAGCGGTTTTGTTTGAAGAGAACTATGTTTTCTCTGTAGGCTCTTGATCATTTTGGACTGTTTTTTTTTTTTTTTTTTAAGCTCTCGTTAGCAAGATCTCCACTACACACTGCGGGCAGTGTATTTCTACTGAACCAGACAACTTAAAACCATTTTCCTGGTTTCTTGTCTTTTTAATTGCTATTTGAATCTGTGCTGGCAGCACACTTCTTTTGCTGTAACTGGAAACCAACTCGCCATCGGTGCTCCACTTTCCACCACTTTGAAGAACACTGTTCATTTCACTCCGGATGTGCAATGTTCATTTCACCTCCGTAATTAATGGTCTTTATTTCACTGTTTTTTTTTTTTTTTATGCCCTTCGCCACTGATACAGAATGGTCCTCCGTTATCTTGACTGGCTGAGGCGTTAGTCACGGTCGGGCATACGCAGCGTACCGGGTCACAGGGAGGCGTGTTTAGTCACAGAGAGGCACGGAGGCGCACAGAGCGTTTGACGTTACCTTTACGTGTAATACCTGCGATCATCCACCAGATGTCACTTTTTACAATCACCACTGCGCATGCGTGTGGTCTCCCGTAAAATAAAATACTGAAATATATAGTAAGAACTACTTTACTAATGCGTCTCATTTTGCCGCATACAGTAAATACAGCGTCTCATTACGCTACATTATTTCATACAGTATATACAGTACAGATGCAAATAGTACAGCATATATGATCCATTTTCAGTACATTAGGAATATGTAAGCGTCCAAGTCCCGCAGACAAAGCAACATAAAACCAGTAGTGTACACTGACGCAAATGGAGATGTTAGAAGTACATTGTTGCCTATTGATTCAGTTTCCCTTGGTTTTGATTATGCCTTTTCTTTGAACACGGTATTTTCCACTGCCTCGCCCTACCTCCATCCCACAAAAAAAAAAAAATAAGTTGGCACTTTAGGACTCAAACCCGGGACTCTCAGCGTGGGAGGTGGTAGCCTTCATCGCCAGCCCACGACGTTTCATGAGAGATTCACAAGTTCATGTGTAAAAGTTCTGCAAAGAGCGACCCCTCTCCATTGGTGTTGGTTTTTATGCCTTAGGGGACTCGGACGCTCATACTTGCATTTAAAAAGCAAAGTATTTTCCACCCCCTACCCCTACCCCCATCACCCTTCCTCCCTGGGAGCCTGCAGTAGACAGCGAGAGAATTCAGGTCATGTGCAATACACAAACGCCGACGATCTACAGTTCTGTGTTGCTCAGTTAGTTGCGTCAGAATACACTAATTTATACTCATTACCGCTGTGTATTTGCATTTTGCGTAAAGAATCGCTCCTGCAGATTTACTCTGATTTATGTGAAACCTGTGTGCACCCTTCCACTGAATGTATTACAAAGAAAAAAAAATAATATTAAAGTGAATGTCATGGGAACACACACAAAAAAAAAATGGCACTTTAGGACTCGAACCCGGGACGATCAGCGTGGGAGGTGGGAGCCTTCATCACTAGCCCACGACGCTTCTTGAAAGATTCACAATTTCATGTGTAAAAGTACTGCAAGGAGCGACCCCTCCCCATTGGTATTGGTTTATGCCTTAGGGGACTCGGACTCTCATACATGTATTTCAAAAGCACGGTTTTTATGCTTTGTACATACTTCCTTTTACACTATTAGTTGCATCTGCATACACAATCTTGTGTCTGCATACACAAGTGTTTTAACATGTTCGTTTGTGTTTGTATTAACTGTTTATTTATTTTGAAAACTCTCACTGTCTGACCATTGGTCACCATCTATTAACATTACAGTCATCACTGACCATTTGCCAGAGCTGTAGATCAATCCTCCGCTATACGATCTAAAGTACTGGATTAGTGGATCATTAGCCGCCCAGTGGTGGAGATGTGTAATGCATGCTGAGTATCTAGTATCGCCTCAACGCGCCTGTCCGTGATTAAACTCAGCAAGCTAAGCTATCGTCTTAGCGTGACTAAACATCCGTCTAGGTGCAGAAACAGTCAAGATAACGGAGGACCCATCTGTATATATGTTATGCCCATCACATCCCTGTCCTTTTATATATTATGCATATAATCCCACTTCTATTTTTTTGTGCCTATCACCCTCTGTTGCCTATCCTTTTCCTTATTTTTGCCCACCATTTCATTTAGTGTATATATTTATGCTCATCATCCCACTTGTCTATCTTTCTTATATATTTCTATGACCATCAACTCCCTTGCCCATTTTGTTCCTTTTATATTATTAAACCCATAATGTCCTTGTCCCCATCATCCCACTTATATTTTTATGACCATCACTCCCTCATTTCACTTACAGTACAACAAATGCTCCTTTTTATTTGATTGATAAGATGGTGCTGACTGGCTTGTTGGTCCCCACTGGGTGCTGCCGTGTCGCAGGTACAACTGGTACATACACACACTGCTCTTCGTAGACCATCACTTAACGTCAGGATATCTCTCCACTCACAGTGCAGGAGGAGGAGCTGCTGGCATACCGCTAGCAAATGATACACTGCAGCGGTCACCCAGCATTTCTGCTTGCAACGGTGGGTGATTCTGCCCACTGCACTTGTGACTACATGCTGAGAAGGTCCCCTTGCAATAATAGTAATGGAAGCTTAGCTACCGTATATATGTGATATCATCTAAGTTTATGTTTTTTAATAGTACTTTTTGGAAATAAGTGCATCAGATATTACAATACATAAAGCACCAGCCAGCAGAGGGTGCTCACAGCATCGAGCAACCACTCTACCAGTCCACTCTGCCTTGACCCCAGTCCACTCTACACTAGAGGCCAACCTTATAGACATACAGCCTTTACTTCTCCTCCTCTGAGTCTGCCAAACAGTAAGTGAGATGCCATGTGGGGATGGGCAGTCGCACAATGTGCTGCTGCTTACCTACAGTAGTAGGGTCAGTCCGCCAATGAGTTCTCACTTACCCACTTCCTGGTAACTTCAGAAATCTGCCCTGCTGTACAACATTCCTTTCGAGAACAGTAAACAGCATACACTTAACATATAACGCTGTAAAATCTAATATAACTAGGAGTGTAAGTGAATATAATACAGAATTTCCACCAATTTCAGCAACACTGCAACTAATCTGATGATCTGCTGAGCCCCACTGTTGCCTACTAAGCACTGGTGCCCTATGCTGCAGCCTGGTCCACCTATTGATGGATGAGGTACTGTAGACAGTACTAGTATAAGGTCTCTGTGATGATATGTTAATTACTACTGACTGAACATAATGTATTGAGGGTTCCAGCCATCATATACAGTACAAAGTGTGGAGCAAAATATGCCAGACAGTCTTAGTGTAATGAACTTGGTAACTGCAGAGCATATTAAGCTCAGCACTCTAGATATAATATGTGGAAGTATATTTCAGCTCTAAGATACAGGTGGATTGCTTGCTTTGTTGTCACTTTGGGCATATTGAGAGCGAAATAAAAAATCCAACAAAGCACTTTGTCATCTGTATACATATCATCAGGACTGACCCTTTTTAGTAGGGAAGTACATATAGAAGCAGAGAAGACATGAATAGGGTTTGTTTTTCCGCTAATAGTTATATGTAGAACATATTTAATAATGGCTGCTATGCCTTCTGAAATGGTCTTTATTTTTTGGGTTACACATTGAGGTATGCAGTGTAAACATGAACCATTCAGAATCCTGTGCTAGTGAGGCATGCATATCAGAAATTGTGTTTTGTAAAGTATAAATAATTGGCTTGTCCTTTTTGCATATCTATCAACCATCCCTATTATGGTTGGCTGGTCCAGTTATGTTGGAGCCTGTATCAGCGTTCCACCCACGATGTCTTGCAGGGGAGAAAGTTTGTTAGGTCACCGTGGGAGAGAGGCAGGGAGAGAGAAGTCCTGAGGGAGATGTGCAGGGAGAGAGGCATATAGGAAGAGGGGGAGACTGTACATGTACCCATGCACATCATGTTTTTATGCATTTTCTGTGCTAGCTACCCAGAGAATTACTGGTCTGCAAAACTAGTACCAAAAAACACACACACACCCATATAGTTACCCTCTTTTTCCTGCTAATCCATCAATGCCCTTTTATACTTAGGACAAAATGTTTTTGCGTTTTATTTCATATCCAAAACATACCCACTCCCTGCAAATGAATGCTGCCAACATAATCCCATTTGTCAGAACTCCTTCATGCTCTTTGATGGTTTAGAATGCTAATAATGGGGAAAATGCAATAGCCTATGTGGCATATCTCGCAGACCATTACATTTACCCCAGTCTCACTAAATGTGAAATGCTGAACTTCCACACTGCAGATTTCTCTAACGTCCTAGTGGATGCTGGGAACTCCGTAAGGACCATGGGGAACAGCGGGCTCCGAAGGAGGCTGGGCACTCTAGAAAGATCTTAGACTACCTGGTGTGCACTGGCTCCTCCCACTATGACCCTCCTCCAAGCCTCAGTTAGATTTCGTGCCCGGCCGAGGTTGGATGCACACTAGGGGCTCTCCTGAGCTCTTAGAAAGTTATAGTCTTAGAATTTGTTCTTTTCAGCGAGACCTGCTGGCAACAGGCTCACTGCAGCGAGGGACTAAGGGGAGAAGAAGCGAACTCGCCTGCTTGCAGCCGGATTGGGCTTCTTAGGCTACTGGACACCATTAGCTCCAGAGGGATCGACCGCAGGCCCAGCCTTGATGATCGGTCCCGGAGCCGCGCCGCCGTCCCCCTTACAGAGCCAGAAGCAAGAAGATGGTCCGGAAAATCGGCGGCATGAAGACTCAGTCTTCACCAAGGTAGCGCACAGCACTGCAGCTGTGCGCCATTGCTCCTCTCACACACTTCATACTCCGGTCACTGAGGGTGCAGGGCGCTGGGGGGGGGGGGGGGGGGCGCCCTGAGGCAGCAATAAAAACACCTTGGCTGGCAAAAATACCTCAATATATAGCCCCAGGGGCTATATATGAGGTAAATACCCCTGCCAGAAGTCCATAAAAAACGGGAGAATAGGCCGCGAAAAAGGGGCGGAGCCTATCTCCTCAGCACACTGGCGCCATTTTCCCTCACAGCTCCGTTGGAGGGAAGCTCCCTGGCTCTCCCCTGCAGTCTACAAGGGTTAAAAAAAGAGAGAGGGGGCACTAAATTTAGGCGCAGTATACATTATATATATAGATATAAAGCTATAGGGGACATAACTCAGTTAGTCCCTGCAGTATATAGCGCTCTGGTGTGTGCTGGCATACTCTCACTCTGTCCCCCCAAAGGGCTTTTGTGGGTCCTGTCCTCGTTTAGAGCATTCCCTGTGTGTCTGCGGTGTGTCGGTACGGCTGTGTCGACATGTTGAATGAGGAGGCTTATATGGTGACGGAACAGAGGCCGATATATGTGATGTCGCCCCCTGTGGGGCCGACACCAGAGTGGATAGAGAGGTAAAAGGTATTAACCGACAGTGTCAACTCCTTACATAAAAGGGTGGATGACGTAACAGCTGTGGGACAGCCGGCTTCGCAGCCCGCGCCTGCCCAGGCGTCTCAAAGGCCATCAGGGGCTCAAAAACGCCCGCTCTCTCAGATGGCAGACACAGATGTCGACACGGAGTCTGACTCCAGTGTCGACAAGGTGGAGACATATACACAATCCAATCCGTGACTTGATCCCGGCAATAAAAAATGTGTTATACATTTCTGACTTTAACCTCTATAAATGGGTTTTAGGTTTGGGGAGAAAAAACAGGCAGTGTTTTGTTCCCCCATCAGATGAATAAATGAAGTGTGTGAAAAGCGTGGGTTCCCCCGTTAAGAAACTGGTAATTTATAAAAAGTTACTGATGGCGTACCCTTTCCCGCCAGGAGGATAAGTTACGCTGGGAGATATCCCCTAGGGTGGATAAGGCGCTCACACGTTTGTCAAAAAAGGTGGCACTGCCGTCTTAGGATACGGCCACTTTAATAGGTACCTGTTGATAAAAAAAACAGGAGGCTATCCTGAAGTCTGTATTTACACACTCAGGTACTAGACTGAGACCTGCAGATAGTGCTGCTGCAGCGTGGTTGGTGACCCTGTCAAACAGGGATAATAGTTGGCAAACATAAAAACATATTAAAGACGTTGTCTTATATATGGGGGATGCACAGAGGGATATTTTGCCGGCTGGCATCCAAAATAAATGTAATGTCCATTCTGTCAGGAGGGTATTAGAGACCTGTCACTGCACAGGTGATGCTGACTTAAAAAGCGCATAGAGAGCCTTATAAGAGTGAGGAATTATTTGGGGATGGTCTCTGGGACCTCGTATCCACAGCAACTGCTGGGAAGAAATAATTTTACCTCAGGTTTCCTCACAGAAAAAGGTACAGTCCTTTCGGCTTCAGAAAAGCAAGCGGGTCAAATGGCGCTTCCTTTCTGTACAGAGACAAGGGTAGAGGGAAAAAGCTGCACCAGTCAGCCTGTTCCCAGAATCAAGATTCTTCCCCCGCCTCCTGTGAGTACACACCATGACGCGGGTGCTCCACAGGTGTAGCCAGGTACGGTGGGGGGCCGCCTCAAAAATTTCAGCAATTAGTGGGCTCGCTCACAGGTGGATCCCTGTTTCTTCCAAGTAGTATTTCAGGGGTACAAGCTGGAATTAGAGATGTCTCCCCCCAGCCGTTTCCTAAAATATGCCTTGCTGACAACTCCCTCAAGCAGGGAGGCTGTGCTAGAGGCAATTAATAAGCGGTATTCCCAGCAGGTAATACTCAAGGTGCCCCTACTTCAACAAGGACGGGGTTACTATTCCACACGGGTTGGGGTACCGAAACCGCATGGTTCGGTGTGACCCATTTTATATTTAAAATCCTTGAACATAAAAAAATTCAAGTTCAAGATGGAATCGCTCAGGGCGGTTATTGCAAGCCTGGACGAGGGGGATTACATGGTATCCCGGGACATCAAGGATGCTTACCTGCATGTCCCCATTTACCATCCTCGCCAGGAGTACCTCGGATTTGTGGTACAGGATTACCATTACCAAGTCCAGACACTGCCGTTTGGACTGTACATGGCACCGAGGGTGTTTTATCAAGGTAATGGCCGAAATGATGATACTCCTTCAAAAAAAGGGAGTTGTAATTATCCCGTAATTGGACAATCTCGTTATAAGGGCGAGGTCCAAGGAGCAGTTGGTAGTCGGGGCAGCACTATTTTGGAAAGTGCTACAACAGCATAGGTGGATTCTAAACAGTCCAAAGTCACAGCTGGTTCCTATGACACGTCTACTGTTCCTGGGGATGGTTCTGGACATAAACCAGAAATAGTGTTTCTCCCGGAGGAGAAAGCCAAGGAGTTGTCATCTCTAGTCAGAGACCTCCTGAAACCAAAATAGGTAGCGGTGCATCATTGCACGCGAGTCCTGGGAAAAATGGTAGCTTCTTACGAAGCAATCCCATTAGGCAGGTTCCATACAAGAACTTTTCAGAGGGACCTGTTGGACAAGTGGTCCGGATCGCATCTTCCGATGCATAGGCTGATAACCCTGTCTCCAAGGACCAGGGTATCTCTACTGTGGTGGCTGCAGAGTGCCCATCTTCAAGAGGGCCGCAGGTTCGGCATACAGGACTAGGTCCTAGTGACCATGGATTCCAGCCTTTGAGGCTGGGGGGCAGTCACATAGGGAAGAAACTTCCAGGGACTTTGGTCAAGTCAGGTTATTTCCCTACACATAAATATTCTGGATCTGAGGGCCATTTACAATGCCCTGAGGCCAGCAAGGCCTCTGCTTCAAAACCAGCCGGTACTGATCCAATCAGACAACATCACGGCAGTCGCCCATGTAATCAACAGGGCGGCACAAAAAGCAGGATGGCGATGGCAGAAGCCACAAGGATTCTCCGATAGGCGGAAAATCATGTGTTAGCACTGTCAGCAGTGTTCATTCCCGGAGTGGACAACTGGGAAGCAGATCTTCTCAACAGACACGACCTCCACCCGGGAGAATGGGGACTGCCTCCAGAAGTCTTCCAATAGGATTGTACACCATTGGGAAAGGCCACAGGTGGACATGATGGCGTCCCGCCTTAACAAAAAGCTATAAAAGATATTGCTCCAGGTCAAGGGACCCTCAGGCGATAGCTATGGACGCTCTGGTAACACCGTGGGTGTACCAGTCGGTTTAGGTGTTCTCCCCTCTGCCTCTCATACCAAAGGTACTAAGAATAATAAGGCGAGGAGTAAGAACGATACTCGTGGATGGCCAAGAAGAGCTTGGTACCCAGAACTTCAAGAATTTATATCAGAGGACCAATGGCCTCTGCCACTCAGTCAGGACCTGCGGCAGCAGGGGCCCTGTCTGTTCCAAGACTTACCGCGGCTGCGTTTGACGGCATGGCGGTTGAACGCCGGATCCTGAAGGAAAAGGGTATTCCGGAGGAAGTAATTCCTACGCTTACTAAAGCCAGGAAAGAGGTTACAGCAACTCATTATCACCGCATATGGCGAAAATATGTTGCATGGTGTGAGGCCGAAAGGGCCCCAACAGAGGAATTTCAACTAGGTCGATTTCTGCATTTCCTGCAAGCAGGAGTGACTATGGGCCTTAAATTGGGTTCCATTAAGGTACAGATCTCGGCTCTGTCGATTTTCTTTCAAAAAAGAACTAGCTTCAGTACCTGAAGTTCAGACATTTATAAAAGGAGTGCTGCATAGTCAGCCCCCGTTTGTGCCTCCTGTGGCACCTTGGGATCTCAACGTGGTGTTGAGTTTTCTTAAAATCACTTTGGTTTGAACCATTAAAAACCGTGGATCTGAAATATCTCACATGGAAGGTGGTTATGTTATTTGCCTTGGCTTCTGCCAGGCGAGTATCAGAATTGGCGGCTTTGTCGTGTAAAAGCCCTTATTTGATTTTCCATATGGATAGGGCAGAATTGAGGACTCGTCCCCAGTTTCTCCCTAAGGTGGTGTCAGCGTTTCACCTGAACCAGCCTATTGTGGTGCCTGCGGCTACTAAGGATTTGGAGGACTCCAAGTTGCTAGACGTTGTCAGGGCCCTGAAAATATATGTTTCCAGGACGGCTGGAGTCAGAAAATCTGACTCGCTGTTTATCCTATATGCACCCAACAAGCTGGGTGCTCCTGCTTCTAAGCAGACTATTGCTCGTTGGATTTGTAGTACAATTCAGCTTGCACATACTGTGGCAGGCCTGCCACAGCCAAAATCTGTCAATGCCCATTCCACAAGGAAGGTGGGCTCATCTTGGGCGGCTGCCCGAGGGGTCTCGGCTTTACAACTTTGCCGAGCAGCTACTTGGTCAGGGGCAAACACGTTTGCAAAATTCTACAAATTTGATACCCTGGCTGAGGAGGACCTGGAGTTCTCTCATTCGGTGCTGCAGAGTCATCCGCACTCTCCCGCCCGTTTGGGAGCTTTGGTATAATCCCCATGGTCCTTACGGAGTTCCCAGCATCCACTAGGACGTTAGAGAAAATAAGAATTTACTCACCGGTAATTCTATTTCTCGTAGTCCGTAGTGGATGCTGGGCGCCCATCCCAAGTGCGGTTTATCTGCATTACTTGTACATAGTTATTGTTAACTAAATCGGGTTATTGTTGAGCCATCTGTTGAGAGGCTCTATTGTTTCATACTGTTAACTGTGTTTCATATCACGAGTTGTACGGTGTGATTGGTGTGGCTGGTATGAGTCTTACCCGGGATTCAATATCCTTCCTTATTGTGTACGCTCGTCCGGGCACAGTACCTAACTGAGGCTTGGAGGAGGGTCATAGTGGGAGGAGCCAGTGCACACCAGGTAGTCTAAGATCTTTCTAGAGTGCCCAGCCTCCTTCGGAGCCCGCTGTTCCCCATGGTCCTTACGGAGTTCCCAGCATCCACTACGGACTACGAGAAATAGAATTACCGGTGAGTAAATTCTTATTTTTTGCAACACCAAAAGCCGGCATATAAAATAAGGAGACGGCTGATTAATTCGATGACACTTGTATATCTATGTGTCTGAGTCTCAATGTAGCAGCCGCAGCTTGTATCAAATACAAGTTCTGTTCTGCTCCATTTACATACTCAGGATTAGGTTTAGGCTGCGGGAAGGGAGGGTAAGGTTAAGGGGGCTATTGGGGGGAAGGCAAGTATACTTACCGGGAAGCACACTATCGGGGTGCCGCTGTGGGTATTCTGACCACTGGCATTGCGACCCCATCCCATTCATAGCTGTGACAAGCTATTACAGACAGCAACTTTGTTCTGGGGACACATGTCCTGCGTTGGAGCTTCAGGTAGAATGTGCATGTTAAATGAAACAGTTAATGACATTTAGCTTACTGTTACACGTATTATCTGTTTACTAAAAAACTGACTTACGAGCTTGGGTATTTTTAATAATAAAATGAATGTAATGCCTTTTGTATCCTTCTGATTTACTCTGTAATGATTGTGTTCCTTCATTTTAACAGCTGGAGATAGTTGACTAGCCAAAATCTAATATCTCTTAATGTAATTTGAAAGTAATATAATTAAAATGAATTGAGTTATGTGAGGACTTGGGTGATTTTCTTATGAGAAAGCGTTTTGCCGTCTTATTGCTTTTTCATATCTCTTCTTTCTCTAACGTCCTAGTGGATGCTGGGAACTCCGTAAGGACCATGGGGAATAGCGGGCTCCGAAGGAGGCTGGGCACTCTAGAAAGATCTTAGACTACCTGGTGTGCACTGGCTCCTCCCACTATGACCCTCCTCCAAGCCTCAGTTAGATTTCGTGCCCGGCCGAGGTTGGATGCACACTAGGGGCTCTCCTGAGCTCTTAGAAAGTTATAGTCTTAGAATTTGTTATTTTCAGTGAGACCTGCTGGCAACAGGCTCACTGCAGCGAGGGACTAAGGGGAGAAGAAGCGAACTCGCCTGCTTGCAGCCGGATTGGGCTTCTTAGGCTACTGGACACCATTAGCTCCAGAGGGATCGACCGCAGGCCCAGCCTTGATGTTCGGTCCCGGAGCCGCGCCGCCGTCCCCCTTACAGAGCCAGAAGCAAGAAGATGGTCCGGAAAATCGGCGGCATGAAGACTCTGTCTTCACCAAGGTAGCGCACAGCACTGCAGCTGTGCGCCATTGCTCCTCTCACACACTTCACACTCCGGTCACTGAGGGTGCAGGGCGCTGGGGGGGGCGCCCTGAGGCAGCAATAAAAACACCTTGGCTGGCTAAAATACCTCAATATATGGCCCCAGGGGCTATATATGAGGTAAATACCCCTGCCAGAATTCCATAAAAAACGGGAGAATAGGCCGCGAAAAAGGGGCGGAGCCTATCTCCTCAGCACACTGGCGCCATTTTTCCCTCACAGCTCGGCTGGAGGGAAGCTCCCTGGCTCTTCCCTGCAATTCTACAGTACAGTAAGAGGGAAAAGAGAGGGGGGGGCATTAAAATTGGCACTGTATACAGTATATTATATAAAAGCTATTAGGGACATAACTCAGTTAGTCCCTGTATATATATAGCGCTCTGGTGTGTGCTGGCATACTCTTACTCTGTCCCCCCAAAGGGCTTTTGTGCGTCCTGTCCTCGTTTAGAGCATTCCCTGTGTGTCTGCGGTGTGTCGGTACGGCTGTGTCGACATGTTGAATGAGGAGGCTTATATGGTGACAGAACAGAGTCCGATATATGTGATGTCGCCCCCTGTGGGGCCGACACCAGGGTGGATGGATAGGTGAAAGGTATTAACCGACAGTGTCAACTCCTTACATAAAAGGGTGGATGACGTAACAGCTGTGGGACAGCCGGCTTCGCAGCCCGCGCCTGCCCAGGCGTCTCAAAGGCCATCAGGGGCTCAAAAACGCCCGCTCTCTCAGATGGCAGACACAGATGTCGACACGGAGTCTGACTCCAGTGTCGACAAGGTGGAGACATATACACAATCCACTAGGAACATCCGTGACGTGATCCCGGCAATAAAAAATGTGTTATACATTTCTGACTTTAACCCAAGCACCTCTAAAAATGGGTTTTAGGTTTGGGGAGAAAAAACAGGCAGTGTTTTGTTCCCCCATCAGATGAATAAATGAAGTGTGTGAAAGCGTGGGTTCCCCCGTTAAGAAACTGGTAATTTATAAAAAGTTACTGATGGCGTACCCTTTCCCGCCAGGTGGATAAGTTACGCTGGGAGATATCCCCTAGGGTGGATAAGGCGCTCACACGTTTGTCAAAAAAGGTGGCACTGCCGTCTTAGGATACGGCCACTTTAATAGGTACCTGTTGATAAAAAACAGGAGGCTATCCTGAAGTCTGTATTTACACACTCAGGTACTAGACTGAGACCTGCAGATAGTGGTGCTGCAGCGTGGTCGGTGACCCTGTCAAACAGGGATACTAGTTGGCAAACATAAAAACATATTAAAGACGTCGTCTTATATATGGGGGATGCACAGAGGGATATTTTGCCGGCTGGCATCCAAAATAAATGTAATGTCCATTCTGTCAGGAGGGTATTAGAGACCTGTCACTGGACAGGTGATGCTGACTTAAAAAGCGCATAGAGAGCCTTATAAGGGTGAGGAATTATTTGGGGATGGTCTCTGGGACCTCGTATCCACAGCAACTGCTGGGAAGAAATAATTTTACCTTAGGTTTCCTCACAGACAAAGGTACAGTCCTTTCGGCTTCAGAAAAGCAAGCGGGTCAAATGGCGCTTCCTTTCTGTACAGAGACAAGGGTAGAGGGAAAAAAGCTGCACCAGTCAGCCTGTTCCCAGAATCAAGATTCTTCCCCCGCCTCCTGTGAGGCCACACCATGACGCGGGTGCTCCACAGGTGTAGCCAGGTACGGTGGGGGGCCGTCTCAAAAATTTCAGCAATTAGTGGGCTCGCTCACAGGTGGATCCCTGTTTCTTTCAAGTAGTATTTCAGGGGTACAAGCTGGAATTCGAGATGTCTCCCCCCAGCCGTTTCCTAAAATATGCCTTGCTGACAACTCCCTCAGGCAGGGAGGCTGTGCTAGAGGCAATTAATAAGCGGTATTCCCAGCAGGTAATACTCAAGGTGCCCCTACTTCAACAAGGACGGGGTTACTATTCCACACGGGTTGGGGTACCGAAACCGCATGGTTCGGTGTGACCCATTTTATATTTAAAATCCTTGAACACAAAAATTCAAGTTCAAGATGGAATCGCTCAGGGCGGTTATTCCAAGCCTGGACGAGGGGGATTACATGGTATCCTGGGACATCAAGGATGCTTACCTGCATGTCCCCATTTACCATCCTCACCAGGAGTACCTCAGATTTGTGGTACAGGATTACCATTACCAAGTCCAGACACTGCCGTTTGGACTGTACATGGCACCGAGGGTGTTTTATCAAGGTAATGGCCGAAATGTTGATACTCCTTCAAAAAAAGGGAGTTGTAATTATCCCGTACTTGGACAATCTCGTTATAAGGGCGAGGTCCAAGGAGCAGTTGGTAGTCGGGGTAGCACTATTTTGGAAAGTGCTACAACAGCATGGTTGGATTCTAAACAGTCCAAAGTCACAGCTGGTTCCTATGACACGTCTACTGTTCCTGGGGATGGTTCTGGACATAAACCAGAAATAGTGTTTCTCCCGGAGGAGAAAGCCAAGGAGTTGTCATCTCTAGTCAGAGACCTCCTGAAACCAAAATAGGTAGCGGTGCATCATTGCACGCGAGTCCTGGGAAAAATGGTAGCTTCCTACGAAGCAATCCCATTAGGCAGGTTCCATACAAGAACTTTTCAGAGGGACCTGTTGGACAAGTGGTCTGGATCGCATCTTCCGATGCATAGGCTGATAACCCTGTCTCCAAGGACCGGGGTATCTCTACTGTGGTGGCTGCAGAGTGCCCATCTTCAAGAGGGCCGCAGGTTCGGCATACAGGACTAGGTCCTAGTGACCATGGATTCCAGCCTTTGAGGCTGGGAGGCAGTCACACAGGGAAGAAATTTCCAGGGACTTTGGTCAAGTCAGGTTATTTCCCTACACATAAATATTCTGGACCTGAGGGCCATTTACAATGCCCTGAGGCCGGCAAGGCCTCTGCTTCAAAACCAGCCGGTACTGATCCAATCAGACAACATCACGGCAGTCGCCCATGTAAACCAACAGGGCGGCACAAGAAGCAGGATGGCGATGGCAGAAGCCACAAGGATTCTCCGATAGGCGGAAAATCATGTGTTAGCACTGTCAGCAGTGTTCATTCCCGGAGTGGACAACTGGGAAGCAGATCTTCTCAACAGACACGACCTCCACCCGGGAGAATGGGGACTTCCTCCAGAAGTCTTCCAATAGGATTGTACACCATTGGGAAAGGCCACAGGTGGACATGATGGCGTCCCGCCTCAACAAAAAGCTATAAAAGATATTGCACCGGGTCAAGGGACCCTCAGGCGATAGCTATGGACGCTCTGGTAACACCGTGGGTGTACCAGTCGGTTTATGTGTTCTCCCCTCTGCCTCTCATACCAAAGGCACTGAGAATAATAAGAAGGCGAGGAGTAAGAACGATACTCGTGGATGGTCAAGAAGAGCTTGGTACCCAGAACTTCAAGAATTTATATCAGAGGACCCATGGCCTCTGCCACTCAGACAGGACCTGCGGCAGCAGGGGCCCTGTCTGTTCCAAGACTTACCGCGGCGGCGTTTGTCGGCATGGCGGTTGAACGCCGGATCCTGAAGGAAAAGGGCATTCCGGAGGAAGTCATTCCTACGCTTACTAAAGCCAGGAAAGAGGTTACAGCAACTCATTATCACCGCATATGGCGAAAATATGTTGCATGGTGTGAGGCCGAAAGGGCCCCAACAGAGGAATTTCAACTAGGTCGATTTCTGCATTTCCTGCAAGCAGGAGTGACTATGGGCCTTAAATTGGGTTCCATTAAGGTACAGATCTCGGCTCTGTCGATTTTCTTTCAAAAAGAACTAGCTTCAGTACCTGAAGTTCAGACATTTATAAAAGGAGTGCTGCATAGTCAGCCCCCGTTTGTGCCTCCTGTGGCACCTTGGGATCTCAACGTGGTGTTGAGTTTCTTAAAATCACATTGGTTTGAACCACTAAAAACCGTGGATCTGAAATATCTCACGTGGAAGGTGGTTATGTTATTGGCCTTGGCTTCTGCCAGGCGAGTATCAAAGTTGGCGGCTTTGTCTTGTAAAAGCCCTTATTTGATTTTCCATATGGATAGGGCAGAATTGAGGACTCGTCCCCAGTTTCTCCCAAAGGTGGTGTCAGCGTTTCACCTGAACCAGCCTATTGTGGTGCCTAGGCTACTAGGGACTTGGAGGACTCCAAGTTGCTAGACGTTGTCAGGGCACTGAAAATATATGTTTCCAGAACGGCTAGAGTCAGAAAATCTGACTCGCTGTTTATCCTATATGCACCTAACAAGCTGGGTGCTCCTGCTTCTAAGCAGACTATTGCTCGTTGGATTTGTAGTACAATTCAGCTTGCACATACTGTGGCAGGCCTGCCACAGCCAAAATCTGTCAATGCCCATTCCACAAGGAAGGTGGGCTCATCTTGGGCGGCTGCCCGAGAGGTCTCGGCTTTACAACTTTGCCGAGCAGCTACTTGGTCAGGGGCAAACACGTTTGCAAAATTCTACAAATTTGATACCCTGGCTGAGGAGGACCTGGAGTTCTCTCATTCGGTGCTGCAGAGTCATCCGCACTCTCCCGCCCGTTTGGGAGCTTTGGTATAATCCCCATGGTCCTTACGGAGTTCCCAGCATCCACTAGGACGTTAGAGAAAATAAGAATTTACTCACCGGTAATTCTATTTCTCGTAGTCCGTAGTGGATGCTGGGCGCCCATCCCAAGTGCGGTTTATCTGCAATACTTGTACATAGTTATTGTTAACTAAATCGGGTTATTGTTGAGCCATCTGTTGAGAGGCTCTATTGTTTCATACTGTTAACTGTGTTTCATATCACGAGTTGTACGGTGTGATTGGTGTGGCTGGTATGAGTCTTACCCGGGATTCAAAATCCTTCCTTATTGTGTACGCTCGTCCGGGCACAGTACCTAACTGAGGCTTGGAGGAGGGTCATAGTGGGAGGAGCCAGTGCACACCAGGTAGTCTAAGATCTTTCTAGAGTGCCCAGCCTCCTTCGGAGCCCGCTATTCCCCATGGTCCTTACGGAGTTCCCAGCATCCACTACGGACTACGAGAAATAGAATTACCGGTGAGTAAATTCTTATTTTTTTCATTTGAATGTTTTATTGAATGTTAGCTATTCCTTCTATCACCCTTTTCACAGGTGATGTCCCACAGGACTCTTTTACTACAAACTGAATATTAATATATATTAAAGGTTCCCTGCCCATGGAAATAGTTGTATTACTAGATTATTATTATTTTTTTTTGGGGGGGGGGGGGGGGGGTCTCCCTGTTACTGCAGTTTATATAGAGTTGAAATGTAGAATAAATTAAATTAGGAGATAAGTTAAAGCAGGACTTGACAATTCCCGGGTGCCAGGTCACAATGGTCCTTAGATTTTTTTTTTGCTGCCCGGTGACTATTTTGTGTTGGGAGGAAGGAAGATCCTCGGTATCCCCAGCGGAGATTCGTGGGTGTGCCTGTATTGCGGCTGCCATTTCATATTGAGTGTCCATCCTGGCCTGTGCTGACTGCTGTGCCTGTTTATCTCAACCTGTGCTGATTTTCTCTGTCTGTCTCAGCCTGCACTGTCTGCTGCATTCAAACTCCGCTAAGAGAGACTGTGTGTGGCCGGGATTAGAGGGGGTAGTGGTGTGGCCACGGGGGTGAGGTGGGGGTATTGTTTGCCTGCAGAGTGGCTATCGAGTGGTAGTTTAACCTGGGGGTAGCCCTTAGCTTTGTGGCCATGGGGGTTAGTTGCTTATTAATGTGTTTTGGGGGGGGTTGTCATTGCGGTCCCAGTGGGGTATCTACACAGCAATGTGGCTGGGGAGGAGGGGGGGGGGGTTGCTCAGTAATTTAGTGGGGGGTCTGGCTCCTACACTTTGATACTGGCCCCTAGATTTTTAGAAAAAATTGTCAAACCCTGAGTTACAGTTTAGAGATAATACTTTTGTTGCAATGGCCTACTCTTAATATATAGTTACTGATGGAAGTGTGGTTTGTATTATACATTCAGAGTGCATTGTGTATCTGGTTTGTGTTGCTCACTTTAAAGTAGTGCTTAATGACCTCTATGAAATGAAATCATTAATTCAAATATGTGGAAAGACATAAGTAAGAGAAAAGAGAATACATTTTGTGTTAAGAGAATCTGCTCTATCCTCTATGCATAATATCTTCTATGTCCTGGATGATTCCTTCCTTTACAATATTGGCCTCTTACTGATGGGTGGGCACATCTTAGTACTTGTATTAAAAATACTACAGAGCCTTGTGTCTTGGTCATCAGTAAATTTAAACATAGGGTTTATTATTCACCACTAGGTTTTTTTTTTTTACTAGGTACTGCTGACTGGGGTGGGGGAGGGGCGGCGGAAACGGGGCGGTTTGCAGCTCTACTGGGAGTGAGATGGGAAGGTGTGGTAAGAGGCAAAGAAAACAAAAATCCTGCAATGCCAGTCTCAATATCCCGTGACCTGGCGAATAACTTAACCAAAATACTAGATACACTACTCAAATTAAATAGTGTGTACTAGATCCCTATATGCCCTTGACGGTGGTGAATTATCACCAGTGGGGGGAATATAACAGTATAACATAACAAAATAGTATGCTGCTGATGGGGGGCGGAGGGGGGGGGTTAAAACATAGTTCACAATGTAGGAGGAGGTTGGGGTTGGGTGGAGTGCAAAAATGGGGCTTTTTTAAAAAGGGGGAAGTTTTTGTATAAATATACAGTAGACGTTTTTATTTTTAACTAGTAATGGGTAGTACACCATATATATATATACATATATATATCTATATATCTATATATATATATATATATATATATATCTATATATATCTATATATCTATATATATATATATATATATATATATATATATATATATATGTGTGTGTATGTGTATACACACACATACATATATACAGGTTGAGTATCCCATATCCAAATATTCCGAAATACGGAATTTTTTGAGTGAGATAGTGAAACCTTTTGTTTTCTGACGGCTCAATGTACACAAACTTTGTTTAATACACAAAGTTATTAAAAATATTGTATTAAATGACCTTCAGGCTGTGTGTATAAGGTGTATATGAAACATAAATGAATTGTGTGTATGTACCCAAACTTTGTTTAATGCACAAAGTTATTAAAAATATTAGCTAAAATGACCTTTCGGCTGTGTGTATAAGGTGTATATGGAACATAAATGTATTCTGTGCTTAGACTTAGGTCCCATCACCATGATATCTCATTATGGTATGCAATTATTCCAAACTACGGAAAAATCCGATATCCATAATACTTCCGGTCCCAAGCATTTTGGATAAGGGATACTCAACCTGTATATAAAAAATATTATTAAAAATACGTTTTAACCTTTATAAATTAAATGTTGTGGAGCTTGAGGTTCTTAAATAAAAGTCTAATTACTAGATTGATGTCTGTGATCTTAAGAATCACTGTTCTTGTTTTTATTCAGAGGGATGTGATGACTCAAGCTACCAAGAGAAATGTATCCTAAAATAAGTATTTAAAATACGTTTGTCATTTGACTATGTTGTTTCAGTTTGTCCATAAAGGATGAGGCGCTTCTACATTTTTAGAGCCTGATAAAGCCTTTCTGCTGCAATTTTTTTTTTTTACAGTTTTGAGTATCCCTTATCCGACTATCCATTATATGAATTATTCTGAAAACTGTAGTTTCTCTGACGTCCTAAGTGGATGCTGGGGACTCCGTCAGGACCATGGGGATTAGCGGCTCCGCAGTAGACAGGGCACAAAACTAAAGCTTTAGGATCAGGTGGTGTGTACTGGCTCCTCCCCCTATGACCCTCCTCCAAGCCTCAGTTAGGTTTTTGTGCCCGTCCGAGCAGGGTGCAATCTAGGTGGCTCTCTTAAGGAGCTGCTTAGAAAAAGTTTTTAGGTTTCTTATTTTCAGTGAGTCCTGCTGGCAACAGGCTCACTGCATCGAGGGACTTAGGGGAGAGAAGTTCAACTCACCTGCGTGCAGGATGGATTGACTTCTTAGGCTACTGGACACCATTAGCTCCAGAGGGAGTCGGAACACAGGTCTCACCCTGGGGTTCGTCCCGGAGCCGCGCCGCCGACCCCCCTTGCAGATGCTGAAGATTGAAGGTCCAGAAACCGGCGGCAGAAGGCTTTTCAGTCTTCATGAAGGTAGCGCACAGCACTGCAGCTGTGCGCCATTGTTGTCACACACTTCACACCAACGGTCACGGAGGGTGCAGGGCGTTGCTGGGGGCGCCCTGGGCAGCAATGTATAATACCTTATTCTGGCTAAAAATACATCACATATAGCCCCTGGAGGCTATATGGATGTATTTAACCCCTGCCAGGTCTCAGAAAAACGGGAGAAGAAGCCCGCCGAAAAGGGGGCGGGGCCTATTCTCCTCAGCACACAGCGCCATTTTCCCTCACAGAAAGGCTGGTGGGAAGGCTCCCAGGCTCTCCCCTGCACTGCACTACAGAAACAGGGTTAAAACAGAGAGGGGGGGCACTTATTTGGCGATATGTATATATATATTAAAATGCTATAAGGGAAAAACACTTATATAAAGGTTGTCCCTGTATAATATAGCGTTTTTGGTGTGTGCTGGCAAACTCTCCCTCTGTCTCCCCAAAGGGCTAGTGGGGTCCTGTCCTCTATCAGAGCATTCCCTGTGTGTGTGCTGTGTGTCGGTACTTGTGTGTCGACATGTATGAGGACGATGTTGGTGAGGAGGCGGAGCAATTGCCGGTAATGGTGATGTCACTCTCTAGGGAGTCGACACCGGAATGGATGGCTTATTTAAGGAATTACGTGATAATGTCAACACGCTGCAAGGTCGGTTGACGACATGAGACGGCCGGCAAACCAATTAGTACCTGTCCAGGCGTCTCAAACACCGTCAGGGGCGTTAAAACGTCCTTTTACCTCAGTCGGTCGACACAGACACAGACACGGACACTGACTCCAGTGTCGACGGTGAAGAAACAAACGTATTTTCCTTTAGGGCCACACGTTACTTGTTAAGGGCAATGAAGGAGATGTTACATATTTCTGATACTACAAGTACCACAAAAAAGGGTATTATGTGGAGTGTGAAAAAACTACATGTGGTTTTTCCTGAATCAGATAAATTAAATGAAGTGTGTGATGATGCGTGGGTTTCCCCCGATAGAAAATTATTGGCGGTATACCCTTTCCCGCCAGAAGTTATGGCGCGTTGGGAAACACACCTTAGGGTGGATAAGGCGCTCACACGCTTATAAAAACAAGTGGCGTTACCGTCTCCAGATACGGACGCCCTCAAGGAGCCAACTGATAGGAGGTTGGAAAATATCCTAAAAAGTATATACACACATACTGGTGTTATACTGCGACCAGCGATCGCCTCAGCCTGGATGGGCAGCCCTGGGGTGGCTTGGTCGGATTCCCTGACTGGAAATATTGATACCCTTGACAGGGACAGTATTTTATTGACTATAGAGCATTTAAAAGATGCATTTATATATATGCGAAACTCTGGCATCAAGAGTAAGTGCGATGTCCATATCTGCCAGACGATGTTTATGGACACGACAGTGGTCAGGTGATGCAGATTCCAAACGGCAAAGTATTGCCGTATAAAGGGGGAGGAGTTATTTGGGGTCGGTCCATCGGACCTGGTGGCCACGGCAACAGCTAGAAAATCCACCTTTTTTACCCCAAGTCACATCTCAGCAGAAAAAGACAGTCTTTTCAGCCTCAGTCCTTTCGTCCCCATAATATCTGCCCAGGGATAGAGGTAAGGGAAGAAGACTGCAGCAGGCAGCCCATTCCCAGGAACAGAAGCCTTCCACCGCTTCTGCCAAGTCCTCAGCATGACGCTGGGGCCGTACAAACAGGTGCGGTGGGGGGGTCGTCTCAAGAGTTTCAGCACGCAGTGGGCTCACTCGCAAGTGGACCCCTGGATCCTACAAGTAGTATCCCAGGGGTACAGATTGGAAATTCGAGACGTCTCCTCCTCGCAGGTTCCTGAAGTTTGCTTTACCAACGTCTACCTCCAACAGGGAGGCAGTATTGGAAACAATTCACAAGCTGTATTCCCAGCAGGTGATAATCAAAGTACCCCTCCTACAACAAGTAAAGGGGTATTATTCCACACTATATTGTGGTACTGAAGCCAGACGGCTCGGTGAGACCTATTCTAAATGGAGTCACTCAGAGCAGTGATAGCGAACCAGGAAGAAGGGGACTATATGGTGTCCCTGGACATCAAGGATGCTTACCTCCATGTCCAAATTTGCCCTTCTCACAAAGGGTACCTCAGGTTCGTGGTACAAAACTGTCACTATCAGTTTCAGACGCTGCCGTTTGGATTGTCCACGGCACCCCGGGTCTTTACCAAGGTAATGGCCGAAATGATGATTCTTCTTCAAAGAAAAGGCGTCTTAATTATCCCTTACTTGGACGATCTCCTGATAAGGGCAAGGTCCAGAGAACAGTTGGAGGTCTGAGTAGCACTATCTCAAGTAGTTCTACGACAGCACGGGTGGATTCTAAATATTCCAAAATCGCAGCTGTCTCCGACGACACGTCTGCTGTCCCTAGGGATGATTCTGGACACAGTCCAGAAAAAGGTGTTTCTCCCGGAGGAGAAAGCCAGGGAGTTATCCGAGCTAGTCAGGAACCTCCAAAAACCAGGAAAAGTGTCAGTGCATCATTGCACAAGGGTCCTGGGAAAAATGGTGGCTTCTTACGAAGCGATTCCATTCGGCAGATTTCACGCAAGAACTTTTCAGTGGGATCTGCTGGACAAATGGTCCGGATCGCATCTTCAGATGCATCAGCGGATAACCCTGTCTCCAAGGACAAGGGTGTCTCTTCTGTGGTGGCTGCAGAGTGCTCATCTACTAAAGTGCCACAGTTATGCATTCAGGACTGGGTCCTGGTGACCACGGATTCCAGCTTGAAAGGCTGGGGAGCAGTCACACAGGGAAAAAATTTCCAGGGAGTGTGATCAAGTCTGGGGACTTCTCTCCGCATAAATATACTGGAGCTAAGAGCAATTTACAATGCTCTAAGCTTAGCAAGACCTCTGCTTCAAGGTCAGCTGGTATTGATCCAGTGGGACAACATCACGGCAGTCGCCCACGTAAACAAACAGGGCGGCACAAGAAGCAGGAGGATAATGGCAGAAACTGCAAGGATTCTTCGCTGGGCGGAAAATCATGTGATAGCACTGTCAGCAGTTTTCATTCCGGGAGTGGACAACTGGGAAGCAGACTTCCTCAGCACGACCTCCACCCGGGAGAGTGGGGACTTAATCGAGAAGTTGTTTCCACATGATTGTGCACCGTTGGGAAAGACCAAAGGTGGACATGATGGCGTCCCGCCTGAACAAAAAACTGGACAGGTATTGCGCCAGGTCAAGAGACCCTCAGGAAATAGCTGTGGACGTTCTGGTAACACCATGGGTGTACCAGTCGGTGTATGTGTTCCCTCCTCTGCTTCTCATACCAAAGGTACTGAGAATTATAAGACGTAGAGGAGTAAGAACTATACTCGTGGCTCCGGATGGGCCAAGAAGGACTTGGTACCCGGAACTTCATGAGATGCTCACAGAGGACTCAGGGCCTCTGCCGATAAGAAGGGACTTGCTTCAGCAAGTACCATGTCTGTTCCAAGACTTACCACGGGTGCGTTTGACGGCATGGCGGTTGAACGCCGGATCCTAAGGGAAAAAAGGCATTCCGGAAGAGGTCATTCCTACCCTGGTCAAAGCCAGGAAGGAGGTGACCGCACAACATTATCACCACATGTGGCGAAAATATGTTGCGTGGTGTGAGGCCAGGAAGGCCCCACGAAGAAATTTCAACTCGGTCGATTCCTGCATTTCCTGCAAACAGGAGTGTCTATGGGCCTCAAATTGGGGTCCATTAAGGTTCAAATTTCGGCCCTGTCGATTTTCTTCCAGAAAGAATTGGCTTTAGTTCCTGAAGTCCAGAAATTTGACAAGGGAGTACTGCATATACAACCCCCTTTTGTGCCTCCAGTGGCACTGTGGGATCTCAACGTAGTCCTGGGATTCCTCAAATCACGTTGGTTTAAACCGCTCAAATCTGTGGATTTGAAATATCTCACATGGAAAGTGACCATGATGTTGGCCCTGGCCTCGGCCAGGCGAGTGTCAGAATTGGCGGCTTTGTCTCACAAAATCCCATATCTGATTGTCCATTCGGACAGGGCAGAGCTGCGGACTCGTCCCCAGTTTCTCCCTAAGGTGGTGTCAGCGTTTCATCTGAACCAGCTTATTGTGGTACCTGCGGCTACTAGAGACTTGGAGGACTCCAAGTTGCTAGATGTTGTCAGGGCCCTGAAAATATAGATTTCCAGGACGGCTGGAGTCAGGAAAACTGACTTGCTGTTATCCTGTATGCACCCAAAAAACTGGGTGCTCTTGCTTCTAAGCAGACGATTGCTAGTTGAATGTGTAGTACAATTCAGCTTGCACATTCTGTGGCAGGACTGCCACAGCCAAAATATATAAATGCCCAGTCCACAAGGAAGGGGGCTCATCTTGGGCGACTGCCCGAGGGGTCTCGGCTTTACAACTTTGCCGAGCTGCTACTTGGTCAGGGGCACACCCTGGCTGAGGAGGACCTGGAGTTCTCTCACTCTGTGCTGCAGAGTCATCCGCACTTTCCCGCCCGTTTGGGAGCTTTGGTATAATCCCCATGGTCCTGACGGAGTCCCCAGCATCCACTTAGGACGTCAGAGAAAATAAGATTTTACTTACCGATAAATCTATTTCTCGTAGTCCGTAGTGGATGCTGGGCGCCCATCCCAAGTGCGGATTGTCTGCAATACTTGTACATAGTTATTGTTACAAAAAAAAAAAAAAAAAAAAAAAAATCGGGTTGTTATTGTTGTGAGCCGTCTGTTCAGAGGCTCCTACGTTTTGTCATACTGTTAACTGGGTTTAGATCACAAGTTATACGGTGTGATTGGTGTAGCTGGTATGAGTCTTACCCGGGATTCAATATCATTCCTTATTGTGTACGCTCGTCCGGGCACAGTATCCTAACTGAGGCTTGGAGGAGGGTCATAGGGGGAGGAGCCAGTACACACCACCTGATCCTAAAGCTTTAGTTTTGTGCCCTGTCTCCTGCGGAGCCGCTAATCCCCATGGTCCTGACGGAGTCCCCAGCATCCACTACGGACTACGAGAAATAGATTTATCGGTAAGTAAAATCTTATTTTCTCTGACGTCCTAGTGGATGCTGGGTACTCCGTAAGGACCATGGGGAATAGACGGGCTCCGCAGGATACTGGGCACTCTTAAAAGAAAGATTAGGTACTACATCTGGTGTGCACTGGCTCCTCCCTCTGTGCCCCTCCTCCAGACCTCAGTTAGAATCTGTGCCCGTCCAGAGCTGGATGCACCTAGTGGGCTCTCCTGAGCTTACTAGAAAAGAAAGTATTTGTTTGGTTTTTTATTTTCAGTGAGATCTGCTGGCAACAGACTCACTGCTACGAGGGACTGAGGGGAGAGAAGCAAACCTACCTGCTTGCAGCTAGCTTGTGCTTCTAAGGCTACTGGACACCATTAGCTCCAGAGGGATCGAACACAGGGCCCGACCTCGATCGTCCGTTCCCGGAGCCGCGCCGCCGTCCCCCTTGCAGAGCCAGAAGACGGAAGAACCAGGAGAAAATCGGCGGCTGGGTGGGGGGCGCGCCCTGGGCTGCAATATGTATACCTTTTTGGCAAAATGCACATAATACAGTTATAAACTGTATATGTGCCTAATCCCCCGCCATAAATATTATTAAAAAAGTGGGAGAAGCCCGCCGCTGAAGGGGCGGTGCTATCTTCCTCAGCACAGCCAGCGCCATTTTCTCTTCACAGCTCCGCTGGAGGGACGCTCCCCAGGCTCTCCCCTGCAGTATACACTACGAGAAGGGTAAAAAAGAGAGGGGGGGCACATAAATGTAGGCGCAAAAGGTGATATAAGCAGCTATTGGGGGAAAATTCACTTTGTGTTAGTGTCAATCCCTCTGTTATATAGCGCTCTAGTGTGTGCTGGCATACTCTCTCTCTGTCTCCCCAAAGGACTTTGTGGGGTCCTGTCCTCAGTCAGAGCATTCCCTGTGTGTGTGTGCGGTGTGTCGGTACGGCTGTGTCGACATGTTTGATGAGGACGCTTACGTGGAGGCGGAGCAGGAGCCGATAAGTGTGATGTCGCCCCCCCTGTGATGTCGCCCCCCCCTGCGGGGCCGACACCAGAGTGGATGGATATGTGGAAGGTATTAACCGACAGTGTCAACTCCTTGCATAAAAGGTTCGATGACGTAACAGCTTTGGGACAGCCGGCATCTCAGCCCGCGCCTGCCCAGGCGTCTCAGAGGCCATCAGGGGCTCAAAAACGCCCGCTACCTCAGATGGCAGACACGGATGTCGACACGGAGTCTGACTCCAGTGTAGACGAGGATGAGACAAATGTACAATCCACAAGGGCCATCCGATGCATGATTACGGCAATGAAAAATGTGTTGCACATTTCTGACATTAAACCGGTTACCACTCAAAAGGGTATTATGTTTGGGGAGAAAAAGCAGCCAGTGACTTTTCCCCCATCTGATGAGTTAAATGAACTGTGTGAAGAAGCGTGGTGTTCCCCAGATAAGAAATTAGTGATTTCTAAGAGGTTACTAATGGCGTACCCTTTCCCACCAACGGACAGGTTGCATTGGGAAACATCCCCTAGGGTGGACAAGGCGCTCACACGCTTATCAAAAAAGGTGGCACTGCCGTCTCAGGATACGGCCGCCTTAAAGGAGCCTGCAGATAGAAAGCAGGAGGCTATCCTGAAGGCTGTGTATACACACTCAGGTACTATACTGAGACCTGCTATTGCTTCAGCATGGATGTGTAGTGCTGCAGCAGCATGGTCTGATACCCTGTCAGATAACATTGATTCCCTTGACAGGGATACTATTTTGCTAACCATAGAGCATATTAAAGACGTCGTCTTATATATGAGGGATGCACAGAGGGACATTTGCCGGCTGGCATCTAGAATTAATGCAATGTCCATTTCTGCCAGGAGAGTATTATGGACTCGGCAGTGGACAGGTGATGCTGATTCTAAAAGGCACATGGAAGTTTTGCCTTATAAAGGTGAGGAATTGTTTGGGGACGGTCTCTCGGACCTCGTATCCACAGCAACAGCTGGGAAGTCGACTTTTTTACCTCAGGTTCCCTCACAGCCTAAGAAAGCACCGTATTATCAAGTACAGTCCTTTCGGCCTCAGAAAGGCAAGCGGGTCAGAGGCGCGTCCTTTCTGCCCAGAGGCAGGGGTAGAGGGAAAAAGCTGCACCAGACAGTCAGTTCCCAGGAACAAAAATCCTCCCCTGCTTCCACTAAGTCCACCGCATGACGCTGGGGCTCCACAGGTGGAGCCAGGTGCGGTGGGGGCCCGTCTCCGGAACTTCAGAGACCAGTGGGTTCGCTCACAGGTGGATCTCTGGGTTCTACAAGTGGTATCTCAGGGATACAAGCTGGAGTTCGAGGCGTCTCCCCCTCGCCGTTACCTCAAATCAGCCTTGCCAGCTACTCCCAAGGAAATGGAGGTAGTACTGGCGGCAATTCACAAGCTGTACCTTCAGCAGGTGATAATCAAAGTTCCCCTCCTTCAAAAGGGACGGGGTTACTATTCCACAATGTTTGTGGTACCGAAACCAGACGGTTTGGTGAGACCCATTCTAAATTTTAAATCCTTGAACACTTATATAAGGAAGAAAGGCATTCCGGAGGAGGTCATTCCTACGCTGATAAAGGCTAGGAAGGACGTGACAGCTCAACATTATCACCGTATATGGAGAAAATATGTTTCCTGGTGTGAGGCGAGAAATGCTCCTACGGAGGAATTCCAGCTGGGCCGTTTCCTCCACTTCCTACAGTCCGGAGTGAATTTGGGCCTAAAATTGGGTTCCATTAAGGTCCAGATTTCGGCCCTATCCATTTTCTTTCAAAAAGAGCTGGCTAATCTACCTGAAGTTCAGACGTTTGTAAAGGGAGTGCTGCATATTTAGCCCCTTTTGTGCCTCCAGTGGCACCTTGGGATCTTAACGTGGTGTTGAGTTTCCTGAAATCCCACTGGTTTGAACCACTCAAAACGGTGGAATTGAAATATCTCACGTGGAAGGTGGTCATGCTGCTAGCCTTGGCTTCGGCTAGGCGTGTGTCAGAGTTGGCGGCTTTGTCACATAAAAGCCCCTATCTGGTTTTCCATGCGGATAGAGCAGAATTGCGGACCCGTCCACAATTCTTGCCGAAAGTGGTTTCATCCTTTCATATAAACCAACCTATTGTGGTGCCTGTGGCTACTACTGACTTGGAGGATTCAGAGTTGCTTGATGTGGTCAAGGCTTTGAAGGTTTATGTAGCCAGAACGGCTAGGGTCAGGAAAACAGAATCTTTGTTTATCCTGTATGCTTCCAACAAGCTTGGTGCTCCTGCTTCAAAGCAGACTATTGCTCGCTGGATCTGTAACACGATTCAGCAGGCTCATTCTGCGGCTTGTTTGCCGCTGCCAAAATCAGTTAAGGCCCATTCCACTAGGAAGGTGGGCTCTTCTTGGGCGGCTTTACAGCTTTGCCGAGCGGCTACTTGGTCAGGTTCGAACACTTTTGCAAAGTTCTACAAGTTTGATACTCTGGCCGAGGAGGACCTTGTGTTTGCTTAATCGGTGCTGCAGAGTCATCCGCACTCTCCCGCCCGTTTGGGAGCTTTGGTATAATCCCCATGGTCCTTACGGAGTCCCCAGCATCCACTAGGACGTTAGAGAAAATTAGATTTTACTTACCGGTAAATCTACTTCTCGTAGTTCGTAGTGGATGCTGGGCGCCCATCCCAAGTGCGGACTTCTTCTGCAATGCTTGTATATAGTTATTGCTTAAATAAGGGTTATGTTATGGTTGCATCAGGGTTGACCTGTTGCTCTGTTGTTGTTGATACTGTTGACTGGGTATGTTTATCTCAAGTTATACGGTGTGATTGGTGTGGCTGGTATGAATCTTGCCCTGGATTACCAAAATCCTTTCCTTGTACTGTCAGCTCTTCTGGGCACAGTTTCTCTAACTGAGGTCTGGAGGAGGGACATAGAGGGAGGAGCCAGAGCACACCAGAATCTAAATTCTTTCTTAAAGTGCCCTTGTCTCCTGTGGAGCCCGTCTATTCCCCATGGTCCTTACGGAGTCCTCAGCATCCACTACGGACTACGAGAAATAGATTTACCGGTAAGTAAAATCTTATTTTTTTTTCCTTCAAAAATACGTCTTATTCACATTGCTATGAGAATATGACACATAATCAGACTCTGTTGATTCAAATGATATGCGGCATGCTTATTCTCTGTGTGCGTCTGCATACAAAGTGGTACCATACAGTCTAGTGTAGCATTCGTATGCAGATACAGCTGCGGTTAGACACAGAATATAGGCTTGCCATAAACCCTTTTAATTGGCAAAAGTTGCTTATGCATCCTATTCACATTGGTTTACGAATAATACAAGTTTTAATGGAAAAGTCACCTGAAAAGATGCTCGGTGCTACCAAGTCGCAGCATGGCGGGACTAGAAGGGCTGTTTAACGTGCAGGGATGCTAGATGTAAGTGGTTACATCTGTAATCAGCACAGTCGGATGCATTTTCGTCAAGAAAAGACTACAGACGTTAGCATAGTTGCGTGACACCTGGCGCCTCTCTCACGCCAGGTATCTCGCGCTGCCTGGCGTATTGAGGATGTCCCAACCGCTGGATGCTGCTCTATCTTGTTTTTTAGTAGTGAAAAGTGGGGAGAGAGGTTGAGCTCAAGGACCAATGCCAATCAGCATTTTCCAAATTAAATCTTGTGATTGGTTCTTATGTACATTATCCCTTTTCACTGCCCTGTAAAGTTGGTGAATTAAATAAATAAGCTGGTTTTGTACTATAGTGCCAGCATCTGAAAAGATGGCTGCATATAACAGCTGCTGGTTCTTGGACCTACTTTAGGTGAGAGACACCTTTTGTTAAAAAAAATTGTATTGGTACAGTAGTTGTGCATCTGCAAATAACCACTCAGCATTTACGTATTGATTGATGTTTATCTCTGTAATAGTAGATCTTCACTTATATTAAATTATATATATATATATATATATATATTGTTTTTTTTGTTTACATAAGGTAGTTTTCTTCAAATGAAGTGAAAACCAGATTCAGTATTGTAGTAGACCTAATATTTGTATAATTTTGGATGTTCATATTGACTTATAACCCTATGAGTACAATAAGCCGTAGATATAATTATATCTTGAGGGGAAAATCAGACAAATACACCCTTTGCTGTGGGAATTATAAATCAATAATTTTTGCTATTAATTATAAATGGGAAAATCAATAGTAAATCTTAGCTAGAGAAAGATTAAAGGCTATTTTGTAAAAAAATAAGTCTCTTGATTATTGTAGCTCTAAATAGATATGCATCCATCGTTACTGCAGTATGTAAGCAGGCTGCTTGATCAAACAGAGGTTTCATCAGATAGCAGTAGGTATTTTTATGCTTTCCAAAGCTTTGACCTATCACCTGCTACACAATTTCCAAACATTTTGACTTTTTTGTTTTGTGCCTTCTTTTTGCAGTGTAATCCTATAAGCACTGATGTGCGGTCAGGTTAGGCAGGGGGGGTGTAGAGACTTGTCTATCATACACCAGTATACTCCAGAGTTTTGACTATAAAAATTATTACAATAATCCAAAAATGATGTTTCTAGTTTATATATTCTTATCTTCGTTTTATTCTAATCTTTTTTTTATAGTCAAAACTCCCCACCAAACTATGGGACAGATGTATTAACCTGCAGAAGGTATGAGGAAGTGATAAACCAGTGATAAACGCACCAGCCAATCAGCTCCTAACTGTTAATTTACATATTGGAGATGATTGGCTGGTGTGTTTGTCACCTTGCTCTTATCAATGGTTTATCACATCCGTATGCCTTTTCCAAGTTAATACATCTGCCCCTATATGTATGTATGTATGTATGTATGTATGTATGTATGTATATGTGTGTGTGTGTGTGTGTGTATGTGTGTGTAAATTTGGCTCTGATATTAGTAGTCTTCATATGTTATGTCCAGTATCTATATAATAATCCTGAGATGTGTGTACGCATCCCCACCTTGCTAACAGCCCCCCCTTTTTTGAACCTGCATCACTGGATCCAATATACTAGTTTTGTTTTAACAGAGTGAACTTCTAACTATTTTCGGTGGGTTGCCACGCTGAAGTGAAAACCAGCTTCTGTGTTAGTGTCACTTGAGAAGCCATGTAAATGAGCTGAGGGCAAACGATATGCTGTTACCTGTAGCAAGTAATGTCAGATTGTCTGCGCTATACTAGTAAAAGCCGTTATCTCATTGGTTGCTATGGTTTATAAAATATCACCACCAATGGCTACATTTGATGGTATTGTACACCGTTCTGTAAGCTCTGGTTTTCTCTACAGTGTGCAAACCTATGAAAAAGTTTTCAGAATAAGAAACTTTCCCATAGTACTTATTTAGTTGCTCTCTGTTGAGCTGGCAATGTCCTTTTTGTAAGATGGTGACCAGAATATATTACGTGTGGCTCACCAAGGAATTGTATATTAGGCCTCATGGTTTCCTACACAATGTCTTGTGTCTGCATGCATTGAAATATCTGTCTGAACAATAGGTGAAAATACATTCATAGCAGCCTGTTTGATTGCTCTTACACCCAGCAGAACTAGAAATCCTACATACAGAGAAACACAGGCAGTTTCCGATGTTCCCCTTAGTCTTGTTGCTTACTCAGTTATCTGTGAAATAATAACAAATGTTTGGCTATAAAAAGAATGTAGAAAAATAATGTAGAAAATATGGGACAGTTTATCAAATCTAGGAGCTAACAAGGATCTTTAGGGAGACCATGAAGATGTTAATAAATATGAAGCATGGCTCGCTAAAGTTACATGCCAGCAACAGTGCATATTGGCTTCTCAGCTCCTGGGATTTACTAGGTCAGGGCCTGATACAGAAATGTGTGCAGACCCGATGTTTCCACAGTTATTGGCTGACTGCTCTTGTATCCGAGTCGCACAACTCGTGTGCTGCAATCGTATTGTGTAGGTGACCACAGAGAGGATGTATTCTCAAAGTGATGACTGGAAGCGTTTGGGGGAAGTAACCAGGTGTGGCAGCAAAAACACATTTTTGTGGTGTGTCCCAGCCTGTGTTTGTGATTCCGTATGCAGTAACAGTGGCTCAGGCGTGTCACTTCCTGAAACCCGAGGGCTACTCAGACGTTCCGTAATTGACTAATCTGCTATAGACGCTTCGTCTTTGTGCGTAGCCGATGGGACTCACATCGCTGGGCGTCTCCATACATTTCCAGACGGCACCATTAGCATATTTTCACACATTAGCTCAAATGCGTCAGCATCCATCTCCGGAGCAGGCACTCAATCACCTATACAGAGTGTGTAAGTGGCTGTACTGGAAAGGTAGTCTTTTTACTGGTTAATTTTACTTTTAACCACTTGCCTGGCATGGTCACATCAGATGTGACCATACCAGCAAGTGTCTTCTCTAATGTGGTCGTGCAGGCAGGGCCGGCAACAGAAATCTTGGGGCCCGGTACAGTGATATCTGTGGGGCCCCCTCAAATTATATGTACGTACGTACGTATGTATGTAAGTGTGTGTGATATATATATATAATGTGCAACATAATTTGCTGCACTATATAAGACCCTGTTAAATACATTTCTCTTCCGTCCTAGATGATGCTGGGGACTCCAAAAGGACCATGGGGTATAGACGGGATCCGCAGGAGCTTGGGCACATTAAAAAGACTTAAAACTGGGTGTGAACTGGCTCCTCCCTCTATGCTCCTCCTCCAGACCTCAGTTAGACTTTGTGCCCAGGAGTGACTGGATGCACACTAGGGGAGCTCTACTGAGTTTCTCTAGAAAAATACTTTTGTTCGGTTTTTTATTTTCAGGGAGCCCTGCTGGCTACAGGCTCCCTGCAGCGTGGGAGTGAGGGGAGAGAAGCAGGACCTACTTCTGTGAGTTTCAAGGCTCTGCTTCTCGGCTACTGGACACCATTAGCTCCAGAGGGTTCGATCACTTGGTGCGCCTAGCTGCTTGTTCCCGGAGCCACGCCGTCACCCCCTCACAGAAGCCAGAAGGCAGAAGTCGGGTGAGTATGAGAAGATCAGAAGACTTCAGTGACGGAAGGTAAAGCACAGCGGTAACGCTGTGCTCCATGCTCCCACACACATATCACCAATGGTTGTCACTGGGTGCAGGGCGCTGGGGGGGCGCCCTGGGAGGCATGTTACTGAAGTTTTGTAAGGGCGGCATATAACCTTTTACAGACCCCCGCCGGCATTTTACATGAGTTGGAATTTGGCGGGCCGAGGCCGCCGGGAAGGGGGCGGAGCTTCGGTCCGCGGCTCACACGCGCCATTGTTCCCCTGCACCAGACGGAGGGAGAGACGCTGCCGGGACCTCCACGCTGATTTCAAGTAAAGGGGGCATCTCCAGAGGGGAGCCGCAGTGGGGTACCAGTCTTTTTGATAATAAGGCAGCGCTGGGTACATATATTCGTGTACCAATATACAGGCGCTGGGGTGTGAGCTGGCATACTCCCTCTGTCTCCTCTTCTGGGCTGCATTGTGGGCCTGTCACCTTGCTGGGACGGTTCTGTGTGTGTTGTGTGTCGGTACGTGTCGACATGTCGGAGCCTGAATGTTATTCACCAGAGGAGGTTATGGGAGGTGGGGATGCGGGGCTAGATGTAGCATAGTCGACGCAGCCGACTCCTGATTTACTAGCACTCCTTAATACAATAAATTCCAATGTAGCTTCTTTATCTAAGAGGTTAGATAAGTCTGAGGCACAGACGCAGGTGTGGAAAAAGTCCATGGAGGAGGCTTTATCTCAGGTACAGACCCCATCCAGGTCCCATAAGAGGCCTTTTACTCAGGTGGGGGATACGGATACCGACACGGACTCTGAGTCCGAGGTCGATTTCACTGAGGCTGCGTTACATCCACGATTAGTTGAGTATTCAGTACATGATTGTTCTGATGAACCTGCGGTACAGGAAACAAGGATTTGCTTGTTCAAGGGAAAGAAACCTGAGGTGAAGTTTCCCCCCCCTCTCATGAAATGAATACTCTTTGCGAAAAGGCTTGGGAGTCGCTGGATAAGAAATGGCAGATTCCCAAGAGGATTTATATGGCGTATCCTTTCCCCTCTGATGACAGGGAAAAATGGGAGACATCTCCAACTGTTGATAAAGCTCTATCCCGTTTGTATAAGAAGGTGGCGCTTCCGTCTCCTGACACGGCAGCTCTCAAGGATCCGGCGGATCGCAAGTTCGAGACGTGTCTGAAGTCAATTTTCGCTAATACGGGTGCATTGCTCAGACCTGCTGTGGCGTCGGTATGGGTGAGTAGTGCTATTGCTAAATGGGCTGAGAATTTAGCTAGTGACATGGATACTCTTGATAAAGATAATGTCCTTCTAACTCTCGGTTATATTAAGGACGCTGCGGATTACCTAAAGGACGCGGCAAAGGACGTCTGTCTCTTGGGATCAAGGACCAATGCCATGTCGATATCTGCCAGGAGGGTCTTGTGGATCCATCAATGGAATGCTGATGCCGACTCCAAGAGGTCTATGGAAGCTCTACCCTTTAAAGGTACTGTCTTGTTTGGGGACGGCCTGGCGGACCTAGTCTCGACCGCGACTGCGGGTTAGTCCTCTTTTCTTCCTTATGTTCCCACACAACAGAAAAAGGCATCACATCAACAAATGCAGTCCTTTCGTCACCATAAATACAGGCGTGGGAAAGGTTCGTCTTTCCTCGCCTCAAAGGGTAGAGGATGGGGAAGAAAACTTCCTGCAGCCTCAGGCGCACAGGACCAGAAGTCCTCCCCGGCTGCTACCAAGTCCACCGCATGACGCTGGGGCTTCCCTGGGGGAGTCCGGACCGGTGGGGGGCCGTCTTCAGGTATTCAGCCAGGTCTGGATTCAATCAGACCTGGATCCTTGGGTGTTAGAAATCGTGTCTCAAGGATACAAACTGGAGTTTCAGGAGATGCCCCCTCACCGGTTCTTCATTTCGGCATTACTGGTGGTTCTTCCGGACAGGGAGGTGGTCCAGGCGGCGATTCAAAAATTGTGTCTATAGAAGGTCATTGTTCCCGTCCCTCCGTCCCAGCGGGGAAAGGGGTTCTACTCGAGCCTCTTTGTGGTACTGAAACCGGACGGTTCGGTCAGACCAATTCTAAATCTAAAATCCCTCAATCCATACTTGAAAGTCTTCAAGTTCAAAATGACATCCCTTCGAGCGGTGATTGCCAGCCTGGAGGGGCGGGATTTTATGGCGTCAGTCGACATAAAGGATGCCTACTTACATGTGCCGATATATCCTCCACATCAGGCTTTCCTCAGGTTTGCGATACAGGATTCTCATTACCAATTTCAGACGTTGCCGTTTGGGCTTTCCACGGCTCCGAGGATTTTCACCAAGGTCATGGCAGAAATGATGGTTCTTCGCAAACAAGGGGTTTCAATTATCCCGTACTTGGACGATCTCCTGATAAAGGCGAGGTCCAAGGAATGGTTGCTGAGAAGTGTAGAGTTGTCACTATCTGTTCTGCGACAGCACGGTTGGGTGCTCAATTTGCCGAAATCCCAGTTAATTCCGACCACTCGGCTTCCTTTTCTGGGCATGGTTCTGGACACCGGAGTTACAGAAGGTATTCCTTCCAGAAGAAAAGGCTCGGGAACTGCAGACGATGGTCAGAGAACTTCTGAAGCCGATGAGTATGTCAATCCATTATTGTACTCGGGTTCTGGGGAAGATAGTTGCGGCGTACGAAGCCATTCCATTTGGCAGATTTCACGCCCGCGTGTTTTAGTGGGACTTGCTGAGCAAATGGTCCGGATCTCATCTACACATTAACCGGAAGATAAGTCTATCTCCCAGAGCCAGAATTTCTCTCCTGTGGTGGCTACAAGCTCATCACCTCCTGGGGGGACGCCGATTCGGTATCCAGGATTGGGTACTTCTGACGACAGATGCAAGTCTCCGGGGCTGGGGCGCAGTCACCCAAGGAATAAATTTCCAGGGAAAATGGTCGCTCCAGGAAGCCTGTCTCCACATAAATATTCTCGAGCTAAGAGCCATTTACAACGGCCTGCTCCAAGCAAGAAGTCTTCTTCAGGATCGACCAGTCCTGGTACAGTCAGACAACATCACAGCGGTGGCCTATATAAACCGGCAAGGCGGAACGAGGAGCAGAGCGGTAATGGCGGATGCCACAAAGATCCTTCGCTGGGCGGAACAACACGTCAGCGCACTGTCAGCAGTTTTCCTACCGGGGGTGGACAACTGGGAAGCGGATTTCCTCAGCAGACACGACCTCCATCCGGGAGAGTGGGCTCTGCACCAAGAGGTATTTGCAGAAGTGACAAGACGCTGGGGAATTCAGTTGATAAACATGATGGCGTCTCGGCTCAACAAGAAGCTCCCGAGGTATTGTTCCAGGTCAAGGGACCCACAAGCCACTGCAGTGGACGCCCTGGTGTCTCCATGGGTCTTCCAGTCGGTGTATGTGTTCCCTCCACTTCCTCTCATTCCAAAGGTGCTGGGGATCATTCGTCGAGCAAGGGTTCAGGCGATTCTCGTCGTTCCAGACTGGCCAAGAAGGGCCTGGTACCCGGATCTTCAGGACTTGCTGGTGGAAGATCCTTGGCCACTTCCTCTAAGAGAGGATCTGTTGTTGCAGGGTCCATGCGTGTTTCCAGACTTACCGCGGCTGCGTTTGACGGCATGGTGGTTGAGCGCCAGATCTTAGCTCGTAAGGGTATTCCCAAGGAAGTCATTCCTACTCTCATTAAGGCTAGGAAAGAGGTTACGGCGAAACACTATCACCGTATCTGGAGGAAGTATGTTTCCTGGTGTGAGCTAAAAAAGGCTCCTGCGGAGGATTTTCACTTGGGTCGTTTTCTCCACTTTTTACAGGTGGGCGTAGATGCAGGCCTGAAATTAGGTTCCATCAAAGTGCAAATTTCGGCTTTATCTATTTTCTTTCAAAAAGAGTTAGCTGCCCTCCCAGAGATTCAGACCTTTGTGAAGGGTGTAATGCATATCAATCCGCCGTTTGTACCTCCTGTAGCTCCATGGGACCTCGATGTCGTCTTACTGTTTCTCATGTCTTCCTGGTTTGAACCTTTTGCGTAAGGTTGAGTTGAAATTTCTCATTTGGAAGGTCGTTATGCTTTTGGCGCTGGCATCTGCCAGGCAAGTGTCTGATTTGGCAGCTTTATCTCATAAGAGCCTGTACTTGATTTTTCATTCGGATAGGGCGGAATTGAGGACTCGTCAACAATTTCTACCGAAGGTGGTTTCTTCATTTCACATTAACCAACCTATTGTGGTTCCGGTAGCTACGGAAGAGGTGGCGATTCCAAAATCTCTGGATGTTGTAAGAGCGTTAAAAGTATATGTTTCTAGGACAGCTGTTACTAGGAAAACTGAAGCGTTATTTGTTTTGTATGAGGCCAACAAGATTAGTCATCCCGCTTCAAAACAGACTATTGCACGCTGGATTTGTAGTACGATCCAGCAGGCTTATTCTTCGGTAGGACTGCCGGTGCCGAAATCGGTTAAAGCCCATTCTACCAGGAAAGTGGGCTAATTTTGGGCGGCTGCCCGAGGTGTCTCGGCGCTACAGCTTTGCCGAGCAGCTACTTGGTCGGGTTCGAACACTTTTGCTAAGTTCTATAAGTTTGATACCCTGGCCGATGAGGACCTGGCGTTTGCTCAGTCGGTGCTGCAGAGTCGTCCGCACTCTCCCGCCCGTTCTGGAGCTTTGGTATAATCCCCATGGTCCTTTTGGAGTCCCCAGCATCCTCTAGGACGTAAGAGAAAACAGGATTTTGGTACTCACCGTTAAATCCTTTACTCCTAGTCCGTAGAGGATGCTGGGCGCCCGTCCCAGTGCGGACTATTACTTGCAGTGTGTTTTCTTACTGGTTAAGTTAGTTTGTACACGAGTTGTGTATTGGTTTGTTGCAGCTGGTTGCTGGAGTTTTATGCATACTGTTGTCTGGTTTGGCGTTATTCCGGTTGTACGGTATGTTTATGGTGTGGGCTGGTAGTTTGGTAGCCCTTAGTTAAAACCATAATCTTTCCTTGTACTGTCCGTCTCTCCTGGGCACAGTTCCTATAACTGAGGTCTGGAGGAGGGGCATAGAGGGAGGAGCCAGTTTACACCCAGTTTTAAGTCTTTTTAGTGTGCCCAAGCTCCTGCGGATCCCGTCTATACCCCATGGTCCTTTTGGAGTCCCCAGCATCCTCTACGGACTAAGAGAAAAGGATTTAACGGTGAGTACCAAAATCCTGTTTTATTTATTTGTACACATATATAAATATGTATATCTCTCCTTCCTCCCACACACCCCACAGTCTCTCTCCCCAATGACTCCATGCTGCGTTCCCAGCTCCCCCACCCTTGTATACCCTCACCAATACACTCTTACCCTGGGGAGAGACTCCCCTGCACTACACTCTCCAGTATCTAAACCTGAACACCGCAGAGCAGGTACCATGTGGCCTTCACATCCCATCAAATGAGGCCGCGGCAGTGCATTGGAATCCTGGCCATTGGAGCTGCTGCATATCCCGTAACTGCCTGCAACAGAGTTGTACCTGGAAGAGTGGGTACACACTCATGCCACACAGTCACTGTGTCTGAGAGACTCCTCTCACTCTGAGGCTGCGCCCACCCCACCTACAGCCCGCTGGCCTAATTGGACAAGATGGCTCACATCCCTGGCAGGCACTAAGTGGCATATCTTGGGGCCCGGTACAGGTGTCCCCTTTGACCCCCCTGTCGCCGGCCATGCGTGCAGGATGCGACCGGTCAGGTAAACAGTGTTAGCGGCTTGGAAGAGAAACTTCCCTCCACTGCTACTGTCAGAAGGATCGAAAGGCTCCCCTGCCTCCCTGCACACTCCCCTCAGTGTTGCCGTGCTGCTGATCACTGCTGATTGATCAGCACGGCAGGACCCTCCACCCAGCTTCTGCAGACAATGGCAGCTGCTGGGAAAGTGTAAACTGAGACATGCGCAAGCAGACACAGGTAAAGCAATTTAATAGGGATTACTATTAACATGCATCACAGTGCGTCCCAGTAACAGGCTTGAAACTGGTGGCTGATTATCAGTTTTTCCTGCATTAAAGAGCTGATCTGGATCTAGCGAGACCTAGATCATCTCTGCCACAACTCCACATATATACACAAGCTCTATCATAGAGTTTCAAATATGACATCTTAAGTTTATATGGTTTTGTTTTGCTATACTGAAAAGAAGTTCTAAAATATTTTGTTTTATGACTTCTGTTGTTAAATTCAGTGTTAAGGTGGGTACACACTAGTAGATATATCTGCAGATCAATTGATCTGCAGATATATCTATGGACGGATCGGGCAGTGTGTTGAGCATACACACTGCCCGATCCGTCGGGGACTGACGTCATGAACTAAGCGAGCTTGTACACACGCCCGCCCAGTTCACCTGTCAATCACCGCCGGCCGCCGCAGCATGTGTACGGGCGGTCGGCCGACCGCCCCGTACACACACAGCGACACACCAATATATCGGTAGATATATTGGCCGTCGGCTGTGCTGCGCGGCCGACGCGATACGTCTGTGAACGACGGAGTTCACAGACGTATCGGCCGTACACACTGGCCGACGGTCCCGCGATATATCGGCCGTTCAAGAAAACGGCCGATATATCGACCAGTGTGTACGGGCCTTTAGGGTAGGGCCACATATAGCGGCCAAGAAGGTCCTGTTCACCGGAAAACGCTTGGCCACAAGGAGACTGCACATGCAGGCAGCATGCTGCTGTCGGGCCGGATGGCAGGATTTCAATGTGAACACATACATTTCATTGTATGTGTTTCTACTGAAATCCTGTGTGTCACTGGCCGGATCCTGTTCTGCATCATCCCACAGAACAAGATCCGTGTGAACACAGAACCCCCCTCCCGGCGGGACCCGCTTGGCCGCTATGTGTGGCCCTAACCTTAGTAGCTAAGTAAAGGAAAAGGCACAGGTGCTTATGTTTTTCTTTCTTCCCCTGTATTGTGTCCATAAATAAAAAAAAAAATATATATTTACTGTAGTACAAAAAGAAGCCCTTCTGTGAACAGACAAAAATAGCTTAACAGTTATAAGTGTAAAGGTACATACACACGGAGAGATTTCAACTATGAGAGATTTTGACTGAGCGTTTTCCCTTGAACTGGCTGTTGGAGATTTTGACTAACTTTACCAGCGATTTTGGCTATAGGCAATTTTGGCTAACTCATTTAAGCAAGGGGATGCTTTTTCTTTCTTAGTGACCTAGCCAAAATTTACTTGCCTGCACAGCCTACTTTTAGCAGCGATAGCGACCTGGCGAGGACGCACATCGCTATCGCTGGCTGTGTACACACAGAGCGATATGCACTAACTTTCTGAGCGATTTTGACTATGTAGTCAAAATCTCTCAGCAATATCGCTTTGTGTGTATGGACCTTAACCAAAGCGCTGTTATAAAATACACATTTATTGATAAAAAAATTGATATATATATATATATATATATATATATATATATTACAGAGCTGGGGTCAAACATAGTTGTGACACATGTATAATAATATAGATCTCTATAACTGAAGACTGCATTAGTAAAACGTAATTAACAGCAATGATAATATTACCATTACTTACTAATATTATTGTTGTTATTAGTGTTCTATATTATGGGGGGTATCCAATTACCTGTTGTCAATGACAATGGTATCATTGGTGGGCTATTCAACTAGCCATGATGTGCACGCTTTTTTCCCCAGAAGCTGGCACCTATTGGGGATTACACTTTGGGTGGCTCAGGCACCCGACGTTTAAACTGCGATAAGTGGCCTGCCGGAGCCGTGATAACACATGGGATTGGGAGCTTATCCTGGATCCCATATGTTATCACACGATTGTGGTTACGTTTTTCAGCCGGAGAAAATGCCCTCTAAATGGATACCGCGATAATGACCAAAATCACGTGATCCGACTGTTTTGAATTGCTGAAACGGATCGCTTCTAATTGGATATCCACCTAAGGGAAGTTTCCAATTAGATGAGCTGAAACGTAAGGTGTAATAAATTTCTGTTTTCCCCGATGTTTCACCAATATTTTTTCTTTTAACATGCGTTCCAATTAGATTGCTTGTAAAAACTAGTACGTTTTCTCACGAAAATACACAGATTCAGTGAAACTTGTGGGCTTTTGGTAGAAACTGCCCCTTTCTTTGGATGAAAACGGCGCTGTTTCCAGGATTTAATTTTGCCTACCTGCTTATAGGGGCTAACTTGATACCCCCCAAAGTGTGCTATAGCGGTGTAACACCTATAGCACACTTTGACAGTGCTTCAGTTACACATGTTTTACTCTTTGTGGTCTCTCTGTTGTGTGTTAGTGCTCTTCACATTGGTTTCTGAAGCTGCAGTCACTCTACTCTTGTTAAAGCCAGCACACATCTCTCCCCCCGCTCAGCACAGTGCAATGTGTGCTGAGGGAGCGGGGGGCGCTTATTTCACCCAGCGGGTGAAGTTAGCGACAAGCTAGATTGGCCTGTCATCAATCAAGCATCAACTAGATCACTGCTTAAAATCTAAGCAATCTAAGATTTTAAGCAGCGATCGCTCCGTGAGTACCCCCCCTTACATTTTCTGATATTGTGGTCTGCTATTCACATAGTCGAAGGCTAGCGCTAAATTATTTTTGTTTAACGTAACGTTTCTCTATAAACTAGAAATAAAGTTACTTCAACGAAACAAATGTGTAAACGTAAAAATAAAATAATAAAGACTAAAAACAAAGGTGATGCAGTGTCCTGAAGTCCAAGTTTAGAACAGCTTGCTGGCAGCTAATGAGTTAATCATCTCTTAGATACAGTAAGTGACATGGACTTCTTTTTTAGTATCAGCACATTGTTCTAGGTTTAACTTTTAATTAGCAGCGCTTTGTGAAAAGTGTTAAAATCAGCGTCCTGGATTAATGTACTGTCAGGTGTCATTTGCTTAAGCGATGACAATGAGTACATTAAGTTCTTATCTTGAATATCTGGCGTTTTCTTTATCCAGGTTGTCAAAGTCCATTATGCTACTGTGTGTCTGTACAGCAGGGGTGGGAAACCTTTTTTCTACCAAGGGCCATTTGGATATTTATAAAATCCTTCGGGGGCCATACAAAAATTATCAACTTAAAAATTAGCCTACCCCCAGTAGTTATGCCCCCAGTCAGTAGTTATGCCCCCAGTAGATATACCCCCGTCAGTTGTTATGCCCCAGTAGATATGTCCCCAGTCACTTGTTATGCCCCATTAGATATACTCCCAGTCAGTTGTTATTCCCCATTAATATGCCTCATTAGATATGCCTCCTAGTTTTGCTGCTTATACACATCCATTAAAAGAAACCCCCCCCACAATACTCACCAGCCCTGCTCCTGCTTCCGGACCTTTGCCCTCCGCCTGGCCGCCCGCTCCTCAGAACTATTGGAGAGACGTGATGACATCTCTCCCATAGCACCGCATGGCCACACACGCAGACTGCCAGAGCCGGAAGCCTCCAGATGCTGCAGGGGGGTTGAGGCTAGGCACCAGCTAGTAACAAAATCTCATCTGGCACCCGGCATCTCCCTCGGTTAGGTGAGCCTGGCCGACCGGATCAAGTGGCTCTGAGGGCCTTATACGGCTCGCGGGTCTGAGGTTCCCCACCCCTGCTGTACAGACATTATTTTATTGCAGTTAGTCATTGGGCCTGGCTTCCTAAATGGTAAGTGTGTGTAAGAGGGTATGTTCACCTTACCCGAAGCTGAGAGGTACAGTAAATATAGTACTTTGCGTTCTAAATGTAGTAAGACTTAGCGGAGGCGATTGCAGTCTGCAGGATGGCCATGCTTTGCTTTCTAGAACCGAAAATCGCTTTGGAGACCATAATTATGCCGCAAAGTAGTTTATGCTGGACTGTTGTAATATATACAAATTATGACTTAATATTGGGCTGAATGGAATAGTCCACAATAAGGCAAATTGACTACTGTGCGCACTATGTTAAGAGTCTTACGTTTGAAATCCTGTGTAGTGCTATTACATCACGCCCAATGCTGTATGTGTTCAGTTTTTTACAGAGCGCAAACACCTTTTAGAGCCTTCTAGTAGTGGTGGCTGTGGGGTTGTTACTGGCTGTTGCATGGAGAGACTCAAAGAAATACAAAAGGAAGGAGTCACTAGTGTGAGTCATCAGCTGAGGATGGATGCATGTGTAGTTAGTATATTTCTTTAGCATCCATAAGGGATATTGGGGACAGATTAGTACGATTGGGTATAGACTGGTCCAAAGGAGCCAGTGCACTTTAAATTTTTTCGACTGGGTGTGCTGGTTCCTCCCCTCTATGCCTCCTACAGCTCAGTTTAGAAAAATGTCCCTTCAGGAGAGGATGCACACTCTACAATGCAAGCTCCAGAGTTTTTCTTCAATTTCTTTTTAAAAGTTTTAATTCTTTCGATATGCTGTTTGGGCAACAGCATACCTGCACCGTGGGAGTTAGGACGGGGGACGGTCACCGGTCTCTTGAGGTGTAGAGCCGCTTCCCTGATGCAGGACCACCGTCCTGAGGGGCTGTTTGTTCTGCGGGGCATGGCGCCTGGGATCTGGTCTCTAGGTCGACACTATCTAGGTCGACCACTATTGGACCACTATTGGTAGACAGTAACTAGGTCAACAAGGTTTCTAGGTCGACAGGGTCTCTAGGTCGATAGGTCAAAAGGTTTACATGAGTTTTTGCACAATGTTTTTTTTTTTTTTTTTAACCTTTTCATACCTAATGATCCACGTGGACTACAAGTGGGAACGGTAACCTTGCCCGAAGCATAGTGAGCGAAGCGTGCCATGCGAGGTGCACTAATTGGGGTTCCCGGTCACTGTAAGAAGAAAACGACACAAAAACCCCATTCAAAACTCATGTTGACCTTTTGACCTGTCGACCTAGAGACCCTGTCGACCTAGTTGCTGTCGACCTATAGTGGTTGACCTAGACATTGTCGACCTAGTTACTATCTTCCATACCACACCCATGGCGCCTTGGCTGCCGCACACCCCTCACGCTGCCTGAAGGTGATCATCGTTGGTGAGTACCAACTGGGGGCCCCACTAGGGGGTCTCACCTGGTTTTACTGTGCGGCTGAAAACGCGGGTGTGGCGTACGGGTCCCTCCTGGAGGGGACCCGCTGTATCCCCTGCGTGAGACTGGCTAAATATAGTAAATCAAGCATTTATGTGAGGTTGTACATATTGGGAGACATGGCCAGTATAAATATACAGAAGTAGCTCCGGCGCCATGGTGGGGGGCAGAGCTACACGATAGTGGGCTCAGCGCCATTTTGGCGCCTTCCTCTGTATAGCAACAGCCTCCAGAGCTCCTCCAGTCCCTGGATCGCTGGTACCGGGTGTAGAGGGGGAGAGCAGCTATACTAGTGCACAATAACATCCCTCTGAGGGATTTTATCATATTACAGTCTCAGTGTGTTTACACATAAAAACTCTGACAACCTCACTGGGGCTGTGCAGCGCTGGATGCATTGGGGTCCTATCTCCTGTGCCTCCTCTCACATGCAATTGGGCAGGCTTGCAATATATCAATATCAGGCTGTGTTGTATGTGTATTATACCTGTTTTTCTGATTCACAATGGTAAAACAGAAGTCATGCATTGTATGTAATGCTAGATTCTCTCCCAAGTTCATCTGGCTCAATATTATGTGAGCAGTGTAGTCAGCCATCCCAGAATACTAATTTCTCTATCGTCCTAGTGGATGCTGGGGTTCCTGAAAGGACCATGGGGAATAGCGGCTCCGCAGGAGACAGGGCACAAAAAGTAAAGCTTTAGGATCAGGTGGTGTGCACTGGCTCCTCCCCCTATGACCCTCCTCCAAGCCTCAGTTAGATTTTTGTGCCCGGCCGAGAAGGGTGCAATCTAGGTGGCTCTCCTAAAGAGCTGCTTAGAAAAGTTTAGCTTAGGTTTTTTATTTTACAGTGAGTCCTGCTGGCAACAGGATCACTGCAACGAGGGACTTAGGGGAGAAGAAGTGAACTCACCTGCGTGCAGGATGGATTGGCTTCTTGGCTACTGGACATTAGCTCCAGAGGGACGATCACAGGTACAGCCTGGATGGTCACCGGAGCCTCGCCGCCGGCCCCCTTGCAGATGCTGAAACGAGAAGAGGTCCAGAATCGGCGGCAGAAGACTCCTCAGTCTTCTTAAGGTAGCGCACAGCACTGCAGCTGTGCGCCATTTTCCTCTCAGCACACTTCACACGGCAGTCACTGAGGGTGCAGGGCGCTTGGAGGGGGGCGCCCTGGGAGGCAAATGAAAACCTTTTTTGGCTAAAAATACCTCACATATAGCCTCCGGGGGCTATATGGAGATATTTAACCCCTGCCAGAATCCGTTAAGAGCGGGAGACGAGGCCGCCGAAAAAGGGGCGGGGCCTATCTCCTCAGCACACAGCGCCATTTTCCCTCACAGAAAGGCTGGAGGGAAGGCTCCCAGGCTCTCCCCTGCACTGCACTACAGAAACAGGGTTAAAACAGAGAGGGGGGGCACTAATTTGGCGTTAGAAATATATAAAAAAGATGCTATAAGGGAAAACACTTATATAAGGTTGTCCCTATATAATTATAGCGTTTTTGGTGTGTGCTGGCAAACTCTCCCTCTGTCTCTCCAAAGGGCTAGTGGGTCCTGTCCTCTATCAGAGCATTCCCTGTGTGTGTGCTGTGTGTCGGTACGTGTGTGTCGACATGTATGAGGACGATGTTGGTGAGGAGGCGGAGCAATTGCCTGTAATGGTGATGTCACTCTCTAGGGAGTCGACACCGGAATGGATGGTTTATTTAGGGAATTACGTGATAATGTCAACACGCGCCAAGGTCGTTTGACGACATGAGACGGCCGACAAACAATTAGTACCGGTCCAGACGTCTCAAAAACACCGTCAGGGTTTTTTTAAAACGCCCGTTTACTTTAGTCGGTCGACACAGACAGGGACACTGAATCCAGTGTCGACGGTGAATAAACAAACGTATTCCTTATTAGGGCCACACGTTAAGGGCAATGAAGGAGGTGTTACATATTTCTGATACTACAAGTACCACAAAAGAGGGTATTATGTGGGATGTGAAAAAACTACCGTAGTTTTTCCTGAATCAGATAAATTAAATGAAGTGTGTGATGATGCGTGGGTTCCCCCCGATAGAAAATATGGGCGGTATACCCTTTCCCGCCAGAAGTTAGGGCGCGTTGGGAAACACCCCTTAGGGTGGATAAGGCGCTCACACGCTTATCAGAACAAGTGGCGGTACCGTCTATAGATAGGGCCGTCCTCAAGGAGCCAGCTGACAGGAGGCTGGAAAAATATCATAAAAAGTATATACACACATACTGGTGTTATACTGCGACCAGCGATCGCCTCAGCCTGGATGTGCAGAGCTGGGGTGGCTTGGTCGGATTCCCTGACTAAAAATATTGATACCCTTGACAGGGACAGTATTTTATTGACTATAGAGCATTTAAAGGATGTATTTCTATATATGCGAGATGCACAGAGGGATATTTGCACTCTGGCATCAAGAGTAAGTGCGATGTCCACATCTGCCAGAAGATGTTTATGGACACGACAGTGGTCAGGTGATGCAGATTCCAAACGGCACAAAGGTGTATTGCCGTATAAAGGAAGAGGAGTTATTTGGGGTCGGTCCATCGGACCTGGTGGCCACGGCAACTGCTGGAAAATCCACCGTTTTTACCCTAAGTCACATCTCTGCAGAAAAAGACACCGTCTTTTCAGCTTCAGTCCTTTCGTCCCTATAAGAGTCATATCTGCCCAGGGATAGAGGAAAGGGAAGAAGACTGCAGCAGGCAGCCCATTCCCAGGAACAGAAGCGTTCCACCGCTTCTGACAAGCTCTCAGCATGACGCTGAGACCGTACAGGACCCCTGGATCCTACAAGTAGTATCCCAGGGGTACAGTTTGGAATGTCGAGACGTTTCCCCTGCGCAGGCTCCTGAAGTCTGCTTTACCAAGGTCTCCCTCCGACAAGGAGGCAGTATGGGAAAAAATTCACAAGCTGTATTCCCAGCAGGTGATAATTAAATTACCCCTCCTACAACAAGAAAAGGGGGTATTATTCCACACTATATTGTGGTACTGAAGCCAGAAGGCTAGGTGAGACCTATTCTAAATCTAAAAAAATTTGAACACTTACAAAGGTTCAAATCAAGATGGAGTCACTCAGAGCAGTGATAACGAACCGGGAAGAAGGGGACTATCTGGTGTCCCGAGACATCAGGGATGCTTACCTCCATGTCCAAAATTTGCCCTTATCACTAAGGGTACCTCAGGTTCGTGGTACAGAACTGTCACTATCAGTTTCAGACGCTGCCGTTTGGATTGTCTACGGCACCCCGGGTCTTTACCAAGGTAATGGCCGAAATGATGGTTCTTCTTCGAAGAAAAGGCGTCTTAATTATCCCTTACTTGGACGATCTCCTGATAAGGGCAAAGTCCAGGGAACAGTTGGAGGTCGGAGTAGCACTATCTCGGATACTGTTACAACAGCAGGAGTGGATTCTAAATATTCCAAAATCGCAGCTGATCCCGACAACAAGTCTCCTGTGCTTAGGGATGATTCTGGACACAGTCCAGAAAAAGGTGTTTCTCCCGGAAGAGAAAGCCAGGGAGTTATCCGAGCTAGTCAGGAACCTCCTAAAATCAGTGCATCATTGCACAAGGGCCATGGTAAATAAAAATGGTGACTTCCTTCGAAGCAATTCCCGTCGGCAGATTTCATGCAAGAACTTTTCAGTGGGATCTGCTGGACAAATGGTCCGGATCGCATCTTCAGATGCATCAGCGGATAACCCTATATCCAAGGACAAGGGTGTCTCTCCTGTGGTGGTTACAGAGTGCTCATCTTCTAGAGGGCCGCAGATTCGGCATTCAGTTTTGGATGTTGGTGACCACGGAGGCCAGCCCGAGAGGCTGGGGAGCAGTCACACAAGGAAAAAATTTCCAGGGAGTGTGATCAAGTCTGGAGATTTTTCTCCACATAAATATAGCTAAGGGTAAATTTATAATGCTCTAAGCTTAGCAAGACCTCTGCTTCAAGGTCAGCCGGTATTGATCCAGTGGGATAAAACATCACGGCAGTCGCCCACGTAAATAGACAGGGCGGCACAAGAAGCAGGAGGGCAGTGGCAAAAACTGCAAGGACTTTTCGCTGGGCGGAAAATCATGTGATAACACTGTCAGCAGTGTTTCATTCCGGGAATGGAAACTGGGAAGCAGACTTCCTCAGTAGGCACGACCTCCACCCGGCAGAGTGGGAACTTCATGGGGAAGTTTTCCACATAATTGTAAACCGTTGGGAATTACCAAAGGTGGACATGATGGCGTCCCGTCTGAACAAAAAACGGGACAGGTATTGCGCCAGGTTAAGAGACCCTCAGGCAATAGCTGTGGACGTTCTGGTAACACCGTGGGTGTACCAGTCGGTGTATGTGTTCCATCCTCTGCTTTTCATACCTACGGTACTGAGAATTATAAGACGTAGAGGAGTAAGAACTATACTCATGGCTCCGGATTGGCCAAGAAGGACTTGGTACCCGGAACTTCAAGAGATGCTCACAGAGGACTTATGGCCTCTGCCGCTAAGAAGGGACTTGTTTCAGCAAGTACCATGTCTGTTCCAAGACTTACCGCAGCTGCGTTTGACGGCATGGCGGTGGAACGCCGGATCCTAAGGGAAAAGGCATTCAGGAAGAGGTCATTCCTACCCTGGTCAAAGCCAGAAAGGAGGTGACCGCACAACATTATCACCACATGTGGCGAAAATATGTTGCGTGGTGTGAGGCCAGGAAGGCCCCACGAAGAAATTTCAACTCGGTCGATTCCTGCATTTCTTGCAAACAGGAGTGTCTATGGGCTTCAAATTGGGGTCCATTAAGGTTCAAATTTCGGCCCTGTCGATTTTTCTTCCAGAAAGAATTGGCTTCAGTTCCTGAAGTCCAGAAGTTTGTCAAGGGAGTATTGCATATACAACCCCCTTTTGTGCCTCCAGTGGCACTGTGGGATCTCAACGTAGTTCTGGGATTCCTCAAAACACATTGGTTTAAAACCAGTCAAATCTGTGGATTTGAAGCATCTCACATGAAAAGTGAACATGCTCTTGGACCTGGCCTGGACCAGGCGAGTGTCAAATTGGTGGTTTTTTTCTCAAAAAGGCCCATATCTGTTTGTCCATTCGGACAGGGCAGAGCTGCGGACTCGTCCCCAGTTCTCTCCCTAAGGTGGTGTCAGTGTTTCACCTGAACCAGCTTATTGTGCTGTCTTGCGCCTACTAGGGACTTGGAGGACTCCAAGTTGCTAGATGAGGTCAGGGCCCTGAAAATATAGGTTCCAGGACGGCTGGAGTCAGGAAAACTGACTTGCTGTTATCCTGTATGCACCCAACAAACTGGGTGCTCTTGCTTTTAAGCAGACTTTTGCTAGTTGGATGTGTAATACAATTCAGCTTGCACATTCTGTGGCAGGCCTGCCACAGCCAAAATATGTAAATGCCCATTCCACAAGGAAGGTGGGCTCATCTTGGGCGGCTGCCCGAGGGGTCTCGGCTTTACAACTTTGCCGAGCGGCTATTTAGTCAGGGGCAAACACGTTTGTAAAATCCTACAAATTTGATACCCTGGCTAAGGAGGACCTGGAGTTCTCTCATTCGGTGCTGCAGAGTCATCCGCACTCTCCCGCCCGTTTGGGAGCTTTGGTATAATCCCCATGGTCCTTTCAGGAACCCCAGCATCCACTAGGACGATAGAGAAAATAAGAATTTACTTACCGATAATTCTATTTCTCGGAGTCCGTAGTGGATGCTGGGCGCCCATCCCAAGTGCGGATTATCTGCATTACTTGTACATAGTTACAAAAATCGGGTTATTATTGTTGTGAGCCATCTTTTCAGAGGCTCCGCTGTTATCATACTGTTAACTGGGTTCAGTTCACAGGTTGTACAGTGTGATTGGTGTGGCTGGTATGAGTCTTACCCGGGATTCATAAATCCTTCCTTATTGTGTACGCTCGTCCGGGCACAGTACCTAACTGAGGCTTGGAGGAGGGTCATAGGGGGAGGAGCCAGTGCACACCACCTGATCCTAAAGCTTTACTTTTTGTGCCCTGTCTCCTGCGGAGCCGCTATTCCCCATGGTCCTTTCAGGAACCCCAGCATCCACTACGGACTCCGAGAAATAGAATTATCGGTAAGTAAATTCTTATTTTCAATGTGGGGGAGAGTCCAGAGCCCTCCTGGTTGGGGGCTATCAAAAATATGATGTCTGATATGTCATCTCAACTCACTGCAAGTGCAAATAAGACTCAGGAACTGCAACAAGTAGTGGCAAGTCTAGCTGCTAAACATCCCCCCCCTGTACTACAGGTGCACAAAAACGTGCTCTACCTGCACTCCTATCAGATACTGAGGATGATATACAGGATGATGGGGATGATGTGGACACCATAAGTGGGTATTCCACCCCTACCCAGGGTATTGAACCCCTCTTATTGGCTATTAGAGATGTGTTAAAGCTCCCCCTGGAGGATGCTACTATCTCAGCAGTCATTTTTCCTCCCACAAGACAAACTGACAGTCACATTTCCTGATTCCAAGGAATTGGATGACTTATTTAAAATAGCCTGGAAGACTCCAGATAAGAAATATCAGGTGTCAAAACGGTTTTTGCATACATTCCCCTTTGCCCCTGAAGGCAGAAAATTCTGGGAGGAGTCTCCAGCAGTAGACGTCTCAGTCTCTCGCCTTTCTAAAAAGGCGGTACTCCCTGCTCTGGGCTCCTTTACGGTAAAGGACCTGGCAGATAGGAAACTTGAGACCACTCTGAAATCTATATACATTGCTGCAGGTGTTGTTCAAAGGCCGGTCATTGCAGGTTGCTGGATGACACATGCAATTCATTCCTGAGCTAATCAAATTTAAGGAAGGTCTTTCGGGTTATATGACCTTAGTTAATACTGTTACTTTCCTGAATCACATTCAGGACACGGCATGAGTCCTCTGTGACTCCCTTAAAGAGATTGGCAATATTAATGCTAGGACCACGGCTATGGCTGTGTCTGCGCGCAGAGCCATATGGTTGTGTCAGTGGATTGCTGATGCTGACTCCAAACGTAATGTGGAATCTTTTCCCTTCACAGGCTCTTTGGGGGTGAATTGGATGCATAGTTTTCCAAAGCTACTGCTGGAAATTCCACGTTTCTCCCTTCGGGAGCTCCGCCTGCTAGACGTACCTACCCGGGACCGTCTACTCAGTCCTTTCGGTCCTTCAGATTTCGGTCTAGGGCCAGAGGGGCCTCCAACGCAGCTAGCGGCTCCAGAGGTAAACCTAAGAAACCAGCCGTTGCTGGATCTCAGGACCAGAACACCAGCTCTGCTTCCGCAAAGACTTCAGCATGACGGTGTCCACCCACCCTGAGGGGATCTCATGGTGGAAGCTCGGTTACGTCACTACAGCCACATCTGGGTCGGTTCTGGAGTTCGACGGTACTCCTCCCCAACGATTTTTCAAATCAAGCTTACCAGCATTAGAAAATATGCGTGGTACGCTTTTGCTGGCTGTCAACAAGTTGGTCCAGTCACAGGTCATTGTTACAGTACCCCTACTATAATGAGGACAGGGTTTCTACTCCAGTCTGTTCGTAGTACCAAAACCTGATGGGTCTGTGAGACCCATTCTGAATCTGAAGTCCTTGAATCCTTACCTGAAGGTTTTCAAATTCAAGATGGAGTCTTTGAGAGCGGTGATTGCTGGCCTGGAACAACAAGTATTCCTTGTGTCCCTGGATATCAAGGACGCTTACCTACATATCCCAATTTGGCCTCCTCATCAGGCCTATCTGAGGTTTGCCCTGCTGAACAATCACTACCAGTTTCAGGCGTTACCCTTTGGTCTGTCTACAGCTCTGAGGGTGTTCACGAAGGTGATGGTGGAAATTATGTTTCAACTCAGGGTCCTGGGGGTCAATGTTATTCCATACCTGGACAATCTCCTTATAAAAGCGAGCTCCAGGGCGCATCTATTGCTCCATATAGATCGCACTATCCATCTTCTGTCACACTACGGGTGGATCCTCAATCTGCAGAAGTCCCACCTGGAACCGTCTCAACGGCTACGGTTTCTGGGGATACTACTAGATACTGTAGCACAGAAAGTGTTCCGCCCAGAGGGTGGACAAGTGGGAAGCGTATTTCCCGAGTCGCCATACCTTATGGAAGCTAGAGAAAATAGGATTTTAAATACCTACCGGTAAATCCTTTTCTCGTCCATAAGGGATATTGGGCAGGTTCTATGTTGTGTGTTCCTGATCAGCTGTTGCTGTTAATGTTGCCAGATGTTGCTGGCTATGATGTATATTGGTGTGCTGTTGTGAAATTCTCACCACACTTTAAGTTCCTTCTCTCAAGTATGTAATTCTTCTTCGGGCACTGTTAAGCTATAACTGAGCTGTAGGAGGAGGCGTAGAGGGAAGGAGCCAGCACACCCAGTTGAAGAAATTTAAAGTGCACTGGCTCCTTTGGACCCGTCTATACCCCATCATACTAATCTGTCCCCAATATCCCTTATGGACTACGAGAAAAGGATTTACCGGTAGGTATTTAAAATCCTATTTTAGACCATACAGACCATATAAACCCCCTTCCCTTTATTTTTAATATCGTTGATGTCTTCTAAATAAACCAATCAAATTTGTCAGGAACAGAAGATGAAATAAAGTTAAGGGATAGTTCCTCGCTAGTGCTATTTCAGGTTAAATAAAGATAAAACGATAGATAAATCATAGCCAATGGTCAAATCACATGCAGAAAGAGCACAGGGTGCTTCAGACACAAAGTTCCCTCTCCTTACTGTCAGGTAGGATGATGAAATGTGGGCTGAAGCGGAAAATGACATTCCCTTGCCCTATAGTTGTAGCTCTGCCCCCTCCTCCATGCAGGTGCCATAATCTTGTCACTAAAGATCATCTAGATCAGAGGTTCTCAAACTCGGTCCTCGGGGGCACACACAGTGCATGTTTTGCAGGTAACCCAGCAGGTGCACAGGTGTATTAATTTCTCACTGACACATTTTAAAAGGTCCACAGGTGGAGCTAATTATTTCACTTGCGATTCTGTGAGGAGACCTGCAAAACATGCACTGTGTGTGCCCCCAAGGACCGAGTTTGAGAACCTCTGATCTAGATTGTCTAATTGCTGGTTTTAGGGATTGTATTACTTTATTTTAGTCTACACCCTACTGTCTTCATCCATTTTATGCACTGATAATTCATAAAGATACTAAGAGTGTTGTGCCTTAGTGGAGTCCCTACTCTTACACAGTTTATTCAGGATCTCTGTCATCCTGAATATTAGTTCTACAAATGAAGTGGCTACCTCAGCTGTGAGCATGCATTCCTATAGCTAACAACCCTTCCAACACTGCTCTCTCAGTGAGATATATGGAGTCCTTGAGTGAATTAAGGAGATAATGTGTCTTGAGTGTGTTGCAGATTTCTGAAGTGGAAATGTGGAGACAAAATAAGATTGTGTTATTTGTAGTTATGATGCTGGATTTTTCTTTTGTTTCTGAATGTTTTCTCCTCTCCCCATGTATCTGAGGTTCTATAGAGAATATTTGTTGCTGTAACATTCCTAGTAAGGACCTACATTTTCCATTCTCTTTGTTGACTTAGTGTATGGCACCTCTGAAAGATACTGTATTTGATCTCATAAATTAGCATATAAATAGAAGCTTTTCTGTTAGCTATGTTTAAATAACATAAAGCAAAATAATATTATTCATATTGACAAGCATTTTAAACATAGTGTAATTTATAGAGAACAAAATAAGCTTATGGCAGAAAGTTGACAGTGAGGAATGCAACCTGTTAACTTGTCTAGTCTGGCCAGCTGAAGTACTTTATTACGGAACCGCTTTATTTGCAAACCTTGCTATTCTACTTCACATACCACTTAATGTGAATTATTTATATACAACCCATATGTTGTTCATCGAGAAGTCTCGCTATATAAATGCTTTTACTGGTATGAATTTTTTCACATGGAAGTTAAGGTGTGCTTAAACATGCTCAATATATGGCCAATAGCAACCACTTGAATAATTATGTTGCAATACTGACCGTTAATAATCGTGGTAATGCAGCGATTAATGATAGATAAGCTGGGTACACACTTGTACATCCCGGCGTTTTCGCAACGGACCGATACAGCGTAGTGTTACATGATTAATGTCATCTTACTACATTGTACGTTGTATCGTCCCATGTGACCACACAATTAATCGAACAATGAACTGGAGGTACACACTATAGAATGATCCTTGCGATGCATCGCAGATCACAAGATTGGGCAATAGATCGTATAGTATGTACTTTGCTTTAGTCTGGTATGAATATGTGATAAATTGACATCTTAAATTCATGGATAGGACTACATTGGAAGTTGTTTGTCAGCAGCCTAATTGCTAAATACTATAGATTTACAGTTTTGTACGTAAATAAACATTTATATGTAACTTTAGTTTCCATATAACAAACAGAACTAAAAGTCTGACTAGTGTTCTAAGGATAACAAAAGCCCTGCGCAACGTCCATATAAATGTTCAGTATAAACATTTTTCTAAATATATAATATTTATTTGGAATAAATATTTAATTTAACAAAGTTAATGAGTAACTGGTATTTGTTATTTAAAATAAAATATTCTGTGTCTCTAGTGTTTTGTATTCAAATAAAAATAAAATAAAAAAATGTTCATTTGTATCTTGGTGATGATGATTATTATTATTATTATTATCCTTTATTTCTCTGACGTCCTAGTGGATGCTGGGAACTCCGAAAGGACCATGGGGAATAGCGGCTCCGCAGGAGACTGGGCACAAAAGTAAAAGCTTTAGGACTAGCTGGTGTGCACTGGCTCCTCCCCCTATGACCCTCCTCCAAGCCTCAGTTAGATTTTTGTGCCCGAACGAGAAGGGTGCAATCTAGGTGGCTCTCCTGAGCTGCTTAGAGTAAAAGTTTAAATTAGGTTTTTTTATTTTCAGTGAGTCCTGCTGGCAACAGGCTCACTGCATCGAGGGACTAAGGGGAGAAGAAGCGAACTCACCTGCGTGCAGAGTGGATTGGGCTTCTTAGGCTACTGGACATTAGCTCCAGAGGGACGATCACAGGCCCAGCCATGGATGGGTCCCAGAGCCGCGCCGCCGTCCCCCTTACAGAGCCAGAAGAGCAGAAGAGGTCCGGAAAATCGGCGGCAGAAGACGTCAGTCTTCAACAAGGTAGCGCACAGCACTGCAGCTGTGCGCCATTGCTCTCAGCACACTTCACACTCCGGTCACTGAGGGTGCAGGGCGCTGGGGGGGGGGCGCCCTGAGACGCAATAAAAACACCTTGGATGGCAAAAAAATGCATCACATATAGCTCCTGGGCTATATGGATGCATTTAACCCCTGCCAGAATACATAGAAAAACGGGAGATAAGGCCGTCAATAAGGGGGCGGAGCCTATCTCCTCAGCACACTGGCGCCATTTTCCCTCACAGCTCCGTTGGAGGGAAGCTCCCCGGCTCTCCCCTGCAGTCACTACACTACAGAAAGGGTTAAAAAAGAGAGGGGGGCACTAATTAGGCGCAGTATAAACAATACAGCAGCTATAAGGGGAAAAACACTTATATAAGGTTATCCCTGTATATATATAGCGCTCTGGTGTGTGCTGGCAAACTCTCCCTCTGTCTCCCCAAAGGGCTAGTGGGGTCCTGTCCTCTATCAGAGCATTCCCTGTGTGTGTGCTGTGTGTCGGTACGTTTGTGTCGACATGTATGAGGAGAAAAATGATGTGGAGACGGAGCAGATTGCCTGTAATAGTGATGTCACCCCCTAGGGCAGGCATTCCCAACCACGGTCCTCAAGGCACACCAACAGTGCAGGTTTTAGTGATATCCAGGCTTCAGCACAGATGGTTAAATCAAAATAACTGAGGTACTAATTAAGTCACCTGTGTTCAAGCCTGGATATCACTAAAACCAGGACTGTTAGTGTGCCTTGAGGACCGTGGTTGGGAAACACTGCCCTAGGGGGTCGACACCTGAGTGGATGAACTGTTGGAAGGAATTACGTGACAGTGTCAGCTCTGTATAAAAGACAGTGGTTGACATGAGACAGCCGGCTACTCAGCTTGTGCCTGTCCAGATGTCTCATAGGCCGTCAGGGGCTCTAAAGCGCCCGTTACCTCAGATGGCAGATATAGACGCCGACACGGATACTGACTCCAGTGTCGACGGTGAAGAGACAAATGTGACTTCCAGTAGGGCCACACGTTACATGATGGAGGCAATGAAAAATGTTTTACACATTTCTGATAATACGAGTACCACCAAAAAGGGGTATTATGTTCGGTGAGGAAAAACTACCTGTAGTTTTCCTGAATCTGAGAAATTAAATGAGGTGTGTGATGATGCGTGGGTTTCCCCCGATGATAACTGATAATTTCTAAAATGTTATTGGCATTATATCCTTTCCCGCCAGAGGTTAGGGTGCGTTGGGAAACACCCCCTAGGGTGGATAAAGCGCTCACACGCTTGTAAGGGCTCTACCCTCTCCTGAGATGGCCGCCCTTAAGGATCCTGCTGATAGAAAGCAGGAGGGTATCCTAAAATGTATTTACACACATACTGGTGTTATACTGCGACCAGCAATCGCCTCAGCCTGGATGTGCAGTGCTGGGTTGGCGTGGTCGGATTCCCTGACTGAAAATATTGATACCCTAGATAGGGACAGTATATTTTTGCCTATAGAGCAGTTAAAAGATGCATTTCTATATATGCGTGATGCACAGCGGAATATTTGCCGACTGGCATCAAGTCTAAGTGCGTTGTCCATTTCTACCAGTAGAGGGTTATGGACACGACAGTGGTCAGGTGATGCGGATTTCAAACGGCATTTGGAAGTATTGCCTTATTAAGGGGAGGAGTTATTTGGGGTCGGTCTTTCAGACCTGGTGGCCACGGCAACAGCTGGGAAATCCACGTTTGTACCCCAGGTCGCCTCTCAACATGAGAAGACGCCGTATTATCAGGCGCAGTCTTTTCGTGGACAAGCGGGCAAAAGGTTCCTCATTTCTGCCCCGTGACAGAGGGAGAGGAAAAAGGCTGCAGAAATCAGCCAGTTCCCAGGAACAGAAACCCTCTCCCGCCTCTGCCAAGCCCTCAGTATGACGCTGGGGCTTTACAAGCAGAATCAGGCACGGTGGGGGGCCCGTCTCAATGAATTTCAGCGCGCAGTGGGCTCACTCGCAAGTAGACCCCTGGATCCGTCAGGTGATATCTCAGGGGTACAAATTGGAATTCGAGACGTCTCCCCCTCGCCGTTTCCTAAAGTCGGCTTTACCGATATCTCCTTCTGACAGGGAGACAGTTTTGGAAGCCATTCACAAGCTGTATTGCCAGCAGGTGATAATCAAGGTACCACTCCTGCAACAGGGAACGGGGTATTATTCCACACTGTTGTGGTACCGAAGCCGGACGGCTCGGTGAGACCGATTCTAAATCTAAAATCTTTGAACACTTACATACAGAGGTTCAAATTCAAGATTGAGTCACTCAGAGCAGTGATTGCGAACTTGGAAGAAGGGGACTACATGATGTCTCGGGACATCTAGGATGCTTACCTTCATGTCCCAATTTACCCTTCTCACCAAGGGTACCTCAGGTTTATGGTACAGAACTGTCACTATCAGTTCAGACGCTGCCGTATGGATGGTCCGCGGCACCCCGGGTCTTTACCAAGGTAATGGCCGAAATGATGATATTCCTTCGAAGGAAGGGAATTTTAGTTATCCCTTACTTGGACGATTCCCTGATAAGGGTAAGATCCAGGGAACAGTTGGAGGTCGGTGTAGCACTATCTCAGGTAGTGTTGCCGCAACACGATTGGATTCTCAATATTCCAAAATCGCAGCTGGTTCCGACGACTCGTCTTCTGTTCCTAGGGATGATCCTGGACACAGTCCAGAAAAAGGTGTTTCTCCGGGAGGAGAAAGCCAGGGAGTTATCCGAGCTAGTCAGGAACCTCCTAAAACCGAGCCAAGTCTCAGTGCATCAATGCACAAGGGTTCTGGGTAAAATGGTGGCTTCCTACGAAGCAATCCCATTCGGCAGATTCCACGCAAGAACTTTCCAGTGGGACCTGCTGGACAAATGGTCCGGGTCGCATCTTCAGATGCATCAGCGGATAACCCTGTCACCAAGAACAAGGGTGTCCCTCCTGTGTTGGTTGCAGAGTGCTCATCTTCTAGAGGGCCGCAGATTCGGCATTCAGGACTGGGTCCTGGTGACCACGGATGCCAGCCTGCGAGGCTGGGGAGCAGTCACACAGGGAAGGAATTTCCAGGGCTTATGGTCAAGCCTGGAGACATCACTTCACATAAATATCCTGAAGCTAAGGGCCATTTACAATGCTCTAAGCTTAGCAAGACCTCTGCTTCAAGGTCAGCCGGTGTTGATCCAGTCGGACAACATCACGGCAGTCACCCACGTAAACAGACAGGGTGGCACAAGAAGCAGGAGGGCAATGGCAGAAGCTGCAAGGATTCTTCGCTGGGCGGAAAATCATGTGATAGCACTGTCAGCAATTCCGGGAGTGGACAACTGGGAAGCAGACTTCCTCAGCAGACACGACCTCCACCCGGGAGAGTGGGGACTTCACCCAGAAGTCTTCCACATGATTATAAACCGTTGGGAAAAACTCGACAGGTATTGCGCCAGGTCAAGGGACCTTCAGGCAATAGCTGTAGACGCTCTGGTAACACCGTGGGTGTACCAGTCAGTGTATGTGTTCCCTCATCTGCCTCTCATACCCAAGGTACTGAGACTGATAAGATGGAGAGGAGTAAGCACTATATTCGTGGCTCCGGATTGGCCAAGAAGGACTTGGTAACCGGAACTTCAAGAGATGCTCACGGAGGATCCGTGGCCTCTACCTCTAAGAAGGGACCTGCTCCAGCAAGTACCCTGTCTGTTCCAAGAACCGCGGCTGCGTTTGACGGCATGGCGGTTGAACGCCGGATCCTGAAGGAAAAAAGGCATTCCGGATGAAGTCATCCCTATCCTGATCAAACCCAGGAAGGATGTAACCGCAAAACATTATCACCGCATTTGGCGAAAATATGTTGCGTGGTGCGAGGCCAGTAAGGCCCGACGGAGGAAATTCAACTGGGTAGATTCCTACATTTCCTGCAAACAGGAGTGTCTATGGGCCTGAAATTGGGGTCCATTAAGGTTCAAATTTCGGCCCTGTCAATTTTCTTCCAAAAAGAACTAGCTTCAGTCCCTGAAGTTCAGACGTTGTAAAAGGGGTACTGCATATACAGCCTCCTTTTGTGCCTCCAGTGGCACCTTTGGATCTCAATGTAGTTTTTGGTTTCCAAAAGTCACATTGGTTTGAACCACTTAAATCTGTGGAGTTAAAATATCTCACATGGAAAGTGGTCATGATGTTGGCCCTGGCCTGGGCCAGGCGCGTGTCAGAATTGGCGGCTTTATCCTGTAAAAGCCCTTATCTGATTTTCCTTTCGGACAGGGCGGAATTGAGGACTCGTCCTCCGTTTCTCCCTAAGGTGGTTTCAGCGTTTCACCTGAACCAACCTATTGTGGTGCCTGCGGCTACTAGGGACTTGGAGGACTCCAAGTTGCTAGACGTTGTCAGGGCCCTGAAAATATATGTTTCCAGGACGGCTGAAGTCAGAAAATCTGACTCGCTGTTTATCCTGTATGCACCCAACAAACTGGGTGCTCCTGCTTCTAAGCAGACTATTGCTCGTTGGATTTGTAGTACAATTCAGCTTGCACATTCTGTGGCAGGCCTGCCACAGCCAAAAATCTGTAAATGCCCACTCCACAAGGAAGATGGGCTCATCTTGGGCGGCTGCCCGAGGGGTCTCGGCTTTACAACTTTGCCGAGCAGCTACTTGGTCAGGGGCAAACACGTTTGCTAAATTCTACAAATTTGATACCCTGGCTGAGGAGGACCTGGAGTTCTCTCATTCGGTGCTGCAGAGTCATCCGCACTCTCCCGCCCGTTTGGGAGCTTTGGTATAATCCCCATGGTCCTTTCGGAGTTCCCAGCATCCACTAGGACGTCAGAGAAAATAAGAATTTACTTACCGATAATTCTATTTCTCATAGTCCGTAGTGGATGCTGGGCGCCCATCCCAAGTGCGGATTGTCTGCAATACTTGTACATAGTTACAAAAATCGGGTTATTATTGTTGTGAGCCATCTTTTCAGAGGCTCCTCTGTTATCATGCTGTTAACTGGGTTCAGATCACAGGTTGTACGGTGTGATTGGTGTGGCTGGTATGAGTCTTACCCGGGATTCAAAATCCTTCCTTATTGTGTACGCTCGTCGCACAGTATCCTAACTGAGGCTTGGAGGAGGGTCATAGGGGGAGGAGCCAGTGCACACAAGCTAGTCCTAAAGCTTTTACTTTTGTGCCCAGTCTCCTGCGGAGCCGCTATTCCCCATGGTCCTTTCGGAGTTCCCAGCATCCACTACGGACTATGAGAAATAGAATTATCGGTAAGTAAATTTTTATTTTCTCTGACGTCCTAAGTGGATGCTGGGACTCCGTAAGGACCATGGGGAATAGCGGCTCCGCAGGAGACTGGGCACAACTAAAAGAAAGCTTTAGGTCTACCTGGTGTGCACTGGCTCCTCCCTCTATGACCCTCCTCCAGACCTCAGTTAGAATCTTGTGCCCGGCTGAGCTGGTTGCACACTAGGGGCTCTCCTGAGCTCCTAGAAAAGAAAGTATATTTAGGTTTTTTTATTTTCAGTGAGATCTGCTGGCAACAGACTCACTGCTACGAGGGACTAAGGGGAGAAGAAGCGAACCTTGGGCTTCTTAGGCTACTGGACACAATTAGCTCCAGAGGGATCGAACACAGGGCCCGACCTCGATCGTCCGGTCCCGGAGCCGCGCCGCCGTCCCCCTTACAGAGCCAGAAGCAAGAAGATGGTCCTGAAAATCGGCGGCAGAAGACTTCGGTCTTCAACAAGGTAGCGCACAGCACTGCAGCTGTGCGCCATTGCTCCTCATGCACACCTCACACTCCGGTCACTGATGGGTGCAGGGCGCTGGGGGGGGGGGGGGGGCGCCCTGAGCAGCAATATTAACACCTTGGCTGGCAAAAAAAAAATCACAATATATAGTCCTAGAGGCTATATATGTGAAAAATACCCCTGCCAGAGATCCATAAAAAAAGCGGGAGAAGTCCGCCGAAAAAGGGGCGGGGCTATCTCCCTCAGCACACTGGCGCCTTTTTTCCCTCACAGCTCCGCTGGAAGGATCGCTCCCAGGCTCTCCCCTGCAGTTTCAAGACTAAAAAGGGTAAAAAAGAGAGGGGGGGGGGGGCACTAAATTTAGGCGCAGCAGTATATATATATGCAGCTATAAGGGAAAATCACTCAATTATAGTGTTCATCCCAGTGTTATATAGCGCTCTGGTGTGTGCTGGCATACTCTCTCTCTGTCTCCCCAAAGGGCTTTGTGGGGTCCTGTCCTCTGTCAGAGCATTCCCTGTGTGTGTGCGGTGTGTCGGTACGGCTGTGTCGACATGTTTGATGAGGAGGCTTATGTGGAGGCGGAGCAGATGCCGATAAATGTGATGTCACCCCCTGCGGGGCCGACACCTGAGTGGATGGACTTGTGGAAGGAATTACGTGAAAGTGTCAACTCCTTACATAAAAGGTTTGACGACTTACCAAATATGGGACAACCGGCTTCTCAGCCTATGCCTGCCCAGGCGTCTCAAAATCCATCAGGGGCTCTAAAACGCCCGCTACCTCAGATGGCAGACACAGATGTCGACACGGATACTGACTCCAGTGTCGACGACAATGAGACTAATGTAACTTCCAATAGGGCCACACGTTACATGAGTGAGGCAATGAAAAATGTGTTGCACATTTCTGATGTTACCCCAGGAACCACAAAAAAGGGTATTATGTTTGGAGAGAAAAAACTACCAGTAGTTTCTCTGACGTCCTAAGTGGATGCTGGGACTCCGTAAGGACCATGGGGATTAGCGGCTCCGCAGGAGACTGGGCACAACTAAAGAAAGCTTTAGGACTACCTGGTGTGCACTGGCTCCTCCCACTAAGACCCTCCTCCAGACCTCAGTTAGATTCTTGTGCCCGGCTGAGCTGGATGCACACTAGGGGCTCTCCTGAGCTCCTAGAAAGAAAGTATATTTAGGTTTTTTATTTTACAGTGAGATCTGCTGGCAACAGACTCACTGCAGCGAGGGACTAAGGGGAGAAGAAGCGAACCTACCTAACAGGTGGTAGTTTGGGCTTCTTAGGCTACTGGACACCATTAGCTCCAGAGGGATCGACCGCAGGACCCGACCTTGGTGTTCTTTCCCGGAGCCGCGCCGCCGTCCCCCTTACAGAGCCAGAAGCATGAAGAGTCCGGAAAATCGGCGGCAGAAGACTTCGGTCTTCACCAAGATAGCGCACAGCACTGCAGCTATGCGCCATTGCTCCTCATGTACACCTCACACTCCGGTCACTGATGGGTGCAGGGCGCTGGGGGGGGGGGCGCCCTGAGGGCAATATAAGACACCTTGGTTGGCGGCAAATCATCACAATATATAGTCCCAGGGCTATATATGTGATAAATTACCCCTGCCAGAATCCATAAAAAAGCGGGAGAAAAGTCAGCCGAAAAAGGGGCGGGGCTTCTCCCTCAGCACACTGGCGCCATTTTTTCTTCACAGTGCAGCTGGAAGACAGCTCCCCAGGCTCTCCCCTGTAGTTTTCAGGCTCAAAGGGTTAAAAAGAGGGGGGGGGGCACTAAATTTAGGCGCAGTATATGTATACAAGCAGCTATTGGGGGAAAAATCACACCGTTATAGTGTTAATCCCTGCATTATATAGCGCTCTGGTGTGTGCTGGCATACTCTCTCTCTGTCTCCCCAAAGGACTTTGTGGGGTCCTGTCCTCAGTCAGAGCATTCCCTGTGTGTGCGCGGTGTCGGTACGGCTGTGTCGACATGTTGGATGAGGAAGGTTACGTGGAGGCGGAGCAGAGGCCGATAAATGGGATGTCGCCCCCCTGTGGGGCCGACACCAGAGTGGATGGATAGGTGGAAGGTATTAACCGACAATGTCAACTCCTTACATAAAAGGCTGGATGACGTAACAGCTGTGGGACAGCCGGCTTCTCAGCCCGCGCCTGCCCAGGCGTCTCAAAGGCCATCAGGGGCTCAAAAAACGCCCGTTACCTCAGATGGCAGACACAGATGTCGACACGGAGTCTGACTCCAGTGTTGACGAGGTTGAGACATATACACAATCCTCTAGGAACATCCGTTACATGATCTCGGCAATGAAAAATGTGTTACGCATTTCTGACATGAACCCAAGTACCACATAAAAGGGGTTTTATTTTTGGGGAGAAAAAGCAGCCAGTGTTTTGTTCCTCCATCAGATGAATGAATGAAGTGTGTAAAGAAGCGTGGGTTCCCCCGATAAGAAACTGGTAATTTCTAAAAAGTTACTGATGGCGTACCCTTTCCCGCCAGAGGATAGGTCACGTTGGGAGATATCCCTTAGGGTGGATAAGGCGCTCACACGTTTGTCAAAAAAGGTGGCACGGCCGTCTTAGGATACGGCCACCTTGAAGGAGCCTGCTGATAAAAAGCAGGAGGCTATCCTGAAGTATGTATATACACACTCAGGTTATATACTGAGACCTGCAATTGCCTCAGCATAAATAGTGCTGCTGCAGCGTGGTCTGATACCCTGTCAGATAATATTAATACTCTAAGACAGGGATAATATTTTGCTAACATAGAGCATATTAAAGACGTCGTCTTAGATATAAAGGATGCACAGAGGGATATTTGCCGGCTGGCATCCAGAATTAATGCAATGTCCATTCTGCCAGGAGGGTATTAGAAACCCGGCAGTGGACAGGTGATGCTGCCTGTAAAAGGCACATGGAGATTCTGCCTTATAAGGGTGAGGAATTGTTTGGGGATGGTCTCTGGGACCTCGTATCCACAGCAACAGCTATGAAGAAAATTTTTTACCTCAGGTTTCCTCACAGCCTAAGAAAGCACCGTATTTTCAGGTACTGTCCTTTCGGCTTCAGAAAAGCAAGCGGGTCAAAGGCGCTTCCTTTCTGCACAGAGACAAGGGAAGAAGGAAAAGCTGCACCAGCAGCCAGTTCCCAGGATCAAAAATCTTCCCCCGCTTCCTCTGAGTCCACCGCATGACGCTGGGGCTCCACAGGTGGAGACAGGTGCGGTAGGGGCGCGTCTCGGGAACTTCAGGGACCAGTGGGCTTGCCCACAGGTGGATCACTAGGTTCTGCAAATAGTATCACAGGGATACAGGCTGGAGTTCGAGGCGACTCCCCCTCGCCGTTACCTCACATCAGCCTTGCCTGCTGCCCTCGGAGAAAGGTAGTACTGGCGGCAATTCACAAGCTGTACTTCCAGCAGGTGAAATCAAGGTACCCCTCCTTCAACAAGGCCGGGGTTACTATTCCAAAATGTTGTGGTACCGAAACCAGACGGTTCGGTGAGACCCATTCTAAAATTGAAAGCCTTGAACACTTATATACGAAGGTTCACGTTCAAAATGGAATCGCTCAGGGCGATTATTGCAAGCCTGGAGAATTTCATGGTATCACTGGACATCAAGGATGCTTACCTGCATGTCCCTATTTACCCTCTTCACCAGGAGTACCTCAAAATTGTGGTACAGGATTGTCATTACCAATTCCAGACGTTGCCGTTGGTCTGTCCCCGGCACCGAGGTATTTACCAAGGTAATGGCCGAAATAATTATCCCGTACTTGGACGATCTCCTTATAAAGGCGAGGTCCAGGGAGCAGTTGTTCGTCGGAGTAGCACTATCTCGGGAAGTGCTACAACAGCACGGCTGGATTCGGAATATTCCAAAGTCGCAGCTGGTTTCTAAGACGCGTCTACTGTTCCTGGGTATGGTTCTGGACACAGAACAGGATAAAAAGGGTTTCTCCCTGAGGAGAAGTCCAAGGAGTTGTCGTCTCTAGACAGAGACCTCCTAATACGTATACAGGTGTCGGTGCATCAATGCACGCGAGCCCTGGGAAAGATGGTAGCTTCTTACAAAGAAATTCCATTCGCCAGGTCCCATGCAAGGATTTTCCAGTGGGATCTGTTGGACAAGTGGTCCGGGTCGCATCTTCAGATGCATCGGCGGATAACCCTGTCTCCAAGGGCCAGGGTGTCGCTGTTGTGGTGGCTGCAGAGTGCTCATCTTCTAGGGGGCCGCAGATTTGGCATACAGGACTGGGTCCTGGTGACCACGGATGCCAGCCTTCGAGGCTGGGGGGCAGTCACACAGGGAAGAAACTTCCAAGGCTATGGAAAAGTCAGGAGACTTCCCTACACATAAATATTCTGGAACTAAGGGCCATTTACAATGCCCTAAGTCAGGCTAGACCCCTGCTTCAACACCGGCCGGTGCTGATCCAGTCAGACAACATCATGGCGGTCGCTCATGTAAACCGACAGGGAAGCAGGATGGCGATGGCAGAAGCCACAAGGATTCTCCGATGGGCGGAAAATCATGTGTTAGCACTGTCAGCAGTGTTCATTCCCGGAGTGGACAACTGAGAAGCAGACTTTCTCAGAAGACACGACCTCCACCCGGGAGAGTGGGGACTTCATCCAGAAGTCTTCCAAATGATTGTACACCGTTGGGAAAGGCCACAGGTGGACATGATGGCGTCCCGCCTCAACTAAAAGTTACAAAGATATTGCGCCAGGTCAAGGACCCTCAGGCGATAGCTGTGGACGCTCTGGTAACACCGTGGGTGTACCAGTCGGTGTATGTGTTCCCTTCTCTGCCTCTCTTACCCAGGGTAATGAGAATAATAAGAAGGAGAGGAGTAAGAACTATACTCATTGTTCCGGGTTGGCCAAGAAGAGCTTGGTAACCAGAACTCCAAGAAATGATCTCAGAGGACCCATGGCCTCTGCCGCTCAGACAGGACCTGCTGCAGCAGGGGGCCTGTCTGTTCCAAGACGTACCGCGGCTGCGTTTGACGGCATGGCGGTTGAACGCCGGATCCTGAAGGAAAAGGGAATTCCGGAGGAAGTTATCCCTACGCTATTTAAAGCTAGGAAAGAAGTGAACGCAAACCATTATCACCGCATATGGCGGAAATATGTTGCGTACTGTGAGGCCAGGAAGGCCCCAAAGGAGAAATTTCAGCTAGGTCGATTTCTGCACTTCCTACAGTCAGAGGTGACTATGGGCCTAAAATTGGGTTCCATGAAGGTCCAGATTTCGGCTCTATCGATTTTCTTCCAAAATAGAACTGGCTTTCACTGCCTGAAGTTCAGACTTTTGTTAAGGGAGTGCTGCATAGTCAGCCCCCGTTTGTGCCTCCAGTGGCACCGTGGGATCTCAACGTGGTGTTGGATTTCCTGAAGTCGGATTGGGTTGAGCCACTTAAATCCGTGGAGCTACAATACCTCCCGTGGAAAGTGGTCATGCTGTGGGCCGTGGCGTCGGCCTGGCGTGTATCAGAATTGGCGGCTTTGTCATACAAAAGCCCTTATCTGTATTTTATATGGATAAGGCGGAATTGAGGACTCGTTCCCAATTCCTTCCTAAGGTGGTATCAGTTTTTCATGTGAACCAACCTATTGTGGTGCCTGCGGCTACTTGGGACTTGGAGGATTCCAAGTTACTGGACGTAGTCAGGGCCCTGAAAAGTATATGTTTCCAGGACGTCTGGAGTCAGGAAAACTGACTCGCTATTTATCCTGTATGCACCCAACAAGCTGGGTGCTCCTGCTTCTAAGCAGACTATTGCTCGCTGGATCTGTAGCACGATTCAACTTGCACATGCTGCGGCTGGACTGCCGCACCCTAAATCTGTAAAAGCCCATTCCACGAGGAAAGTGGGCTTTTCTTGGGCGGCTGCCCGAGAGGTCTCGGCTTTACAATTTTTCCAACAGTCTACAAGTTTGATACCCTGGCAGAGGAGGACCTAGAGTTTGCTCATTCGGTGCTGCAGAGTCATCCGCACTCTCCCGCTCGTTTGGGAGCTTTGGTATAATCCCCATGGTCCTTACGGAGTCCCAGCATCCACTAGGACGTCAGAGAAAATAAGATTTTACTCACCGGTAAATCTATTTCTCGTAGTCCGTAGTGGATGCTGGGCGCCCATCCCAAGTGCGGATTGTCTGCAATACTTGTTTATAGTTATTGCCTAACTAAAGGGTTATTGATGAGCCATCTTTTGAGAGGCTCAGTTATATTTCATACTGTTAACTGGGTATAGTATCACGAGTTATACGGTGTGATTGGTGTGGCTGGTATGAGTCTTACCCGGGATTCAAAATCCTTCCTATTTGTGTCAGCTCTTCCGGGCACAGTATCCTAACTGAGGTCTGGAGGAGGGTCTTAGTGGGAGGAGCCAGTGCACACCAGGTAGTCCTAAAGCTTTCTTTAGTTGTGCCCAGTCTCCTGCGGAGCCGCTAATCCCCATGGTCCTTACGGAGTCCCAGCATCCACTACGGACTACGAGAAATAGATTTACCGGTGAGTAAAATCTTATTTTTCCCGCTTGGTTTGGAACCTGCTGTGCGAGCTTGTTCTCTTTGCACATCCCCCTCTTGATGCCACAGATTTAAACAATCTGTATGTCTAATCCTTTGTTTTCTGGATTTTTACAGACATATCCTTATCCTTAAGTTCTGCAGTACCTCTGGCTCAAAGCTGCCCACCCTAGGGAATGATACCCTATCTTTGTCAGTCATACGTACCCATTCATCACAATAAACTTCAGTGTGTGGACCATATTTCTCACACATTATAAACCTCGCTGACCCCTTGGGCCGCGACTCTTCTGCCTGAACCCTGGCTACCATACGTCTCTTAGTTGAGCAACTGGCTCCCATAATTGTGGGCCTTTTCCAACAAACACCAAAATACTCAATATAAGCAGACGGTGAAAGTTCTTAGAGCGCTTTCACCCACTCCCGCCCACGTTGGCCGGTACTGCGATACACTGTTGATAGCGGAAGGCAATGTACCCAACTTAGGGCCCCTAATTGACCTATATTTACTGGAAGTTTTTTTTTTTTTTAGGAGTGACTTACCTTTTCCAGTAAATATCTGCCGTTGGAGATTTTCCTGAGAGAGACCAGCGAAAACTCCCTTTTGCACTTGTACACAAATCACGCTTGCGTATGTTCTATACAGCGATAATGATACCTCGAATTTACGCAAAAGTTCGTAAAGGGGTATCAAGTTGCGCTATGTATCGCACCCACAAACATGCGGTCCAATTGCACAGTGTATAGGTACTTGTTACCTATCTGCCCTACGACCACTGGAATCGAATCACAAGCTGCGAAACCTCAGCTGGAGCTTATCAAAAAAACGATATGGGTCACCAAGTTCACAATTCCCTACCGCGCTCCTGTGTAATTCTCCTCACGACTTATGTATTATAATCTATACTAACGTGAGTCAGCCGCCTTAGGCCGCCAAGCCTCCATTCACTTGGTGTACCAACGACGGGATCCCGAATTCCCGGGGTTCAATACGTTCACTCCTACTTTCACTCACTCAGATACGATTTGTTTTTCTGTACAGATAATTTCTGCAGCTGATCGGCAGCTTTTCCCCCATAGGCAATACAGTTTAAACAAAAGTTTTCTAATAATCTGCTGTTGAAACCGGATAGTTACGTGCTATTGTAGCATGGCTACTATCCCACCTTTTAATTGAACAAAACTATCGTGTAATTTGTACTTAGCGTCCGCACTCTTACGCACATTTTGCGTAAACACACGACCGTGCGTGTCTTTTACGCTGCGTGCGCGGTCCTGTACTTTGTTTGAGCCACGTGTACAAAACGTGTGTCCACAATAAAACAAATCCCACAACCTCTATAAATGTGAGCAATACTCACTATAATCACTCGCAAGTACAACCCACGCTTGTTCTGTGTAACCCTTTATGACTGGGCCAGACATGCGTGTTGTGCTTTTTACTTCCGTCCTTAAATACTTTTATTTCAAATTTATCTATATAGCAACAAATGTATCCGATTTCACACAGATCTAAACGAATCTAACAATCTAAACCTTGCGGCAACAATGTGAGAGGGTATGCAAAGTATCGGTGCCCTTTGTGTAGGCTTTTGGCGCCAAAAAATAATTTAACATATTTTTTTTAATAGCTTTTTTCCCTTTTTTACGGGTTTTATCTGCACCTCTGCAGACCAGACAGTGCAGACGCAATCTAACAGCACACAAATAGGTTTTTTTAGAACATCTACCAACCAGGAAAAGGTTACGTAGATAACTTTCCACCCTTTGCTGATAGATTGTCTGCTATGACCTGCTAGTCTGTGAGTATGTGAAAACCGGATCGAGCCCCCAATTGTGAACGTCGATTTACATACAGGACTAAAAGCAACACTTTAAAAATACATTCAATACACTTTAAATGGAGCCGCTGCGGCCGCTGTAATCAATCCTTAGCCTACGTATTTTTTACACCATTAGCGTACAAAGCCCCGTACCGTGTACGTACTTTGCGTACAAACGCCTCGCTGGCCGTACTAAGTACACTCACTGCGTACACACCTAAAGACACGCCGTGAGCACTCTGCAGCTACACGTGTGACTGAAATACACTTATAACCTTAGCAGGGAAAAGAGACACGACACCAGATTGTATTTAAGATGCTGGGTCCCGACACACCAACATATAATTGCTGAAAGGGGGTTACAATAAACAACAATACAATACAATAGATAAATGGCTACAGTCAATGGTACATACATTTTGGTTTCGCCTGTTCTTCCCGGCCCGGTACTCAGTCATCAGGGTAGATGACCTTCAGAGTCTGTGTGTGACCGGGCATGCAGCTGGCTCTTTATACAATAGTCCAAAACCTAACACAATGGAAACTGTAATCTCTTTGTCCATTGGACACAGGGATGGTCATTTACAGTACAGGAGAGGTCATCTGTCGGTTTGACTAGGTGGGCGATGTCTGTTCCAGGTGCACTTGCAGATGTTCTCCTCTGGGTTCCCGCCGCATACCAAGTGTACAGTAAATACAGTTAATATTTATATTCTGCTCCTGCGCATAACTATACGCAGGAGCGTGCGATCTTCTGCAAACCAACACCGGAATATTGCCCTTAATATACCCTACAGCTGGATACCAAACACCACCGTATAACCTAGTTCTGTCCCCTCCTATCCTGTAAAGGGGAATCCCTTTGTTCTGATATCATTTAAACAAATATAACTTGCTGGTGTGGTGCAGGGAGACTGTGTACATTGTGCACTATTTGGATTAAATATGTAATGTGTTTTTATGGCTTTTCCATGTGATTACAAACACTACCGTAATTACCCATACCACGCGCTAATACGCAGGACCGCGGGAGCGACCATACGCAAATTGCGAATATGTGCACACACGGCAGAACAAGTACGTGCATGGAGGCCATCTGTGTGTAGTTGGTACGTGATGTGTGTACTGCAATATTTTTCGACTTCGACAACATGGAGAGATCCGTGCTTAAGTTCTAAGCAGTCTAGTCAGATTGCTTAGAATTTAAGCACAAAAGTCTTCGTGTGTACCCCCCTTTACGGGTCTTGGCACGCCAAGAGGGGCTATTTGGTATGACTGCAGCAACAACGTAAGAGGACACATTCGTAGTTAACTTTATAGGTAGTATTTCAAAAGCAATTAAATATACATTTCTGTGAAGTAAAATTACTCCTAACATTGTTTTCTTTTAGGAAAGGATGATGGTGTTGCATCCGAAAATGCGTTATGCTAGTGCAGGGGTAGCCAACCCTGGTCCTCGAGAGCTGCCAACAGTGCACGTTTTCCAGGTCTCCCCACAGAGTCCACCTGTGGATCTTTTAACGTGGCAGTTATGGGCGCTACACACATACCGATCTGCCGCCGAGCTGCCCGATAGCGGATTCTGCTGACGGGCGACCCGGCGGCGGGGGGGGGGGGGGGGGGGTGTGGAGGTGACGGGGAGAGTGAAGTGTCTTCACTCCCCCCTTCACCTGGTTCCGTAGCACTGCACGCTAATATGGACAATCTCGTCCATATTGGCCTGCATGAATAAACGACTGGGCACCAACGTAACGAGCGTGGGGCCGCGCATCGTTAAACCTTTGGTGCCTACACACAGAACGATATGAACGAGTTCTCGTTCATTTCTGAATGAGAACGTTCATATTGTTCTGTTTTATCTGCCAGTGTGTAGGGCCCATTAGTAATAACTGCACATGTGCACCTGCCAGGTGAGCTGGAAAACGTGAACTATTGGTAGCTCTTGAGGACCAGGGTTGGCTACCACTGTGCTAGTGTATAAGCTTCTACCCTGTGTATATTGTAATATAGGAATGCATTATATAGGCATGTATCCAGAACTGGTACTGCTTCAATAGAGAGCACAGAATGATGGAGCCCATACGGTGGGCATACAAATAGGTAACTTCAGTGTTTTATCACTGAAACAGATTTTTACTAATGTAACACTTTCATTTCTACTTCTTAATTACTACTTCTCACCTATGTAACACTTCTAGCACTTAGTTGCTATTTGTTATTAAAGTAACACTTTTAACACTTAGTTTATTATTGCTTACTAGTGTGATAGATTCCTTGGGTTGGTTAGATTATGCTAGCCCGTGGGAGGCGGTGGCGTGTTCTCTGGACTTGAACCTTAGGAATGTTAGGGATCCACCTTATGAGGTCACCTGGTGATTGTAGGTGGGCCCACACTTTTGGCCGAAAATTATGCTAAGAACCTCATTTTTACTCCATGTTAAATTGCAGAGTTTATTATAATTGCTCTGATTATAAGTGTCCTTAATGCTTAAAGTGTGCCCCTGCATTTTCTTTTATCTGTGTGGCATTATATGTCACAGCATGGTAGCACAACTGATTACGTTAAGAATTAGGGTGTGTAGTAGGGAAGCCAATCCCGGGCCATTTTTTCAATCCCGGGTATCGGGATTGAAAAATGGTCAATCCCGGGATTCCCGGGATTGGCTTTAGACTGTGTCCGGCCGCCCCCCACGCCTCGCCCCTCCCGCCCTGCAGACATAAAAAACCCGTACAAACCTGCACAGCCAGGTAGCGGGTGAGGAGGAGCCGGCGGGTGAGTGTAGGGGAGCCGGGAGGAGGCGGCGGGTGAAGACCGCCGTTCTTTCCGGCTCGGCGGCTGCTGAAGCGCATCGTGACCTCACAGTCACAGGTCACGCTGTGCAGGGGAGACAGGAGGAGGGAGCTGGGCAGCGTCTGAGCGTCCTATGGACGCTCAACGCTGATCCCTCAATCCCCGGGATTGGAGCCCGGACGTTTTTGGTCCTAAATCCCGGGATCCCGCCAAACCCGATCCCGGGATTGGCCTCCCTAGTGTGCAGTCCAGATGGGCACCTCCCAATATATCTGTGGCTTATATGTATGATATTAGGAAACATAAAAATAAGTATAAGACGACCCATCTCGTGACGTTTTTAGATGAATGGCAGTGATCTCATTGAAGCAGTTACATTAGTGTATGATTTTTCGGACTTAGATGTATTAGGTCAAGCAAACTTTCCCCAAAATATTGTGCCCATGATCCCTTTCCTGAAGGCATATTTGTCTCTAAGATTACAGATGTGTCCTCACACACTGTAGCTGACATCACTTTTTGGCGCGCCAGGTCTAGAGTTACTTGGCTTCGCCATTTTCTTTTTAGCTCAAATGTATGTCTCAGTCGCAATGCAATGTGATAAAACAGCGTCACAAGACTACACTGATTAATTTAATATGCAACACTTGTATATCTGTATGTGACTGAGTATGAATCTGTATACAAAGTGCTATGATGCAGCAGCTGTGGCTTTTTTTCGCGCCAAGTTCCGTTGTGTTCCAAATACAGAATCACAGTCACACACAGATGTGTTGCTTATCAATTTAGTCAGTTTATTGTTGTTGCATCACATTGAGATTTTGGTGTACATTTGTGCGAAAAATATGTCCAGTGCAAGTCACTTGTGCCAGTCGTCTCGCAGCTTTGTTATACAAAAAGCAATGAGGTGGTGGATCAAAGGCGATAACAAAATGAATAAATAAATTAATATACGTCACATGTTAAGATGTCCTTTCCTGATTGATCACTCTTTGAAACGTCTCACAACATCCAGATGATAAACATGAAAAAAAGAAAATGATATACATATATGGGTGGTATTGCTTTGGGATTAATTGTTTAGTCCATAAGTGTCCAGAAAAAGAAAGCCTAAGGTGCCGGGATGTTTTTGATAGAGGATGAGGACAGTGTCTCGCCACCACTCAATTAGACTCGTGGACATACCGAAACTCACATAAAATAGGATAGGGACAGGTATATAAAGGTATCTTTTGAAGATCTATCCCACGTGATGTAAGGCAATACGAAAATGACAGATGACGTACCCCACTTACTTTGGGAGGGGGATTATTCCCACGTATCAAGGTTTCTTTCAAGCCAGGACCAGAAACAACGTCCAAAATACTTCAAAAAGGTTTATTTGAAAGAATGTCCATAAAAACAGCAATCTATTACTTTTCTATGTTGTTTTTTCACTCTCTGGTTTATACAGAATGCATGCAGGTCTGATGTATTTAGACAGGGCAGCTGATGTAATCCGGTTTTACACCAGTGCTATCATGCTGCGTATACTACCAAAAAGTAATATCCCATGAAAAGTGACAGAATGTCTGATATAAAAACAAAATATGAATAAAAAGCTGATGAAAACTCACTGCCTGATATCACCAACGGCGTTTCGACCTCTTGGGTCTTTTTCAAGGTGTGGGGCAGCTTTGTGTTTGAGGACACATCTGTTTGGTGCGGGTGTGGTTCATCAAATCGACAGTGTCTAGGTCGACAATGTTTAGGTCGACCACTATAGGTCGACAGTCACTAGGTTGACATGGATGGAAGGTCGACAGGGTTTCTAGGTCGACGTGCTAGGTCGACAGGTCTAAAGGTCGACATGAGGATTTTTATTTTTTTTGGTGTCGTTTTCTTCTTAGAGTGACCGGGATCCCAAATTAGTGCACCGCGTTCGCTCGCCATGCTTCGGGCATGGTGCCTTCGCTCCGCTACCGCTTCGATCGGCACACTTTACCGTTCCAATCGTAGTCCACGTGGATTAAGTATGAAAAAATTCAAAAAAAGAAAAAAAATGTGAAAAACTCATGTCGACCTTTAGACCTGTCGACCAAGCACATGTCGACCTAGAAACCCTGTCGACCTTCCATCCATGTCGACCTAGTGACTGTTGACCTATAGTGGTCGGCCTAAACATTGTCGACCTAGACACTGTCAATCTTCAGACCGGATCCCGTTTGGTGCACCATGCAGCCAAACTATACCCTTTTTGCATTGTTAGATTGACGCAGTTTATGTTCAACTTACGATCAGATTACACACCGTACCCAAATCTGCAGTCTTCTGCCACATTTACTGTGACAGAGTATTGTTGTTTACACATCACAGCAGGTAGCAAACACTTGCCAACTGTATCTTTTTAGGTACCCATTGCTCTGAATTACAATCGAGGAAAATGTCTGGATCGGTTGGCCTTGGAGAACATTTGCATAATGTCAGGCAAGGCATGCTGCTTAGCAGTGCAGCAGCTTGTGTTCCTTGTACAGATGAGCTACAGGCTTCTTTAGCTCCATAGCATGCTATTAATGGTTTTTCACAATGACACATTAGACTGTTATGGAGAAGTGTCAGAGTTTGCATTAATTCAATCCTTACATGCCGTACTCTGTTCTGTGCACAATCGGCATTTTTTTTTTGTGTGTGTGTGTGTGGTAGGCATTTCTTTGTTACAGTCACACACATCAGTCTTATGCATGAAATGTTGCATGTGCCACATTCAGAGTATGACGCGATTGCTGAAGTGTGGTCTCCACTACACCTGCACCTGTTAGTCCTACTTGGAGCTCAGTCATATTTGTCAGGGTATAAATGTTGGAATCAGGTTGCCTACTATTTTTCTAGGTGAAGGTGCCCATCTGCCAATGAAAACCAGGGCTAAAATAAACAAAAAAAGCAATCTTCACACAACATGTCAGTGGTGCTCCCTGTGAGGGGGGCTACCAGGGCCTGGCAGGCAGTGATGGCAAGCAGAACAGTCTGCAGCAGAACAAGCTAAATGTCGCTTTATCTGGTTCTGCTGTGGCATGAGACTCTTTTTCACAAGATGAAACTGTAATCCTATATCTCGAACGTCCTAGAGGATGCTGGGACTCCGTAAGGACCATGAGGATAGACGGGCTCCGCAGGAGACATGGGCACTTTAAGAAAGACTTTGACTCTGGGTGTGCACTGGCTCCTCCCTCTATGCCCCTCCTCCAGACCTCAGTTTGATACTGTGCCCAGTGGAGACTGGGTGCATTTCAGGAGCTCTCCTGAGTTTCCTGTAAGAAAGCATTTTTGTTAGGTTTTTTTATTTTCAGGGAGCCAGCTGGCAACAGACTTCCTGCATCGAGGGACTGAGGAGAGAAAAACAGACCCACTTCTCTGAGTTCAGGGCTCTGTTTCTTAGGCTACTGGACACCATTAGCTCAAGAGGGATCGGTACGCAGGTCTCACCCTCGCCGTCCGTCCCAGAGCCGCGCCGCCGTCCTCCTCGCAGAGCCGGAAGAAAGAAGCTGGGTGAGTGTAAGACCCATCTGAGGCGGCAGAAGACACTTGGATCTTCACTGAGGTAACGCACAGCACTGCAGCTGTACGCCATTGCTCCCCTTCACCTCACACACACCGGTCACTGTAAGGGTGCAGGGCGGGGGGAGGGGGGGGGGGCGCGCGTCCTGGGCAGCAATATAAACCTCTCTTATGGCACAGATGTATATATACATGTACAGCTGGGCACTGTACATGTATAAAAAGAGCCCCCGCCATGTATTGAAAAAATTGAGCGGGACAGAAGCCTGCCGCCGAGGGGGCGGGGCTTCTCCCTCAGCACTCACCAGCGCCATTTTTTCTCTACAGCACCGCTGAGAGGAAGCTTCCTGGACTCTCCCCTGCTTGACACACGGTGACAGAGGGTTTTAAAGTAGAGGGGGGGCACATAATTGGCGCAGATACATAAAACAGCGCTGCTGGGTAAACATTAATTTACGGTGTTATTCCTGGGTCATATAGCGCTGGGGTGTGTGCTGGCATACTCTCTGTCTCTCCAAAGGGCCTGGTGGGGAACCTGTCTTCAGAAAAGAGCTTCCCTGTGTATGTGTGGTGTGTCAGTACGTGTGTGTCGACATGTCTGAGGTTGAGGGCTCACCTAAGGAGGAGGGGGAGTTTATGAATGTTAGGTCTCTGTCGGCGGTGCCGACGCCGGACTGGATGGATATGTGGAATGTTTTAAGTGCAAATGTTAATTTATTGCACAAAAGGCTAGACAAAGCCGAAGCTGGGGCACAGTCAGGGAGTCAACTCATGCCTGTCCCTATGTCGCCGGGACCTTCGGGGTCTCGGAAGCGCCCGCTATCCCAAATAGTTGACACAGATATCGACACGGATTCAGACTCCAGTGTCGATTACGATGATACAAAATTACAGCCAAAGGTGGCTAAAGGTATTCGATATATGATTATCGCAATAAAAGATGTGTTGCATATCACTGAGGAACCCCCTGTCCCTGACACGAGGGTACACATGTATACAGGAAAGAAACCTGAGGTCTCCTTTCCCTCCTCACATGAGCTGAACGAAGTATGTGAAAAAGCGTGGGAAACTCCAGACAAACTGCAGATTCCCAAAAGGATCCTAACAGCGTATCCTTTCCCGTCGCAGGACAGGATACGGTGGGAATCCTCCCCTAGGGTGGACAAGGCCTTGACTCGCTTATCAAAAAAGATAGCGCTTCCATCCCAAGATATGGCTACCCTCAAGGATCCTGCTGACCGCAAGCAGGAGGTTACCCTGAAGTCCATTTACACACATTCTGGTACGTTACTCAGACCGGCAATGGCGTCGGCGTGGGTTTGTAGTGCAGTAGCAGTATGGACAGATTCCTTATCAACGGATATTGAGACTCTTGATAAGGATACCATTTTATTGACCCTAGGGCATATAAAAGATGCGGTCTTGTATATAAGGGATGCTCAAAGAGACATTAGTTTACTGGGTTCCAGGATAAACGCTATGTCTTTTTCTGCTAGGCGAGTCTTATGGACCCGACAGTGGACTGGTGATGCCGACTCCAAGAGACATATGGAGTTGTTGCCTTACAAGGGTGAGGAATTGTTTGGAGAGGGACTCTCGGACCTCGTCGCTACGGCAGGTAAATCAAATTTTTTGCCATATATTCCCTCAAAATCTAAGAAAGCGCCTCATTATCAAATTCAGTCCTTTCATTCAAATAAAAGCAAGAGAGCACGTGGATCGTCCTTTCTTGCCAGAGGTAAGGGCAGAGGGAAAAAGCTGCATAACACAGATAGTTCCCAGGAACAGAAGTCCTCCCCGGCCTCTGCAAAATCCACCGCATGACGCTGGGGCTCCCCTGAGGGAGTCAGCTCCTGTGGGGGTACCTCTTCGACTGTTCAGCCACGTCTGGGTCCACTCACAGGTGGATCCATGGGCAATAGAAATAGTTCCCAGGGTTACAAGCTGGAATTCGAAGAAGTGCCTCCTCGCCGGTTTTTCAAATCTGCCCTACCGAAACAACCCCTGGAAAGGGAGATAGTGTTACATGCGGTTCACAAATTGTGTCTTCAACTAGTGGTGGTAGAGGTTCCCCTGCTTCAAAGAGGGCAGGGGTACTACTCAACTCTGTTTGTGGTTCCGAAACCGGACGGTTCGGTCAGACCCATTTTAAATTTAAAATCCCTGAACCTTTACTTAAAACGGTTCAAGTTCAAAATAGAATCGCTCAGGGCGGTCATCGCCAGCCTAGAAGGGGGAGATTTTTTGGTATCTCTGGACATAAAGGATGCATACCTGCATGTCCCCATATATCCTCATCAGGCGTACCTGAGATTTGCGGTACATGATTGTCATTACCAATTTCAGACGTTGCCGTTTGGGCTTTCCACGGCCCCGAGAATTTTCACCAAGGTAATGGCGGAAATGATGGTGCTCCTGCGCAAGCAGGGTGTCACAATTATCCCGTACTTGCACGATCTCCTCATAAAAGCGAGATCACGGGAGAAGTTTCTGAACAGCGTATCACTTTCACTGAATGTGTTACAGCGACACGGCTGGATTCTCAATATTCCAAAGTCGCAGCTGAATCCTACAACTCGTCTGCCCTTCTTGGGCATGATTCTGGACACAGACCAGAAAAGGGTTTTTCATCCGACGGAAAAAGCGCAGGAACTCATGACTCTAGTCATGAACCTGTTGACACCAAAGCAAGTGTCAGTACATCATTGCACTCAAGTTCTGGGAAAGATGGTGGCAACATACGAAGCAATTCCATACGGCAGATTCCATGCAAGGACCTTCCCATGGGACCTATTGGACAAATGGTCCGGGTCGCATCTGCAATTGCATCAGCGGATCACCCTGTCCCCCAGGGCCAGAGTATCTCTCCTGTGGTGGCTGCAGAGTGCTCACCTTCTAGAGGGCCGCAGGTTCGGCATTCAGGACTGGATCCTGGTGACCACGGACGCGAACCTCTGAGGTTGGGGAGCAGTCACACAGGGAAGAAATTTCGAAGGACTTTAGTCAAGTCAAGAGACTTGTCTTCACATCAACATCCTGGAACTAAGGGCCATATACAACGCCCTACGTCAAGCGGAGATCTTACTTCGCAATCGACCAGTTCTGATCCAGTCAGACGACAACACCGCAGTAGCTCATGTAAACCGCCAAGGTGGCACAAGGAGTAGAGTGGCAATGGCGGAAGCCACCAGAATTCTTCGCTGGGCGGAGAATCATGTAAGCGCTCTGTCAGCAGTGTTCATTCTGGGAGTGGACAACTGGGAAACAGACTTCCTCAGCAGACAGATCTGCATCCGGGAGAGTGGGGACTTCATCAGGAAGTCTTCACGCAGATTACAAGTCGGTGGGGACTACCCCAAATAGACATGATGGCATCCCGTCTCAACAAAAAGCTACAAAGGTATTGCGCCAGGTCAAGAGACCCTCAGGCGGTAGCTGTGGACGCCCTAGTGACACCGTGGGTGTTCCAGTCAGTATATGTGTTTCCTCCTCTTCCTCTCATACCCTAGGTGTTGAGGATAATAAGAAAAAGAGGAGTGAGAACAATTCTCATTGTTCCAGATTGGCCACGAAGGACCTGGTATCTGGATCTGCAAGAAATGCTCACAGAAGATCCGTGGCCTCTTCCTCTAAGGCAGGACCTGTTACAACAAGGTCCCTGTCCGTTCCAAGACTTACCGCGGCTGCGTTTGACGGCATGGCGGTTGAACGCCGGATCCTAGCGGAAAAGGTATTCCGGATGAGCTCATTCCTACGCTAATAAAGGCTAGGAAGGACGTGATGTCTAAACATTATCACCGAATATGGCGAAAATATGTTTCTTGGTGTGAGGCCAGGAATGCTCCTACTGAAGAATTCCATCTAGGCCGTTTTCTTCACTTCCTACAAACTGTAGTGAATTTGGGCCTAACATTAGGCTCCATTAAAGTTCAGATTTCGGCCTTATCCATTTCTTTCAAAAGGAATTGGCCTCTTTACCTGAAGTACAGACTTTTTGTGAAGGGAGTACTGCATATTCAGCCTCCTTTTGTACCTCCGGTGGCGCCTTGGGACCTTAACGTGGTGTTAAGTTTCCTTAAGTGACATTGGTTTGAACCACTTAAAACAGTGGAGTTGAAAAATCTCACTTGGATGGTGGTCATGTTGTTAGCCTTGGCTTCGGCTAGGTGAGTTTCGGAATTGGCGGCTTTATCACATAAAAGCCCCTATCTGGTTTTCCATATGGATAGAGAGGAGTTGCGGACCCGTCCTCAATTCCTACCTAAGGTGGTCTCATCCTTTCATATGAACCAACCTATTGTCGTACCTGTGGCTACATGTGACTTGGAGGATTCAGAGTCCCTTGATGTGGTCAGGGCTTTGAAAATTTACGTGGCTAGAACGGCTAGGATCAGAAAAACAGAAGCACTGTTTGTTCTGTATGCAGCCAACAAGGTTGGCGGCCCTGCTACAAAGCAGACTATTGCTCGCTGGATCTGTAACACAATTCAGCAGGCGCATTCTACGGCAGGATTGCCGTTACCGAAATCGGTTAAGGCCCATTCCACTAGGAAGGTGGGCTCGTCTTGGGCGGCTGCCCGAGGGGTCTCGGCACTACATCTGTGCCGAGCTGCTACTTGGTCGGGGTCAAACACCTTTGCAAAGTTCTGTAAGTTTGATACCCTAGCTGAGGAGGACCTCCTGTTTGCTAAATCGGTGCTGCAGAGTCATCCGCACTCTCCCGCCCGTTTGGGAGCTTTGGTATAATCCCCATAGTCCTTACGGAGTCCCAGCATCCTCTAGGACGTTAGAGAAAATAAGATTTTAAACCTACCGGTAAATCTTTTTCTCGTAGTCCGTAGAGGATGCTGGGCGCCCATCCCAAGTGCGGACTACTTCTGCAAGACTTGTATATAGTTATTGCTTACATAAGGGTTATGTTATAGTTTCATCGGTTTTGGGCCGATGATATATTGTTGTTCATACTGTTAACTAGTATATCACAAGTTATACGGTGTGGCTGGTATGAATCTTGCCCTTGGATTACAAAAATCCTTTCCTTGTACTGTCCGTCTCCTCTGGGCACAGTTTCTCTAACTGAGGTCTGGAGGAGGGGCATAGTGGGAGGAGCCAGTGCACACCCAGATTCAAAGTCTTTCTTAAAGTGCCTATGTCTCCTGCGGAGCCTGTCTATACCCATGGTCCTTACGGAGTCCCAGCATCCTCTACGGACTACGAGAAAAAGATTTACCGGTAGGTTTAAAATCTTATTTTTTTGGTTAGACTAAGTGGTTCCTAGTAGTGGTCTCAATGGTAAAACAAAGCCAAATACTCATATGTACATACTACAGTTTAGCTTTCAGGATGGTTTCACCTCTCGCTTAGCTGTAGTTGTTACAACACTGTTGGTGTGTGATAGTCTGGCATTGGATCGTGGTACTGCCCTCATCCTACTCTACCACTGTAGTGTAATACATGAAATGTTGGGGCAGAACAAATACAGGGGTTCACTTTGGTTAGTTGTGTGCATTTCTTGTTTGTCTTTGTCAAACCCTGCCAGTCACTCAGTTCTTTTACACTTATATATTAACTTTTCTTTTGTAAATGTTACATTTCAGGAAGATATGAACTTAAATGAAGACAGAAAAACACCATTGCGTGAGAAAGACTTTGCTACCAAGAGAGAGATGGTCATGCAGTATGTTAGCGCTGCTTCAAATGCTGTAAGTACTTTCTGGCAGTTTCATATGTGACGTTGGAAGGGATAAAATGTAACGTACTGTATTTTACAATTGTCAGCTGTAATTAGAAGAAGCAGTGAAGTATAGATTTGTATAAGTTCATATGGGACACTTTGCAGTAACATAAAATTAGACTATTATATAAATGGAAGAAGGAAGAATATGCTGGATGAATAGGATAGATTGTGATTTATAGGCCATACAGAGGTTAACATTACTGGGCCATTCCATGAAAAAGTAAAAATGTCCCATACGTGACACTGTAAAAAAAATAAATAAAATAATAATAATAATATTTGTAGCTGTTATCTATTGGGTTTTCATGTAGGCTGACATGTTACAGTACAGCTCTTTCCCACTAGATTTTTATAACAAAATAACAGGCTGTCAATTTGGAATTGAAGGGAACTGTCAAGTAGAAGTTACAAAACAGAGGTGACAAGTACATTTTGTAATATTGTGTTTTTGCTCTACCTAAAAATAAGCCTAGTTAGGCACTTTGATATTGATATCCATTTTTGATTCTTTTAAACTTCCTCATGTTAAGTTTTATCAAAAATTGCTAATTAGAAATGTCCCGTATGTGACAGTGGAATGGCCCTCCTGCAGTTTTGATCTTTAGGGTAGAGTTACACAGATGCCGAAGATGGATAAAAACTTTTTGTTTTTGGGTGGGCTACAGTCAGTAACATTAAAGTATTAATTATCCTCTTTTTTTTCTCTTACGTCCTAGATGATACTGGGTTCCACATTAGTACCATGGGTATAGACTGGTCCACCAGGAGCCTTGAGCACTTTAAGAAATCAATAGTGTGCTCTGGCTCCTCCCTCTATGCCCCTCCTACCAGACTTCATTTAGAAAATCTGCCTGGAGGAGCCGGTCACGCTTAGGAAAGCTCCTGAAGAGTGTTCTGCATTTATTTTCTGTGTGGTGTTTTCAGACAGGTCTGGTTGGCACCAGCCTGCCTGCTTCGTGGGACTTAGGGGAAGGGGGGAACAGCCCAACCTCCTATAGGGTTAATGGTCCCATTTCCCGCTGGCAGGACACAAAGCTCCTGAGGGTTTTATTCGCAAGTCCAACCATTGTGAGCATACAGTCCCGCAGCATGCCGCCACCCCTAACAGAGCCAGAAGTGAGAAGAGTGGTGAGTAGGTGGCCGAAGTCCCGATTAGCGGGTTGTTGGCTGTAATAGCGGCATCAGGTTATGGAGCGCAGCACTAATATGCATACTGAGTCTCCAGGCTCAGTACAACATGCTGTATGTGTGTGTGTGTCCTCTGTGAGGGGTGAGCTTAGCTTTTTAACTTTACCCTACATTGGCAAACAGCTTACAGGGGTTCTAACCCACTGTTAAACTTCTCAGACACCTCAACCAGTATAATAAAACCGGGAAGACCGCGTGCCATTACAGGGGCGGGGCTTCAGTATGAGCGGATACAGCAGCTCACCAGCACCATTTTCCCTCTGCAGCTCGCACTGACAGGACTTGCAGGGAAGCGCAGCTCCTCCAGAAAGACTCCACGTTTCCTCAGCGATACCAGGGGGTCATAGTAAGGGGGGAGGGAGCGGTGTTAGAATACTAAGCCCTATTAAGGAGCTTAGTTTGCGACCCAGCTGAGCTTGGCTTTAATATAAAGGGCACTGTTTTGCTGGCTCGATCTTCTCTGTGTCTCCCTGCTGGATCTGTGTGGGTTAACTGTGCTTTCACCTTTACTGTGTGTGTGTCCCTTCACATTTCCATGTCAAGGGAGTGTGTATCCTGCACAGCAGAGTGTTTGTCTTTCCCGGGGGATTCACTATAGTGTACCCAGGATAGTACACATTCTCAGGCTAGTGGTTGGATTCTCTAAAAGGGATGATCTCGCATATTTTTAATAAATTATCACATAATGAGATAGAGACGCAATACTTAAGACAGTCTGTGGAGGACCTGATGACTAGAGATTCGGTTCCCATACCAGTGTCTCAGACTCCTACCATTTGTCCACAAAAGCGTACTCTGGCCCAAATCCTGCAGGCTGACACTGATGAAGACGTATCAGACGCGGGGGAGGGTGAAGTGGACTCGTGTGTGCGTGTGGGGGGGGGTGCAGCCCTGTCACAAGGAATACAGGCCCTGATAGAAGCTATTAGAGAAGTCCTGCACATTCCTGACAAGGTGGCGGAGGGGGATGAGCAATCTTATTTTAATGTAAAAAAGAAATCCTCTGCTACTTTCTCTGCTTCAAAGGAGTTAAATTCTCTGTTTGAAGAAACTTGGGTTAATCCAGACAAGAAGTTTCAGATCCCTAAAAGGTTACTCACAACCTTCCCGTTTCCTTAAGATGATAGGAAAAAATGGGAAAATCCACTGATTGTTGATGCTTCGGTATCTAGGTTGCCACGTAAGATAGTCTTACCTGTCCCTGAAGCAGTCTACTTAAAAGACACTGCTGACCACAAAATTGAGACCACTCTCAAACCCCTGTACACAGCTGCTGAGGTGGCCCAGAGACCCACTATTGCTTGTGCATGGATCACTATGGCCATTGCAAGATGGTTAGGTAATCTAATTGATGGAGTAGATTCCTTATCCAGGGAGTAGATAATTTTACTCCTTCAGCATATACAGGACTCTGCTAATTTTATGGTGGAGGCCATAAAGGAAATTGGTTTGCTAAACGCATGCACCACTGCCATGGCAGTGTCAGCATGTAGGGGCTTGTGGCTATGCAAGTGGACTGCGGATGTGGATTCCAGGAAAGGCGTGGAAAGCCTACCATTCACAGGTGAAGCCCTTTTTGGAGATGAACTGGATACGTGGATATCCAAGGCTACGGTGGGTAAGTCTACATACCTTTCTTCCGCAGCGCTCCCAGCTAGGAAAACCTACTCTGCTCCAACTTTGCAGTCGTTTCGGACAGCTAAATTTAAAAGTAAATCCAAAGGTTCTTCTACAGCCTTCAAAGGCAATAGAGGTAAACCCAGAAAACCTGCAACTGCAGTTTCACAGGAACAGACCACCGGTCCTGCTTCCTCAAAGCCTTCAGCATGACTGTGGACCACACTGCCTGGAAGACAGGCAGATGGGAGCCCGGTTAAGATATTTCAGTCACATATGGGCAACATCATGCCTGGGTCAAAGATCTTATCGCCCAGGGCTACAGACTGGAGTTTCAGGAACTCCCAACTCACAGATTCTTCAAATCAGGCTTACCAGCTTCTCCAGAAGCAAGCATGACTTTACAGGCAGCAATTCAGAAACTGGTACAGACTCAGGTCTTTGTCCCAATTCCACTTCAACTGCAAAACCAGGGTTATTATTCCAACCTGTTTGTGGTACCAAATCCGGATGGTTCGGTAAAGCCCAAGTCACTGAACCCGTACTTACGGGTGTTCAAATGCAAAATGGAGTCTCTGAGAGTGGTTATTTCAGGTCTGGAAGAGGGGGAATTCCTGGTGTCTCTGGATATCAAGGATGTGTACCTTCATATTCCGATTTGGCCGCCTCAGAGGGTGTTCATCAAGGTAATGGCAGAAATGATGTTTTTCCTCCTCAAGCAAGGAGTGAGCATAATACCGTACGTGGATGATCTGCTGATAAAAGCACCATCCAAGGAGAGGTTGTTAGACAACATTGCCCTCTAAACACGACTACTCCAGGATCACGAGTGGATTCTGAACCTGCCAAAATCTCATCTGGAACCAACACGGAGGCTTCCGTTCCTGTGGATGATATTGGATACGGAGGCACAGAAGATATTCCTTCTATTGGAAAAGGCATTGGTAATTCAGTCGATGGTGCGGGACGTTCTAAGACTGGAAGATGGTAGCCTCTTACGAGGCACTGAAGTACTGAAGGTTTCACGCAAGGCCCTTCCTGCTGGATCTGTTGACCAAATGGTCCGGATTGCATCTTCACATGCACCAGAGGATATGTCTGTCGCCAAAAGCCAGGATTTCTTTTCTGTGGTGGCTTCACACTTTTCACCTGACCGAGTACCGAATGTTCGGGATTAAAATTTGGATTCTGCTAACCACAGACGCAAGCCTCAGAGTTTGGGGAGCAGTCACCCAAGGGGAACACTTCCAAGGAAAATGGTCAAGTCAGGAAACCATTCTTCCGATCAACATTCTGGAAATAAGGGCCATATGCAACGCCCTTCTACAGGCACCATATCTTCTTCAGGATCACGCCATTCAGGTTCAGTCGGACAATGTGACGGCGGTAACGTACATAAATCAACAGGGCAGAATGAAGAGCAGAGCAGCAATGTCAGAGGTAACAAGGATTCTCTTCTGGGCAGAACGGCATGCTGTGGCGTTGTCGGCGGTCTTCATTCTGGGAGTGGACAACTGGGAAGCAGACTTCCTCAGCAGACACGACCTCCACCCAGGGGAGTGTGGCCTTCACCGAGAGGTGTTAGGCTGCTTGACATGCTGTGGGGAATTCCACAAATAACTTGATGGCTTCTCGTCTCAACTAGAAGCTCAAGCGGTATTATTCCAGGTCGAGAGACCAACAAGCAGTGGCGGTGGACGCTCTGGTGACTCCATGGGACTACCAGGTGGTGTACGTGTTTCTACCACTTCCATTGATCCCAAGAATTCTCAAAAGAATAAAAAGGGAAAAGGGTCAAGCTGTTCTCATTGCTCCAGACTGGCCAAGAAGGTCCTGGTTTGTGGATCTACTGGAGATGCTCCTAGAGGACCCGTGGTCTCTACCTCTTCACGAGGATCTTCTACAACAGGGGTCATTAGTCTATCATGCCTTACCGCGGCTACGTTTGACGGCGTGGAGGTTGAGCGTCAAATTCTAGCCCGGAAAGGGATCCCGGTCAGGGTTATTCCAACCTTGATCCAAGCCAGAAAGGGGGTAATGTCTAAACATTACCACCGTATTTGGAAAAAATACGTCTCTTGGTGTAAGAACAGGAAATTTCCTGTGGTGGAATTTCAACTGGGACGTTTTCTCCGTTTGCTGCTGTCAGGAGTGGACGTGGGCCTACGTTTGGGCTACTTTAAAAGTCCAGATTTCGTCCTTATCCATTTTCTTCCAGAAACAATTGGCTTCTCTCCCGGAGGTTCAGACATTTTTGAAGGGTGTTTTGCACATCTAACCGCCCTTTGTGCCTTCTACGGCACCTTGCGATCTCAACGTGGTGTTGCAATTCCCGCAATCGGAATAGTTTGAGTCCTTATAGGAAGTTGACGTCAAGTTTCTTACATGGAATGCCGTCACACTGTTGGCTTTGACTTCAGCAAGGCATGTGTCGGAGCCGGGGGCTTTGTCTCACAAAAGCCCCTATTTGATAGAGCTGAACTCAGAACTCGTCAGCAATTTCTTCCAAAGGTGGTATCTGCGTTTCATATCAACCAACCTATTGTGGTTACTGGCACCTCTGTTAAGGGTATGATATCCCAGATTTCATCTAGGATAGCTCATTATGAGACTGAAACACAAGTTTTAACAAACTCTGTGGACGTTTTGTTGTATTCAACTCCCACTACCTCATCAATCTCCCCTAGTGACACTGATACCGGTGATGGGGACATACTGCGGGGGGGGGGGGGGCATCCCGTACTAAAGGGGTGCAGCTAATGATTGAGGCCATTCAGGACGTTTTACACATTACTGACAAGGTACCTGAACAGGTCGAGGAAGCTTTCTTTACAGACAATAAGAAAGTCTCCCTTACCTTTCCTGTGTCTGGGGAATTAAACGCATTATTTGAAAAATCCTGGGAAAACCCAGTAAAAAACTTCTAGATCCCAAGAGAGTTCCGGTTGCTTTTCCTTTCCCTAAACAGGATAGGAAAAAGTGGGATTTCCCCCCCCCCCCCCCCCCCTATAGTAAACACTTCTGTTTCTAGATTGTCTAAAAAGGTGGTTTTACCTGTCCCTGGGTCTACCGCTTTGAAAGAGCCTGCAGACCGTAAGATTGAGACTACACTCAAATTCATATACACTGCTTCAGGCGTGGCGCTTAGGCCCACTATTGTTTGTGCATGGATTTCTAAAGCCATAGTAAAGTGGTTGTACACGTTACTAGAGGATTTAGATACTATGGATAGAAGTGACATTGAAATGTTTTTACGTCACATACAAGATTCTGCAGGTTTCATGGTGGAGGCCATGAAGGACCTTGGTAATCTGACTGCACGGACGTCTTCCATGGCTGTCTTGGCACGCAGGGGTTTCTGACTGCACCAATGGTCTGCGGATGTGGAATCCAAGAAGAGTGGAGAACCTACCCTTTACAGGTCAGGCTCTATTTGGGGAAGCTTTGGATGCGTGGATCTGCACGGCAACCGCGGGTGAGTTAACCTTTCTTCCCTCGGCCACTCCCAACACCTAAGAAATCCTTCTCGGCGTCTAAAATGCAGTCCTTTCGGAAAACAAAGGTTAAGATGTCCAAGTCCCCTTCCACCTTCTTCAGAGTTGGTCGGGTAAAATCCAGAAAACCTGCACTGCAGGTTCCCAGGAACAGAAGCCGGGTTAGGTTTCCTCAAAATCCTCAGCATGACGGTGGACCTCCCAGTCTGGAGATCAGGCAGGTGGGATCATGTCTACGAAATTTCAGTGAGGTCTGGGCGTCCTCGTGCCTGGACACCTGGGTTCAAGATATTGTATCTCAGAGGTACAGACTGGAGTTTCAAGAGCTCCTACCGCACAGATTTTTTAAAATCAGGCTTGCCAGCTTTGCTGACAGAAAGGGCTATCTTACAAGAAGCCATTTGAAAATTGGAAAGGGCAAATGTCATTGTTCCAGTTCCATCTCACCTGGAAAACAAGGGTTACTATTCATACCTTTTTGTGGTGACGAAGGCAGACGGTTCAAATCGTTAAATCCATATTTGAGGCAGTTCAAGTTCAAGATGAAATCTCTGAGAGCGGTGATCTCAGGTCTGTAGGAGGGGGAATTCCTGGTATCCTTCGATATCAAGGATGCATACCTTCTCATTCCCATTTTGCCGCCACACCAGGCTTATCTCAGGTGTGCACTGTTGGACTGTCACTATCAGTACCAGGCGCTGCCATTCGGCCTATCCACAGCACTGAGGGTGTTCACCAAGGTAATGACAGATGATGCTTCTACTCCGGAAGCAGGGTGTGAACATCCATATCTGGACGATCTGCTGGTAAAAGCATCGTCCAGGGAGAAATTGTTACTCTCCATTGCTTTCATAACTCGAGTGCTCCGGGTTCATAGTTGGATCCTGAATCTTCCAAAGTCACACTTGGAGCCGACGAGAAGACTGTCTTTCCTGGGGATGATTCTCGACACGGAAGTGCAGAGAGTGTTTCTACCGTTTGAGAAAGCATTTGTGATCTAATCAATGGTCCGCGATGTCCTAAAGCCAGCCCGAGTATTGGTTCATCAGTGCATTCGCCTTCTGGGGAAGATGGTTGCCTCCTACGAGGCTCTACAGTACGGAAGATTTCACGTACAATCTTTCCAGCTGGATCTCCTGGACAAATGGTCAGGATGTCATCTTCACATATGTCTGTATATGTCTGTCGCCGAAAACCAGAATCTCGCTCCTGTGGTTGCTGCAAACTATCACCTACTCAGGGGCCGCAGGTTCGGGATTCAGAATTTGATCTTTCTAACCACGGATGCAAGTCTCAGAGGTTGGGGAGCAGTCACCCAGTGGGAAAACTTCCAAGGAAGGTGGTCAAATCTGGAATACAGCCTTCCGATAAACATTCTGGAACTAAGAGCCGTGTACAATGGTCTTCTACAGGCGGCACATCTTCTAAAAGATCGGGCCATTCAAGTTCAGTCAGATGATGTAACGACTGTTACCTACATAAACCAACAAGGCAGAACAAAGAGCAGAGCTGAAATGGCAGAGGAAAACAAGAATCATCCTCTGGGCGGAAAAACACGCGGTGGCGCGGTCAGCAATCTTCATTCCGGGTGTGGACAACTGGAAAGCGGACTTCCTCAGTATACACGATCTCCATCAAGGAGAGTGTTGCCTCCACCCTGAGGTGTTCGCAGAGGTGACAAGTCTTTGGGTCATACCTCAACTAGACATGATGCCCTCTCGCCTCAACAAGAAGCTATGGAGGTACTGTTCCAAGTCAAGAGACCCAAAAGCAGTGGCGATGGATGCCCTGGTAACTCCGTGGGTGTTCCAGTCAGTGTATGTGTTCCCTCCACTTCCACTCATCCCAGGGATTCTCAAATTAATCAAAAGAACAAGAGTTCAGGCGATCCTCATTGCTCCGGACTGGCCAAGAAGTGCTTGGTATGCGGATCTTCCGGTGTTACTGCTGGAAGATCCGAGGCCTCTTCCTTTACGAGAGGATCTTCTGCAACAGGGGCTGTTCGCTTATCAAGACTTACCATGGCTACGTTTGATGGTATGGAGGTTGAACGCCAGTTCTTAGCTCAGAAGGGCATTGCGAACAAAGTTATTCCTACCCTGATTCAGGCTAGGAAAGGAGTAACGTCTAAACACTAACATCGAATTTGGAAAATTTATGTGAAGAGAACGTCTTGTTACAAAAAAGTCGGACGCTCTGTTTGTCCTTTATGATTCCAACAAGGTTGGGTGTCCTGCTTCTAAGCTGACGATTTCTCGCTGGATCAGGTTTACTATCCAGTATGCTTATTCTACGGCAGGCCTGCAGTGACTAAAATCTGTTAAGGCCCACTCTACTCGTAAGGTATGTTATTCCTGGGCGGCTACCTGGGGTGTCTTGGCTTTACAACTTTGTTGAGCGGCTACTTGATCAGGGTCGAACACGTTTGCTAAGTTCTACAAGTTCGATACTTTGGCCTCTGAGGACCTAAGGGTTGGTCAGTCGGTTCTGCAGGAGCCTCTGCACTCTCCCTCCCGTACTGGGAGCTTTGGTGCATCCCCATGGTACTAATGTGGTACCCAGCATCCTCTAGGACGTACGAGAAAATAGGATTTTAATTACCTACCGGTAAATCATTTTCTCGTAGTCTGTAGATGATGCTTGGTGCCCACCCCGTGCTTCGTTTTCCTGCATTTGTTACTTGGTTAAGTAGTGCATTGTTACTTGGTTAAGTACTTTTGTTCATCCGTTGCTGAATGTTTCAAGCTGGTTAGCTGGGTTTTCTGTTATGTGGGAGCTGGTGTGAATCTCACCACTATCTGCGTATTTCCTTCTCTCAAAGTATGTCCGTCTCTTCGGGCACAGTTTCTAGACTGAGTCTGGTTGGAGGGGCATTGAGGGAGGAGCCAGCCCACACTAATAAACTCTTAAAGTGCCCATGGCTCCCAAGGGACCCGTCTATAAACCATGGTACTAATGTGGACCCAAGCATCCTCTATGAACTACGAGAAAAGGATTTACTGGTTGGTAATTAAAATCCTATTGTTATCCTGTGGAACCTGTGGACATAGGAGAAATAGTTATCAACAGTGTGTCTACCATAACAATTATATTTCAACACAGGTTTTCACCTCTGTATCTTCATCTGATATGGTAATGTCACAATAGTTTGCTCACTGTAGTTATGCCCAGGAAGCAGCACCCACAGTGTATTTTTTACCATATCATCTACCACTGCATCTTGTATATCATGCACTCTCCTTCGATATTGAATCCTCGTTTGTGTGGGTCTGCTCTACTTTTATCCAATCCACCTTAGTGGGAAATCCAACAGCATATGTCACCTTTTTTTCTTCTCAACTCCAGGTATAGGTAGGGAGTCCACTCGCACATCGTCCACTACCTAGAGTACACCGTAAGCAGCAGCCACTCTGTTGATACCCCTTAGTAGTTTCTACTTGACACTATTCTTTTATTTCTCATTCATGGGCAAAAAGGGTATAATTTTCATAATTGTGACCTCCCAATTGATAGTATAGATATAGTCATCCTCACTGGTTTGCCATGACTAGCGTGCGCTTACGCGGGCACATGTGCATAGTCACACCTGCGATCCATAGGCAATCTTCTGGGCGATGGAGACTATGTGCATCCAGGCACATGTAGTGACTGCACTGATGCGTGCGTATGCATCCCAGCAACGAAGTGTCTACTCTACAATGCCTGTTACCATATTATTTCAATGTTATGTGCTTCCTTTCTTTTTTTTTAAATCTGTTTATTGAATGTTTTATTTTCTTGCATAGACCTAAAAAACCACAGGATACAACAAAGGGACACAGTGACAGATGGGGCATGGTCACCCATGATATATACAGTATGTAGATGATTCCACCAGAGAGAACTATCCGGTTGTGAAAAAGTGATAGGGGAAAAACAGAAAAAACCTCAAAGACAAAACACCAGTGGTTCTACCAATGCCCATAGAAGCATATGGTGTGTATCGCCTGTATTAGTATATTTCAATCAAGGGATGGTGTCAGGGAAAATCTCATAATTTCTCCTGTGAGCTGACCTCAGAGTTGTGTATTATCAAAAGTATACATTATATATGGTTGGGGACGTTGATATGACTTTGTAAAAAGGGATTGTATTTCTACTTCAAAAGCATGTGTTCAAAGCAGATAATGCCAAGCTCTGGACATTGAGGTCTATTAAGCCCAATTAGTTTAACAGGGGGGGGCTCCTGTAAACAGGCCAGGTAAGTGTGACAAATGTCCAGAAATCCTATTTCCTGACTAGCATCATAAACCTCTGGAACATCAATACACATCTCCATGCTTATGAAGATGTGACCCACAGATCACAGGCTTTCTATAGATATTAAAAGGAGATTGACCTTCCATTGCTGGATATGAATGGGCCAAGCAGATTAAGGTTTAACCTTTCCAAGAGGTGGGGGCTGATGTGCTGAGGGGCCTGGGGGCCTATAACTACACGAATCACTGATATATCCTTGTTCATTCTGATGGAAGTGGCTGCCCATGCCTGGATGGATGTCTATTTTCTTTGTGAAGCTTCCTCACACATATCTTAATGCACTACGTTAGAGTAATTAGGTTTTGATTTTCTTTATTTCCTTTGTGTTTGTTGAGACTGCTAGTAACTTGTATATCTTTTTTAAAACTCCTTATATTCTTTGTAATCTTTTTACCCTTGTAAACCCAAAGATTTTTCTTAATTATAATAAAAATGTAATTAGTTCTGACTGCTATGTTCTTGAACACAAGCCAAGTGAAGTACATTTTACCTATTTTTTTATGAAATACTGAGATTTGTGGTTACAGGTAAAGCTAAAGACGCCTGCAACGTCTGTAATACGTTGAAAAGTCTTTGCTGGTGGCAGCGTTGATTCGCACGCCACTGGCGCAAGTTTCGGACTGGTGTATCCAGAGAGTGGGGCGGCCGGGGTCCATGACAGATGGTAAAACTATATAGTGGTTATAGGAGGTTCTGCCTAAAGCTAGTCCACAAGGTCCATATCTTAATGAAATTGACTATCATGCATCTGTATGTGGTGCTTACCAGAGTGAACCATTTTGGGTTATTACCCTTTTACATATTTTTGCCTTATTAACTGTAATATGTAACATTTTTTAGTTTGGTTGCCAAACAATTATTACATTTGTCGCATCTAAATTGTATTGTCTGCTTCTGCCCTAAGCCAGTATACTTTTGGCTCTTTATCTAACAGAACACATACACCCCTTATTACTCACTATTACCTTTGTACTTATTGTTATTTGATTGTTATGTTATGTTATGTTATATGTTATGTTTTAGTTACACTTAGTAGATTGAATGGCCCAACAAAAGAGAGTACCATTTCCTCTGTTTTACATTTAGTGTTTAGGTTAATTCAGTGAGCAGATGGCAAGAGTAAAGCACAATTTGTGTTAATGGGCAGAGCCAATGTGATGCAATTACAAAGAGGTTCCAGACTTACTCTTTTTATTTGCATGGCACTGGACTTTCTCTTCTACTCAGAATAAAATAACTATTATATAAAATCAGAATTTTTTTTTGTACGTAGTCACTTCAATAAAAGTCAGTATGCAGCTTCAAGAAAATTATCTTGGAGTTAATCGAACATACTTTACAGTATAAAATATATGTATATATTAACAGGGCTGTCCCTGGAAATAAAGAGTAATGTCACTTCTTCATGCAGCATATTAGAGCTTTTGCTAGATGGAGTTATTGCCCACTCCTTATTGTTTTCCACTGGTTTGAATTAATGCAAAATCTTTTAGGCTAGAGATTATTAAATGGTTCTTTTGTATGCTGGGCTTATTCATCCTTCGCATCCCATTTATGCTCACACACATCTTGTTCGGCTTCGCTATTGATATAGCTGGCAGCACAATGGTTTCCTGGAAGTGTTGTTGCACATAGTGCAGCTGGTACAAACATCCAACTTGTTTCTTCCTTGGGGAAAAGTGCTCAGCAGTTTGTTCTCCATATAAATTGCTTTTTTTTCCTTTTTTTTCCTTTTTTTTATATAAGTTGCAGCATGAATCCACTTGAGGGATTTTTAAAACCAATCATTGAGAATCTAAATATACTGCAGATGTTAGTTCAATTTAGTAAGTCTAATGAGCATAAAATCTTCAATACATTTGAATTTAAAATCTATAATTTGCAGAGAAATATGCTCGGCAATAAATGACTGCCGCCAATAAGATATTAAAGAGCACCTTTCCTGTGTGTAAACAATTTGAATTACTATTTTGTTAAAATATTAGTTATGTTTGCTGGGGGTTATCCTATTAGCCTTGATGCGGCGTGCTCCTCCCTCTGATGCCGGCAGTTATAGTGGGTTATGCGAAGCATAATCTACGTTACGTGGGCTGCTGGAGCCGCAATAAAACTTATCCCTATCCAATATGTTTTCGCACAATCGCAGGTCCATTTTAGACTGATGAAAATGGCCTCTAATTGGATCCCAAGATAATGACCATTAGTCATTAATCGTGATATCGGTCTGTTTTTATCGTCTAAAAACAGATGTAGGATAATTGGATACCGCCCTTAATCAGACTTACTTTATCTTTGGATTTAGTTAGGGGCAGCTGTGGGGGGGGGGGGGGCGCGTTGCTGTTTTGAAATGACTTGGCCATACACCTAAAGCTTTTTTGTTCTATTTGGCTGTGTGGAACGAAAATCTGCTAATGTATGGGAGCAAATAACCATTGACCATTTGTTACAATGCTGGAAATTTTTGCAAAAATGTTCAGACAAATTGGTTAAATCAAATGGATTCAACCAATTGTCTGACCATTTTTGTCTATTTTTTAGTGTTTTAGAGCAAATGGTCAATTGTCATTTGATCTCATCCATCACCAGATTATTATTCCAACCTGCCAGATAGGACAATGAATCTTTAGGTCTATGGGCAGTCTACGTGTTTATAAAGGACAAAGTGTGTTTTCTGAACAGGTAAAACACAGTTGAGCAAACATCAACAAACAGGTAATTTCAACTTAAAACTTGACATTTCTCTGACGTCCTAGTGGATGCTGGGAACTCCGTAAGGACCATGGGGAATAGACGGGATCCGCAGGAGACTGGGCACTCTAAAGAAAAGATTAGGTACTATCTGGTGTGCACTGGCTCCTCCCTCTATGCCCCTCCTCCAGACCTCAGTTAGAATCTGTGCCCTGCCAGAGCTGGGTGCTCCTAGTGGGCTCTCCTGAGCTTACTAGTAAAGAAAGTATTTATTAGGTTTTTTTATTTTCAGTGAGCCTCTGCTGGCAACAGACTCACTGCTACGTGGGACTAAGGGGAGAGAAGCAAACCTACCTGCTTGCAGCTAGCTTGTGCTTCTTAGGCTACTGGACACCATTAGCTCCAGAGGGTTCGAACACAGGCACCTGTCCTCGATCGTCCGTTCCTGGAGCCGCGCCGCCGTCCCACTCGCAGAGCCAGAAGAACAGAAGCTTGAAGACGACGAAATCGGCGGCAGAAGACTCCTGTCTTCATTTAAGGTAGCGCACAGCACCGCAGCTGTGCGCCATTGCTCCCAGCACACTTACACACTCCGGTCACTGTAGGGTGCAGGGCGCTCTGGGGGGGGGGGGGGGGGGGGGGGCGCGCGCGCCCTGGGCAGCAATTGAAGTACCTTTTGGCAATAAAAATACATATATATACAGTCTGGCACTGTATATATGTAAAAACCCCCGCCATTTTTTTACACAGAAAGCGGGACAGAAGCGGGGCCTTCTTCCTCAGCACACCAGCGCCATTTTCTCTTCACAGCTCCGCTGGAAGCAGCTCCCCAGGCTCTCCCCTGCAGTATCCAGGTACAAGATGGGTAAAAAAGAGAGGGGGGGCACATAAATTTAGGCGCAAATAAAACATATAAGGCAGCTATTGGGTAATCACTTATTATAAATGAAAATCCCTGTGTTATATAGCGCTGTGGTGTGTGCTGGCATACTCTCTCTCTGTCTCCCCAAAGGACTTTGTGGGGTCCTGTCCTCAGTCTGAGCATTCCCTGTGTGTGTGCGGTGTGTCGGTACGGCTGTGTCGACATGTTTGATGAGGAGGGTTACGTGGAGGCAGAGCAAGGGCAGATAAGTGTGGTGTCGCCCCCGTCGGGGCCAACACCTGATTGGATGGATATGTGGAAGGTCTTAAACGACAATGTAAGCTCCTTACATAAAAGGTTTGATGACGCTGCAGCCTTGGGACAGCCGGGGTCTCAGCCTGCGCCTGCCCAGGCGACTCAGAAACTGTCAGGGGCTCATAAACGCCCTCTATCTCAGATGGTTGGCACATATGTCGACACGGAGTCCGACTCAAGTGTCGACGATGATGAGGCACATTTACAGTCTAATATGACCAAGTCCATCCGATACATGATTATTGCAATGAAAGATGTATTACACATTTCTGAGATTAACCCTGTTAATACCAAGAGGGTTTATATGTTTGGGGAGAAAAAGCAGCCAGTGACTTTTCCCCCATCTGATGAATTAAATGAATTATGTGAAGAAGTGTGGAGTTCCCCTGATAAGAAACTAGTGATTTCTAAGAGGTTACTGATGGCGTACCCTTTCCCGCCAACGGACAGGTTACGTTGGGAAACATCCCCTAGGGTGGACAAGGCGCTGACACGCTTATCTAAAAAGGTGGCCCTGCCGTCTCAGGATACGGCCGCCCTAAAGGAGCCTGCGGATAGAAAGCAGGAAGCTATCCTGAAGTCAGTGTATACACACTCTGGTACTCTACTGAGACCTGCTATTGCTTCAGCCTGGATGTGTAGTGCTGTAGCAGCGTGGACAGATACTCTGTCCGACGACATAGATTCCCTCGACAGGGATACTGTTTTGCTAACCCTGGGCCATATAAAAGACGTCGTCTTATATATGCGGGAGAATTGTTTGGGGACGGTCTATCGGACCTCGTGTCCACAGCGACAGCTGGAAAGTCGACTTTCTTGCCTCAGGTTTCCTCACAGCCTAAGAAAGCACTGTATTATCAAATGCAGTCCTTTCGTTCTCAGAAAGGCAAGAGGGTCAGGTGTGCATCCTTTCTTGCCAGAGGCAGGGGTAGAGGTAAGAAGCTGCACCATGCAGCCAGTTCTCAGGAACAAAAGTCCTCCCCTGCTTCCACTTGGTCTACCGCATGATGTTGGGGCTCCACAGGCGGAGCCAGGTGCGGTGGGGGCGCGTCTACGAAACTTCAGTAACCAGTGGGTTCGCTCACAGGTGGATCTCTGGGCTGTACAAATTGTATCTCAGGGATACAAGCTGGAATTCGAAGCGACTCCCCCCCCCGCCGTTACCTCAAATCAGCCTTGCCAGCTTCCCCCATGGAAAGGGAGGTAGTACTGGCGGCAATTCACAAGCTGTACCTCCAGCAAGTGATTATCAGGGTCCCCCTCCTTCAACAGGGAAGGGGTTACTATTCCACAATGTTTGTGGTACCGAAACCGGACAGTTCGGTAAGACCCATTCTGAATTTAAAATCCTTGAACACTTGTATAAAGAAATTCAAGTTCAAAATGGAATCGCTCAGAGCGGTTATTGCAAGCCTGGAAGAGGGGGATTTTATGGTGTCGCTGGACATCAAGGATGCTTACTTGCATGTCCCCATTTACCCACTTTACCAGGAGTACCTCAGGTTTGTGGTACAGGACTGTCATTACCAGTTCCAGACGTTGCCGTTTGGCCTGTCCACGGCACCGAGGATATTTACCAAGGTAATGGCCGAAATGATGATACTCCTTCGGAAGAAGGGAGTTATAGTTATCCCGTACTTGGACGATCTCATAAAGGCGAGATCCAGAGAGCAGTTGTTGATCAGCGTAGCACTCTCTCAGGAAGTGTTGCAACAGCACGGCTGGATTCTGAATGTTCCAAAGTCGCAGCTGATTCCTACGACGCGTCTGCTTTTCCTGGGCATGATTCTGGACACAGAACAGAAGAAGGTGTTTCTCCCGGTGGAGAAGGCCCAGGAATTAGCATCTCTGGTCAGGGACCTCCTGAAGCCAAAACAGGTATCGGTGGATCACTGCACGCGAGTCCTGGGAAAGATGGTGGCTTCATACGAAGCCATTCCCTTCGGCAGGTTCCATGCAAGGATCTTTCAGTGGGATCTGTTGGACAAGTGGTCCGGATCGCATCTTCAGATGCATCGGCTGATCACCCTGTCCCCAAGGGCCAGGGTGTCTCTTCTGTGGTGGCTGCAGGGTGCTCACCTTCTCGAGGGCCGCGGGTTCGGCATGCAGGACTGGGTCCTGGTGACCATGGATGCAAGCCTCCGAGGATGGGGGGCAGTCACTCAGGGAAGAAGCTTCCAAGGGCTGTGGTCAAGTCTGGAGACTTCTCTACACATAAATATACTTGAACTAAGGTCCATTTACAACGCCCTGAGTCAAGCAGAGCCCCTGCTTCGAAACCGGCCAGTGCTGATTCAATCAGACAACATCACGGCGGTCGCCGATGTAAACCGACAGGGCGGCACAAGAAGCAGGATGGCAATGGCGGAAGCCACAAAGATTCTTCGGTGGGCGGAGAATCACGTGCAACACTGTCAGCAGTGTTCATTCCGGGAGTGGACAACTGGGAAGCAGACTTCCTCAGCAGACACGACCTCCACCCGGGAGAGTGGGGACTTCATCAAGAAGTCTTCACACAGATTGCAAAGCGATGGGAACTGCCACAGGTGGACATGATGGCGTCCCGCCTCAACAAAAAGCTAAAAAGATATTGCGCCAGGTCAAGGGACCATCAGGCGATAGCTGTGGACGCCCTAGTGACACCGTGGGTGTACCAGTCGGTATATGTGTTTCCTCCTCTTCCTCTCATACCCAAGGTACTGAGAATAGTAAGAAAGAGAGGAATAAGAACAATACTCATTGTTCCGGATTGGCCAAGAAGGACTTGGTACCCGGAACTGCAAGAAATGCGCACAGTGGACCCATGGCCTCTGCCTCTCAGACAGGACCTGCTGCAACAAGGGCCCTGTCTGTTCCAAGACTTACCGCGGCTGCGTTTGACGGCATGACGGTTGAACGCCGGATCCTAGCGGAGAAAGGCATTCCGGATGAAGTTGTTCCTACGCTGATAAAGGCTAGGAAGGACGTGACAGCAAAGCATTATCACCGTATATGGCGAAAATATGTTGCTTGGTGTGAGGTCAGGACGGCCCCTACAGAGGAATTCCAGCTGGGTCGATTCCTGCACTTCCTACAGTCAGGGGTGACTATGGGCCTAAAATTGGGGTTCATAAAGGTCCAGATTTCGGCCCTATCCATTTTCTTTCAAAAAGAACTGGCTTCACTGCCTGAGGTTGATGTTTGTTAAGGGAGTGCTGCATATTCAGCCCCCTTTTGTGCCACCAGTGGCACCCTGGGATCTTAACGTTGTGTTGGATTTCCTGAAATCCCACTGGTTTCAGCCACTTAAGACCGTGGAACTAAGGTATCTCTCGTGGAAAGTGGTCATGCTGTTGGCCTTAGCATCGGCTAGGCGTGTGTCGGAATTGGCGGCTTTGTCATGTAAAAGCCCATATCTGATCTTCCATATGGACAAGGCAGAATTGAGGACTCGTCCCCAATTTCTCCCAAATGTGGTATCATCGTTTCATTTGAACCAACCTATTGTGGTGCCTGCGGCTACTCGGGACTTGGAGGACTCCAAGTTGCTGGACGTAGTCAGGGCTTTGAAAATATATGTTTCCAGAACGGCTGGAGTCAGGAAGACTGACTCGCTGTTTATCCTGCATGCACCCAACAAGCTGGGTGCTCCTGGTTCAAAGCAAACTATTGCTCGCTGGATCTGTAGCACGATTCAGCTGGCTTATTCTGCGGCTGGATTGCCGCATCCAAAATCAGTAAAAGCCCATTCCACAAGGAAGGTGGGCTCTTCTTGGGCGGCTGCCCGAGGGGTCTCGGCTTTACAACTTTGCCGAGCGGCTACTTGGTCGGGTTCAAACACCTTTGCAAAATTCTACAAGTTTGATACCCTGGCTGAGGAGGACCTTGTGTTTGCTCATTCGGTGCTGCAGAGTCATCCGCACTCTCCCGCCCGTTTGGGAGCTTTGGTATAATCCCCATGGTCCTTACGGAGTTCCCAGCATCCACTAGGACGTCAGAGAAAATAAGAATTTACTCACCGGTAATTCTATTTCTCGTAGTTCGTAGTGGATGCTGGGCGCCCGTCCCAAGTGCGGACTTTCTGCAATACGTGTATATAGTTATTGCTTTAATAAGGGTTATTGTTATGAGCCATCCGTTGAGTGAGGCTCAGTTGTTGTTCATACTGTTAACTGGGTAAGGTTATCACAAGTTGTACGGTGTGATTGGTGTGGCTGGTATGAGTCTTACCCTGGATTCCAAAAATCCTTTCCTTGTAATGTCAGCTCTTCCGGGCACAGTTTCCCTAACTGAGGTCTGGAGGAGGGGTATAGAGGGAGGAGCCAGTGCACACCAGATAGTACCTAATCTTTTCTTTAGAGTACCCAGTCTCCTGCGGAGCCTGTCTATTCCCCATGGTCCTTACGGAGTTCCCAGCATCCACTACGGACTACGGGAAATAGAATTACCGGTGAGTAAATTCTTATTTTTGTTATGTACTGTCTGAACATGGCTAAGAATAACAGATGCACAAACAAAATGTGTGCAAATGCTAGGAGCTTAGGAGACAAAATTGGAAGGAGGCTAAGAAGGTAATCAAACATGCAAAGGCACAGGCTGAGATTATAGCCCAATCAGTGGGTAAAGGGGGCAAAACTTTAGTATACTAGCATTTGCCCGTGCCTTTGCTCGCGTTGACGTTTGTTATTCAGTGCAACTAATTTTACAAAGACATTAGTGCCATTTCATATTGTGATGTAAAATATATTTTATATTGCACACATTGATCACAAAATTTCTTTGTAAAAAATATTTGCAGTTTTTTCTTCAGGTATTAACACAAAAAGATGCTTGGCAGGGGCAAACGCAGGATTTTTAGGGGGATGTTTCCAGATATGAGAGAGAGAAATAAATAAATAAAGAGAGCACACATATATGGAAACCTCCAACCCACTGCAAGTGTGTATGTGTGTAAGAGATTTACTGTACATACTGAGCCAAGGAGACATGGGGAGGGAGGGAGAGACATAGAGACAGAAATGGGGAGAGAGAAAAAGAGAGCGTCAGACAAGCAGAGAAGGCGAGAGACAGTCAGACATGCGGAGAGAGACCGGAACAGAGAGAGAGAGACAGTTATGAGAGAGAGTGACATGGACAGGGAGAGATAGACATGGAGAGAGACACAGACAGACATGGGGAGGGACAGATACAGGAAGAGAAAGTGAGACACACAGACGCGAGGAGGGAGGTGGAGACATGGTGAGAGAGATCTAGAGACAGACACAGGGAGAGAGATGGAGGGAGGCAGACATATGGAGGGAGACATGGAGAGATAGACACGGAGGGAGGGAAAGAGACAGACAGAAACAGGGACAGACAGACATGCAGAGAGAGAGGGAGATGATATGGAGAGAGTGACATGGGGAGGGAGTTAGACTGACATTTGAAGAGACTCAGAGAGATGGACACTTGAAGAGAGTCTCAGACCAGGGAGATAGAGAGAGACATACAGAAATGGGAAGGGAATACAGTGAGCACTCGCCCGATCGGTATCACCAGACCAGCCAGCTCCCCTCCAGCATGCAAGCCACGAACCAGCATGCAAGCCACGTCCTACTTCCTCACTTGGCCAGCTCTGTCGCAAAGGCCCATGGGAACTGCCTGGGAGGAGCTGGCCAGTTGAGGAAGTGACTCTGCAGCTCCCCCTGTGTTAAGTCAGCCCAGCCTCCACGTGTATAATGAGGCTGCGCTCTACCCACACAGCCTGGCTTGCAGCCCGAAATGACACACTTCCATTAAGAGTAACAGCTGTCATCTGCACTGATAGATTGAAGCGCAGGGGGGTTTCCATGTACTCGGAAACCCCCCCTGCGTACATGTATGCTTGGTGCTACTAACTTGTGAGCAAGTCGTGTAAAACTGCCCATGTGAGAAACAGCTGGTCTTGAGATCCAAGCCTGCAGCCCTGAGCGTTTGCCCCTGCGAATTACTGATCGTCATTGCGAAGCTGACATTTAGAGGAGACTGCAGGCTCTTGATTTAAAAAGGAAACTTTTTAGGATAAGCTGTATACGTGGTATAAACCAAGTTTCACCTGTGTCACATCCCATTAGAATATATGCATCAGTTAGATTCCTCTGCAGACCAGTCACTTTAAGTCCGGTTCCGTTGCATAATGTGAGGGGAGTCAAGTTTCACAGAAGCATGATCGGAACACCAACTTTCAGTGTGGTGAGAGTTTTTCCTTTATTACATATCTCCCTGATGTCACATTGAGATCATACATACAGTACCTCCGTATCTTTCAAGGTCATTAACCTATAAAATAGTTAAAACGCTTCCAAATTCGTCCAGTAGTTTTTGTGTGATGCTAGAATGAACAATCTGGGGCCCTAATTGGGTATTACAGACAATATTATGGGAGACCCATGTGAGGAAATGAGGTCTGTGACAATTGATATAGCTATGCCTCATTTCCCATGTCAAGTATGTACTTTTTATCCCCATACATTCAGTTCATCTGTTTGCTCATTCTCCATAACATGTCTATTACTGCTCACACCAATACTGTGTTTAAATCAACCTTAATGTTGTTAATATATGCAAGTGTGTTATGTTATCTGTTACCATTTAGATAATGTATTTATGCTAGACCTAGTTAACTATTGTTTTCATACACCACAGGGGACACTGAGGGTGAGTCTTATAAGGTACCATTGTCCCTTTTTGTTTACTCCCTATTGTCTAACAGAGAGCTGACCAGACATGGTGGCTCTCTGGCTAATGTAATCACCTTGATTAGAATATGTATTGTATTCCAATGCTGTAAAATCCTAAAACAAAGAAAAACAAACCCCATGCAATATGAAGCTTCTGGAGGTATAAGTAGAGCTAACCAGAGAGCAGAAAGAGAGATTATATGCTCCTTGACTAAGAAGTAATGTTCTTTCAGGAGTCTGTGGTGAGAATTGTCGTGTGGAATTGGATTATAACCTTTTCACACCGCACAAATAACCCGGTAACGACCCAGCATATTGCCAGGTCAGCGTGCTGTGTGACGCCATAGCCGAAATCCTGGCTCGCCTGACCTGGCAATTCGACCTGGGTATAAAGCAGTGTTAATATTCCCGGGTTGAATACCGGGTCAATGGCAGCGTAAACGGGCTCCTGGGTCGATGCGACCCGGGACCCGTTCACTACAACAAGGAGAGGCGGCGTGGAGATGAGCTCATCTACCAGCGCCCCCTCCGCCCCCGCAGCCGGCTCCGCCTCCCGCTGCTATGGCAACCCGCCCGGCATATTGCTGTCTGGGAAGCCATCAACAGCGTCCAATGCCGGATCCCACCCGGGAAGGACCCTTTTCCAATTCCCGAGTGGAATCCGGCATTCGCAGTGTGAAAGGGGTATTACAGAGGTGTGCTGAACTGTTTATAACCCATTCTGTTCAATAAACCACCATGCCTGAGTGATTTGGAACCCGGTATCTTCACAACCCACAATATCCAGAGTGGAAATGAAAAGATACCTGGAGTCCATAGATGGGCTAATGAGGGCAGTTAGACATGTGCTAACCCTCCATAATAGAACCGTACAGCTTGTTAACCTCCTGGGGGGGCTTCTTCAGTGGTGCTGAATTTCATATTCATTTAGGAATTCACCTACAAATATTATTTATTATCCAAAATATCATTTCTACAGTGGGTTACAGAGTGGGAAGATCCCTAAGTTTTCCCACCCTATGAATTTATGCATAGGATTGACCCAGCCTGATTGGCATCAAGAAGATGTGGCTCACAGAAATTTGATATTCTTTACACTTTTGAGCCAATAAATACTTATACCTACCTATATTCAGTTGTATCACTGTGGACAGGGGCCCTGTATTTTGCACTTGGTGTGTGCACTCTGTTAAGGCAGAATATTTATCTTATATAATACCCTTTATGAGGTCTAAGAACACTGTACGCTAACTACGTATGAAGTACCGTAAGGGTACGCTCGCTGCGTAACAATCGCTTAGCCGTAGTCGAGACGCTCAAGCGTCACGTTCGCTCACGGCCAAGAGATCACGGGCAGGCACGCTATTGGCTGTTGACTAACTTAATGATTCGCTATAGCGTAGCGGACGCTCGGGACCACGAGGAAATCACCAGCGACGCTGACGCTCACAATGTTAAACCTTTGTATCTAAACCATAAACAATGTAATATGCTGTAAAACCTTTGTGTAGAGATATGGTGTAAATGCAACACAGTATAACCTTACTAACTTAAAAGCAGTTTGAGCGTCGCCGACGCTCTGAGAATACTTAACTCTATAAGAAATACACAGATACCTGGGCTTAGGGTCCAACGCCTAATATATATATATATTTTGAATGATATACTTGCAAAAGAATTAATACAAATACAAATCATACACTACAATATAACATAGACTAACTAACCAGGTAACTACACAGTAAATCCAATACAATTAAGTTTAAGAGAAAAATGAGAGAAAGAGAAGAGAGAGAGAGATATGGCCCATAATAACAAGAGAGAAACAGTATGATTACGGAGAAAAACTTACGCACAAAGGAAAAGATCGCATGCGCCTCTGGACATCCAGCTCCCGATTTTCAGCAATGATAACCGTTGAAGAGTGAGAGCTGGATGTGATCGGCCTTTCTATTTATGCCCCACACACAATGCAATTCAATGGTCCCTACAATCTCATTGTTCATTGGACACAGGAATTCCTCCTCGCATTATAACAAAAGGTCATAGGTTGATTCATACAGGTGGGCTGTGACTATTTCCAACAGCTCAGGTGGGAGGGAAACTGGGTTTCCCGCCGCATGGGTAATAAAGTGCAAATAAAGTAAATGTTCATAAACTTCTTATGTCCATAACTATTCGCACGAGCGATTGATCTGCTTCAAACCAACACCGGAATATTGCTAATTAAATATTCTTCCGATGGATACTAAACACCACTGTATTACTCCTGTCTGACCCTTCGTATCAAACAATGAGGGATCTCTCTGTCCAGGAACATCCTATATTAACTAAACTTTCAGAATCTATCAAAAGGACCATGATCTACAAAATACATTATATAGTTAAAATGTGTAACGATTGAGTCGCACGCTACGATCACATAAACTCTACCGTAAATACGCATACCGTGCGCCTGCGGGTGCCCGCGACTGTGAGTATGCGCACGTACGGGAGAGCGTACGCATGCGCAGCACGGACCTGTGTGAGGTGCAAATATGGTAGTGTGCATAGAGATATTTTTCTGACTTTGACAACTCATAGCCAATAGGGTATTTTTTCAACCTTCTGGTTAATTCTCTTGATAAACATCTGGTGTGCAACACCATTTTACTATGTGTATTAGGTCTATGCAGTTCTCTGTGTGTAGTTTGTATGTGTCTGTTTCGTAGGGAAATGATACCCCCTATCTGATTTGACATCCCCTATCTGATTTGACATTTATTAAAAGCTAAGTTTTATACTTAATAGTGGGTTTGTGCCCCCAGCAAGAGAGCACTTTTCTTTCCTCAATTACTACCTAAGACTCGCAGTAAAGCAGTAGTCGGGAAAGTTATGGAATCAAGAGTTGTGGAATATCTTAAATCCAACAATTTACAGGATCCCATCTAGCATGGATTTCTTGGGGGGTAAGATCATGCCAAAGAAATGTTACTGACTTTTTTTGACTTTGTGACAAAAATAATACATGAATGGTGGGCCATAGATTTAGCATATCTAGACTTTAGTAACGCAGTCCCATATTGCATTCTGTTAAATATACTCAAAAATGCGGGATTTGATTTTAAAACAGTTGAATGAATAAGAACCTGGTTGCAGGATAAGAAACGGTAGTTGTAGCAAATTGAGTGCATTCTAAGGAGGGAAATGTTACTAATCGAGTACCCCAGGGATCTGTTCTTGGACCAGTGCTCTTTAATATATTGTAATTGATTGTAATATATTGTAATTGACATTGCAAACTGTATTGATGAGAAAGTATGCCTTTTTGCAGATGACACAAAGATCTGCAACACGGTAGACACCAGAAGGGGTAAAACAAACGATTGATGATCTAGGTAGACTTGAGGAATGGTCAAGAATATGGCAACTACAGTTTAATGCTAAAAATTGCAAAATCTTGCACTTGGGTCTCAAAAACTGAAAGGCTAAATATTTTATCAATGTACACTACTGAGGAGGAAAGGGAATTAAGAATCACTATTTCAAGTGACTTAAACGCAGGAAAGCAATGTAACAAAGCAATGAGAGAGGCAAATCAGGTACTTGGTTGCATAGGAAGAGTATACTGTATACTATAGGTCATTGGTATGGCCTCATCTAGAATACTGTGTTCCGTTCTGGAGGCTATATCTCCACAATTATATAAATACATTACACAGCGTACAAAGAAGGGCAACTAAAATGGTGCATGGCCTACATCACAAAGCTTACCCGAAAAAGACTAAAAGATCTTAACATGTATAGTTGGGAGCTGAGAAGGGAAAGGTGGACATTATAGAAACTTTCAGGTATGTCAAGAGTTTTAACAAGGTCCAGGATGGAAACGTTCTTCAAAAGAAGGTAAGTATTATAACACGAGGACATGCACTGAAACTGGAGGGAGGTAGGTTCAGGGAAATTTGATGAAAATTTACTTCACAGAAAGGGTAGCGGATAGGTGGAATAGCTTTCCATCAGAGGTGGTAGAGGCTAAGACAGTAGAGCAATTAAAACATGCTTGGCATAGGCATTAGAATATCCTTACAAAGAACAAAGGATCAAACAGGTTTGAGGGTTACCTAAAGAATAAAAAACGAGGCAGACTGGATGGGCGAAGTGGTTCATACCTGCTGTCAAATTCTATGTTTCAAAGAGCAATTAAACATGTATTAATAAGATACAGAAAAAGTAACAGTATCACTTGCGCATTTGATTGTCTAACGGTTCCATCCAAGAGGTGAAATTTCCCAGATTTCCATCTAAGCACCCAAAGCATGGTGGATGATTCATGCTATGCAGAATCTTACATGTATGCTTTCTTCAACAAAAGTGGTGCTAATCACATAAATGTTTATTTAGAACTTCATTCTGTCCCCATAGATAGTGATGTGGCTGAATATCATCTGTCTCAGGTATATGTAATATACTGAGATAGACCCAATTGTAGTAAAATGATATCAAAGACAACATTTGTTTATATAAAAATAGTACAAATGACAGTCACTGAAGAAGATTGAACCTGGGCATTATACCTCAATGAACATATGCATATTGACCGCTATACCCCATATATTTAAGACACTAATTTCTATGCATTTCAATGCATTGCGGTGTCTTTTTCAAGATGATTGTCTATGTGAATAGAGGGGATAATTCAGAGTTGATCGCAGCAGCAAATTTGTTAGCAGTTGGGCAAAACCATGTGCACTGCAGGTGAGGCAGATATAAAATTTTCAGAGAGATGTTGCTGCGATCAACTCTGAATTAGGCCCAGAGTCTTTTAGTAAACCGTGTTTGCATTTCCACCATGTTGTGGTTGAAACAATAAAGTTAGAACAAATATATAAAAATTATATGATTTCCTCGCTTCAACCAATGGGGCAGATGTATTAACCTGAAGAAGGCATAAGGAAGTGATAAACCAGTGATAAGTGCAAGGTGATAAACGCACCAGCCAATCAGCTCCAATATGCAAATTGACAATTAGGAGCTGACTGGCTGGTGCGTTTATCACCTTGCACTTATCACTGGTTTATCACTTCCTTGTGCCTTTTCCAGGCTTAATACATCTGCCCCAATGGGTGCAGCTGAACTCCCTGTAGTGATCACGGTAAACTACTAACACAAGTGAATTGGAAATAGAAAAGTGCTACAATTTGGGGTTTATCTTAAAAGAAAAATCAAAAATAAAACTTAATGTACTAAGTAGCAAATGTCCTTTTACTACAAAACAGTATAATTTATTAATACAGCATCATGAGCAAATCAACTAAACTAAGGATAAGTCTAGTACAGTGTACAGCAAAGTTGTCAGCAAGAAAGGTAGGTGTAATTCCCGGGTATCTAGCCTGTCCTATGACACTCCAGTGTCTCCACTGCAGGTCACACTCAGCAACAGGTCCTCATACACCACCAACATCTTTCTACTTACAAGATTCTTCCTCAGGGTATCACACCCTGATGAAGACTATTGTAAGTCGAAAATTGCAACGCTGGTTCCATTTCTAGTTCCAAATAAATATATTTGTCTATGACATCCTTTTTGCTCTTATTTTTTTTTTTTTTACAAAAAAAAGTTGGTGACAATGCAATGCGACTAGGAGAAGACTGCGCTGATTAATTTGTTATGTGACACTTGTACAGTATATCTGTGTGTTATGGAGTCTCAGAATCTGTACATGTAGGGTTTACAATGTAGCAGCCGCAGCTTTTATCCAATACAAGTTCTGTTATGCTCCATATACAGACTCTGTCACACACTATACAAGTTTCCTATATCGAATTAATCAGCACAGTCTCCTCCTGTGTCCCAGTCACAATGTGTTGTGACCAATACACATTTTTGGCGAAAACAAACACAATGTATAGCAGAGTTGCATGGAACCTGGTGGCTCACTCATGCCAGGCATCTTGCGCTGCGTGGTTTATTAAAGCTGGATGTATGTGCTCTTTTCTAGTTTTCTCTAACGTCCTAGTGGATGCTGGGGACTCCGTAAGGACCATGGGGAATAGACGGGCTCCACAGGAGACTGGGCACTCTAAGAAAGATTTAGTACTACTGGTGTGCACTGGCTCCTCCCTCTATGCCCCTCCTCCAGACCTCAGTTAGAATCTGTGCCCGGCCAGAGCTGGGTGCTTTTAGTGGGCTCTCCTGAGCTTGCTAATAAGAAAGTATTTTAGTTAGGTTTTTTATTTTCATAGAGCTTCTGCTGGCAACAGACTCTCTGCTATGAGGGACTGAGGGGAGAGAAGCAAACCTACTAACTGCGGCTAGGTTGCGCTTCTTAGGCTACTGGACACCATTAGCTCCAGAGGGTTCGAACACAGGATCTTAACCTTGGTCGTCCGTTCCCGGAGCCGCGCCGCCGCCCCCCTCGAAGAGCCAGAAGATAGAAGCAAGAAGACATCGAAATCGGCGGCAGAAGACTCCTGTCTTCACATGAGGTAGCACACAGCACTGCAGCTGTGCACCATTGCTCCCACACTAACCCACACACTCCGGTCACTGTAGGGGGCAGGGGGGGGGGGGGGGGTGCGCCCTGGGCAGAAATTGAGTACCTCCTGGCAAAAGCAGCATATATACAGTTGGACACTGTTATATGCATGAGCCCCCACCATTAATTTTACACAAAATCGCGGGAAAAGCCCGCCGCTGAGGGGGCGGGGCCTTCTTCCTCAGCACTCACCAGCGCCATTTTCTCTCCACAGCTCCGCTGAGAGGAAGCTCCCCAGGCTCTCCCCTGCACGATAGAGAGGGTGTAAAAAAGATGGGGGGCACATAAATTTGGCGTAAAAACAATATATACAGCAGCTACTGGGTTAACACTAAGTTACTGTGTGATTCCTGGGTCATATAGCGCTGGGGTGTGTGCTGGCATACTCTGTCTCTCCAAAGGGCCTTATGGGGGAACTGTCTTCAAATAGAGCATCCCCTGTGTGTGTGGTGTGTCGGTACGTGTGTGTCGACATGTCTGAGGTAAAAGGCTCCCCTAAGGAGGAGATAGAGCAAATATGTGTGTGAGAGGGTGTCTCCGTCGACAACTCCGACACCTGTTTGGATATGTGTAATTAAGTGCTAAGGTGAATTTGTTGCACAAAAGATTAGAGAACAGACGGGGAATCTACCCATGTCTGTCCCTATGTCACAGAGACCTTCAGAGTCTCACAATGCTCACTATCCAAAATAATAAACACGGATATCGACACGGAGTTTGACTCCAGTGTCGACTACGATAATGCAAAGTTACAGCCATAATGGCAGGAAAGTACTCAATATATGATTATTGTAATAAAAGATTACCGTATATACTCGAGTATAAGCCGACTTTTTCAGCACATTTTTCTATGCTGAAAAAGACCCCCTCGGCTTATACTCGAGTGAGGGAGTTTGAGTGACAAGTTTGGCCTGGCAGCCTGGATGACAGATAGATTTGCCAGCCAATCTTACGGAGGTGAGGGTGGAGCCTCTGGTGAGTGGCGAGCGGCTTTATGTATATGTGTGTGACTGAGGGAGGGTGGGTACGCCCCTGGACAGCGTCCTCCTGCAACTCCCTCCATCAGGAAGGAAGACATTGCCGCCATGCCCAATGCCGCTGTCTTGGTAAGTGTGAGCTGCTCCGCAAGCTGTCAGTCAGTGCAGGGTGAGCTGAAACGCGTGTCGCGGGCCCCGCCGCCTGGGAAGACATCGCCTCCGCTGCCGCCTGCTGCTCTTGGTCTTTCACTCACCAAGCAGGCTGTCAGGGCAGGGTGAGCTGAGCTGTGGTGGAGCTGTCCGCAACTCCCGCCGCCCGGCCCGGGAATACATTACCGCCGGTCCCGGGCCCGTCGCTGCCCGCAGTCGGTGTGTTAGAGATGGTGCAGAGTCTGTCAGGGGGGGCACTGGCTGCTAAACACAGACTGACTCTCACTCTTAGTCAGTCTGTGTGTAATATGCAGTCGCCGTCCGCGCGGAGCAGGAGCTCCATACTGTTTGTGTGTGCACTGCAGCACTGTGTTACATCATGTGAGACTGTCAGTCACAGCCCCTAATGCAGTAGAATTAAATGTACTGTTCATGTTTTTTAATATCTATGTGGCCTTTATCTTGATTAAATGACACTGGGGGCATATGTGTTTCTGGCACTATGGGGGCATGTTTTTATCTGGCACTCTGGGGGTATAGCTGTCACTGGGGGTATATGTGGCACTGGGGGCACAGCCCTAGCAACAAGCATTACCCCCTGGCAACAAGCATAACACCTACCGCATGAAAACCCTGGCAATGAGCATGACACCCTGAGCATGAAAACCCCTGGCACCGTGCATTTCCCACCCTAGGCTTATACTCGAGTCAATCATTTTTCCCATTTTTTTGTGGTAAAATTAGGTGCCTCGGCTTATATTCGGGTCGACTTATACTCGAGTATATACGGTATTTGCATATCACTGATGACTCATCTGTCCCTGACACAAGGGTACACATGTTAAGGGGACGAAAGCCGAGGTAAATTTCCCTCCTCTCATGAGGAAAAAGAGCGGGAACCTCCAGACAAGAGACTGCAGATTCCCACAAAGAATTCTCAGGCAGTATCCTTCCCCACTAGGGCCAGGATGTGTTGGGAATCTTCCCCTAGGGTGTCCTGTTTGCACAGAAGGTAGCACTAGCTATTCTCAGGGATCCTGCAGATAGCGTGCACATTCTAGTATACTACTCAGACCGGCGATTGTGTCGGCATGGGTTTATAGCGCTGTGGCAGCGTGGACAGGTACCTTATCAGCAGAGATTGAGACCCTAGTATGCATCCTTATTGCCAGCAGTTATATATATATATATATATATATATATATTAAAGATGCTGTCTTAAGGGATAAATATATATATATATATATATATATATATATATATATATATATATATATATATAAAACATGCCCAAAGAGACATGAGTATACTGGGTCCTAGAGTCAAAGCTATGTCGATTTCTGCTTGACGTGTCCTGTAGAATATACAATGGACAGAAGATGCCGACTTAAGAGGCATGTGGAAGGCTGATGATTGTGTGGAGAAGGGTTCACGGACCTGGTCTACACAGCTATAGCTGGTAATTCTGATATTTTGCCTTATATTCCTGCACAGCCTAGGAAAGCACAACATTATCAAATGCAGCCTTTCGAATAAAGAAACAAGAAAGTCCGAGGTGTGTCCTTTCTTGCCAGAGACGGGGGCACAGGAAAGAAGCTGCACAACACAGCTAGTACCCAGGAACAGAAGTCCTCCCCGGCCTCTTCAAAAATCCACCGCACGGTGGAGCTAGGCCCGGTGGGGGCACGCCTTCGTCAGTTCAGCCACAAGTGGGTTCACTCCCTGTTAGGTCCCTGGGCAATAGATATTGTGTCTCAGGGATACAAGCTGGACTTTGAGAAGATGCCCCCTCACCGACGGCCCTGCCGGCTTCCCCCCACGAGAGGGAAACAGTGTTAACTGCAATTCACAAATTGTATCTTCAACAGGTGGTGGTCAAGGTTCCCCTCCTTCAACAAGGAGGGGGTTATTATTCGACCATGTTGTAGTCCCGAAACCAGACGGTTCGGTCGGACCCATATTGAATTTAAAATCCCTGAACATATGCCTGAAAGGGTTCAAGTTCAAGATGGAATCGCTAAGAGCGGTTATTGCAAGCCTGAAAGGGGGAGATTTTATGGTGACTCGGGACATAAAGGTTGCATACCTTTATGTCCCCATTTATCCACCTCATCAGGCGTACCTCAGAATTGCGGTACGGGATGGTCATTACCAATTTCAGACGTTGCCGTTTGGTCTCTCCACGGCCTTGAGAATATTCACCAAGGTAATGGCGGAAATGATGGTGCTCCTGCGGAAGCAAGGTGTCACTATTATCACATACATGGACGATCTCCTCATAAAATCGAGATCAAGAGAGCAGTTGCTGAACAGCGTATCACTTTCTCTGGAAGTGAAACGGCAACACGGCTGGATTCTATATATTCCAAAGTCGCAGTTGGTTTTTACAGCTCATCTGCCTCTCCTAGGCATGATCCTAGACACAGACCAGAAAAGGGTTTATTTCCCGATAGAGAGAGCTCAGAAGCTCGTGACACTGGTCAGGAATCTATTAAAACCAAAACAGGTGTCAGTGCATCACTGCACTCGAGTCCTGGGAAGGAGGGTGGCATCATTCGGGGCCATTCCCTTCGGCAGGTTCCATAGGAGGACCTTCCAATGGGACTTACTGGACAAGTGGTCCGGATCACATCTTCGGATGCATCGGTTAATCACCCTATCCCCCAGAGCCAGGGTGTCTCTCCTGTGGTGACTGCAGAGTGCTCACCTTCTCGAAGGTCGCAGATTCGGCATTCAGGACTGGGTCCTGGTGACCACGGATGCCAGCCTCCGAGGGTGGGGGGCAGTCACACAGGGAAGAAATTTCCAAGGGCTGTGGTCAAGGCAGGAGACTTGCCTTCACATCAATATCCTGGAACTAAGGGCCATATACAACGCCCTAAGTCAAGCGGAGACCCTGCTTCGCGACCAACCGGTTCTGATCCAGTCAGACCGCAGTGGCTCATGTAAACCGCCAAGGCGGCACAAGGAGCAGGGTGGCGATGGTAGAAGCCACCAGAATTTTTCGCTGGGCGGAGAATCACGTAAGCGCACTGTCAGCAGTGTTCATTCCGGGAGTGGACAACTGGGAAGCATACTTCCTCAGCAGGCACGACCTCCACCCGGGAGAGTGGGGACTTCATCAGGAAGTCTTCACGCAGATTGCAAATCGATGGGAACTGCCACAGGTGGACATGATAGCGTCCCGCCTCAACAAAAAGCTAAAAAGGTATTGCGCCAGGTCAAGGGACCCTCAGGCGATAGCTGTGGACACACTAGTAACACCGTGGGTGTTCCTGTCTGTCTATGTGTTTCCTCCTCTTCCTCTCATACCAAAGGTGCTGAGAATTGTAAGAAAAAGAGGAGTGAGAACAATACTCATTATTCCGGATTGGCCAAGAAGGACTTGGTACCCGGAACTTAAAGAAATGCTCACAGAGGACCCATGGCCTCTGCCTCTCAAGACAGGACCTGTTGCAACAAGGGCCTTGTCTGTTTCAAGACTTAACGCGGCTGCGTTTGACGGCATGGCGGTTGAACGCCGGATCCTAGCGGAAAAAGGCATTCCGGATGAAGTTATTCCTACGCTGATAAAGGCTAGGAAGGACATGACAGCAAAGCATTATCACCGTATATGGCGACAATATGTTGCTTGGTGTGAGGCCAGTAAGGCCTCTACAGAGGAATTCCAGCTGGGTCGATTCCTGCACTTCCTACAGTCAGGTGTGACTATGGGCCTAAAATTAGGGTCCATAAAGGTCCAGATTTCGGCCCTATCCATTTTCTTTCAAAAAGAACTGGCTTCACTGCCTGAGGTTCAGACGTTTGTTAAGGGAGTGCTGCATATTAAGCCCCCTTTTGTGCCACCGGTGGCACCTTGGGATCTTAACGTGGTGTTGGGTTTCCTGAAATCCCACTGGTTTGAGCCACTTAAGACTGTGGAGCTAAAGTATCTCACGTGGAAAGTGGTCATGCTGTTGGCCTTAGCTTCGGCTAGGCGTGTGTCAGAATTGGCGGCTTTGTCATGTAAAAGCCCCTATCTGGTATTCCATATGGACAGGGCAGAATTGCGGACTCGTCCGCAATTTCTGCCAAAGGTGGTGTCATCTTTTCATTTGAACCAACCTATTGTGGTGCCTGCGGCTACTTGTGACTTGGAGGATTCCAAGCTGTTTGACGTAGTCCAGGCTTTGAAGATTTAGGTGACCAGAACGGCTGGAGTCAGGAAGACTGACTCGCTGTTTATCCTGTATGCATCCAACAAGCTGGGTGCTCCTGCTTCAAAGCAAACTATTGCTCGCTGGATCTGTAACACGATTCAGCAGGCTCATTCTGCGGCTGGATTGCCGCATCCAAAATCAGGGAAAGCCCATTCCACAAGGAAGGTGGGCTCTTCTTGGGCGGCTGCCCGAGGGGTCTCCGCATTACAGCTTTGCCGAGCTGCTACTTGGTCGGGTTCAAACACCTTTGCAAAATTCTACAAGTTTGATACCCTGGCTGAGGAGGACCTTGTGTTTGCCCATTCGGTGCTGCAGAGTCATCCGCATTCTCCCGCCCGTTTGGGAGCTTTGGTATAATCCCCATGGTCCTTACGGAGTCCCCAGCATCCACTAGGACGTTAGAGAAAATAAGATTTTACTCACCGGTAAATCTATTTCTCGTAGTCCGTAGTGGATGCTGGGCGCCCGTCCCAAGTGCGGACTTTCTGCAATACGTGTATATAGTTATTGCTTAATAAAGGGTTATGTTATGTTGGCATCTATTGGTTGATGCTCTGTTGTTTGTTCATACTGTTAACTGGGTAAGTTTATCACAAGTTATACAGTGTGATTGGTGTGGCTGGTATGAGTCTTACACTGGGTTCCAAAATCATTTCCTTTTAATGTCAGCTCTTCCGGGCACAGTTTCCTTAACTGAGGTCTGGAGGAGGGGCATAGAGGGAGGAGCCAGTGCACACCAGTAGTACTAAATCTTTCTTAGAGTGCCCAGTCTCCTGCGGAGCCCGTCTATTCCCCATGGTCCTTACGGAGTCCCCAGCATCCACTACGGACTACGAGAAATATATTTACCGGTGAGTAAAATCTTATTTTTATCTTCAAGTGATTTATAATTGACTATGGATTTATCACATATGGTTTAAGAGACCATGATGAGCCTCCTTTATTCTGCCTTCATAAGAAAGTGCATTATATAAACCTTTCATTTACCTTGGGTTTACAATATTAAACTGTTGGTTCTCTCCCTATTTTCATATGGTGACTGGAGAGTGTGTTTGGAAAGAAAGCCTCACATCAACTTACTTTCTTCCCACCAGCACTAACACCGGTGGGTAGTCCCCAGAGTCGGGCTGGTCTTGGAGCAGTGGCAACAGCACCCATGCATGCCAACATCACTTTTTATTTAATCATTGATAATGACGAGGATTCCACTATGGTGTCTAAGAAACCTGATAGGTTTGAAATTCAGAAGGTAACTAAAACGTTATTACTTCTGACCATATAGCGGACATATGACAAGAACCCTGGTCTTTTCCAGGAATTAAACTCTCCCTTTCCAAAGCGATGGTAGCTTGCTATCCTCTCCCTACAGAGTTGTTGAACAAGTGGGAAAATTCACCACCGGTGGTTTCCCATGTCACCCGTCTAGTGGTGTCGTCTATTCTGCCTGTCACCACTGTCGCCGCACTGAAGGAACCGACAGATAAGCGTGTGGAAGGATGCCTGAAGTCTATTTACTCCCTTACAGGTGCTGTACATAGACCCACTATAGTAGCCTTTTGGGCTGCAAAAAGGAATTGAAGCATGGGTTCAGGCATTAGAGAAAGAGCGGCCTCATGATATATCTGACATTGCCAGACAGTACCTGACTCACATGACCACCGCCGCCTATTACATTCAGGAGGCGTCCTCTGAGGCAGGTGTGTTGGCGGCCAAGGCATCGACTATGTCCATCCTGGCTCGTCGTAGTCTGTGGTTGAGGTCATGGCAGGAGGACCTGGACTCTAAAAAGGAGACATCCTGTTTGGGGAAGACCTCAATAAAATTGTTGCTGACTTGGCGACTGCTAAGACTGCCTTTCTCCCTAACACTACTCCTCCTGCATAGGAGGCAAAATGTACCAATTTTTGCCTCACGGGAAAGCAAAAGGTTAGGCATACCCAAGACAATCTCGTGCTTCCAAAACCTCAAAGCCCAAGGCCAAGCAATCATTGGCATCCCGTCAGCCTGCTTCTAAACATGACAAGCCTGCTGCATAACGGGACAATCCTCCCCCTGCGATTCACCCAGGTCTGGTTAAAGACCACTTCAGATGCATGGTTGCGAGAAGCTGTCTCTCACGGGTACGCAGTCTCTTTCAAAAGGCATCCCCCTCGCCAGTTCTGCACAACGGTTATCCCTTCGGATCCGTTACAGGCGCAAGCTCTACAAATGGTTGTGAGTTCCCTCCTAGATACAGGAGTAGTGGTGCCGGTACCTCTATCCCAGAGATGCAGAGGATACTACTCGACCCTGTTTCTAGTACCAAAATCCAATGGGTATTTCCGGCCTATACTCAACCTCAAATCACTGAACAAGTTTGTGAGAGTATCCAATTTCCGTATGTAAACATTGCGCTTAATTGTACTGGCCATGGAACCCGGAAAATGATTTGGTATCCCTGGATATACAAGATGCATACCTGCGTATACCTATTGCCATATAGCATTAGAAATATCTGCGGTTTGCTATTGGCAACCTTCACTATCATTTTCAGGCTCTGCCGTTTGGACTGGCCACGGCCCCTCAGATCTTCACCAAGGTTATGGCCGTGATGACTGCTTATCTCCGTCGCCAGGAAGTAAGGATCCTGCCGTATCTGGAAGACTTGCTGATCCTGGCAAACTCTCATGATGTTCTCCTCAGTCATCTGCAACTGACGGTAAACTTTCTACAAGCCAATAGATGGCTCATCAACTGGAAGAAGTCCTCGCTGGTCCCTGCTTGGAGCATGGTGCACCTGGACACACTGCTGGACCCACAGTTAACGGCTGTTTATGTCTCCAGAGAAGGTCCTGAAGCTTCAGGACAATATAAGATACTTCCTCTCTCCCCCAAGCGTGTCGATACACTTGGCGATGCAATTACTAGGCCTGATGATGTCGGCTTGCGACATGGTAGAGTACGCTCAATTTCATTCCTGCTCTCTGCAGAGGTTAATCCTTTCCAAGTGGGATGGCCTACCTCATCGAATCAGGTCTCGCATGATCTCCTTGACTCCGGAGGTTCGTCTATCGCTGACCTGGTGGCTACAGGACCAGCAGTTCAACAGGGGCCGTCCCATCTGGATCGACAACTGGGTCTTACTGACTACGATTTCCAGTCTGAGGGGCTGGGGAACGGTGTTGGAGCAACACTCTTTCCAGGGTCGGTGGACCAGAAGGAATCAACTCCTCCCAATAAACATTCTGGAATTGCGGGTAGTGTTCAATGCTTTGTCTCTCGCCTTGCCTCTGTTAAAGAACAGGCCTGTTGAAGTACGGTCAAGCAGCGCCACCACTGTGGCATACATAAACCATCAAGGAGGCACTCGAAGCCGCATGGCAATGATGGAAGTGTCAAAAATCCTTCGTTGGACGTAATGCCATCTGCCAACACTATCGGTGGTGTTCATTCCGGGAGTCCTCAGCTAGGAAGCGGTTTTCCTCAGTCGCCAGAACATGCATGCCGGAGAGTGAAGGCTTCATCAGGAAGTCTTTCTACTCCTAGTGGACAAGTGAGGCCTACCAGATGTAGACCTGATGGCGTCTCAACACAATCTCAAAGTTCCGGTCTTTAGATCAAGAACCAGGGATCCTCAAGCAGCGTTCATGGACACACTGGCAATTTCATGGATCTTTCGGCTGCCCTATGTGTTCCCTCCAGTGTCACTCCTACCCAGGGTACTACAGAAGTTCAAACAAGAAGGAGGAATACTACTTCTAGTCGCTCCAGCGTGGCCCAGATGACATTGGTTCTCAGACCTGCAGGGTCTATCGATAGAGCGTCCTCTTCTACTTCCTCAACGCCCACACCTCCTCGTACAGGGCCCTTGTGTCTACCCGGACCTGGCCAGACTGGCTTTGACAGCGTGGCTCTTGAAGCATCATTCCTGAGGGCCAAAGGATTCTCCGAGGCGGTGTCCAAACTATGCTAAAGACTGGAAAGCCGGCATTTGCACGGATATATTACAGGGTCTAGAATTTTGACTTCACCTGGTGTGCTGCTAAGAATTATGATGCATACAAATTCAGAACTTCCAGAATTCTGGCTTTTCTGCAACAAGGCCTGGACTTCGGCTTTCGTCTGGATTCCCTCAAGGTTCATATATCTGCCTTTTCGGTGTGGTTTCAGATAAAATTGGCGTATATTCCTGATGTTCATACTTTCACTCAGAGTGTTTTACGGATTCAGTTTTCTGATGTCCCTCCTGGGCTCCGTGGGATCTGTCTTTTGTCCTGAATGACCTGCAAGAATCTCCATTTGAACCTCTTGAGTCAGTGGACTTTAAATGGCTCACGGTCAAGGTCTTGTTCCTACTGGCTATTGCCTCTGCTAGGAGGGTGTCAGACCTAGGCGCTTTGTCCTGTCGTCCACCCTTCCTGATAGTTCACCGTGACTGGTCAGTTCTTAGAACTCGCCCTGGTTATTTACCTAAGGTGGTGTCATCTTTTCACCTAAACCAAGAGATGGGGTTCCAACCTTCATCTCTTCTGGTTTGTCCTCCAAAGAGCTGTCTTTGGATGTGATATGGGCTCTCCGTATATATGTAGAGAGGACTGCCTCTATCTGGAGGTCAGATTTCCTTTTTGTACAGTTTGGTTTTCACAAACGTGTCTGGCTTGCGAGTAAGCAATCCCTTGCCAGATGGATTAGAATGGTGAATGCATGAGCTTAAGCACAGGCTGGACTCCCAGTTCCTGCTGCTATTATTGCCCATTCTACTCGGTCTGTTAGACTTTCTCGAGCGGCCCGCCGTGACGAGTCCGCTGAATAATTGTGCAAGGCAGCTACATGGTCCTCAGTGAACACGTTCATTAGGTTCTATGCCTTTGATACTTTCGCCTCCCAGAATGCTTCCTTTGGACACAGAGTTCTCATACCCGCTACAGTGCGTCCCCTCCCTTGAGGAACTGCTTTATGACATAACCCGATGTTTCCCTGTGGAAACCAATGTACCCTGCTGCAGAAAATGAGATTTATGGTAGACTTACCATTGTTAAATCTCTTTCTGCGAACTACATTGGGTTCCACAGAGCGCCCACCCTGACACACCTAGCTTCTATGGGTTTGTTTGGCATTAGCCGCTTGTCACTTCTCCTGTCGTGAGAATGTGGTTCTATGTGTCTAACATCTGCCTTCTCTTTTGTCTGCTCCTACATTGGACTGGTTAACAAAACTGAGCTCACAGTGCCTGGTGGTGGGATTATAAAGGAGGCCCCACAATACATCCTGGGACAGCCTAAAGCTTTAGCCTGTTGGTGCCTCTCTGGATCAAGATACACTCTACACCCGATGTTTCCCTGTGGAACCCAATGTACTTTGCAGAAAGATTTAACAATGGTAAGTCTATTATGAATCTCCTTTTTTTAAGCTTTCATTTATTGCCTTTTATGGATGAGGGGCTTTAAGACCCTCTATCTTCCCAACCCTGTCACCTAGATAGTTAAAGGCACAGTTATCTCCCCCATCTGGCACCAAATAAAAAATACAAAACAAAAATAGTGATCATTTAATATGATCTTGCGTTATCGAGTTATTATATTGGTATGAACTTATTCTTCCTAAACATAGCGTTTCAAGTAAGACAGCGAAAATGTGAAAGAATACATTATCAAATCCTACACATAGAATCCAGATTTTAACTATTTTAAAAGGTGAGTTATTAAAACAAGAGCCACAAAGTATTTGTGAAATTTTAGGAAAATAGACTTTTTTTTGCCCTTGTTGGTTAAAAAATGGTCAACTGGTTAGAGTAAAAACACTAATGCTATATCCTGAAAATGCTCAGTTCTCTGAGGATTGTGTTGGTACCGCATAAAAAAATCAGTGATATAAATGTTGGAGTGTGATGAGCGCTAACGTCAGAAAATAGTCTCGGCAGAAAGGTGAGATAACCCTCAGATGCGTATGCGTTACTGTTACATCCTCAGCATAGGTAAAATGCTGTAAGTTCATTACACCAGCTTTGGCTTTGTGAGCCAGAAATAGGAACTGTCTCCCTCCCATGTCCTACCCATCATAGATCGTTTGATATCATGCAGCAAGAGAGAGACTTTAATTATGCTTCTTTTCTTAGCCTTTGCCAGCTACGTATGTTTAGTCACTGTTGTAATACAACGCAAAGTGTGGATCTAGTATTGTGCCCAATACTGTATGCCACTCAACATGCTTTTTAACTCCCCTTTCCATATAATCATATTATGAAAAGGTGGAGGTATTTTTCATATTATCACTTTTAGAATCTGAAGAGACCTGTGCATATCCTATTAATAAAGAATCGAGAGCCATTTGTCCTAGGCCCAACTACTAGATGTACTTGAAATGGAGTATAGCCAGGACAGCCCATAATGCTGAACACACACTGGTTAATCCTCTCCCATGGTTGTGGTCTAATGGAAGGAGCAGGAGTGGTTCTTGGTGCGGGCAAGCAGTGCCTGCGCCCTGGGCGTGGCTGCAGTTACCCTGCATGCGCCCACCGCCTACCCGCACTCCGCTCTCCGGCTGCAGCAGACGCCGTGGGCGTCTGCTGCAGCCGGCGCACCTTTCAGATGCTAGAGGTCATTATTGACCTCTAGTGTCTATGGGGCGCTGCTATTGGAGAGACGTCATGACGTCTCTCCCATAGAGAGGAGCCGCAGGCGGCCAGACTGAGCAGCAGCAGCGGTCGGGAAGGAGGAGTGGGGCAGTGATAAGTATTGTTGTTTTTTTGTGAGTGTGTGTTGTAAGCGGCTACTAAGGGTCACAGCGACAGGGGACACAACTGCTGGGGCAAATCTACTGGGGGCATAGCTATAGGTGGTACAACTTCTGGGGCAAATCTACTGGGGGCATAGCTGCAGGGGGCACAGCTACTGGGGTCATAGCTACAGGGGGCAAATCAACTGGGGGCACAACTACTTGGGGCAAATCTACTTCGAGCACAACTACTGGGGGCATAACTGGCCATGCCCCTCCCCTATGAAGCCACGCCCCTATTTTTACAGCGTGCATTAGGCGCGCAGTAACTGTTTTGCCACTGTGGGAGAGGGGGGACTTTCGCACTGGGCACCACAAGGTGTAGAACCGGCCCTGGGTAGGAGATCCAGCTGTAATGCACAGCTTTCTGGGTTAGTTAACTATATGTGTATAAAACATGTTATCCTGTATTGTTATGCTGTATGTTAGCAGTATGAAAGAATGATGTACAGTGCATACTATACGCTGTAACAGGATGGGTCTTGTACAGATACATTGTATTCAGTCATTCTCTTTATCTGTATACACAAGCGGATTTGCGAACCGTTTTGTGCCCATCTTACATTGCTATTTGGGTATATGTGTTATGTGGTAGCGCTGCATCATATGGAATGCATTGAGACATCTGTCACTTTGTTATACTTATACGATGTGAGGAGTGACTGCTATATTTGAGCTGAGGAGATCAGTACGAAATCCCGCTGGCCCGGATCCTGCCCGACCAGCACAATCCCGACAGGGGGGCGAGCGCAACGCAGCCCCTTGCGGGCTCGCCACGCTGTGGGCACAGTGCCTCGCTACGGCTCGGCACACTAATTTATTCTCCCTCTATGGGTGTCGTGGACACCCACGGAGGGAGCATATGTCAGGATTGTGCCGGTTGGGATTCCAGTGTCGGTATTCCAATCGCCGGGATTCCGTCCGGCGGGATCTTGACCGCATCCCGAGCTGAGGCGTTTGTGTTTTTCCCCCCGTTTATTTAAGATAGTACTGTACTTTACATATCCCTAATGTTAGTCCAAGCTCAAATCCCACCCTAAAGCCTATTAACTTAACTCAAGCACTAAAACTGGTCTATACTGCCATGGAGATCTAGCTATTTTTGGCAACTAGGGCTACTGCATACGTTTCATCATAGTCACAATGATATGATGTTTGCCTTAGGCTCATTTATGACTTGGAGCAACTCCAATATTCTGTAATTGTAAAGTTGAAGAAGAGTCTTTAAACTTTTAGAGATTTTTTTCACCCCTGGAAGATAAAATATGCTCCATCAAAATCAAAGTTAACTAATGAAGCATTTTGTAACAAATATCTTCTCATTTGAGAAGGTAATGTTTTACATAGTCATTCTAATATCCTGTTCTTTCCTTCTGTTATGACATCTGCTCAAGCAGTGTAAATTAAAATGACATGCAAGATCTGCTGAGATCACCTGGAGCCATCACATTTTGCCTAGACAATCCTGTGAATACAGCTTTGTTAAACGGTTTTGAAGCAGCTGCACTGTTAAAGTATGTGTATGAGAAGATGCTATTCTTTCTATTCACTAACATGATAATGAATGCTCAGGAGAGTCATCTTTTATGCTAACTTTATCGAAGATGCAAGCAAAATACTTTATGGTTTAATATTCTACGCTTTTAGTAAAACGTTTTTAGTCTGTAAAATTGCACTACTTAATAAACAATATAACAAGTAAGATAAAAATTTGCTGTTTATACAAAGTTTGTGCGAACGTACGTTTTCCTGTTTCAGTCTGCTGTGAAATGCTATGGGGACATCTAGGTACTCCATAACAATGCAAGTAGTGGTTCGGAGTGACTGGAAAAGTTTCTGGCTGGATGGCTGTTGGCTATTATTACCCTACCACTATTTCATAATTAGAGTACTGGAAGGCAGTGGTTGCAAAGAGCATGCCCACGAGATTCATTCACTCACCTCCTGTAGAGTTCATATGTTAAGAAAATGTTTTGACACAAGATTATTTTTTCTTAAATGCTGTATAGGTATAGGACGTGATGTGATCCAGTTCCTAAATAACACATGTTTTAATAGTAGGAGTCACATTATAATGTTAAATCATTGTTGATTATGAAATTGATGACCTGTCAAAACTCGACTGTTTTTGAACCAGATGCCATATTCGGAACATTCCAGCCTTATGGTTGGGGGCACAGGAATAATTTGAGCTTTATTGTAAATGTAATGATGAACACCATGACAGTACTCTCCCTGTGTGTGTGTGCGGTGTGTCGGTACGGCTGTGTCGACATGTTTGATGAGGAGACTTATGTGGAGGCGGAGCAGATGCCTATAAATGTGATGTCACCCCCTGCGGGGCAGACACCTGAGTGGATGGACTTATGGAAGGAATTACGTGCAAGTGTCGACTCCTTACATAAAAAATTTGACGACATGCCAAATGCGGGACAGCCGGCTTCTCAGCTCGTGCCTGCCCAGGCAATTCAAAGGCCATCAGGGGCTCTAAAACGCCCACTACCTCAGATGGCAGACACAGATGTCGACACGGATACTGATACCAGTGTCGACGACGATGAGTCAAATTTAATGTCCACTAGGGCCATTCGTTGCATGATTGAGGCAATGAAAGAGGTTTTACACATTTCTGATATAAACCCAGGTACCTCAAAAAAGGGTATTATGTTTGGGGAGAAAAAACTGCCAATAGTTTTTCCCCCATCTGAAGAATTAAATGAAGTGTGTGAAGAAGCGTGGGCTTTTCCTGATAAAAAATTGGTGATTTCAAAAAAATTACTAATGGCGTTCCCTTTCTCGCCAGAGGATAGGTCACGCTGGGAAACTCCCCCTAGGGTGGATAAAGCGCTCACACGTTTGTCTAAAAAGGTGGCACTACCGTCTCCGGATACGGCCGCCCTAAAGGAACCTGCTGATAGAAAGCAGGAGGCTATCCTAAAGTCTATATATACACACACTGGTGTTATACTGAGACCAGCTATTGCTTCAGCGTGGATGTGCAGTGCTGCTGCTGCTTGGTCAGATTCCCTGTCAGAAAATATTGACACCCTGGACAGGGACACTATATTGCTAACCGTAGAGCATATAAAAGACTCAGTCTTGTACATGAGAGATGCACAGAGGGAGATCTGCCGGCTGGCATCTAGAATAAGTGCATTGTCCATTTCTGCTAGGAGAGGCTTATGGACTCGGCAGTGGACAGGGGATGCAGATTCTAAAAGGCACATGGAAGTTTTGCCTTATAAGGGTGAGGAGTTATTCGGGGATGGTCTCTCAGACCTTGTTTCCACAGCAACAGCTGGGAAGTCAGCATTTTTGCCCCATGTCCCCTCACAGCCTAAGAAAGCACCGTATTATCAGGTACAGTCCTTTCGACCCCAGAAAAACAGGCGGGGAAAAGGCGGGTCCTTTCTGTCTAGAGGCAGAGGAAGGGGAAAAAAGCTGCACCACGCAGCAGGTTCCCAGGAACAAAAGTCCTCCCCCGCTTCTTCCAAATCCGCCGCATGACGGTGGGGCTCCACAGGCGGAGCCAGGTACGGTGGGGGGCCGCCTCAAAAATTTCAGCGATCAGTGGGTTCGCTCACGGGTGGATCCCTGGATCCTTCAAGTAGTATCTCAGGGGTACAAGCTGGAATTCGAGGCGCCTCCCCCCCGCTGTTTCCTCAAATCGGCCTTACCGACAACTCCCTCGGGCAGGGAGGCTGTACTAGAGGCAATTCACAAGCTGTATTCCCAGCAGGTGATAGTCAAAGTACCCCTACTTCAACAAGGACGGGGTTACTATTCCACACTGTTTGTGGTACCGAAACCGGACGGTTCGGTGAGACCCATTTTAAATTTGAAATCCTTGAACACATACATAAAAAGATTCAAGTTCAAGATGGAATCGCTCAGGGCGGTTATTGCAAGCCTGGACGAGGGGGATTACATGGTATCCCTGGACATCAAGGATGCTTACCTGCATGTCCCAATTTACCTTCCTCACCAGGAGTACCTCAGATTTGTGGTACAGGATTGCCATTACCAATTCCAGACACTACCGTTTGGACTGTCCACGGCACCGAGGGTGTTTACCAAGGTAATGGCAGAAATGATGATACTCCTTCGAAAAAAGGGAGTTTTAATTATCCCGTACTTGGACGATCTCCTAATAAAGGCAAGGTCCAGGGAGCAGTTACTGGTCGGAGTAGCACTATCTCGGGAAGTGCTACAACAGCATGGCTGGATTCTAAACATTCCAAAGTGACAACTGGTTCCTTCCACACGCTTACTGTTCCTGGGGATGATTCTGGACACAGAACAGAAAAAAGTGTTTCTCCCGCAGGAGAAAGCCAAGGAGCTGTCATCTCTAGTCAGAGACCTCCTAAAACCAAAACGGGTATCGGTGCATCACTGCACACGAGTCCTGGGAAAAATGGTGGCTTCATACGAAGCAATTCCATTCGGCAGGTTCCATGCAAGGACCTTCCAGTGGGACCTCTTGGACAAGTGGTCGGGATCGCATCTTCAGATGCATCAACTGATAACCCTGTCTCCAAGGACCAGGGTGTCTCTACTGTGGTGGCTGCAGAGTGCTCATCTTCTAGAGGGCCGCAGATTCGGCATACAGGACTGGGTCCTGGTGACCACGGATGCCAGCCTTCGGGGCTGGGGCGCAGTCACACAGGGAAGAAATTTCCAGGGACTTTGGTCAAGTCAGGAGTCGTCCCTACACATAAACATTCTGGAACTGAGGGCCATTTACAATGCCCTAAGTCAGGCAAGGCCCCTGCTTCAAAACCAGCCGGTTCTGATCCAATCAGACAACATCACGGCAGTCGCCCATGTAAACCGACAGGGCGGCACAAGAAGCAGGGTGGCGATGGCAGAAGCCACAAGGATTCTCCGATGGGCGGAAAATCACGTACTAGCACTGTCAGCAGTGTTCATTCCGGGAGTGGACAACTGGGAAGCAGACTTCCTCAGCAGACACGACCTACACCCGGGAGAGTGGGGACTTCATCCAGAAGTCTTCCTACTGTTAGTAAACCGTTGGGAAAGGCCACAGGTGGACATGATGGCGTCCCGCCTCAACAAAAAGCTAAAGAGATATTGCGCCAGGTCAAGGGACCCTCAGGCGATAGCTGTGGACGCTCTAGTGACACCGTGGGTGTACCAGTCGGTTTATGTGTTCCCTCCTCTGCCTCTCATACCAAAGGTACTGAGAATAATAAGAAGGCGAGGAGTAAGAACGATACTCGTGGTTCCGGATTGGCCAAGAAGAGCTTGGTACCCGGAACTTCAAGAAATGTTATCAGAGGACCCATGGCCTCTACCGCTCAGACAGGATCTGCTACAGCAGGGGCCCTGTCTGTTCCAAGACTTACCGCGGCTGCGTTTGACGGCATGGCGGTTGAATTCCGGATTCTAAAGGAAAAGGGCATTCCGGAGGAAGTCATTCCTACGCTGATAAAAGCCAGGAAAGAAGTAACCGCAAACCATTATCACCGCATTTGGCGAAAATATGTTGCGTGGTGTGAGGCCAGGAAGGCCCCTACAGAGGAATTTCAGCTGGGTCGTTTTCTGCACTTCCTACAGTCAGGAGTGACTATGGGCCTAAAATTGGGTTCCATTAAGGTCCAGATTTCGGCTCTGTCGATTTTCTTTCAGAAAGAACTGGCTTCACTGCCTGAAGTTCAGACTTTTGTAAAGGGAGTGCTTCATATTCAGCCCCCTTTTGTGCCTCCTGTGGCACCTTGGGATCTCAATGTGGTGTTGAGTTTCCTAAAATCACATTGGTTTGAACCACTTAAAACCGTGGATCTGAAATATCTCACGTGGAAAGTGGTCATGTTATTGGCCTTGGCTTCGGCCAGGCGTGTGTCAGAATTGGCGGCTTTGTCATGTAAAAGCCCTTATCTGATTTTCCATATGAATAGGGCAGAATTGAGGACTCGTCCCCAGTTTCTCCCTAAGGTGGTATCAGCTTTTCACATTGCTCGCTGGATTTGTAGCACAATTCAGCTGGCGCATTCTGCGGCTGGATTGCCGCATCCTAAATCAGTGTGAGCCCATTCCACGAGGAAGGTGGGCTCATCTTGGGCGGCTGCCCGAGGGGTCTCGGCTTTACAACTTTGCCGAGCTGCAACTTGGTCAGGGGCAAACACGTTTGCTAAATTCTACAAATTTGATACCCTGGCTGAGGAGGACCTTGAGTTCTCTCATTCGGTGCTGCAGAGTCATCCGCACTCTCCCGCCCGTTTGGGAGCTTTGGTATAATCCCCATGGTCCTTACGGAGTCCCCAGCATCCACTAGGACGTCAGAGAAAATAAGAATTTACTCACCGGTAATTCTATTTCTCGTAGTCCGTAGTGGATGCTGGGCGCCCATCCCAAGTGCGGATTGTCTGCAATACTTGTATATAGTTATTGCCTAACTAAAGGGTTATTGTTGAGCCATCTGTTGAGAGGCTCAGTTATATTTCATACTGTTAACTGGGTTTAATATCACGAGTTATACGGTGTGATTGGTGTGGCTGGTATGAGTCTTACCCGGGATTCAAAATCCTTCCTTATTGTGTCAGCTCTTCCGGGCACAGTATCCTAACTGAGGTCTGGAGGAGGGGCATAGAGGGAGGAGCCAGTGTACACCAGGTAGTACCAAATCTTTCTTATAGTGTGCCCAGTCTCCTGCGGAGCCCGTCTATCCCCCATGGTCCTTACGGAGTCCCCAGCATCCACTACGGACTACGAGAAATAGAATTACCGGTGAGTAAATTCTTATTTTTTTAGTAGCACTCATATTTAAACATATTTGAAATTGATTATCCAGTCAAACCAAGTGTTTTCCCTGTGCTTTAGACAAACCTTCCTTTCCCCACCAGTGGTTTTTGGCTTTTATTTTGTCTGCGCATATTTGACAGTCCTGTAATGATCGCACAGTGATTACTCCTTGCTTCAAATCACCATGGTAATTTAGACTTGTGTTCCTGTGGTGGTCCCATGTCTGGTACACTGTCTAGTGTCATATAGTTGATAGCAATTAAAGTGTTATTTTGAGACCTACAGGGAAATGTAAGTATAAATTCCTCAAATCTGCTTCATGCGGACTTGTATATCGACCAGTGTCTGTCACATGGCTGTATCAGGCGAGTATAGAACAGATTACTGTTGTGTGGTTTACAGTATCCTTCCAATAAATATATTTTATATATTTGGAATCCTATTTTAATCATTAATTAAATTTTTTTATCCTAGTGAAGGAGGAACACATGCTGTAATTCTCTCTGTGAGTAGTGTCCTGCTTCTATGCTTATTTATCATTGTGAATGATAGGTGATAAAGAGGTGGAGGCTCGGAAGGAACACGTTAAATGTAATCCAAGAGTGTTTGCAAGAAGTGATCTGCACAGTCTAACTTTTCAAGAGGTATTTAATGGTATCCCATACCCAATCCGGTATGACTGTTATGCTATGTACACATTATGCGATCGTATACGATATCGTACAATATTGTATAAGATATATCGGATCGGATCGATGTCTAGAAACAGTCATTACTGGAGTTCAAAACCACACAATATCACCTCATCAAGACTATATGCAGTCCGACATACGACGTTGCATGCGACCCGCGGGAGCGCGCATCATATGTCGGATCATGCATACACATTATGCAATATCATTTAGGACTGAACAATATCGTTCAGATTGTGAACGATATTGTAATGTTCACGCTAGGCAGTTTTAGCAGGTCGCCGCGTCCTGCCCGTTTATTTAAGGGCAAAACCCGCCCTGCCCTTTCTGCGGCACCCTGCTAAAACAGCCGCCGCTTCCTGCCCTCACGCATCCATTCACGCTAAGAGAGCGCTTGGGGGAAGCCCAGCACCTCCGTAGGTGCTGGGCACGCCCCCAACAGTGACGCCGCCGGCTGCCCATGCCCCCTTTTTCACGTCTGCGGGCTGATCCGCCCACTTTTATTACCCGTAATGACCCACCCCCTATTTTGCATGACCACGCCACCGCGCGCGCACACACTTGTGCCACTCTAGGTCCGGCGTTCTGCCCGGATTCTAGAGTGAACACTATATTGTATAGTGTGTACTCATCATTAGTCTGCTTGGAAGCTGTAATATCGTTTTGTTTTCTTTTTTTTATGTTTTGTTTATAACCTAACCAAATAGCCATAACCCGACTTTCATATTGATGGGTTATATATAATGCCTTAGTGAATTTATCTCAAATGCACTTTGTACAAATATTAGAAAGGTACAGCTGGTAAGCATAAAATCATTTTGGCTATGATCTGCTACTTATGCACTCAGTATCCCCTGATCACAATTAGGTCATGCTGTGATTAGAGGACAATGCTGAGTGCATGAGGGATGCGTTTAGCATCCCGGCAGTTGGGATGCCGACAGTCATGTGACCGACGCTGGAATCTCAACACCACTCACGAGACTAGCACCGGATCACCTACTGCCAACATCCCAAAGGTGAGTATCATCTCACGGGTTAGTGCCCTGGGTGGGGGGAATTAGGGTTAGGCACTAGGAGAGTGAAGTTAGCCCTTACCTCCTCAAGGGTTAGCCATAGCCATCATCTCTGGATGGTTAACTTTAGCCGCAACCCCCTGAGGGTAAGGGAGGGTGGTGGCTGTAGCAATACTTAACCCCTCTGATGTCTGGATCTTCAATGTCGGGAAGCCGCAGTTGTTCCGAGAAAATGATATGCAGCATGTCTATATTCACTGTGTGTCTGCTGCTGTATCTGCATACGAATCTGTATGTTACACTATTTTCTAGGAAAACACTGTAACGTGCCATTTCATATGGCACACAGAATGTAGGCATGCTGCATATCATTTTAAACAGCATGGTGTGCTTTGAAGGTCTGTTTAATGTGCAGTGAGGCTTTATGTAAGTGGAATTTGCAGCCAATATGTTGACTACAGGTTAAACTATGTGCAGTTACATGTACTTTCAATGTTATTATGAAAATGTTGATAGTTATAATATAGACCTGCCAATATTTTGATTGCTGACATTTTTAATTGTCTAGATTTCTAGGCTTGCCTATATTATGCATGTCCACATTTTGGCCATGGCGTTTTGGTGCAACTAGGCTGTTGTAGGTGTTGTAACATCTCTGGTGTAACTCAGTCTCTGCACAGAAAAGGTACACAGGGTCATATGCTTTCACAGTGGTGGATGGAGCTGAACACGCATGGACAAGCTGCACGTGCGTAGTAACACATCTGACTGGCCTGGTTGGAGGTCACACTCAAGCTGCTCCAGCAGAACGGGACTCAAAGGCTTAGACACAGCAGTGCAGAGAGTTCTCACATCAAATATCTAATACCTTGTGTCCTGAATGCTGTTGCGTCTGCGTGTGCACACTCGGTGTAACGCATGTGCCTTAAGGGTTCTCAAAAATATTTGTGCATACACAGTTGCAAATAATTGCTCAGCTACGTGACTATTGTGCGAGACACAGGCCCTTAATGACTTTCATTATTATTGGAAATGTGTGTAAACTTAAATATTACCATATATGGATACATGTTAATTTAATATTAAGTTAGTATAAAAGTTATAAGATGCCAGTAAAAACTATGTCAAAATACTGTATATACAGATGTGTCCTCATACATCCAGCCTCAATATGCAATGCAGTGTGATATGCTTCATTGTGATGTCAGGTCCCGTGCAACTCTGCCAATGTCAAACATTTTTGTTTCCCCCCCCCCCCCCCCGAAAATGATTCTGTCGCAACTCAGTGCGACTAGGACGCACCAGGACACTGTGGCATCCCATATAGGAAGATGCACATACAGTAGTTTAACCTGCATTCAAAATATAGGCAAGTTGGTATTTTGATTGTCTGTTAAGTCCATGTCAACATCATGTTCCTACTGACATTTTGACTGTCTACTATTGATTTGTTGACCTATAATCCATGTTGACATTTTGGCTGTCTAATGTGTCTGTCGACATTATAGAGCTGTATTTAATTCAAGTTGAAAAAACGGGAGTGTAAGGTCGAGTCCAGATTCAACCTATTCATTCAAACTCCCGTTTATCCGACAAGTCGGAAAGCATGTGAATTGGCAGATTAGCCGCGGATCCACATGTTTTGTCGGATTCGTTGCTAAATCCGTCAGGTTTTAGCCCCGTTTCTGACAATGTCAATCCGACTTGGACACTAATTGAAAACTGAAATGTGTGATCCGTTCCGTCGGAAAGGATCCAACATCAATTGAACACACCCCATAGTGTCTATATTATAAGTGCCTATTTTTTGAATGATTAAATGTTATCACACCAGTTTTAAAAATGGGCCTGGCTCTTAGATTGTGGAAACATTTGCCATACTGTACATAGCGTTTCCTATCTTAATGTGTATATCCTTTTTCTTTTGCTACGATAAAAATTACTGGCAATGCAGATTTTTGTTTTGATTTTGAAACCAATTACAGAGCACAATTATTTACTTTCTTGCTATGGTAGACTGCCACTTTAACTGACGTAGCCGGTTATTAAAGAATTCTTCTGTGAACTAGATAATGAGGGTCTAAGATTTTGACAAATGAAAATAAGAGCTAATTGGTTTGGATTCATTGTATCACTAATCTTTTTCTTTTCTTTCTTCTTGGCTGCACATAATTGAGGAGTGAATGGCTGCCAGTTTATTGGCAAGCATGGATTTGATGATTCATCAGAAAACCACTTGATTCTGTGTAGCCCTTTATCTGCTGTACGTTTACAGTACAAAAGCTTTCCAAACAATGTCATTCAACTTGCTGTGCTCAAAGTTGTGTTGGAAAAATGGACAGTGGAGTCGGCACTGTCTCTTTTTTTTATAGTCCCAATTAAAAGAACAGTGACACCTAAAAAATGGAAGATTACATGTACAGTAAAGTTGTTTTTATGTAAGCTGGGAATGCTTGTCCTCTTTTTATTCTACTTTTGACTCACCAGTTCTATGGGTGCTGCTTAAATGTCAAATTTACCAAGCTCCAGATATGATTTTTTTTATACATGCCGGCGGTACCTATTGTATTGTATTATTTCTACAATATCAAATAATTATCCCGTCCAAAAACCCAATAATAACGAAGCCCCTATATTTTCTTGTAAATTAGCTTTTATCTAGTTTGTTAATATTGCAGACACAATCAAAGGGTGTATTAATATGTGCAGATATCTGTGTGTCCATGACTGCCTTTCTGTCATGATCCCTATTGCACACCGTACACCAGATAAGAAGTCTTAAGAAGTAATTTATTTTAGGTATTGTATAATGAATAATATATTTCTGTAACTTTACTCTTTTGATTTATAAAGGTTGAAAGAATACCCTTGATAAATTACTAGTTTCCTGAATATGTTCATTGTCGCCAAATATAATTTACTGCTTTGCGTCGCTTCCACATTTGTAGGTTTTCCAAATACATGTTTAAAACTTTTTTGTTTTTATGGAAAGTTTTCTTCAGATAATAGTTTCAAATTCTAATCTAAGTAAGCCAGCTGAGAGCTTTTTTACATGATTAAGTTCATGTTTGTGTGTGTATTTAAAATAAACATTAATATACGTTTGCACATACTCATACATAAATTCCCGGCCATGTGTGTATATCTAGAAGTGTTTTTCACGTATTGTCTTGAGACCATGATTCAATATTAATGCTTTGTTTGCAAACTTTGGAACTTCCCTTTTTTGTCTTAAGTTGCAGTTTTTTGCAACTTACATTTTCACAAACCATGTGTTTATTCAGTCGCAAATGTGGCTTGAGACAGAGCGACTAGGGGGCTGGAATGGGTATAGAGTCGCCTTAAGTGGGTATGTGTTCGATCGCAGTGGGCATTAAGCTTGAGGAAGTCCCAAGGCATTGTGGGACAAAACGTGTTGATACCACACTCCTGAAGTACCCTTGCACTGGTGTACCATTATGGGAATCAGCATATTGAATTACCGCTTGTCACTATCCCGCTGCCGTATCCATTGAGTGAGGTGCCGTGCCCCTGCAGCCGCAGACTACTACATCACTGCCGTCATTGGACTGTTAACAAACGTAGCGAACGGAGCCTTCCTGATGAGCGCACTATACATGTGATCTATCTCACCTCTCTGGACATCCTACCCCAGTACACATCACCCGGGGCGGTGACAGCCTCACCACCGAGTGAGAAGGGATAAAGACGCTATTTCAACAAAAGGGAACAGCGGTAACTATACAGCAGTGTTTAGACTACCTGTTTGAAATGTATACATTGTAGCCGGGACACCGGCATACAAAGTAACCATACCCTGTGTGGACCAGGTGCAAAGGACATATTGCTACAGTTGCTATATACTGCTTATCAAGAACTTTAGCAACCTAACTGTTGCATATACATTTAGAGAATAAATCAATAATAAATTAACAATATATTTATTCAAATGCTGATCAGGAAAATCTCTTGTTCTTGATTTGAAAGCTATGCATGCATATTAGATTGGGATTTTAGTTTTTGTTTTTAACATGTATTTTGAAATAAATGTATTTATGTGCTAATTACGGAAGTCTCCCGACCTCATCTCTGATATATATACAGCCACTATATATGTTTACATATTTAGATTTTTTATATTTGGTTTATTGTAATAACAAATAGATTCCTCACAGCGTGGTGTTTTAATTTTACACTTTACCTATACATGCTGAAGACTCTAACCAAGTCTTGAAACACACGCTGTAGTGTATTGTATCTATTTGTATTATTCTATAATTAATTTTAAAATTAGCGCCAGGAGGGTGGAATTGGCATACCACCAGAGAACTAGTTCTCTATAAACTTTTTTTCTATACAGATAAAGTAGGGCAAGGTCTGGGCATGCTCTCACAGAGTATGGCATTAATGGCGGCTGATCTGGCTCAGACGCAGCCTCCTGTATTGCTTGTGTTTGAACTCTGGTCTGTTATGTCAATAATAATGATGACATGCGGCAATTTATGCAGACCCCTAACACTGATGCAGCAATATCTGAATAATGCATTTTACACTGCAAACCACACTCATTTCACACAATTTTAAAGAATGCTTTTACTTTGGAAAGGAGATGTGTGCACATGTTGAGGTCCTGTCTTTATTTGGGTATGTCCTATTCCCATGTTGCAGGATCCAATTCCCTAGGGTGCTTATAATTTGCTCCATTAACTGTAATTGGATTGTGTACTGGTATTTTTACTTTTTGCGTATGCATGCTTGAACTAAGCTTCCAATCGGAATCCAGTATCATCTCATCGAGGTACAATATGGGGAAGGGAGACTAGTCGGATATTGCATTGTTAATCTGTTGCAAAAATGTGAATGGATTTGTAAATCCTTTTCAGTCAGATCCATTATGTAAACCTTCTAGGTTCAGTAACTTTTTTCATGTCTTAGCAGCAATAGCTTTATCTTGTTTGTGTTCCTGTTAATTACACATATTGTACTGAAGTTTTATCCCTGATTTTATCCCGTCCTTCTTTACAGAGTGGTTTAAATGTATTGATATTTTCTGATAATCTGTACAAATTCTTCACTCCTAGTCCTTCAACAACAATTTAATCAATACTGATACCTTGCTCTCTACCAAACTGCAATGTGTCAGTTCTCTTGGCTAAACACTTGTGTTGTAGGTCAATTTGTATATGTGCCATTGCTTTTTTGCTGCATGTCCTAATGCAGTTAAGCTTCAAGCTCACAAAACAGTCCTGACAATCACCTTCTAGGACTTGTTGGTAAAATCCCAAACAATTACAACTCATAGAACTTTGTGGATAGTATATTTTAGCCACTTGTTCACGTTCAAAGCTCACTTGAATTAGTATCACCATGGTAGAGATGTAGAGTTGATCAACTCCAGAAGAGGTGACAATGTTCCCTTCACTGTTACATTTCTCTCAGCAGGATGTAATTATGTAAGGCAACATTTTATGATGTGCAGTGTGGATGAGGTTAATTTAGGTAGCATTTCAGAACAATTGCGACCTCTTAATGTTCAGTACATTGCCCATTGGTGATCAGTTTATCATAGTCCTCCTGTAAAAGTGTATGCTTAAAATCAGATTCACCCAGAGTTTATGCTGATTTGTGGAAGATTTGGATTATACTATGTCCCCTCCTACGTCCACAGTGTGCACCATTATGAAATTAGTTGGCGTTTTCAGGGTGTTAATTATAAGACATTTCTATAAAATTTGAAAATCATATTGTGGAATCTGATATGAAATATAATTTGTGATAGTAAATTTGTAGATTAAGAAAAAGTTAAGTGCTATGATGCATTTAGCATGCATGGCAGTTATGTGTCGTCTGGGATTAATTTAGCTAGATTTAGTAATGAAAGATAAGGGTTTATTCCTCTTTAATTCCACACATGCAACATGGCTACAATGGTAGATAGTGAAGCCAAGTCTAATTTGAAAATATAGTTATAAGGGTTTTTCTGGGCTACTCTTAAGGCTTTTGTTTTGCATTTGGAAACCTATCTTTTATTTGGCCTGGAAAGCAAGTTAGTTTATACTTTCTGTATTGGGATACTTCTTCCTCTTGATTGCTGATTCCTACTGTACTCCAAATCTTTGGGCTGAACGCGAGTAACCTCACTGCTGACCGCAAAGTTCCCACCATTGAAGATAATGGAGCGGCAGTGCTATGCGCCGTCTGACAGCTCAGACGCGCACATCCAATCAGGCTCAAGGGACCCTCTGTGACAGGAGTCACGGGGGGTCTCAGCAGTCGGGGAAAGGGGTCCCATGTGTAAACATGGGACCCCTTTCAGTGCGTGGATCGTGTTTTCCGGTTTGTTTTTTTGCCAAGTACGTGGATTAAAAGCAGAAGAGGACAGATGCTACACAGGATTTTTGTGAGTATAATTTTATTTTCAGGTACCCCGTGGATTCTACATGGAGAAGTGGACTGAGTCGGCGTGTCAACATAGGTAAGTATGTGTGTGTCGGCGTGCATGTATGCAATAAAGTTTTACTTTCACGGTGTGCGTGTACTGTTTTTATTTGGGTGTTTTTTTTGCAGTAGAACTACAGGTACCAGCGGGCCCGTTTTTCCCCCGCATGCTGGTGCTTGTGATTTTCCAAGTACCAGCTTGCGGGGAAGGCTTGCTGGGACTTGTAGTTCTGCTATAAAAAAACAATATTCTTTATTTTTGTCACTTGGCTATCAGCCTCCCACCCGCAGCCCTTGGATGGGGGGGACAGCCTCGGGCTTCACCCCTGGCCCTTGGGTGGCTGGAGGGGGGGACCCCTTGATTTAAGTGGTCCCCACTTCTCTAGGGTACCCTGGCCAGGGGTGGCTAGTTAGTGATTTAATGCCACGGCCGCAGGGACCGATATAAAAGTGTCCCCTGGCTGTGGCATTACCTCTCTGACTAGTGGAGCCCGGTGCTGGTGTTAAAAATACGGGGGGACCCCTACGTCTTTTGTCCCCCGTATTTTTGGCACCAGGACCGGACGCTGAGCCCGGTGCTGGTTGTGAAAATACAGGGGCTCCCCTGCCATTTCCCCCCCCCCGTATTTTTACAACCAGGACAGGCTCAAAGAGCCCGAGGCTAGTTATGCTTAGGAGTGGGGACCCCACACATTTTATTTCAGGGTTTTTTAACCAATTTTGTGCCGTCCATGAAGTCGAATCCAGGAAGCACACTATCCGTCAATTGGTCCGTTTTTCGACAGCGGGACTGTCGAATCCGTTTTTTATTGAATATGTCGAATTCGTGTCCCGGCGGGAGGGTGTCTGACTGTCGAATTAAAAAACGGTCGAATTCAGGCTGTAATTCGACCGTTTTTTTATTCGACAGTCATGACACCCTCCCCACAATTGCATATACCCCTATAACTGAAATACTGCTCAACTAACTGTGATCCAATTTTTTATTTCTATTTTAATTTTTAGCCTGCTGTTCCCTATATAACTACCTTTTAATATAATCCTTGTTCAAATGAATGTACATATTGTAAAAAAAATAAAAATAAATGTAAATTAAATTGTGTTCCCAATTAAACGGAATGTAATTCAAAATAATGAAATTGATTTTCGACAGGAAGAGAAGTGAATACTTGAGGTACATTTTGTTTGAATTTATAGATCATGATGTAACAAACCAAATAGTAAAAAATAGCTGCAATTTAATGTATAAAATGTCTTGACCCATAAAAGTATATGATACTGTAGGGAGAGGGTTCAGTGATAGAGGCAGGTATACAGTATCACTGAAGTAATGAATTAGGAATGAATTCTGGCTTCTATAGAAGATCTTAGATAGGATGTGTAACTCATTTGAAATTTTTCATTTCCTTTCTTTGTTGAAATGAAAAGATAATACAAACAGAGAAATTGAATTATTGAGCACTTTCTCATGAATTGTATCATGTTACATGGCTGGTAACAGAAATATGGAAGAGCTTGTTGTATCCACTTTCCAGCTCTGCATATATTCAACAATTAATTTAATATGGTTTTGTAGGTTAATCAGATTGTGGGGTTGCCTGGGGCCTCTATTATGTATTCTGGCATATTGCGTTCTATTTTAATCTTTGAGGAAGATATAAAATTTGTGACAATGTTTTAGAAGCTAATTGAACACAGTCTGTTGGAAATAAAAAAGAACATTATGTTATGACAACCAATTTGGATTCATTATATGAGAAGAAATTGAGAGTGGATATATCCGCTTACAATTTCTTCATCTTATCTAGCTTTCTAGGATGTTGTTTGAAATGCATCAGTATTTGGTGAAGTGTGTGAATTATCAGACACTCAAGTTTCTGGTGATAAAGCGCACACAGAATCACTCACTGCTTCTGTGCTTAATCAGTTGCTGCTAAATGGCAACAGTGACCTGCATTGTACTGTAAAGTTTCCTCTTCTTTATCTGTGCCTTGTGCACAGGAGGGGGCAATTTAGGAAAGCTGATGCACATGGGACATTTGATAGAACCCGATTCAACAAAATTAAATGTTTGATTTCATTTTCTAAAGTCTAAAAATATCAGAACTGAAATGGCACCTGTTATGCACCAGTTTCCTAAATATTTGTTTTTATTTGAGTAGACCAGTCCTATGCCAGTTGTTCAAGGGGGAAGACTTTCACAGGTGTAAATTCAGTTTTTCTTGGCCTTTTACTACTGCTGAAAGTACTGACCCAGAATACTTCCGTTTGTTGTATGCCTGCCTACTCTTCTACCTAGTGTATTTCATGATCTCTTAAAACACGAATGTCAAAAATCCACCTAGATTTTGCTGACAGTTTAAATCAATTTCCCCTCACTTTATTTCTCCATAAAATGTGGCTTAAGGCGGGTACACACTGCCCGATTGTGGAATGCCGGCGAAGGACGCCTGTATCGTTGAACGATATAGTGTGTACACAGTGAATGTTATTGTTCAACGATAACGTTCAGCGACGTCACCACCGGCATTCCCGAACATGCAGCTCAGCCCGACTTTGACGGGTTGAGCTACATGTCAGCTCAGTACTGGTGATCGCTGAACAGTGTGCGGGAGCGCTCATCGGTCACCAATATTGCCCCCATACACACTGGGCGATTTCAACTTAAAAATAAACATTTATGTCATCATTTATTTTTTATGCTGAAATCTCCTAGTGTGTACCCGCCTTTAGTCTAACTTCATTTCTTTGTTTTTGTGTCTGCATGTGCTTTCCTGAAGAAGTGCCAATTGAATCTGTTGCATCAAACGTGGAATGATCAGACCTCAGAGGTCACTTGTATACTGTACAGAGATCGAAGTTATCTTGAAAGCTTGTATCTTCGCTGGCCAAGGGGGTGTTTGTGGGTAGAATGGGTCTCTGTCCAAGCATGGAAGTGGCAAGTTTTTGCATACAGCGCATGCACAGATTTACAGTTTTATGTTTGAAAGTCTTATTCAGAGTTGTAAGGAATTTGGCGCATGCACATTACATCTATTCATATTAAAGGGAGAGCTTGGGGTAAGCCCAGCACATCTGTAAGTGCTGGATACACCTCCATATGTGATGCTGATGTGGGCCTCACTGCCTCCAATAATGAATGACGCTGATGGGGCCGTGCCGCCTCCCCGACCACACCCCCTTTTCAAGCATGCACACATTCTGCCCCCTGCATCCTAGCAGGAACACTACATATGGGGAAGGGAAGCTTGTTTCTTTTGTATCTCTTGCACAAAGGATGGGACAGGTGCAAGTACTGATAGTTATGGTGATGGTACTGTTGGCTGGCATAAAATTAATGGGTAACACCGCTTCTTACTTGCAGATACTCAAATCCCGCTCTGCCCTAAAGGCATTAGGTTGAGACTGTGTAGCCTTCATGCATCAACAAAGCCCATTTCTGCAACTTTCAGGAAAACCTAGAGGCTGCATTATGGGAAACTGATTTCCCTCCATCCCCCAATCCGTCTGTCCAGAGTTTCACCTAATGCAGCATTAAAATCTCCAATACAAAAATACATTTGGTAAGGTACTTATCCCTCATGCAGTACCATCAGGGAAGTGTCTGATTGGCTCCAAATTTATTCTGCAGCAGGACAACATCTTCAAACATACAGCTAATGTCATTAAGAATCATCTTCAAGGAGTCCTGGAAATGATGATATGGCCCCCACAAAGCCCTGATCTCATCGAGTCAGTCTGGGATTACATGGAGAGAGAGAAGGATTTGAGCAAGCCTACATCCACTGAGGACGTGTTGTTAATACTTTTTATATTTATATGTTCGTATCGGCCAAGTAACAGAGGTAAATATCAGTCTCTGAAGACTGATAACAAATTTCTGCAAATCCATTTTTTTTCTGGCTATTTGTAAATTTTGTATTCTTTTTGTCCCTTGCATAACACAAGCCACAGGGGACAGCAAAATACTGTGTGTTGACTGATTTAAAAAAAACAAAAAAACAAAAACAAAGCACACAATAAATTTGTGCATTCAAATGGCTAATAATGCAATAATGACTGCAAGCAGCAGGGTATGTTTTTGTCCACTAGATTTTCAGCAAAGTAGGTTTTTATCCTTCATTGAACCATTAAATAGTGGCTGGCAGATCAGGAAATCAATGTTTATTTAATAAGCTTTCCCAAGCTTTCAACAGTTATCGCTCATCACTATGGAAAATTTCTATTGTTAATGCCATTTAAATGCTTTCTCCCCATGTGTAATTCAGCACAATGATAGAGAAGAATTCCAATCTGTCATTTGCTCTAAAATAATGTTGAAATGTCTGTGTGTTTCTTGAAGTAATGGAAATGCATTCTATCTAGAGAAAGAAGATGAGTTGGTCAAATGTATCTTTTTTTTACAACATGTAGAAAAGGTTATGTTTGCATGAATATGCAATGTGTCCTCTTGCATCTAGCGTCCATACGCCATGTAGCGTGCCACTGCTACTTGCGCCCTACCGTGTGGCTGCTTGGCATTCTAAGTAACATCATGCTACTATATTCAGCCACTTTGTAACCTACTGAGATGCTGGAAAAGGCAGTGTGTGTAATACAACTTTCTATCCACCAGATGTCTCTCTTCCTAAACTGCACTGCACTTCAAATAGCCAAATACTTCAAGTTTCTGTAGCACCGTACACTGATCCAGAACTGCAGTTGAGGGTGTAATAAAGGATTAAATTATTTGGTGTGTTAGTCCTGTATTTTTTTAAATGTTTTCTACATATGGGTACTGTAGTACAGATGTCAGCCGTAAATTACTTTCTGGACCTGCAAGATACCCCGGACAGGTTGGCTGGGACTTGTAGTCTTACTAAAATGGATAAAATGGCCCCTTACTGTGTTTTACACTATCAACCCTACATGTTTATTCCCGGAGGGGATATAAAATATAATTTACGACCAAACCACACTTAAATTGCCCAATCTCGTCCGATCTTGGAAGCAATAAAGTGTTGGGCCGGGCAAGTATCAGGAGGGGGACCACCTGAGAATACACGGTGTAGTAAGTTCTGGATCCAAATCCAGTCTAACGCTGAAAGCAGATTCACACATTTAATTTCTGCTATCCCTACCCTGCTTTCCATAATTTCAAGGTGTCTCCAAAAACCTTGAAGAAAATTCTCCTTCAATTACATATCACTCTAGTCTCATAATTTTTTATGTGGATAAGTCGACTGGTATTGACCTTTTGATGTGGATAGTCCACCGATATTGAGTATGTAATAGAGACAATCACTAAAATACTACACGGTCAATAGAGTGCACCGTACACAAAGTCCATAGGACTTTAGAATTATTCCTGTTGCATATTAGGCATATAGCCATAATATAATTATAAAAAACGTTCTTTGTTATAGAATTATTATATAAGTATTTAAAATATTTTCACTCCTAACATACTTTCAGGGGGTATTGTTTTTTTAAGATATCTATAATAAAAGTTACGTTTTCATACAATAATCCTTTTCTTCAACAAAAATTTTTTTTCGTTTAATGAGTGCGCCAGACTAGAGTCTTTTTCTTTCTTGTCTGTCTAAGCAATAACAGTAGGAATCTACTGAAACCCTTTTGGTGCACCGCCAACAAGTTTTGCAATAAAACAATATAGTGAATAGAATTTATAAATGTGGGTTTTGATGAACATACTTACATAAAAGACTTCTTATTATCATCCTCCTAACCAGTGATGAAACACGCTTTCTTGTTTTCCTACCAATGTCTATACAGTAGTAAGATGCAAGTCTGCGTCTTGAACGCTATAGCCAGGAGCGTTGAGCAGTGTGATTTTGTAATCAATATTATTTTATCTAATATACTCTACTGCACACAGGTTCTCAAACTCTGTCCCCACAATCCCAAACAGTTCACGTTTTCCAGGTATCTTCACAGAATCACAAGTGAAATAATCCGCTCCACCTGTGGATCTTTTAAAATGTGTTGGTGAGTAATGAATACACAGGTGTACCTGCTGGGTGGCCTGGATAACATGAACTGTGTGTGGTCCTGAGGACCGAGTTTCAGTTCCACTGCTCTATTGTATATATTTGGTAATTTTAGTTTCTCTTACGTCCTGGAGGATACTGGGGTTCCATTTAGCACCATGTGGTATAGACAAGTCCACTAGGAGCCATGGGCACTTTAAGAATTTGATAGTGTGCCCTGGCTCGTCCCTCTATGCCCCTCCCACCAGACTCAGTTTTAAAAATGTGCCCGGAGGAGCCGGTCATGCTTATGGAAGCTCCTGAAGAGTTTTCTGCATTTATTTTCTATGTTTGTTATTTTCATGCAGGGCTGGTTGGCTCCGGCCTGCTTCGTGGGACAGGGGAGGGGGGGGGGGGGGGGTTTGAAGGGTTAATGGTCCCATTCCTCGCTGACTATTTGCAAGCCCCACCACGGCAAGCGTACATTCACGCCGCCACCCCTAACAGAGCCAGAAGAAAGAAGAGTGGTGAGTGCTAAGCCGGCGTCCCGACTAGCTGGTCGTCGGCCGGGGCGGATTGCGTCTCCAGACAGTGCACAGCTGCTTCTCAGTACACTGTACACAGTACCCACACTGGAAAAAACTGTCTCAAAATGGTTTTCTCTCCATTTTCACTTACGTCCTAGAGGATGCTGGGGTCCACATTAGTACCATGGGGTATAGACGGGTCCACCAGGAGCCTTTGGCACTTTAAGAGTTTGAGTGTGTGGGCTGGCTCCTCCCTCTATGCTCCTCCTAGCAGACTCAGTTTAGAAAATGTGCCCGGAGGAGCCGGTCACAGCTAGTGGAGCTCTACAGAGCTTTTCTAGTAAAGTTTATTTAGAGTTTATTTTTTTACAGGAGGCTGTTGGCAACAGCTTGCCTGCAGCGTGGGACTAAGGAGGGGAGCAGTGTCCGCCCTGCGGGGTCTGACCCACTGACTCTGCTGACTGGACACTGAGCTCCAGAGAGGTCGGATCGTTCTCCGCCACAAGGGACCGCTCGCCCCAGCAACATGCCGCCAACCCCTTACAGAGCTGAAGAGTGATGAGTGAGACTCCGACCCCTCCTAGCAAGCGGGGGACTGGTGTGAAGATTGCGGCACAGGGGAGGGAGCGCGGTATTAAGTGCTCCTTTGAAGGTCCAGAGGCACATAGTGCGGCGCTGTGAGGGGCGCCCTGGGCCAGCGCTTACCCCCACACTGGTCAGCAAGTCTGTCGTAGTCCCTGGATCTCAGTCATCACATTTTTCCTCAGGCCAGTATAATCTGTGAAGAGCGGGAATACAGCGTAATTAAGGGGGCGGAGCTTCTCCTCAGAGCGTACCCAGCAGCATTCCAGCGCCAGTTTCCTGCCTGCACAGTGCTGGATGGAAGAACAGGTCCCTCCACAGCAACTCCAGCTATCAGTACACGGTACCAGGGGGTTGCAGGAGGGAGGGGAGGCTGTAAAACGATTGTGTCTCCTATTAACGGTCACAGTCTGCGCTGGTATGGGGTCTCCCTTTACTTAATGCGCTGTGACTGCTCCCCAGCCCCGGAGGCTCGCATCCGTGGTTAGAAGGACCTGGTCCTGAATCCTGACCTGCGGCCTCCAGAAGGTGAGGAATTTGGAGCCACCAGAGGAGTGAAATCCTTGCCCTTGGCGACAGACAAATTCTCTGGCGCATATAGAGGTGAGATCCTGACCACTTGTCCAGGAGATCCAGTTGGAAGGTCCGAGCGTGGAACCTCCCGTACTGCATAGCCTCATAAGAGGCCAACATCTTACCCAATAGGCGCATGCATTGTTGAATCGACACCCGGGGTGGCTTCAGGACATCCCGGACCACAGCCTGTATCACCAATGCCTTTTCCTGCGTCAGAAACACCCGCTGCACTTCCCAGGATCATTCCCAGAAAGGACAACCTCTGGGTTGGTTCCAAATGTGACTTTGGAAGGTTCAGAATCCAACTGTGACTCTGGAGCAGTCGCATTGTGAGAACAATGGAATGCAGTAGCTTCTCCTTGGACGATGCCTTTATCAGCAGATCGTCCAGATATGGGATGATCTTCACCCCTTGCTTGTAGAGGAGAATCATCATTTCCGCCATCACCTTGGTAAACATCCTCGGTGCTGTGGAGAGGCCGAATGGCAGGGCCTGGAACTGGAAATGACAGTCCAGCAATGCGGAGATAAGCCTGATGCGGCAGCCAGATCGGAATGTGGAGGTAAGCATCCTTGATATCAAGTGGTATCAGTAATTCCCCCTCTTCCGGACCTGATATCACCGCCCTGAGAGACTCCATCTTGAACTCCTTTAGAAAGGGGTTCAATGACTTTAGGTTCAGAATGGGCCTGAACGAACCATACGGATTCGGTACCACAAAAAGGTTCGAATGGTAACCTTTGGTCAGCATGTGAGGTGGCACTGGCACAATGACCTGTGCCTCCACCAGCTTCTGGACAGCGTCCTGTAGTACCGTGCTGTCCTCCAACAAAGTTGGTAAGCCTGACCTTGAATTAGCGATGAGGAGGTTCAACTCGGACGTTTCCTCCTCTACCTGCAAGCAGGAGTGGATATGGGTCTGAGGTTGGGATCTGTGAAGCTCCAGATTTCGGCCCTATCCATTTTCTTTCAGAAACAATTGGCTGCCCTCCCTGAGGTCCAGAACTTTTCGAAGGGGAGTCCTGCATATTCAACCTCCCTTTGTACCGCCTATGGCACCTTGGGACCTTAACATGGTGTTGCAGTTCTTCTAGTCGGATTGGTTTGAGCCTCTACAGGAGGTAGAGGTCAAATTTCTTACATGGAAGGCAGTCACTTTGTTGGCCTTAGCTTCTGCCAGACGTGTGTCCGAGCTGGGGGGCATTATCCTGTAAAATCCCTTACTTGATCTTCCACGAAGATAGGGCTGAGCTTCGGACATGCCAGCAGTTTCTTCCGAAGGTTGTGTCAGCATTTCATATCAACCAACCTATTGTGGTGCCAGTGGCTACTGACTCCTCAATAACATCAAAGTCCTTGGATGTCGTAAGGGCTCTGAAGATATATGCGAAGAGAACTTCTCGTCACAGAAAATCGGACTCTGTTTGTCCTATATGATCCCAAGAAAATCGGGTGTCCTGCTTCTAAGCAGACGATCTCTCGCTGGATCAGATTCACTATCCAGCACGCTTATTCTACGGCAGGACTGCAGTGTCCAAAATCTTTTGAGGCCCACACTACTCGTAAGGTGGGGTCTTCCCGGGCGGATGCCCGGGGTGTCTCGGCAGTGCAACTTTGCCGAGCTGCAACTTGGTCTGGGTCGAACACGTTTGCAAAGTTTTACAAGTTTATACTTTGGCCTCTGATGATCTGAAGTTCAGTCAATCAGTTCTGCAGGAGCCTCCGCACTCTCACTCCTGTTCTGGGAGCTTTGGTACATCCCCATGGTAGTAATGTAGAGCCCAGCATCCTCTAGGACGTAAGAGAAAATAGGATTTTGGTTACCTACCGGTAAATCCTTTACTCGTAGTCCGTAGAGGTTGCTGGGCGCCCGTCCAGCGCTTCATTTTCCTGCAAATGTTATTTGGTTCAGTACCACTTCGTTTAGTTGAGTACTGCTTTGTTACTTGGTAAGTAATGTTTCAGCAGTCGCTGAATGTTCAAGCTACGTTGGCTTGATGTGCCTTGTATGGTTGAGCTGGTATGAATCTCACCACTATCTGTGTATAATCCTTCTCTCGAATTATGTCGTCTCCTCGGGCACAGTTTCTAGACACTGTCTGGTAGGAGGGGCATAGAGGGAGGAGCCAGCCCACACACTAAAACTCTTAAAGCGCCAATGGCTCCTGGTGGACCCGTCTATACCCCATGGTACTAATGTGGACCCCAGTATCCTCTACGGACTACGAGAAAAGGATTTACCGGTAGGTATCCAAAATCCTATTTTAAGCAATAGATTACCTTAGCCAGTATAAATAAAGTGGGAAGGCTGCTGTTCTATTGAAGAGGCGGTGCTTCACTACGAGAGGATCCAGCAGCTCACCAGCGCAATTTTCCCTCTGCAGTGGACACAGACTCTGAATGACAGGGACGCGCAGCTCCACCAGTGTGACTCCAGATTACCTCAGCGGTACCAGGGGGTCATAGCAGGGGGGAGCAACTGTTCGTGTACTAAGTCCCTTATCAGGGTACTTTGTCTGCGACCCGGCTAACCTTTGCATTAGCGATAAGGGTGCGGTGGGGGCTGGCTCCAAATGACTCTGTCTCCCTGAAGGGCTCTTTTTGGGTTAATTGTGCTAAACCTTTTCCTGTGTGTGTGTGTATGCTGTCACCTTTACATTATGAGGGTCATTCCGAGTTGTTCGCTCGCTAGCAGATTTTAGCAGCATTGCACACGCTAGGCCGCCGCCCTCTGGGAGTGTATTTTAGCTTAGCAGAATTGCGAACGAAAGATTAGCAGAATTGCGAATAGAAAATTCTTAGCAGTTTCTGAGTAGCTCGAGACTTACTCCTACACTGCGATCAGCTCAGGCCGTTTCGTTGCTGGTTTGACGTCACAAACATGCCCTGCGTTCGGCCAGCCACTCCCCCGTTTCTCCAGACACTCCCTCGTTTTATCCTGGCACGCCTGCGTTTTTCCGCACATTCCCTGAAAACGGCCAGTTTCCGCCCAGAAACACCCACTTCCTGCCAATCACACTCCGATCACTTCAACGATGAAAATTCTTCGTTCGAACGTGAGTAAATCTACTAAGTTTTGTGCTAAAATACTTAGCGCATGCGTACTGCGTATCATGCGCATGCGCATTTTCGCCTTAATGGCTCTGTTGCGAAAATTGGCAATAAGCGAACAACTCTGAATGACCCCCAATGTCAGGCAAAAAGTGTTTCTTATACAGCGGAGTGTTCCTCTTCACCAGGGGGCTCACTACTGAGTACTCAGGGCCTCAGGGCAGTGCACCTTCCCAGAATAGTGAGGCTGAACCGGAATGGGTGAATTCCATTAAGGGAATTATATTAAATATTTCTAAATACTATCCCACAATGAGAAAGAGACGCAATACTTAAGACAGATTGTGGATGAGTTGATGAATAGAGACTTAGTCCCCAAACCAGCGACTCAATCCCCTCCCATTTGTCCGCAAAAATGATCTCTGGCCCATATCCTGCAGTCTGACTCTGACGGGTCAGACATGGAGGAGGGTGAGGTGGATTTGGACGAGGGGGGATGCTACTCTGCCACAGCGAATAGAATCTCTTATAGAAGCTATCAGAGATGTTCTGCAAATTCCTGATAAGGTGTCAGAGGAGTGTGGGTAATCTTGTTTAAATGTAATAATGAAGTCCTCAGTCACTTTTCCTGCGTCAAAAGAATTGAATACCCTATTTGAAGAACCATAGGTTAATCCTGATAAGAAATTTCAAATACTTAAAAGGTTGCTCTCATCTTTTCCTTTTCCTCTGGAGGATAGGAAAAAATGGGAAAAACCACCTATAGTGGACGCATCAGTCTGTAGGCGGTCATGTAAAATTGTATTGACATGTCCCTAGTGCAGCCTCTTCAACAGTCAAATCATTGTACACAGCTGCTAGGGTGTCCCAAAGACCCACTATTGCATATGCGTGGATCACAAAAGCCATTGCTAAATGGCAGGCAACCTAATTGAGGGGTTAGATTCCTTGTCTAGGGGGGATGTTTTTTTTACTCCTGCAGCATATGCATGACTCTGCAAACTTTATGGTGGAAACCATAAAATAGATTGGTTTGCTTAATGCACGCACTACCACTATGGCAGTGTCGGCACTGATGGGGCTTGTGGCTACACCAGTGGACGGCTGATGTGGACTCCAGGAAAGGTGTGGAAGGCCTACCATTCACATATGGTCCTGATGGGGCTGGATGTCCTGTGGCCAGTGAAACGCGTGGAGCCTGAATCTGATGGCCGACACCACACCAGCGATCTTGGATTCCTGATGTCAACCTTTGGCATTTGTTGGACACTGCACTCCACCACATGGATTGTCAGCTTTGGCTCCTGCTGTGCTCCCCTTTGGCCATGAATGGACAATTCCTAAGGCTGACAGCACATCAAGGGATGATTTCAACTGTTCTGGTAATATCCAGTGTTTATTGCTGACTGTTATTATTTGGTGGAGGTCCTAGCCTGTGAGGACACATTTTCAGGAATCTTTTTGGTGAATCGGCTGAATTAAAAAATATTTAAATTGGTTGGCAGCTTAATTCAAACCATTTCTATGGTATTATTTACATTTTATTAGCTTTTATCCATATGCATACCCTTTTAGATATATTTTTTTGAATGTTGATTTCTAAATACATTGTTTATTTTTTTATTTAACAAACCATCCAGATTTTTTTATATCCGCACAGACAGCGCTGGTTTCTGTATTGTTTTATTCACAGGAGAGGCCTTGTTTGGAGACTAACTAGACAAATTGATCCCCAAAGCTACTGTGAATAATTCAACGTATCTTCCTTCCGCAGCACCCCCAGCCAGGAAATGTTATTCAGCTTCAAATTTACAGTTCTTTCGGACAGCCAAGTTTAAGTGAAAATCCAGAGGTGCTTTTACAGCCTCCAGAGGTGCATAAGGTAAACCAGCAACTGCAGGTGTTCAGGAACAGAGCTCAGGCTCTGCTTCCTCAAAGCCTTCAGCATGATGGTGGATCGCGAAGCCTGGAAGTCTGTCAAGTAGGAGCCAGCCTACAATGTTTCAGTCACATCTGGTCAAGTTCGTGCCGGGATCCTTGGTTAATGGATCTTATTTCCCAGGGCTACAGACTGGAGTTCCAAGAGCTCCCACCTCACATATTCTTCAAATCAGTCTTACCAGCTTCACAAGAGGCAAGTATAACTTTATAGCAGGCCATCCAAAAACTGGTACAGACTCAAGTCATTGTTCCAGTTCCACCTCATCTACACAACGAGGAGTACTACTCCAACTTGTTTGTAGTACCGAATCCGGAAGGTTCGGTACGTTTGATTCTTAACCTCAAGTCCTTGAACCCGTTCTTAAGAATGTTCAAGTTCAAGATGAAGTCTCTGAGAGCGGTGATCTCAGGTCTGGACAAAGGGGAATTCCTTGTGTCTCTGGAGATCAAGGATGCGTACCTTCACATTCCGTTCTGGCCGCCTCTCCAGGCTTATCTACGGTTTGCACTACAGGACTGTCACTAACAGTTCCAGGCCCTGCCATTTGGTCTCCCCACAGCACAGGGGTTGTTCACCAAAGTGATGGCAGAGATGATGTTTATACTCCGCAAGCAGGGAGTGAACATAATTCCAGACCTGGACGATCTTCTGATAAAGGCGACATCCAGGGAGAGGTTGCTGGACAGCATTGGCCTCTCAACCAAACTTCTCTAGGATCACGGGTGGATTCTGAACCTTCCGAAATCTCACCTACAGCCAACACGGAGGCTCCCATTCCTGGGAATAATACTGGACACAGAGTCGCAGAAATTGTTCCTTCCATTGGAAAAGGTATTGGTAATCCAGTCGCTGGTTCGGGATGTCCTGAAGCCAACCCGGATATCGGTACATCTATGCATTCGCCTTCTGGAGAAAATGGTGGCCTCTTACGAGACGCTTCAGTATGGAAGGTTTCACGCAAGACCCTTCCAGCTCGATCTGTAGGACAAATGGTCCGGATGGCATCTTCACATGCACCAGAGAATTCATTGGTCACCAACAGCTAGGATCTCCCTTCTGTGGTGGCTGCAGACATCCCAACTCGTCGAGGGTTAGAGGTTCAGAATTCAGGACTGGATCCTGTTAACCACGAATGCAAGCCGCCGAGGTTGGGGAGCAGCCACCCAGGGGGTGCAGTGTCAAGGAAGATGGTCAAGTCAGGAAGTTGTCATTCCAATCAACATTCTGGAACTAAGGGCCATATACAATGCCCTTCTGCAGGCCTCTTATCTTCTTCCGTATCGAGCCATTCAAGTCCAGTCAGACAATGTAATGGTAGTGTCGTACATAAACCGACAGGGTGGAACAAAAAGCAGAGCAGCAGTGTCAGAGGTGTCAAGAATTCTCCTCTGGGCAGAAAGAAACACTGTGGCATAGTCAGCAGTCTTCATTCCAGAAGTAGACAACTGGAAAGCAGACTTCCTCAGCAGACACGACCTGCACCCGGGGAAGTTGGGCACCCAGAAGTGTTCAGGTTCTTGACACGTCGGTGGGAATATCCACAAATAGACATGATGGCCTCTCGTCTCAACAAGGAGCTCAAGCGGTATTGTTCCAGGTCGAGAGACCCACGGGCAGTGGTGGTAGACGCTCTGATGACTCCATGGGTCTATCAGATGTTGTACGTGTTCCCTCCACTTCCTCTGATACTAAGAATTCTCAAAAGAATAATAAGGGTAAAGGTTCAAGCAATACTCATTGCTTCTGGACTGGCAAAGAATGGCCTGGTGCACGGACCTTCTGGAGATACTCCTCATAGATCTTTGTCCTCTACCTCTTAGCGAGGATCTTCTGCAACAGGGCCCGTTCGTCTATCAAGACTTACCGCGGCTATGTTTGACGACATGGAAGTTAAACTGGTGATTCTAGCCAGAAGAGGCATCCCTTTCAAAGTTATCCTGTCTATGATCCAAGCCAGGAAGGGGGTAACGTCTAAGCATTACCACCGTATTTGGAAGAAATAAGTCTCCTGGTGTGAGAGCAGAACTTATTCTGCGGTGGAATTCACCTGGGACGTTTCCTGCTTTTTTTGCAGGCAGGTGTGTATGTGGGCCTACGTCTGGGCTCCATAAAAGTCCAGATTTCGGCCTTGTCCATTTTCTTTCAGAAACAATTGGCTTTTCTCCCTGAGGTCCAGACGTCTCTTGAGATTATTCTGCTTCTCTGGAGTGCAGCCACCTCTTTTCCATACTTCCTAGCATAGCTATTCAGTCAGTCAATGGCACTAATCACACTTTGGCCTACTCACTGGCTAATATCCAGCATCAGTCAGATGAGCACAAGGTAGGTGAGCGTTTTAATCCCTTCCAATTCTCTGGTGATGATTCCCAGCTGACTCTGGGCAACCTGGAAAACCCAGGGATCCAAACCACTATTGCTGCAGCATAGAGCACAGGCTTTGCTTTCCTCTCCCTTGGATGGAGCTTATCCTAAAAGAATGTAGACAATTCAGGTGAGAGAATGCCACTCGCCACAGCACATTTTCCATTAGTTAGTACTAGTGTAAAACCATGCACATGTAAAAGAAGTAAAGCATATCAGCAGCACCTGAATGCAGGCTGCACAGTCCTGTAGCACTCTTACAAGGTTTGAGAGAGATATAAGGGTGTAAGATGTAAAGATCACACAATGTATCCATTGTTAGTTATAGTTGGGTAACTGATTACAAGAAAATAAGCATATAAAAGAAAATAAACATATAAAAGAAAATAAACATACATGGGAACCTATGCCCGATAATGACCATCATGCTAAAATCGTAATAATAGGCCATTTTTTCTGCTGAAAAAGTAATGACACTAATTGGATACCCTCCATAAAATTGGAAATCATTATGTATTGAATAAGCTGGAAAAAAATAAAGCAAATAATGTTATGGGGCAATATTATTAGATTAATATATCTGTCGGCCCTATTATTGAATAATAAGCTTAATAGGCCAATAATAATTATACATTATATTAAGTTGCTTATTTTAAATGGCTTTTAATAGGGCTGATTAAATGTATTATGTGTGAAAACAATACTTTATCATGATGTGGGCATTATTTACGTATTTCTTTGGGCTTATTACTCATTTGATTATCATAAATGTATTTTACTTGTTTTGAATATAAACAAATGTAAAACCGAATGATTTTGCTTAATAAGTTTGTACCATTGGGTGGACATAGTCAGGAAGAATTCCTAATAGTATTTTTAAGCCTCTTATGGTAATTGATTTCTGCTTGTGTAATCATCCTATGTGAGTAAACCTGCGGAAACTGCCATGATGCGTTTTGATGGCTTATGTATTAAATTGAATCTGCACCTACTGTGGCGTCTTGATATTCAAAACCACCTATTATTTTTTCTGGTGGTTTTCGCAGCAGTATCTTTTCCCCCAAGTGTGCAAATTTGTTGCTTGATAAATATGGTTGTTTCTATAATTTACATGTAAAAAATTGCGATGGGCTGTGGGTTTTTGGAAAAAAGGGCAGTTTAGCCTTTAGTAAATCAGGCAGTTTTGAGACTGCAGAAAAACCGACCAAAAATGTGCTTTTAATAGACCGTCTTAAGGTCATCCCCACTTTTAAAAATGTTTCTGCCGTCAATTACATTACCCTATTTGCTCAGTTAACCAGCTTGGCCTGGTGTCTGAGTAAACCGTGAGGTGTACTGGTCGTTTCTCCTGGCGGCATTCAAAATAATTTTGTTTCCTAAACTGATATATTTATTTTGTGCTATCCCTTATTAAGTTCCTCACAAACGTTTAGATTCTATGACAAATCTTATTATTTCTCATGTTTGGAAGAGTAAGCATCATCATTTCACATTTGGACGTATAGTTCAATCTAAATAATAAGGTTTTGTTACTGTCCGACATTGACTCACTATGCAATACACACTATACACACTACTATGTACACTATGCAATATAGTATACGATTCAGTTGACATCGGCCCATTCGTTGCGATACTGTGTAGTGTGTATGCTCGATACGTGATACGATGCAAGCTCTCGCGGGTTGTATCCTGCATTGCACGTTGGACCTGCATGCAGGTCCTACATGCGACATTCCTGAATGCAGCATTGTGTTTCCACAGGTTATGGGGTATATGCAATTGCGGTCGAATTTCCGAAATTGTCGAATTTCGGGATTTTGTCGCCAAAAAAAAAAAATTGTCAATGCAATTCAGTGCTTTCCGTCAAAAAAAACGGACTTTCAAAATTCGACTTTTTGAAATTCGACTTTTGTCAAATTCGACTTTTCTGCAATGATACAAGTGCTGCAATTCGACCAAAGTGTATTCAATTCAAGTTTGGAAATTCGACAACAGTGCTTTTAGACAGTAAATTCGTCATTTTCAATCCGCCACACTTTGGAGGGTGAAACCAATAAAAAAAATTTAAAACATGTTTTTTTTGGTGGTTTTTTTTTTTTTTGGTAATAGCATATCTATTTATATTAGAAGGGATTAGGTACTTGGTTTGTCTTTTTTGGAGGTACAAGTATTATTTATATATTTTTTAATTTTTTTTTTTTTTTTTTTATAGCTGGAACGGTAAAATCAAGGAAAAAAATGGCGTGGGGTCCCCCCTCCAAAGCATAACCAGCCTCGGGCTCTTCGAGCTGGTCCTGGTTCTAAAAATGCGGGGAAAAATTTGACAGGGGATCCCCCGTATTTTTAAAACCAGCACCGGGCTCTGCGCCTGGTGCTGGTGCAAAAAATACGGGGGACAAAAAGAGTAGGGTTCCCCCGTATTTTTTTACACCAGCATCGGGCTCCACTAGCTGGACAGATAATGCCACAGCCGGGGGTCACTTTTATACAGTGCCCTGCGGGCCATGGCATTAAATATCCAACTAGTCACCCCTGGCCGGGGTACCCTGGGGGAGTGGGGACCCCTTCAATCAAGGGGTCCCCCCCCCAGCCACCCAAGGGCCAGGGGTGAAGCCCGAGGCTGCCCCCCCCCCATCCAAGGGCTGCGGATGGGAGGCTGATAGCCTTGAGAAAAATGTCAGAATATTGTTTTTTCCAGTAGTACTACAAGTCCCAGCAAGCCTCCCCCTGCAAGCTGGTACTTGGAGAACCACAAGTACCAGCATGCGGGAGAAAAACGGGGCCGCTTTTACCTGTAGTACTACTGGGGAAAAAATACCCAAATAAAAACAGGACACACACACCGTGACAAGTACAACTTTATTACATACTGCCGACACACACATACTTACCTATGTTGACACGCCGACTGCCACAGTCTCCGACGTTCCGAGGATACCTGTGAAAAAATTATACTCCCCTTCCAGCGTCCAGAGATAAATCCACGTCCAGAGTATAATCCAGGTACTTGGCAAAATAACAAAACGCAAAAACCCGTGCCAGCGGACTGAAAGGGGTCCCATATTGACACATGAGACCCTTTCCCCGAATGCAGAGACCTCTCCGTGACAGCTGTCACTGAAAGGTCTCTTCAGCCAATCAGCGAGTGCAACGTCCTTGCACTCTGCTGATTGGCTCTGCGCGTCTGAGCTCAGACAGCGCATCGCAAAGCCTCTCCATTATATTCAATGGTGGGAACCTTGCGGTTAGCGGTGGGGTCACCCGCCGGTCAGCGGCTGACCGCGGGTAACCCCCCCGCTGACGGCAAAGTTCCCACCATTGAAAGTAATGGAGAGGCTTTGCGATGCGCTGTCACAGCACAGACAACGCACAGCCAATCAGGTGAGCGCCACGTAGTAGCACTTCCTGATTGGCTGAAGGGACCTCAGTGACAGGAGTCACGTGGGGTCCCGGCACATTCGGGGAAAGGGGTCTCATGTGTCAATATGGGACCCCTTTCAGTCCGCTGGCACGGTTTTTTGCGTTTTGTTATTTTGCCAAGTACCTGGATTATACTCTGGACGTGGATTATACTCTGGACGCTGGAAGGCGAGTATAATTTTTTCACAGGTACCCTCGGATCGTCTGAGACTGTGGCAGTCGGCGTGTCAACATAGGTAAGTATGTGTGTGTCGGCAGTATGTAATAAAGTTGTACTTGTCACGGTGTGTGTGTCCTGTTTTTATTTGGGTATTTTTTTCCCAGTAGTACTACAGGTACCAGCGGGCCCGTTTTTCTCCCGCATGCTGGTACTTGTGGTTCTCCAAGTACCAGCTTGCGGGGGAGGCTTGCTGGGACTTGTAGTACTACTGGAAAAAACAATATTCTGACATTTTTCTCAAGGCTATCAGCCTCCCATCCGCAGCCCTTGGATGGGGGGACAGCCTCGGGCTTCACCCCTGGCCCTTGGGTGGCTGGGGGGGACACCCCTTGATTGAAGGGGTCCCCACTCCCCCAGGGTACCCCGGCCAGGGGTGACTAATTGGATATTTAATGCCATGGCCGCAGGGCACTGTATAAAAGTGACCCCCGGCTGTGGCATTATCTGTCCAGCTAGTGGAGCCTGATGCTGGTGTAAAAAATACGGGGGACCCCTACTCTTTTTGTCCCCCGTATTTTTTGCAGCAGCACCAGGTGCAGAGCCCGGTGCTGGTTTTAAAAATACGGGGGATCCCCTGTCAATTTTCTCCCCGCATTTTTAGAACCAGGACCAGCTCGAAGAGCCCGAGGCTGGTTATGCTTTGGAGGGGGGACCCCACACCATTTTTTTCCGGGTTTTTCCCATTTTTTTAATTCGCGGCAAAATCCGGCAAATCGGCTGTTTTTCGCCCGCGGGAATGTCGAATCCGTTTTTCATTGAATATGGTGAATTCCGGCAGCCACCTGCCGGAATTCACCTGTCGAATTGTGTCGAATTAAAAAAACGGCGATAATTTGCCGCGATTCGCCCGCAATTGCATATACCCCTATATGTCTCAATTTTTTTTTTTTTTACAAAATCTTGATATTGGAAAAAAAAAAAAAAAAAAGAATTTCCTTTAGTATGTGAATAGGTGGATGATTTGTTTGACATTGAAGGCTGGTGCTAGTATTGTTTATACCGTGGTCTGTGATTTTTGTTTCTTGCACATCCAAATATGTCTTAGATTTTTTTGAAATACATGGCTGTTCTCTTGTTTTTGGAAATAATTAAATCATTCTTTAAGACCACAGCCTTCTAAATAACAAACAAAAACTAAACCAAAAAACCCCTGCATTTAAATGTCTAAAGCAGATTGTTTAATTACAGGTAGAGAATCCATATCCGAAATGCTTTGGGCCAGAAGTATTTTTGGATAATTGCATACCATAATGAGACATCATGACAATGGGACCCAAGTCTAAGCACAGAATGCATTTATGTTTCATATACACCTTATACACAGCCTGAAGGTCATTTAATACAATATTTTTAAAAACTTTGTGTATTAAACAACGTTTGTGTACATTGAGCCATCAGAAAACAAAAGTTTCACGGTCTCAGTCTCACTCCAAAAATTCTATATTCACAGTAGGAATATTCCGTATTTCGAAATGTTTGGATATGGAATACTCAACCTGTATAGGCTTTAACCCTAAGATGAACTTGTGTCAACTATATTATAAGTGATGAAATAATTATACTTTTAAATGAATCTTTTGATCATTACATGGACTGCAACTTGAACATGTTTTCAGTAGAAGTGAAACAGTTGTATATTCTATTCTCGGTCATGTATGTACGTGATTGACCATTGGGATGTTTGCTCAGCTTGATTTTTAATTTGTTACAGGGGAGCCTCAAGAGCAGCAGACAGATCTCACCGCAGGAATTCATTCATGAACTGAAATCAGGCTCTACAGATGAACGACTTGTCTCTTACTTAGACTCCCTACGGGTTTCTCTGACCAGCAACCCAGTCAGGTAATGTTGGTGAATTATAATACGTGAACTCATGTTGAAGTGTTTCATATTCAGCCAGTTACATTTCATGCAAACACTTTCTGTGCCATACCTTGGTTATGTCAATATCAATTAGTACAGATGCTTGTAATTAACAATAATTATTATAAAAAATACATCCAGACATTAGTTTAATGGCTTTCAGAGCTTGTAAATTCTGTAACTACAGTGGCATGAGTATTTTCATTTATACAGTAACTAAGGCTGGGTACCCACCTGGCCAACTGTCCCCCTAACAGAGTGACCAATTTGGTAAGCATATAAGCATACACACTTGTTAATTGGCCGCTGTGTATGTGTGACCAGGTTACACAACTGCGTGGGCATTAAAATTATTCCATCCAGTTGTGATGTCACTTGTTTCTGTTTCTGCCATATGGGTCTGTCTCTTGCCTATACTCATGGGCATATCTTGTAACTGTATTGGCATTTGCAGGACTGACTTAATATGTGAACGACATCGTACACAGTCATATCGGTTGTACACCTGCTGATGCACTTAGTGACATTGTTCGTCAGCTGTACGAACCATTTATCACATAGTGTGTACCCAGCCTAAGCTTACTGATAAGTAGACCTTGTTCTTATTGAAGATTGTCACGTGGTTCTTTATAATTATTAAATGCATAATTAGATTTTCATAGTACTGTTTCCTAAGTACTACAGCAGAAGCTAGCGAGTAACCAAAATCTTGCATATATTCTTTAGTGATTGCACCCAAATCCCCCTCTAACAACTGTCAAGTTAGGTGAAATGTATTATATCACTATACATTTTTCTCACTAATGAGATTGCTACCTAGTAGGTTAAAATGTCTTTACCTAGCAACCACTGCACGATATTCAGGCAAAGCAGCCAACTTATTGATTTGAAGGATTTAAACAGTCTAGATTGTTTGGCTTGGTCTTCCTGTCCGATACTTCCCGACTGTTACTCAGCCAACTCCCAGGCAATTATTGAGAGTACCTCCATACATTGTGTAATGTATGTTTGCACTCAAACTATTGGGACATCGGCTCCTCCCCTGTTCCTTTCCCCTTCAGTGTACAGACAGCTTTGCTAACTGGAATCCTGGTATGTTCAAAATTAGGGGAAGGTATCAGAATCTTGTGCGACAGCGGTGCTATTGTTCAGAATCCCATCGGATCTTGATAAGTATTTCAACCCTAGCCCTAATCCTAACCTCCCCCAGCCTAACCTTAACTGATTTGCCCATTCCCCCAGAAAGACTAACCCTTAACCTAACGTTGGTACTTAACATCTGGACTTTTACAGTCGGGAAGCAGATGTCGACATTCTGACTGTTGGGTACCCGACGGCCGAGATCCTTACCGCATCCCACAATTATATACAATATTATGGGCCTAACCACACAGGTCCTTTAACCCTTTACTGTGTATTCCTGTTTTCTCATACGTCCTAGAGGATGCTGGGGTCACTTCAAGAACCATGGGGTATAGACGGGATCCACAGGAGACATGGGCACTTGAAGACTTTCAAAACGGTGTGAACTGGCTCCTCCCTCTATGCCCCTCCTCCAGACTCCAGTTTAGAATCTGTGCCCAGGCAGACTGGATGCACACTGAGGAGCTCTACTGAGTATCTCTGAAAAGACTTTGTTAGGTTTTTTATGTTCAGGGAGAACTGCTGGCAACAGTCTCCCTGCTTCATGGGACTTAGGGGAGAGAAGTCAGACCTACTTCTGTGAGTTTAAAGGCTCTGCTTCTTTGGCTACAGGACACCATTAGCTCCTGAGGGTCTGATCGCTAGGTACGCCTAGATGCTCGTTCCCATAGCCCGCCGTCGCACCCCCTTGCAGAGCCAGAAGTCAGAAGACAGGTGAGTAGAAGAAGATCAGAAGACTTCAGTGACGGCTTCGAGGTACCGCACAGCGGCCGCGCTGCGCGCCATGCTTCCACACTCAGCGGCACTACAGGGTGCAGGGCGCGGGGTTGGGGGCCCTGGGCAGCATTCTAACCTCGCATAACTACCTGGCAAGAGCGGAATAAGTGCCAGGGCACTGTCCGGACCCCCGCCAGTATAAATAAATAAAAAAAAGCGTGGGTCTGGAGCGCGCCATTACGGGGGCGGGGCTTAGCCCTCACAGCACACAGCCCGGCGCCATTTTCTCTACACAAGGCTGCAGAGATGCTGGTCCTTCCTCACACTGCTGTACAAGTAACAGGGTGCAAAACGGGAGGGGGGGGGGGGGTACAGTGATTTTGGTGCATTATATTAATTTATAAAAGCGCTGCAGGTCTGGGACATTGTCTGTAGTGTTTTCAGACCGGGATTAGGCGCTGGGGTGTGAGCTGGCAATATCTCCCTCTGTGTCTCTCTGACAGGCTTTACTGTTGGTCTGTCCCCTATAGGCCCAATGTATCTGCGTGTGGTGGGTGCATGTGTGTCGGCATGTCTGAGGTGGAGTGCTCTTCCCAGGAGGAGACTGTTAGGTACACAAACGGCTGTGGGAGTGACCCTGTCGGCACTGCCGACACCTGATTGGGTGAATGTTTTGAGTGCTTTGAATGCAAATGTGGCTCTGATAAATAAAATATTGGATAAATCTGAGTCTCAGAACCAGGCTTGGAAGAAATCCGTAGAGGATGTGTTGTTTCAAGTCCAGACCCCCTCGGGGTCACAAAAACGTTCATTTGCCCAGCTGGCAGACATGGATACCGACACTGACTCAAGTGTCGACTATAGTGATGCCAGATTAGATTCAAAACTGGCAAAGAGCATTCAGGACATGATTGTGGCTATAAAAGATGTTTTACATATCACTGAGGACCCTACTGTTCCTGATACCAGCGTTTGTATGTATAAAGGGAATAAACCTTAGGTGGTAATTCCTCCCTCTTATGAACTGAACACGCTTTGTAAAAAAGTTTGAGGAAAGTCCTGACAAAAAGTTTTAGATTCCAAAAAGGATTGTAGTGGCGTATCTGTTTCCCTCTGGGGATAGGGTAAAATGGGAGTTACCCCCCTTTGTGGACAAAGCTCTGTCATGGTTGTCCAAAAAAGTGGCTCTCCCGTCCCCTGACAAGGCAGCCCTAAAGGATCCTACGGATCATAGACCGGAAAATACATTGAAGTCCATTTATGTCACCACGGGTACGCTACTCAGACCAGCCATCGCATCTGCGTGGGTGAGTAGTGCTATTGAAAAATGGGCAGATAACTTGTCATCTGAAATGGATACCCTGGATAGGGATAGCATTCTTTTGACACTAGGTCATATCAGGGACGCTGCAGTCTACCAAAAAAAAATCTGCAAGAGATATTGGCTTCTTGGGATCACGGGCCAATGCCATTGCAGTCTCAGCTAGAAGAGCATTGTGGATTCATCAATGGAATGCTGATGCTGACTCTAAGAAAGCTATGGAGTCTCTACCGTATAAAGGTGGTGTGTTTGGTGACGCCCTCGCTGATTTGGTATCTACGGCTACCGCGGGTAAGTCATAATTTTTTCCTTATGTTCCTGCACCACGAAAGAAAGCACACCACTATCAGATGCAGTCCTTTCGGCCCAATAAATACAAAAAGGGTCTTCCTTCCTTGCTACTAGAGCAGAGGCGGCCAAAACGTCGATCGCAATCTACCGGTAAATTGCGGAGCTCTCACCGGTAGATCGCGATCCAAGTGTAACTTGCTGCCTCTGCCCGGAGCGTTCCCAATGATGCATGGCGCGGGTGATGCCATGACGTCAGCCGCGCAATGCGCGATTGGGAGCGTGATGTGAGGAGCCTGTGCGCCTGCTGGATCTGGGTTGATCCAGTCAGTGCCAGTGGCAGCAGGACAGCAGCAGCGGCGGGAAGCTGGAGGAAGCACGGGTGCAGGATCCAGCCAGCGGGGAGACAGCGTGACAGCCAGTGGGGATCCAGCCAGCTAAACTAAGTATATCTGGCACTGTGGGGTCATATGTGGCACTTTGGGGGCATATCTGGCACTGTGGGCACATGGCACTGTGGGGGCATATGTGGCACTGTGGGTACATGCCACTGTGGGGGCATATCTGGCACTGTGGGCACATGGCACTGTGGGGGCATATCTGGCACTGTGGGGGCATATGTGTATCTGACACTGGGCACATGGCACTGTGGGGGCATATCTGGCACTGTGGGCACATGGCACTGTGGGGGCATATGTGGCACTGTGGAGGCATATCTGGCACTGTGGGCATATGTGTATCTGGCACTGTGGGGGCATATGTGGAACTAGGGGCATATGTGGCACTAGGAGCATATGTGGCACTGGGGGCATATGTGGCACTAGGGGCATATGTGGCACTAGGGGCATATGTGGCACTGGGGGCATATGTGGCACTGTGGGGGCATATTTGGCATTGGAGGCATATTTGGCATTGGGGGCATATGTGGCACTGTGGGGGCATATGTGGCACTGTGGGCACATGGCACTGTGGGGGCACATGGCACTGTGGGTGCATATATGGCACTGTGGGAGCATATCTGGCACTGTGGGGGCATATCTGGCACTGTGGGGGCATATGTGTATCTGGCACTGTGGGGGCATATGTGTTTGAGGTTTTTACCTGAGGGGGCCAATGAGTGATTTCATGCGAGACAGTCATAACACCCAGTGCAGCAAGGATACACCCCTTTTTGTTATACCACGCCCCTTTTATGTTATACCACACCCCTTTTTGGGGCGCGCGCTGCATGAGTAGATCACAAAAGCTTTTCAGCTTTCAAAGTAGATCACCGACTCCAAAAGTCTGGCCACCCCTGTACTAGAGGAAAGGAAAAAGGTAAACGATCACCGGCCGTGGCCGGTTCCCAGGAGCAGAAGTCCTCCCCGGCTTTTGCCAAGTCCACCGCATGACGCCGGGGCTCCTCTGCGGTGAGTCCACACCGGTGGGGGCGCGCCTCAGGCTCTTCAGTCAGTTCTGGGCTCGTTCGGCCCTGGACCCATGGGTTTTAGAAATAGTGTCCCAAGGGTACAAACTGGAGTTTCAAGACGTTCCCCCTCACCGATTTTTCAAATCAGCCTTACCAGCTTCTCTTGCAGACAGGGAGGTGGTATGCGCTGCAATACAAAAATTGTGTCACAATCAAGTCATTGTCAGGGTTCCCTCGTCTCAACAGGGAGAAGGCTTTTATTCGAGCCTATTCGTGGTCCCGAAGCCAGACGACTCAGTCAGACCAATCCTTAACTTCAAATCCCTCAATTTCTACCTGAGAAAATTCAAATTCAAGATGGAATCTCTCTGGGCAGTGATCTCCAGTCTGGAGGAGGGGGATTTTATGGTGTCGGTAGACATAAAGGATGCCTACTTACATGTTCCCATTTATCCTCCACATCAGGCTTACCTGAGATTTGCAGTTCAGGATTGTCATGACCAATTTCAGACGTTGCCGTTTGGTCTGTCCACGGCTCCGAGGGTTTTCACCAAAGTAATGGCCGAAATGATAGTTTTCCTGCGCAAACAAGGAGTCACAATTATCCCGTACTTGGACGATCTCCTGATAAAGGCGAGATCCAGGGACCAATTACTGCAGAACATTACGCTCTCCCTGAAAATTCTGCAGCAACATGGTTGGCTCCTAAACTTGCCAAAATCACAGTTGGTTCCGACGAGACGGCTGTCGTTTTTGGGAAAGATTCTGGACCCAGAATTACAGAGAGTTCTTCTTCCAGTGGAAAAGGCTCTGGAAATTCAGAACCTGGTCAAACAAATTCCGAAACCACCAAGAGTATCGTTCCATCAATGCACTCGGTTGCTGGGGAAGATGGGGGCGGCCTACGAGGCCATTCAGTTTGGCAGATTCCATGCCAGAGTGTTTCAGTGTGACCTGTTGGACATCTGCACATGCACCGAATGATAATCCTGTCGTCCAAGACCAGAATCTCACTCCTGTGGTGGCTGCACAGCTCTCACCTCCTAGAGGGGATGCAGGTTCGGGATCCAGGGCTGGATCTTAGTGACCACAGATGCGATTCTCCGAGGCTGGGGAGCAGTCACGCAGGGGGAAAGCTTCCAGAGAAAATGGTCAAGCCAGGAAATGTGTTCACACACAAACATTCTGGAGTTAAGGGCCATTCACAACGGCCTTCTGCAAGCGGAATATCTTCTTCGCAATCGGCCCATCTTGATTCAGTTGGACAACATAACAGCAGTAGCGTACATAAACCGCCAAGGCGGAACAAAGAGCAGTGCGGCGATGGCAGAAGCCACAAAGGTGATCCGTTGGGCGGAAAAGCACACAAGCGCTCTGTCAGCGATCTTCGTTCCAGGAGTGGACAACTGGGAAGCAGACTTCCTCAGCAGACACGATCTCCATCCAGGAGAGTGGGGTCTTCATCAAGAGGTCTTTGCAGAAGTGACAAGTCTTTGGGGAATTCCTCAAATAGACATGATGGCGTCTCGCCTCATCAAGGAACTTCAGAGATATTGTTCCAGGTCGAGAGACCCTCAAGCAATAGCAGTGGATGCCCTAGTGACACTGTGTGTGTTTCAGTCGGTGTACGTGTTTCCTCCGCTTCCACTCATTCCAAAAGTGATAAAGATCATAAGAAGAACAAAGGTTCAAGCGATCCTCATTGTTCCAGATTGGCCAAGAAGGGCTTGGTATCCAGATCTTCAGGAATTACTCATAGGAAGATCCCTGGCCTCTTTCTCTGAGGGAGGATCTTTTCCAGCAGGGGCCTTGCGTGTTCCAAGACTTACCGAGACTTCGTTTGACGGCTTGGAGGTTGAACGCTATATCCTAGCCTGAAAGGGTATTTCCAAGGAAGTCATCCCCACTCTTATTCAGACCAGGAAAGGAGTAAAGTCTAAACATTATCACCGTTTTTGTAGAAAATACGTGTCTTGGAGTGAATCCAAGAAAGCCCCTACGGAAGAATTTCAGTTAGGACGTTTTCTCCATGTTCTACAAGGGGGTGTGGATGCGGGTCTAAAGTTGGGCTCAATTAAAGTTAAAATTTCAGCTTTATCCCAAAAACAATTGGCCTCCCTTCCAGAAGTTCAGACCTTCGTGAAAGGCATATTGCACATCCAGCCTCCCTTTGTGCCCCCTGTGGCACCATGGGATCTTAGCGTGGTGTTGCAATTCCTTCAATCTCCTTGGTTTGAACCTTTACAGAAGGTAGAGTTGAAATTCCTTACTTGGAAAGTGGTCATGCTGTTGGCCTTTGTATCCGCAGGGCGGGTGTCTGAATTGGCGGCCTTGTCTCGCAAGAGCCCTTATTTGATCTTCCATGAAGATTGAGCAGAGTTGAGGACTCGTCAGCAGTTTCTGCCGAAAGTGGTTTCTTCGTTCCACTTGAACCAACCTATTGTGGTGCCAGTGGCTACTCACGCCTTGCTGGAATCGAAGTTTCTCATTGATGCAAGAGCTTTGAAAATTTATGTCGCCATAATGGCTCAGTTTAGGAAAACAGAGGCTCTGTTTCTCCTGTATGCTCACAATAAAATTGGGGCTCCTGCTTCCAAGCAGACTATTGCGCACTGGATCTGTCATACGATTCAGCATGCTCATTCCACAGCTGGATTGCCGTTACCAAAATCGGTAAAGGCCCATTCTACCGGAAAGGTGGGCTTGTCCTGGGCGGCTGCCCAGGGGGTCTCGGCATTACAACTTTGCCGAGCAGCTACAAACAAACGAGCGGGTTCAAACACCTTTGTGAAGTTCTACAAGTTTGATACCCTGGCTGATAATGACCTCATGTTTGGTCAATCGGTGCTGCAGAGTCATCCGCACTCTCCCGCCCGTTCTAGAGTTTTGGTATAAAACCCATGGTTCTTGAAGTGACCCCAGCATCCTCTAGGATGTATGAGAAAATAGGATTTTAATACCTACCAGTAAATCCTTTTCTCTTAGTCCGTAGAGAGTTGAATAGCAAAGGCAGTGGCTGCCTGGGCTGATGCATTTGAAGGTGATTTTTCATCAGCTTCTAGACAGCAAAAATCCTATATAGCCCATATTAAACAGGCTGCAGTATTCTTGGAAGAAGCTTCATTAGATATGGGTACTATTGCTTCTAGGGCATCAGCCTCAACAATAGCTGCTTGCAGAGCAGTTTGGTTGCGCACGTGGAAAGCTGATTCAGAATCTAAGAAGGTTTTGGAATCTTTGCCTTTTTCTGGAAATATTTTGCTTGGTAAGGAATTGACAGATATTCTGGAGGCAGAAGCAGACTCTAAGAAGGTCAAGCTTCCTTCCACATATAACCCCAAATCTAGGGGTCCAGTTTTCCGTTCCTTTTGGTCTAAAGGAAAACCAAAAGGAAAAAGTGATCGTAAACAGCCCCAATACAATAAGTTTGGTAAGTCAAAAAAGCATTGGGCCAAATGGCCAGCTTGGGCCAGAGGGCCAGCTTCCAAACCAAAAGATAAGCCATCAGCCTGATGGTGCGGGCCTCCTCTTGGGGGACCCCAGGGCATGGGCCGACTTCTTCAGTTTGCGCAGACTAGGCGGCAGTCTACAACAGATGCCTGGGTGCAAGAAGCGGTATCTCTAGGTTATGTGTTTCCTTTCAAGAAGCATCCTCCTCAAAGGTTCTTCTGCACCAGCCCGTCTCGGGTAGAGATGAAGGCCAAAGCTTTGCAAGAAGCAGTGTAGAAATTGCTTCAGTCCGGAGTAATCATTCCAGTACCCCCTGCACAATGTGTACAGTGTTTTTACTCTAACCTGTTTTTGGTTCATAAGCCAAATGGGTCATTTCGGCCCATTCTCAATCTCAAAATGCTAAACAAATTTATTTGGGTACCAAGGTTCCACATGGAGGCGTTACGCTCCATAGTTTTGGCCATGGAGCCAGGGGATTATATTGTATCCCTGGATATTCAGGGGGCTTACCTACATGTTCCTATAGCACTGTCCCATCAGTGTTACCTCAGGTTTGCTATCCTCCAGCAGCATTTTCAGTTTCAGGCCCTACCTTTTGGGTTAGCCAAGATTATGGTGGTTATGGCAACTTATCTCCACAAACAGGGGATAAGAATTTTTCCATACCTCGACGACCTTTTAATCCTGGCACAATCACAGTAATTACTCCTGTGCCATCTCCAACAGACAATAACATGTCTGCAGAGGCACGGGTGGCTCATAAACTGGGCAAAATCATCTCTGGTGCCATCACAACAGATGACCCACTTGGGGGATGTACTGTATTCAGGTCTGCAGAGAGTATTCTTTCCCCGTAACAAGATATCCAAGATGTAGTAAAAGATTCAGGACTTATTACACAGTCAGAGGGTATCCATTCACGTAGCTATGCGAGTAATAGGGTTGATGGTGTCAACATTCGACATGGTGTATGCACAATTCCACTCGAGGCCTCTGCAGCGTCTGATTCTGTCCAGATGGAATGGAGTACATCAGACAATAAAGAAACAGATAATGGTGCTTCCAGTAAAGGTAAGAGAGTTATTAGCCTGGTGGCTACAGACATCCCATCTAGACAAAGGGGAGACCCTTTTGGATATCAGATTGGGAGATCCTGACAACAGATGCAGGTCTTCAGAGCTGGGGAGCAGTGTCCGTAAATTTATGGTTCCAGGGACAATGGACCAGAGAAGAAAGTTGCCTGCCAATAAACCTGTTAGAACTTCGGGCCATATACATGGCATTGATTCAGGCAAAGGACATTCTTCAGGGAAAACCAGTCCAGATCCGCTTGGACAATGCAACGGCAGTAGCGTAACTCAACTATCAGGGAGGAACTCGCAGCCAAAAAGCAATGAAGGAGGTAAGTCAAATACCAAAGTGGGCAGAACGCCATCTTCCAGCTTTGTCCGCAGTGTTCGTTTCGGGAGTCCTAAACTGGGAAGTGGACTTTGTCAGTTGACACACCATTCAAACAAGTGAATGGGCTCTACACCCGGAGGTCTTTCAGACTCTAGTAGACAAATGGGGGTTGCCAGAGATAGATCTCATGGCATCCCATCTGAACAACAAAGTTCCCGCATATGGGTAAAGAACAAAGGATCCCAGAGCGATCTTTGTGGATTCCTTGTCGGTGAAATGGGACTTTCATCTGGCTTATCTGTTTCCTCCGATCACCCTGTTACCCAGGATGGTGAGGAAAATAAAGCAAGCAACGGGTGCTGTGGTTCTGATAGCTCCGACCTTGCCCAGAAGGCATTGGTACACAGATCTGCAGAGAATATCGATGGACGCTACATTTCTGCTTACTCAATGTCCAGATCTACTGATGCAGGGTCCCTGTTATCACAGACATCTGGATCGACTGTCTTTGACGGCGTGGCTCTTGAAACCTCTATCCTAAAGTCAAGAGGATTCTCTAAACAGATAATTCAAACAATGCTCAGAGCAAGGAAACCCTCCTCAGCTCATATTTATCACCGAATATGGCAGGCCTATATGCATTGGTGCTGTGAAGGAGGTATGGACCCAAAATCGTTTAGAGTTTCCAGGTTCCTCGCATTCCTTCAGGCAGGAATGGATAAAGGTTTGAAGGTGGCTTCCTTGAGAGTGCAGGTATCTGCATTGACTGTATGGTTCCAAAAGAAAATTGCCAATATACAGAATGTGCGTACTTTTTTCCAGGGAATGCTGCACATTCAAACTCCCTTTGTTCCACCTACAGTACCATGGTACTTATGTTTAATCCTTCAAGTTGCCCTGTTTGAACCACTTAAGACAGCAAAAGTACTCTTTGTGCTGACTATGGCATCAGCTAGAAGCGTATCAGATTTAGGAGCGCTGTCATGTCATTCCCTAGTTTTGTTTTTTTCATCAAGATAAAGCAGTTCTCGAAACTAGGTCTGGATATCTTCCGAAGGTGGTGTCTAAATTTCACCTTAATGAAGAAATTCTAGTTCCGGCTTTTCAGGTATCTGGACTTTCTGCGGGAGATGCTTCGCTGGACGTAGTCCGGGCATTAAGTATCTACGTGGACCGTACCAGTGCCATCTGAAAAGACAGATTCTGTCTTCGTTCTCTCTGGCTTTCACAAGAGAGGATGGCCTGCTACTAAGCAGACGCTGGCAAGATGGCTTTGAATGACTATTTCAGAAACATTCTCAAGCTGATCTCCCTGTTCCGGCTAATGTCTTTGCTCACTCTACTCGTAAGGTAGGTCCTTTATGGGCAGCACAACATGGTGCTTCAGCAGAACAGATATGCAGGGCAGCCACATGGTCTTCCATTAACACATTCATTAGACATTATGCCTTGGATACTTTTGCCTCTCATGACGCTGAATTCGGGCGTAAGGTTCTCCTGTGCAATCAGGAGCGTCCCCACCACTAAATTGCTTCGGGAAATCCCAATGTTATCCTGTGGATAACCTGTGGACCCTGCCGGAGAAATATACGTTATGGTAAGAATTTACCGTTGATAACTGTATTTCTCCTAAGTCCACAGGTTCCACTGGGATCCCACCCTGATTTGAGGATCCTTCTACTCACTAACCTCTTCCTTCTTGTATGAAAGGATGTGCATGTGTGTTCTTCTCGCCTGATTAGGGCTCTACATGATGCTCCTGCCTTGTGCTTTGGAATACAACTGATTTGCCTGAGCCAGTGGGCAGATTATATGGATGGGCCCGTTGCATCCTGGGAGGCCAGAAATCTTTTGATCGTTTGGTGCCAATCCGTTGTCGCTCCATCATATCCAATTGTTATCCTTTGGAACCTGTGGACTTAGGAGAAATACTGTTATCAACGGTAAGTTCTTACCATAACATATATATACAGTAGGCTAAAATGCGAAGAAAATTTTTGTCTGGATTATAATTTTGATGGGAATTTCTATATAATATTTTACCCCTACTTTATCCTCCAGGTGGGACAACAGGTTAAAGCTAAAGCAACAGTGCTATAGTAGTTCCAATGTGCCTCCTCCTGCCTGGTGGCGCTCTCACTGCAGCACTGGCCTTGGTAAGCAGAGTCTAGCCGCAGTCTGACATTACATTTGATTTCCTGTTACTTCTGGACGTAACAGAAATACTGGACAGTTATTTTAGTCATCAACGGTTTGTCTCTGCTGTCGGGAAGTTTGAATTTCGGCACTGGCAATAACTCTTGTGTTGAGGGTAGTGAGTAGGAGGTAGGAGGCTGCTGCAGGTGTATAAACTGTGCTTTACAGTGCAGCTGGTATTGCCTATGTGGAGCTATCCTCAGGGATAGTACCATTGAATATGGTACTGTTAGTGCATGAGGGCATGTGGAGTATACTTGATAAGCATTTATATGGTTCAGATACACATATAAAAGGCATACAGTTACAAAAGCATTTGAGGAGGTCTGATGGGCAATTAAGAGGTATGTTGAGTACTCTTATGGCCTATAGGTAGTATGAGGGGCATTTACTGGGTATATGGTAGGTCAAAATGGAAATGTTACCCTGAAGCAGTGAAGCATTAGCCCAATTTCTCTGACGTCCTAGTGGATGCTGGGAACTCCGTAAGGACCATGGGGAATAACGGCTCCGCAGGAGACTGGGCACAAAAGTAAAGCTTTAGGACTACCTGGTGTGCACTGGCTCCTCCCCCTATGACCCTCCTCCAAGCCTCAGTTAGATTTTTGTGCCCGGCCGAGAAGAGTGCATTCTAGGACTCTCCTGAGTTTCTAAGAAAAAGTTTAGTTTTAGGTTTTTTATTTTCAGTGAGACCTGCTGGCAACAGGCTCACTGCATCGAGGGACTAAGGGGAGAAGAAGCGAAGCTGCCTGCTTGCAGCCAGCTTGGGCTTCTTGGCTACTGGACACCATTAGCTCCAGAGGGACCGAACACAGGCCCAGCCTCGGAGTCCGGTCCCAGAGCCGCGCCGCCGGCCCCCTTACAGAGCCAGAAGCAAGAAGAGGTCCGGAAAATCGGCGGCAGAAGACATCAGTCTTCACCAAGGTAGCGCACAGCACTGCAGCTGTGCGCCATTGCTCCTCAGGCACACTTCACACTCCGGTCACTGAGGGTGCAGGGCGCTGGGGGGGGGGGGGGCGCCCTGATCAGCAATAAAAACACCTTGGCTGGCGAAAATACCTCACATATAGCCCCCAGGGCTATATGGATGTATTTTAACCCCTGCCAGAATACAGCAAAAAGCGGGAGAAAAGTCTGCCGAGAAGGGGGCGGAGCCTATCTCCTCAGCACACAGGCGCCATTTTCCCTCACAGCTCCGCTGGAAGGACGTCTCCCTGACTCTCCCCTGCAGTCCTGCACTACAGAAAAGGGTAAAACAAGAGAGGGGGGCACTAATTGGGCGCAATATTAACATAACAGCAGCTATAAGGGGAAAAACGCTTATATAAGGTTATCCCTATATATATATATATATATATATATAGCGCTCTGGTGTGTGCTGACATACTCTCCCTCTGTCTCCCCGAAGGGCTAGTGGGGTCCTGTCCTCTATCAGAGCATTCCCTGTGTGTGGGCTGTGTGTCGGTACGATTGTGTCGACATGTATGAGGAGGAAAATTATGTGGAGGCGGAGCAATTGCCGGTAATGGTGATGTCACCCCCTAGGGAGTCGACACCTGAGTGGATGAACTTATGGAAGGACTTACGTGATATTGTCAGCTCTTTACAAAAGACAGTTGATGACATGAGACAGCCGGCTACTCAGCTTGTGCCTGTCCAGGCGTCTCAAAGGCCATCAGGGGCTCTAAAACGCCCGTTACCTCATATGGCAGATACAGACGCCGACACGGATACCGACTCCAGTGTCGACGGTGAAGAGACAAATGCGACTTCCAGTAGGGCCACACGTTACATGATTGAGGCAATGAAAGATGTTTTACACATTTCTGATAGTACAAGTACCACTAAAAAGGGTATTATGTTTGGTGAGAAAACTACCCGTAGTTTTTCCTGCATCTGATGAATTAAATGAAGTGTGTGATGAAGCGTGGGTTTCCCCCGATAAAAAACTGATAATTCCTAAAAAGTTATTGGCATCATACCCTTTCCCGCCAGAGGATAGGGCACGTTGGGAAACACCCCCTAGGGTGGATAAAGCGCTCACACGCTTGTCAAAACAAGTGGCACTACCGTCTCCTGACACGGCCGCCCTTAAGGAACCTGCTGACAGAAAGCAGGAGAATATCCTAAAATGTATATACACACATACTGGTGTTATACTGCGACCAGCAATCGCCTCAGCCTGGATGTGCAGTGCTGGGGTGGCTTGGTCGGATTCCCTGACTGACAATATTGATACCCTGGATAGGGATAGTATATTACTGACTATAGAGCATTTAAAAGATGCATTTTTATATATGCGTGATGCACAGAGGGATATTTGCCGACTGGCATCAAGAGTAAGTGCGCTGTCCATTTCTGCCAGAAGGGGGTTATGGACGCGGCAGTGGTCAGGTGATGCGGATTCCAAAAGGCATATGGAAGTATTACCTTATAAAGGGGAGGAGTTATTTGGGGTAGGTCTATCAGACCTGGTGGCCACGGCGACTGCTGGGAAATCCACATTTTTACCCCAGGTAGCCTCTCAACATAAGAAGACGCCGTATTATCAGGCGCAGTCCTTTCGGCCCCATAAGGGTAAGAGGGCAAAAGGCTCCTCTTTTCTGCCCCGTGGCAGAGGAAGAGGAAAAAGGCTGCAGCAGACAGCCAGTTCCCAGGAACAGAAGCCCTCTCCCGCTTCTGCCAAGTCCTCAGCATGACGCTGGGGCTTTACAAGCGGACTCTGGTACGGTAGGGGCCCGTCTCAAGAATTTCAGCGCGCAGTGGGCTCACTCACAAGTGGACCCCTGGATCCTTCAGGTGGTATCTCAGGGGTACAAATTGGAATTCGAGACGTCTCCCCCTCGCCGTTTCCTAAAGTCTGCTTTACCGACGTCTCCCTCCGACAGGGAGGCGGTATTGGAAGCCATTCACAAGCTGTATTCCCAGCGGGTGATAATCAAGGTACCCCTCCTGCAACAGGGAAAGGGGTATTATTCCACACTGTTTGTGGTACCGAAGCCGGACGGCTCGGTGAGACCTATTTTAAATCTAAAATCTTTGAACACTTACATACAGAGGTTCAAATTCAAGATGGAGTCACTCAGAGCAGTGATCGCGAACCTGGAAGAAGGGGATTATATGGTGTCTCTGGACATCAAGGATGCTTACCTCCATGTCCCAATTTACCCTTCTCATCAAGGGTACCTCAGGTTTGTGGTACAGAACTGCCACTATCAGTTTCAGACGCTGCCGTTTGGATTGTCCACGGCACGCCGGGTCTTTACCAAAGTAATGGCCGAAATGATGATACTCCTTAGAAAGAAAGGAGTTTTGATTATCCCTTACTTGGACGATCTCCTGATAAGGGCAAGATCCAGGGAACAGTTGGTAGTCGGAGTAGCACTATCTCAAGTAGTGCTGCGGCAACACGGTTGGATTCTCAATATCCCAAAATCGCAGCTGATCCCGACGACACGTCTTCTATTCCTTGGAATGATCCTGGACACAGTCCAGAAAAAGGTGTTTCTCCCGGAAGAGAAAGCCAGGGAGTTATCCGAGCTAGTCAGAAACCTACTAAAACCAGGCCAAGTATCAGTGCATCAATGCACAAGGGTCCTGGGAAAAATGGTGGCTTCCTACGAAGCAATCCCGTTCGGCAGATTCCACGCAAGAACATTCCAGTGGGACCTGCTGGACAAATGGTCCGGATCGTATCTTCAGATGCATCAGCGGATAACCCTGTCTCCAAGGACAAGGGTGTCTCTCCTGTGGTGGTTGCAGAGTGCTCATCTTCTCGAGGGCCGCAGATTCGGCATTCAGGACTGGGTTCTGGTGACCACAGATGCCAGCCTGCGAGGCTGGGGAGCAGTCACACAGGGAAGAAATTTCCAGGGCTTGTGGTCAAGCCTGGAGACATCACTTCACATAAATATTCTGGAGTTGAGAGCCATTTACAATGCTCTAAGCCAAGCAATACCTCTGCTTCAAGGTCTGCCGATACTGATCCAGTCGGACAACATCACGGCAGTCGCCCACGTAAACAGACAGGGCGGCACAAGAAGCAGGAGGGCAATGGCAGAAGTTGCAAGGATTCTTCGCTGGGCGGAAAATCATGTGATAGCACTGTCAGCAGTGTTCATTCCGGGAGTGGACAACTGGGAAGCAGACTTCCTCAGCAGGCACGACCTCCACCCGGGAGAGTGGGGACTTCACCCAGAAGTCTTCCACATGATTGTAAGCCGTTGGGAAAAACCAAAGGTGGACATGATGGCGTCCCGCCTCAACAAAAAACTGGACAGGTATTGCGCCAGGTCAAGGGACCCTCAGGCAATAGCTGTGGACGCTCTGGTAACACCGTGGGAGTACCAGTCAGTGTATGTGTTCCCTCCTCTGCCTCTCATACCCAAGGTACTGAGAATTAGAAGACGGAGAGGAGTGAGAACTATACCCGTGGCTCCGGATTGGCCAAGAAGGACTTGGTACCCGGAACTTTAAGAGATGCTCACAGAGGACCCATGGCCTCTACCTCTAAGAAGGGACCTGCTCCAGCAAGGACCCTGTCTGTTCCAAGACTTACCGCGGCTGCGTTTGACGGCATGGCGGTTGAACGCCGGATCCTGAAAGAGAAAGGCATTCCGGATGAAGTCATCCCTACCCTGATCAAAGCCAGGAAGGATGTAACCATAAAGCATTATCACCGCATTTGGCGGAAATACGTTGCTTGGTGCGAGGCCAGGAAGGCCCCTACGGAGGAATTTCAACTGGGTCGATTCCTACATTTCCTGCAAACAGGAGTGTCTATGGGCCTCAAATTGGGATCCATAAAGGTTCAGATTTCGGCCCTGTCGATTTTCTTCCAGAAAGAACTGGCTTCAGTGCTTGAAGTTCAGACGTTTGTCAAGGGGGTGCTGCATATACAGCCTCCTTTTGTGCCTCCAGTGGCACCTTGGGATCTCAATGTCGTTTTGGGGTTCCTAAAATCACATTGGTTTGAACCGCTTAAATCTGTGGATTTAAAATATCTCACGTGGAAAGTGGTCATGTTGTTGGCCTTGGCTTCGGCCAGGCGCGTGTCAGAATTGGCGGCTTTATCCTGTAAAAGCCCTTACCTGATTTTTCATACGGACAGGGCGGAATTGAGGACTCGTCCTCAATTTCTCCCTAAGGTGGTTTTAGCGTTTCACCTGAACCAGCCTATTGTGGTACCTGCGGCTACTAGGGACTTGGAGGACTCCAAGTTGCTGGACGTAGTCAGTGCCCTGAAAATATATGTTTCCAGGACGGCTGGAGTCAGAAAATCTGACTCGCTGTTTATTCTGTATGCACCCAACAAGCTGGGTGCTCCTGCTTCTAAGCAGACTATTGCTCGTTGGATTTGTAGTACAATTCAGCTTGCACATTCTGTGGCAGGCCTGCCACAGCCAAAATCTGTAAAAGCCCATTCCACACGGAAGGTGGGCTCTTCTTGGGCGGCTGCCCGAGGGGTCTCGACTCTACAACTTTGCCGAGCAGCTACTTGGTCAGGGGCAAATACGTTTGCTAAATTCTACAAATTTGATACCCTGGCTGAGGAGGACCTGGAGTTCTCTCATTCGGTGCTGCAGAGTCATCCGCACTCTCCCGCCCGTTTGGGAGCTTTGGTATAATCCCCATGGTCCTTACGGAGTTCCCAGCATCCACTAGGACGTCAGAGAAAATAAGAATTTACTTACCGATAATTCTATTTCTCGTAGTCCGTAGTGGATGCTGGGCGCCCATCCCAAGTGCGGATTGTCTGCAATACTTGTACATAGTTATTGTTAACTAATTCGGGTTATTGTTGTTGTGAGCCATCTTTCCAGAGGCTCCTCTGTTATCATGCTGTTAACTGGGTTCATATCACAAGTTGTACGGTGTGATTGGTGTGGCTGGTATGAGTCTTACCCGGGATTCATGAATCCTTCCTTATTGTGTACGCTCGTCCGGGCACAGTATCCTAACTGAGGCTTGGAGGAGGGTCAAAGGGGGAGGAGCCAGTGCACACCAGGTAGTCCTAAAGCTTTACTTTTGTGCCCAGTCTCCTGTGGAGCCGCTATTCCCCATGGTCCTTACGGAGTTCCCAGCATCCACTACGGACTACGAGAAATAGAATTATCGGTAAGTAAATTCTTATTATTTTTTTCAATGGTGCTCTGAGACCCTCGTATTTAAGAGCAATGTAAAGGTTATTATTCACTTTTATAAAAATTATTTCATATACATACTGTAGTACCTAATGATTTGGCTCTGGTCTTTTTGTCAGGTACATTTGGTACAAGGGGGTTGTTAGTTCTTAGAGTGACTGGTCCTAGAAGAAGTCACTGAAATCTGCTTTAAAAATCAGGAAATGTCTGGATTTATTAGAAAAGCTATGTTTCATAAACAATGTGTTGCATGTAATACTACAAAATCACTGCTCTTTTGATGTTATATATATGTGTGTGTGTAATAAATATATATATATATGTGTGTGTGTGTATATCTATCTATCTGTATATCTGTCTTTGTCTATTTCCACTTTTTCTCTTTTTGTTAACTCCCTATAGGTTTCTAGTTTGTACATCTGAGCTCTGAACTGGCTCTCTACTGTTCACAGGCTAAGGAAATTGAAAGTGTGTATTAAGCTTTGTTATCCATGTGCATGGAATGGAGTATAGGAATTGGTATATGTGAAAATTGATGCAACAAATCCCTATAGTAAATACTATTTTGGTTAGGGTAAAATACTGAGAATGATTTATTAGTTGAAGGTTTGCCTTGAACCACAGCAACAAATCAATGCTTTCCTTTTACTGTGCACCTTACTATACAGTTGTTTGCTGTTGCTTGCCATAGTTTTATTTATAGCCTAGGGCAGTGGTTCTTAATCTTTTTTTGGTGAGTACCAAATAAACCCTTTGCGATTAGGGGGCTGCTTCAGCGGTTGACACTAATGGCACCGCCGTAATACGCAGCAGCTGTGCAAAATTATTCAAAAGCCGCAGGAGTCGTCGTGTGTGAAAGAACGCCCACTGCCGCCTTCTCTGATCTTTTGCTGCTTCCAAAGATGCAGTTTTGGATTAACTGTGTTGAACATTGCCGGGCTTTCTGTCTGCTTTTATGATTTGCTGCTGTGTCCAAAGACGCTTGATCGGATCATCTGCGTAAACGTCGGTCATCTGAGTATCCCTCAGGTTTCTCAGGATGTCCAGCTGCACTACATGTCTGGGGCCAGTTAAACTCCATCTAAGTACACATCCACTGGCTTTGGGAAACGCCCTGTCGCCTCCTCCAAATGCCAGCCATGCTGCGTACTACGTGACACTGCGACTGATGCTGCTGCTTGGTTCTCCAAACATGAAAACTGCGTTACTATTGAAACAGTTCCCCACTCTCACCTATATGTCAGAAATTGTATTACCCCTTTTAAACTATCTTCAAAATCCAAGGTTGTTGCAAATTAATGCACATCAACTAACCCAGGTTTCTGGAAATGGCTCCACCTGGGTCCAGTGATCTGGGAATCCAACCCAGACAGTGTAAATGGGTAGCCCGGGTCATCCGATCCCGGACTAGTTTACAGCATGGTGTTTGAGTGAAAACTGAATGTTTCTTACAGCCTCCCCATATTGTTTTACCATTCCATACTAAACCCCATACCCTTTTCATACTGGGGGGCTATATTCTCTCCTGGCCCGTCTCACTGGTGACATCAGACACCCCACAGTGTTCCAAAATCCAGGACTTTGGTCGAAAAGGGGTAACAACCCTGGAAGTACATTCATTTGTTCTCCACTCCACATGTGTTGATTCCCTTCTTATCTTTGTCTGCACTCTGCAGCTCAGAATCAGCTCAAGTTCAAGTACCACCTAGGCTTGCTGGCCATACCAAAAGCTGAGACACTTTGGCTTAGTATATTTTTTGTATTGCTAGTATAATGCTCAGTATATAAGTAGCATGGATGAGTGTTGCTATAATGTGTGACCATGTACAGTATACAGAGTTTTCCAGAAAAAAATAAAAATAAGAAACTCTTTATGCACTGACTTCCTCTCCTTTCCTGTTTTAAAGAAAGGGTTTGTTTGGATGGTGCAACTTGTGTATCGATTGGCAAGGCTTCATTTCTCAAACAATATCTTCAAGTTGTTGTAAGATCAGTAAATGTGTTGTGAGCAGTGTAGTTACAGGAAGCACTGCAATCATTAGGGTCATCCCTTTTACAACTTTGTGTTATGCTTATATGGCGTTTGGTTTTATTTCCTCTCACGGTAGCTTCGAAATCCAGGCTGTGGGATAATAGGCACCCATAATGGTTATTTATTGATAACAAATAAACATAAGAATATAAAAGGGATGAGACTACATTTTGTCTCTAGCACATAAAAGACATAATTTTTTGAAAGCATTGTTGTTGACAGCGTGACTTGGAAATTATTGTCTTATTTACTTTAATGTACTGTTCAGTTGGAAATTGCTGCCAATGTTTGTTTATGGGTTCCTCGTATTTTGACTTTAAATTTTGGTTGAGGCAGACAGGAGATGCTGTGCCTTACACACTTCTGTAACCTTGTGTGGGCATAAACAGGGATATTATAAAAATGGTAAAGCTATCTGAAACTGATTAGCCTAATAAAGTTGTTATTCATTTGTTCATAGAGTACTTGTCAGTCAGTCTGTATTATGCAACTAGTGAATGCATCAGCGTAGAAAGAGAATAAAAAAAAAACCATGGAAACTTTTGTGTGTAAGTTGGTCATTTAGAAATGTGTGTTATGTTGTATATATTTCATTAACACACACAACCACCCAACATGGAGGTGAATTGAAGGTGCTACATATGGATATTAATTCAAATCCAACTTTTTGAACAATTCGTACCCCTCGTGGGAGAACCACATAGTATTGCGCTGCCAAACAGTGGACTAAACACCCAGCTGGTTGCAGGGACTGAAACAGCGGATGAGCACAGGTCGAGCAGGAACACCAGGACCCGTAGCCCCCTCAGCCCAGGCCTGGGTAATCAACATTTGCTCCCCCCTCCTGGTGCCCCTGTGTATCTCCCACAGTTTTATTAATACAGGTTGAGTATCCCTTATCCAAAATGCTTGGGACCAGAGGTATTTTGGATATGGGATTTTTCCGTATTTTGGAATAATTGCATACCATAATGAGATATCATGGTGATGGGACCCAAGTCTAAGCACAGAATGTATTTATGTTTCATATACACCTTATACACACAGCCTGAATGTCATTTTAGCCAATATTTTTTATAACTTTGTGCATTAAACAAAGTGTGTGTACATTCACACAATTCATTTATGTTTCTTATACACCTTATACACACAGCCTGAAGGTCATTTAATACAATATTTTTAATAACTTTGTGTATTAAACAAGGTTTGTGTACAGTGAGCCATCAAAAAACAAAAGTTTCACTATCTCACTCTCCCACAAAAAAGTCCGTATTTCGGAATATTCCGTATTTCGGATATTTGGATATGGGATACTCAACCTGTATGTTTAACATGCCACCCCACTGCTCTACAACTCACTCGCTCACTCGAGAACACTTTGATGGTCACCCTTTAAACAAGCCTTTCTGCTGTCATAACTCTCTAGTCAGTACTTTAACCATCCATCCAAATACCTACTCCCTCTAACAGTTCACCTTGCTAGTTCTGCCTTTCTTCATGTATTGTAAGCCGTCTCGGGCAGGGCCCTCATACTGTACCTCAGTTGTTCCTCCTGTGAGCTTTATTCCAGTCTTAGCCCTTCTATCCAGTGACTTTAATCCTGTTTGTTTACCCACTCTCTGGATGCAGGCTCATTGTTTGCTGTTTCCTCCCTAGTCCTCCTTGTGTGACCCATCATTTTATGCTTCTCAAAGCTTAATGAGTCTTTCCATCCTACCTATCTACCCTCTGTGGTTTTTTTTGGTTTTTTTTTGTATTATGGTTAATCCTTTGTATTTAATGCATTATGTATGTTATTCTGTTTTCATTGTATAATGCTATGGACAAGACTATGACTAGATATGTTTTGTACGTGGATTTCCATTATTTACTGCTCACTGGAAGGCGCTAAACAGTCATCTTAACGTACACGGATGCCCTAATAAAGTTTTTTTGCTATATTGTCTAGTTATGGCCTTGCTTTTTATGATACCAATGTTTCCCGGGGGCTAGGTTTTGGCTGCGGGAAGGTGGTTAGGTTCAGGTGGAGTGTTAGGCTGCAGGGGAGGAAGTTAGGTGCAGGCTGCGAGGAGGGAGGTTTAGGTTTAGGGGGACATTTGGGGGAGGTGAGTATACTTACCTTCCCCTGTCAGGATTCTGATCATTGAGATGCTGCCGTCATACCGACCGCCGTCATTAAAAACAACCCACACTGCTTTTTCCAATTACAAAATATAAACTTAGAATCAGTTTATTGCTAAGTATATCAGTACATAATACACAAGGGATTTTCTTCCGTTAACCACAGCTCCCAGATAGAATGACATATGACAAGAAACATAAGAAACATAGAGGAAGGAGAAGGATAATTTGAGTACATGAGTTGAGTACAGAGCGAATTTGTGAACATGACTTTGCATTTGCTGAGGAAAGAAGCTGTTTCTGAGTCTGGCTGTTCTCACGAGCCACGAGCTGTACCGTCTGCCCGACGGCTGCATCCGGAACAGGTCATGGGCAGGGTGGGAGTGGTCACCGATGATCCTCCCCGCTTGCTTCTTGATCCTTGCCCGATAAATATCCACGACTGCTGTCTGCCAACTGAGTCTGCTATGTTCTTATTGGGTGCATTTACTGCCTATATTTCTTTGTAGCTCCTGAGACTGCAAAACAAATTCTGTGTTACTGTAAATGCACACTCAGGGGCTTAATGTGCAAGTATGTGGCTGTATCGCTAATGGCAGAACAATTAGTCGCCATTAAATTAATCTGCCCCTTATTTCAATTGAGAGTCTACCATATTAATGTTAAAATTAAACCGTATGACCACATTTATATAGTTGGATTCTACACCTGTTTGATGTCCTGCCATATTTACCATCATAAAAAAACCCAACAAAACAAAAAACCTGAATCTTTATTTTGTTGTCCATTTTTTATTTCTTCTTACCACATGGCCTGCAAGCATGTTTTCATGTGACTTTTTCCATCAAAATGCACTTGGTGTGAGTGATCTGACCAGTCCCATGCATCTCTGTTTGTGTCTGTGCGTCTTTTTTGCCAAAAATACATCCTATTTTCATTGCTATGATAGTTGGGTGACTCAATAGCGCCAATCTTCTTTACTTGCAACTTTTTCCATTAAATTGTGTATTATTCGCAAAACAATATTAATAGGATCCACAGGCAGCTTATGCTGATTAAAATGATATGTAGTATGCCTATATTCTGTGTGCTACCACAACTGTATCTGTATACAAAATGATACAGTATGTACAGAGTTTTCCCGGTACACACTGTAACATAGCATTTCGTATGCAGATACAGTAGCAGGCGCACACAGAATATAGGCATGCTGCATATCCTTTTAATCAGCATAAGCTGCTTGTGCGTCCTATTTGCGTAGTGATGCAAAAATACTGGCCAACACGAACAGAGTTGCATGGGACCTGTCGTCTCACTCACGCTAGGCATCTTCCGCTGTGTAGCATAGTGAGGCGAGATGTATGAGGACACATCTGTAATTGAAATGAAGAGTTTCTGTTATCTGGATTAGAGCTTAAAGTTGATAATAGTCTAGTTCTACTTGGCAAAAGGAGTGTAAATATGTCCAAGTATACTAATAGGTACTGCTATGTCCATCATGACACAGAGTTCTAGATTGTCAAAGGCATAAACTTCCTTTATTTAGATATGACTTATTGAACTTGGAAGAGAATCACCACTATTGCTAGCATGCTGGAATCATTACTGGAATGTCATTTTCATGTAACTGTGGTCTGTCTGGCTATTCAATACCACTTTTAATACTGTGTATTTAGAGTAACATTGAGCTGTATATATGGCCCGTACAAAAATGTATTCTAAGAATATTTTGTTAGATTTTATTTATATTGTCACTGTAGCCATTTTGTATCTTGGCCACGTTAAGAACTCATTTTGCATACAATCAGGGTCCATGCTGCAGACAGCCATCCTCTGTTTTCCATCAGATCTGAATACTAAGTGGCAAGTGATTTCCATATGAGTACAGTTTTACATGATTGAAGTGGCAGCTCTTGTATAGAGAGGCTTGTTACATTTTGTAGGTTTGTAGGAAATGTGAAAGTTAATGAACATGTTTTATTATCATTGAATATGTTAGCTGATGTCATTGTTTACATTTATTCATTATCATGCTGCGAAGGTAAACCTGACTCTGAAAATCCTTAATGCTTTTCTTTGCTTTTATTTATCTGGATCTACACCAGTAAACTACTAATGTATGTCTCCCAAAATATATTCTCTTACATCCCCGATTAAGGACATTTGGTTGTTAAACCTTTTAAGAAATATGCCAGAAATATAATAGGACTTAAGCATCATCCTTGTTCCCCTAACTGCCATTTTTATGTGTAATAGGTGAAATCATTTAATGTTTCTAGCATTACGGTTGGAAAACATGTACACCTAGCATTGTAAGCACGGTAAGCTGGTGATGAATCTGTTATTTACAACGGTTAGTGTCTTGCTATTTTATGGGTATGATATACTTTATACTGCTTCCCAGTTTTGATGGAGACAGACGCTTTATTGCTGATCAAGATAAAGTAGGCTGTTGTGCTGGCATTTATAATTTGATTTATCAGTTATTTTTATTTTAATTTGCAAAACAGCTGTTGCAGAAAATTACATGCAACAGATTTGATCTTTTGGGCTCTTAGGGCATATGGTGGTGAATGCGATAAGGAATAGAAATTGTGGTAGGGGGGTTGGACAGCTGTATTACATTTTGTCCATTTAGGCGGCATTCAGTTTTCTTCCAAAAAAGTGTGTTTAGTTTTTGCAGTTGTGTGTTTGAGTATATAAGCTGCTTTAGACTCATTGCAGCTGTCATTTGTCATCTGTTAAGGGAAATATAGAACTAAACCTCATACACTAAAAGTAACATGCTATTCATTATCATTTATATTTTCCCTACTTAATGGATTGAAACCATACTATAGTAAATCTCCAAACAAATCCCTGAATAGTAACAGACAATAACTTGTCTCACACATAGGGGCCTATATTCAGTATTAGCAGCATACTCCCCAATAAACACCTTTTTTTTTTTTTTTTTTAATACTTGCAGATACTGTATTAAGTATCCAATGATCAGAAAGAAAGAAATAGGAATCAGGACATTGGCTGCACTTATTCCCTTGTTAAAGTTAAACCACTGTTTATTCCATTTATGTTTAAAAGGTATCTTTACGCATATTTCACATATAGGCTGTTTACTGCTCTTAAAATATATTTCTTTTACGTCCTAGAGGATACTGGAGTTCCAATTAGTACCATGGGGTATAGACGGGTCCACAAGGAGCCATGGGCACTTTAAGAGTTTGATAGTGTGAGCTGGCTCCTCCCTCTATGCACCTCCTACCAGACTCGGTCTAGAAAATGTGCCTGGAGGAGCCATTCACGCTTATGGAAGCTTCTGAAGAGCTTTCTGCATTTATTTTCTCTGTTTATTATTTTCAGGCAGGGCTGGTTGGCACCAGTTTGCCTGCTTTGTTGGGACTTAAGGGGTGGGAACGGCCCAACCTCTTGAAGGGTTATTGGTCCCGTCCCCCGCTGACAGGACAATAAACTCCTGTGGAAACTATTCGCAAGCCCCACCATGGCGAGCTTACATTCCCGCAGCACGCCGCCACCCATAACAGAGCTAGAAGAAAGAAGATTGGTGAATACTGAGCCGGCGTCCCGGTTAGCGAGGCGCCGGCCATTATGGCGGCACGAGGGTACGGAGACGCACGGCTACTAATCGGGGTGGAATGCGTCTCCAGACACAGTATACAGCTGTGTCTCAGTACACTGTACACAGTACCCACACTTGCAAAAACAGTCTTAAAACGGTTTTCTCTTTAATTTTAAGCAAAAAATTACCTCAGCCAGTATATAAAAAAAAAAAAAGCAGGACGACCGGGCACCATTGAAGGGGTGGGGCTTCACTGTGAGAGGATCCAGCAGCTCACCAGCGCCTTTTCCCTCTGTAGTGAACACAGACGCTGACTGACTGGGATGCGCAGCTCCTCCGGTGTGACTCCAGATTACCTTAGCGGCACCAGGGGGTCATAGCAGGGAGGGAGCGATTATTAGTGTACTAAGTTTCCTTTCAGGGTACTTTGTCTGCGACCCGTCTAATCTTGGCATTAGCGATAAGAACGCGGTGGGGGCTGGCTCCAAATAACTCTGTCTCTCCCTGAAGGGCTCTTTGTGGGTTAATTGTGATTAACCTTTTCCTGTGTGTGTGCTGTCACATTTACATTATGTCAGGCAAATAGTGCATTTCTTGCACAGCGTAGTGTTCCTCCTCACCAGGGGCTCACTACTGGGTACTAAGGGCAGTACACCTTCCCAGAATAGCGGGGCTGAACCGGAATGGGTTAATTCCATTAAGGGAATGATCTCAAATATTTCTACAAAACTATCCCGCATTGAGAAAGAGACGCAATACTTAAGAAAGACTGTGGATGAGTTGATGAATAGAGACTCAGTCCACAAACCTGCGTCTCATTCCCCTCCCATTTGTCCGCAAAAACGATCTCTGGCCCATATCCTGCAGTCTGACATGGAGGAGGGTGAGGTGGATTTGGAGGGAGGGGGGATGCTGCTCTGTCACAGGAAATAGAGGCTCTTTTAGAAGCTATCAGAGATGTTCTGCAAAATCCTGATAAAATGTCAGAGGAATGTGAGGAAGAAAGAAGTCCATAGTCACTTTTCCTGCGTCAAAGGAATTGAATACCTTGTTTGAAGCACCGTGGGTTAATCCTGATAAGAAATGTCAAATCCCTAAAAGGTTTCTCTCATCTTTTCCTTTTCCTCTGGAGGATAGGAAAAAATTGGAAAATCCTCCGATAGTGGACGCATCAGTCTCTAGGCTGTCAAGAAAATTTGCATTGCCTGTCCCTGGTGCAGCCCCTCTAAAAGATACAACTGATTGTAAAATTGAGACTACACTCAAATCATTGTACACAGCTGCTGGGGTGGCTCAGAGACCCACTATTGTATGTGCGTGGATCACAAAAGCCATTACTAAATGGTCATGGTAACCTAATTGAGGGATTAGATTTCTTGTCTAGGGTTGGATGTTGTTTTACTCCTGCAGCATATGCAAACTTTATGGTGGAAGCCATAAGAGATTGGTTTCCTTAATGTACGCACCACCACTATGGCAGTGTCAGCACGCAGGGGCTTGTGGCTACACTAGTGGGCGGCTGTCCTTTTGGACAGCTAAGTTTAAGGGAAAATCCAGAGGCGCAAGAGGTAAACCACGCAAACCAGCAACTGCATGTATTCAGGAACAGAGGTCAGGCTTCTCAAAGCCTTCAGCATGACGGTGAAACGCGAGGCCTGGAAGTCTGTCAGGTATGAGCCCGACTACAATTCTTCAGTCACATCTGGTCAAGTTCGTGCTTGGGATCCCTGGGTAATAGATCTTATTTCCCAGGGCTACAGACTGGAGTTCCAAAAGCTCCCACCTCACAGATTCTTCAAATCAGGCTTACCAGGTTCACAAGAGGAAAGTATAACTTTACAACAGTCCATCCAAAAACTGGTACAGACTCAAGTCATTGTTCCAGTTCCACCTCATCTGCACAACAAGGGGTGCTATTCCATCTTGTTTGTAGTACCGAAACCGTGCGGTTCGGTACGACCAATTCTGAACCTCACGTCCTTGAAATCATTCTAAAGAGTGTTCAAGTTCAAGATGAAGTCTCTGAGAGCGGTGATCTCAGGTCTGGAGGAGGGGGAATTCCTAGTGTATCTGGATATCAAGGATGCGTACCTTCGCATTTCGATCTGGCTGCCTCTCCAGGCTTATCTACGGTTTGCACTGCAGGACTGTGTCACTACCAGTTCCAGGTCCTGCCATTTGTTCTCTCCACGGCACCATGGGTGTTCACCAAAGTTATGGCAGACATGATGTTAATTCTCTGCAAGCAGAGACTGCACATAATTCCATACCTGGACGATCTTCTGATAAAGGTGCCGTCAAGGGAGAGGTTGCTGGACAGCATTGGCCTCTCAATCAAACTTCTCCAGGATCATGGGTGGATTATGAACCTTCCGAAATCTCACCTAGAGCCAACACGGAGGCTACCATTCATGGGAATGATACTGAACATGGAGTCGCAGTGAGTGTTCCTTCCGTTGGAAAAGGCATTGGTAATCCAGTCGATGGTTCGGGATGTCCTGAAGCCAACTTGGATATCGATGCATCTATGCATTTGCCTACTAGGGAAAACGGTGACCTCTTACGAGGCGCTTCATTATGGAAGGTTTCACGCAAGACCCTTCCAGCTCGATCTGTTGGACAAATGGTCAGGATCACATCTTCACATGCACCAGAAGATTTGTCCGTCGCCAAAAGTCAGGCTCTCCCTTCTGTGGTGGCTATAGACCTCTCAAATTGTTGAGGTTCGGAATTAAGGACTGGATCCTGTTAACCACGGACGCAATCCTCAGAGGTTGGGGAGCTTTCACCCAGGGGGTGCAGTTTCAAGGAAGATGGTCCGGTCAGGAAGTCATCCTTCCAATCAACATTCTGAAACTCAGGACCATATACAATGCTCTTCTGCAGGCCTCTTATGTTCCTCAGGATCGGGCCATTCAAGTCCAGTCAGACATTGTGACGACAGTGACGTACATAAACAGACAGGGCGGAACAAAAAGCAGAGCAACAATGTCAGAGGTGTCAAGAATTCTCATCTGTTCAGAAAGAAACGCTGTGGCTTTGTCAGTGGTCTTCATTCCAGGAGTAAATAACTGGGAAGCAGACTTCCTCAGCAGCCACGCCCTGCAGCCGGGGGAGTGGGGCTTTCACCTGTAAGTGTTCAGGTGCTTGACACATTGGTGGGGATATCCAGAATTCGACATGATGGCCTCTTGTCTCAACAAGAAGCTCAAGTGGTATTGTTCCAGATCAAGAGATAGTGTTCACTCTAGGAGTGAAAAGGGGCAGGGCGCTGGAGTCGGGGCACATGTGCGCGCACGTGGCAAATTAGGGGGCGTGGTCACACCTACGTAATTTTAGGGGGCGGTGCGGCCCACATACGCTACTATAGAGAGCGTCTGTGGCCGGCGACGTCACTGTTGGGGGCGTGCCCAGCACCTCCGTCGGTGCTGGGCTTCCCCCAGCCCTCTCCCAATGCGTGAATGGATGCCGCGCGCATGCGCACGGCATCTATACACACCGGGAGGGCAGGAAGCGGGCGGCTGTTCTAGCAGGGCGCCGCAAAACGGGCAGGGCGGGTTTTGCCTGCTAAAAAACGGGCAGGGTGCGGCACCCTGCTAAAACAGCCTAGAGTGAACACTAAGAGACCCACAGGTAGTGGCGGAAGACGCTCTGACTACTCCATGGGTGTATCAGATGGTGTACGTGTTTCCTCCACTTGCTCTGATTCCAAGAATTCTCAAAAGAATAAAAAGGGAAAAGGTTCAAGCAATACTCATTGCTCCGGACTGGCCAAGAAGGGACTGGTACGCGGACCTTCTACAGATGCTCCTCGAGGATCCATGGCCTCTACCTCTTCGTGAGGATCTTCTACAACAGGGTCCATTAGTCTATCAGGACTTACCGCGGCTACGTTTGACGGCATGGAAGTTGAGCGGCTGATTCTAGCCAGGAGAGGGATCCCTAATAAAGTTATCCTGATTATGATCGATGCCAGGAAGGGGGTAACGTCTAAATATTACCATCATATTTGGAAGAAATAAGTCTCTTGTTGTGAGAGCAAAACTTAATCTGCAGTGGAATTTCACCTGGGACTTTTACTGCTTTTTCTTCAGTCAGGTGTGGATGTGGGCCTATGTCTGGACTCCATAAAAGTCCGGATTTCGGCCTTGTCCATTTTCTTTCAAAAACAATTGGCTTCTCTCCCTGAGGTCCAGACGTTTTTGAAAGGTGTTCTGCGCATCCAAGCTCCCTTTGTGCCTCTCGCGGAACCTTGGGATCTCAATTTGGTGCTGCAGTTCCTCCAATCGTACTGGTTTGAACTATTACAGGAGGTGGAAGTAAAATATCTTATGTGGAAGACAGTGACACTGTTGGCCTTGGCTTCAGCAAGACGTGTGTCGGAGCTGGGAGCTTTGCCTCACAAGAGCCATTATTTAATTTTCCATGAGGACAGAGCTGAACTCAGAACTCGTCAGTAATTTCTTCCGAAAGTGATGTCTGCATTTTGCATTAACCAACCTATTGTGATTCCGGTTATCACTACACTTCCACTACTTCAAAGTCTTGATGTTGTGAGGGCTTTGAAGGTATACGTAAAGAGTACCGCTCATCTCAGGAAATCCGACTCGCTGTTCGTACTATATGATCCCAATAAATCTGGGTGTCCTGCTTCAAAGCAGACAATTGCACGCTGGATCAGGCTCACTATTCAGCATGTACAAAGAGTGTGTGGTGAGGACTGCGCTAACACCTAATGTTTAAAAAGCAGCTAAGGAGATGTGGGTTTCCACTAGCCCTATAGAATCTGGAGAAAGACTATTTTGGTTACTCCCAGCGCTATTAAACAAAGGACACTGATACGGATATCAATAAAAAGTTTTGACCGTACAGGTTGAGTATCCCTTATCCAAAATGCTTGGGACCAGAGGTATTTTGGATATCGTATTTTTCCGTATTTTGGAATAATTGCATACCATAATGAGATATCATGGTGATGGGACCTAAATCTAAGCACAGAATGCATTTGTTACATATACACCTTATACACACAGCCTGAAGGTAATTTTAACCACTATTTTTTATAACTTTATGCATTAAACAAAGTGTGTCTACATTCACACAATTCATTTATGTTTCATATACACCTTGTACACACAACCTGAAGGTAATTTAATACAATATTTTTAATAACTTTGTGTATTAAACAAAGTTTGTGTACATTGAGCCATCAAAAAACAAAGGTTTCACTATCCCACTCTCACTCAAAAAAGTCCGTATTTCGGAATATTTGGATATGGTATACTCAACCTGTATTTATTTTTCTATATTAAAAATATAATAAAACAATCTCAGAGTATCCGATATTGAAGTATAGTAATGAAGGAATCTCTAAATGTCTGAATTAAGATGTGATCTATAATCAATGTGAGATATTTGTCATATTTGTTAAAAGATGATCCCACATCAATTCATGATTAATACAAAGAAGAATATGTTAAAAAATTATTGTATGTAAATGAATTCCTAATACCGGTATACATACATAACACAAGACAAACATAAAAAGAAGAGAAAGGGTAAAGAAAGAAATCCTTTTATGTTGGTAGAGACGCTTACGCGGTTTATTCTACCAAACAAAGGCAGTGAGATGCTCAATGATTGTGATACTGTGTCCAAAATAAAGATTTCTTTAAAAATTATCCAGTTACTGATACAAAGTCCAAAGTGCAGTCTTTCCAGCCAAGTCTTAGATAATAATTCAGGCAGTGCTAATCAATCATAGATATAACAGTCTATCCAGCCAGGCTCTCTAAGCAGTGGTAAACGGTATTTATTATCATGGATGGAATCCAGGAATGCACTCACCGCTATTTTTAAGCCATACTCGAGGTCCGTGTGCCACTGTGAAAGTCTCATGCAGAGTGTGAAGAGAAGATGGGTGTCTGCCGGCAGACAAGTAGAATCCACTTCGGTGGTCAGCGTTCAATAGCGTGTATCCAATCCGTTGTGCGGCAATCAACGCGTTTCGCCTGTACATCGCAGGCTTCGTCAGGATGCCAGATGATCCATAGTTCCGTCTTCTTATTCCTCCTTCTGCCCTCACTTGTGGTTACTGCTGGGGTGTCATTTCCGCCCTCCCTACACGTTCCGTGATCTAATACTATCTGGATCCCCTGAATATCATGTTTTGCAGGATATATAACTAGTGCTTGCATATGGGTCTGTTTATGTCCAATCTGGATTTTATTTCCAGACAGCGTTAGAAAAAAGGAGAGGCTGATGCATGAAAGTAATGATTTGAAAGCTGTAGAAGAATCTTTCATAAATTTTATACGTATAAAGTTCCATTTATTTTCGTATTTACATGTATACAAAAAAAAGAAAGAAAAGAGAAAAAGCACATTAAAAAGACCATAACACATCTAATGCAAAGCTATAATTGGAATAAGACCTCATGTCTATTTATAATAATGGATACAGTATCTCTATATGATGTATCTATCAGAGAGCTTATATTGGCATAGATATATTTTTCTTCAATTGCAATATATCTCAATATAGTGTTTGAAAATACTTATAGATATATTTGCATAGCGGTGTGGACTCGTATGAGATCAATAAATTATAATAAATAATATGAGATAAATAAATTATAATACATAATAAATAATAGCAGAGAGGAGTAATTGGTGTTTGCAGATAGTATAATAAAATGATTATCCAGTAGTCCATTTTATTGAATATACATGGGAATATATATTTAGTACATTCCAATTACCGTATGTATTATTAATTTATACCTTAAAACAGAAGAATACTCTAATGGAAAAGGAGGACCTATACCTGAATAAAAGGACAGTGATGCAGATTTTTTGGATAAGTTTATAAAAGAAACATGGAGAGTAAAAAAGAGCGAATATGCAAAGAGAATGAGTAAAATGTATGGAGGGAAATATGTGAAGAAAGCAATACATTGAGAAGAGTGTATATGGTATGGCAATATACAGGATAGGACAGTGAGGTTAATTCTAAAGCCTAATCGTAATAAATTACTACTTAAGAAAAGGATGTAGTTCAAAGTCTACATTATGACCTTTTGGAGTGAGTGTCTAATTCGAAAATAAGTCTTGTTTCCTCCCTCAAGAGGGCCGAATCCCAATCCCCTCCTCTCCAGGGTTTTTCAATATGTTTGAGGCCTACAAATTCCACGACTGATGGATCACTTTTATGTACAAGGGTAAAATGCCTGGGAACACTATGATTTTCTTTCTTGTTTTTGATGTTGAATAAATGTTCATTAATTCTTGTGCTAAGCTTGCGGGCAGTCTTCCCTATGTATTGTAAACCACAGGGACAGGAAATAAGATAGATGACTCCAACTGAATTGCATGTGATGTTTTCTTTTATTCTAAATTCCTTGGTTGTAGAGCTTGATGTAATGCTTTTAACAGGTTTGGTGGTCTTATTTCGTATCGTTTTACATGCTAGGCAGTTGTTACATTTGTAAAATGCTAGTCCTTTATCCCTAAATATGGGGTCCTTCTTGGTGCCACCTTTTATTCTGTAGTGGCTTCTAACTAAATTTTTCTGGATGGTAGGTGCTCGTCTGTATATAATTCTGGGTTGTGATGGCAATATATTCTTAAGTTCATCATCATTTAGAAGAATGTGCCAATGCTTTCTCATACTTGATTCCAAAAGTTTTCTCTGTCCTGAATAGTTGGTGATAAACAGGAGGTCCATCTCTTTATTGTTCCCATTGTTAGTTTTATATTGCAATAGATCTTTTCTTTGAAGAGTATCAATTTCTTCTTTATCTTTCCTTAATTTATCCATCTTGTAGTTTTTCTTCCCGAAATTATCCATTAATTTAGAAGTTTGTGTTTCGCAGTCTTCGTTCCGCGAACAGTTTCTCTTGAGTCTCCTCATTTGCCCTTTTGGAATGTTTGAAAGCCACTGAGGGTGATGGTTGCTTCTTGCATCAAGGTAGTTGTTACAATCAACAGGTTTGATATAGGTTTTAGTTTCTATGGTATTGTACTGAATAAAGATTGTAAGGTCAAGAAAATTAACGCTCGTTCGACTTGTTTCCTGTGTGAATTTTAAATTCATTGTATTCTGGTTTATTTTGTACAAAAAATTCAATAATTCTCTCTCTTCTCCGTCCCACACTATGAGTACGTCATCTATGTATCTAGCCCAAGTTATTCAATTGGGTAGGTACTCATTATTGGTCCATATATTTTCCTTTTCCCCACTGGGCCAGAAACAGGTTAGCGTAAGATGGTGCAAAATTCATTCCCATCGCTGTCCCCTGGGTCTGAATGAAGAATTTTCCCCCAAACCAAAAATAGTTAAGGGTCAAGATGATTTTATTCTGTTCATAATAAACACAACCTGTTGTTCCTTTAAATTGGATTCCTCCAAGAGTATTTTTTGGACATTGTTACATCCATCTTCATGCCTTATGCACGTATATAATGAGGCTACATCACATGTTGCTAGTACATAAGTATCTTTCCATGTGATCCCATTTAAAAGGCTTAATACTTGTGTTGTGTCTTTCAAGTAGCTTTTTTGATTTATTACTATTGGTTTCAAATAATGATCTATGTAACAAGAAAGATTTGATGTCAAGGAATAGATTCCAGCCACAATGGGCCTTCCAGGGGGATTTAATTGATCTTTATGGACCCTCGGAAGATGATAAAAGACTGGTATTTTCGGATATTTTTGTTGTAAGAACAGGAATTCGTCTTTGGTAAGTATTCCATCATTTTTCGCTAATTCCAATATGTCATGAAGTATGTTATTAAATTCCATGGTTGGATCAGCTTCAAGTATTTTGTATGTACTAGTGTCTTCTAGGAGTCTCCATGCTTCTTTATCATACTGTTCCCGATCCATAATCACGATATTGCCCCCTTTATCCGCTGGCTTTATTACTATGTTGTCATTTTCTTTCAAGTTCCTGAGGGCATCGCGTTCTTTCCTTGTGAAGTTTTTATTGTATTTTGATTCCAAAGTATTGGGGATCCTTCTGATGTCTTCCTCTACCAATTTTTGAAATGTATTTACAAGATGTCCCTTGAGATGCTGTGGATAGAAGGTTGACTTCCCTTTTAGATTAGTATGTAAATAATTATCTTCCATATCTCCTTCATCTCCCTTCTCTTTTGATAGGTTTATACTATTGAAGAACTTCTTTAGAGTGACTTTCCTGACAAATTTTTGAAGGTCAATTTATGTGTCGAATTTGTTAAGACAATTTGTAGGAGCAAACTTTAGACCTTTCCTTAGGACTTCAACTTCTGTAGTGTCTAGAATATGTTGGGTCAAGTTGAGTATCCCCTTCTCTGGGCTTTCTTGGAGGTTTTCTTTTGCTTTTTCTTTTGCCCGGTTCTTAACTCCTCCTCGTTTTCCCCGTTTTCTCCATTTGTTTTGGTTGAGCTTCTTTTTCTTCTCCTTCTTCTCTTCTCCTCCTCGGAGTTCATATACACTTTTGGGATGGCCCCCGTACTTCTGAATGATTGATTTTTGGCCAATTCTAAAAAAGTGTCCAGAAGTTGTTCTGTCTCATCTTCTATAGTATTGCCATGTGAATCTCACACGGTTTCACAACTGTATCACAGGATCCATTATACTTTTTATAACCCAGCACATACTAGTATGAATTGACATTTAGAAGTATCTGCCGCACACAGTAAAGCCGATGCGTATTTCACCCCTGATGATCTTTGTCAAGGCTATGAGCTTTTTCAAGATATTAAGGAGGGAATTAAAATGTTTGAAAAGTCGGTTGGGTGTCTGTTTTTTCCTGTCTATTAGATAGAAAAAAAACAGACACCCAACTGACTTTTCAAACAGTTGAATATCCCCCTAAGTATCACCTGAATGTAGGAAGCAGCTGCAGCCCCCAGTGTTTTCTAGGGGGCTGCAAAGCTGTACATTTACTGAGGTACAGAATGTGAAGCATTCTGATGTTTGGCCCTTGCAGATATTGATATCAGATAGCATTAGCCGCTGTAGCCCATTGGCTTTATTCTGCAAAGGTTATTGGCAAAGTATCCTCCAGATTCTTCCCAGCAATGGGCGCTACACATGAGTTCAGCAGTTAATGCGTCACTTCACCCTTAACTTGTCACATGACATCGGCTTCTTTGGTGTTTCTGCTGATTTTTTTTTTTATTTTTATAAAATCCTGAAAATGTTTGTTTCTTGCTGCAAATATCATAGGCAGATTTGACATTGATGCCTAACACCAAAATTCACCATACACTGTTCTAAAGTACATTACGGATTCTGTGCTAAGACTCATCAGGCAGGGTTGTAACCTAATAAGGGTGGTATCCTATTAGGCCCGTTAATTTTTCGGCTGGAAAAAATTCCTTTTTTAAAAACTTTTTTTGCGATTTTAGTCCAGTGGTGAGTTTGGGCTCTCCTCTTTAAAGCCTGTTTCTTCCGGCTGAAAAATTCTCATTTGTGGGCGATAATTATTTTACCCCTTCCCTGCCCCCTACTCTAACCCGCCTGGGATGGCGGCTAGTTCTAACCCCCCACGTTAGTTCCTAACCATAAACCCCCCGGGCCCTAGCCCTAACAGTCACCCTGATACTTTCCTTCGGGTAGTCGGTGGACTGCATCCTGTTTAAGCCTAGTTCCAAATACTGTTGCTCATGCTTTATCCCACTTTCTGGCAGCTAATAATTATTATTGAAAAACAAAAAATTTTCAAGAAAACATCAAGTATTTGTTAAACATAGACATGTTCCCTCACTCATTTTTCATCTAGAAGACAGAGCAAGAAATTGTTATTTGACTCTGTCCACTGGTGTTTACAATATGGCCAGCAATGCATATTTAGTAATCTTGGCCTTAAGGCGGGTACACACTGGCTGATATATCAGCCGTTCTCTTGAACGGCCGAAATATCGCGGGTTTGTCGGCCAGTGTGTACAGGCGATATGTCTGTGAACTCTGTCATTCACAGACATATTGTGTCGGCCCCGCAGCACAACCAACGTCCAATATATCTACCAATATATTGGCGCGTCGCTGTGTTTGTACGGGTGGTTGGCCGACTGCCCGTACACATGCTGCGGCTGCCAGCGTTGATTGCCAGCTTAACTGGGCGGGCGTGTGTACACGCCTGCCCAGTTCATGACATCAGTCCCCGACGGATCGGTCAGTGTGTATGCTCAACACACTGCCCGATCCGTCCATAGATATATCTGCTGATCAATTGATCTGCAGATATATCTATCAGTGTGTACCCACCTTTAGACCTACATGTGGGTAGGTATTGGATGATTAGTAGATATCATAGTACAGTAAATTTAAATATTTGTTATTGCACCTAAGCACAAAGTCAGCAGAAGTATGTAATGTAGCATCTATATATTACTCTTCTATTCTAAAAATGAATTTTAATTTGTATACTAGTGTAACTGGAGCTGTTGAATTTCAAAGTAATAATTGGTGGAAATATTGAAGTCCAGTGTTTCTGCATCTTCATACTGTGCATGTTGTGAAACATTGAATGCCTTGTGTTTGTGGCTCAGGTGCTGAAGACTCATCATGCCATATTTCACACAAAATGATGCAATTTCTCATGTGTCAGTGGTGTGGGAGTGGATACAGTACACATTATATCGGTATTATTTGGATGGCCATCAAATGTGTTTACTTTCCCTTTGTTAGGGATTCATTCTCAGAAAAATAAGTGGTAATCTTGGTTTTCAATTTTAGGATTGGTCTTCTAGTTCTTCTCTTCTGGTTAGGTAAGCATCTTTCTGTTAGAAATAAAATGGATCTCTTACAAAATAAAAAATGCAGTATTGTTCATGTCACAAAATAACAAATATGATGCCTTAAACCTGAAGGTCAGCTTTAATATAATATCAAAAAACAATTTCCACTAGTCTGTCTGAGTCATTTATCACCTGCACTTAATACAATTACGGTCTGTGTAAAGCTTTTATTTGCACCTATTCTTGCTCTGGTGATTAGAGACTCCAACGTTACAGGCTACAGGAATTAAAGATAGTGAAGTAATGTACTGCACTGTTAAATTTCATCATGATTTCTATGCTATAAGTGGATAAATTGTCCCAACCATAATTTCCTTTCAGTTTCCCTGGCAGTATAGTCATTGGATTATGACATCTCTGACCCTAATTAGAGTTCATTAATGAAGGTACAGGTGTAGTTTCATTTAATGCAGCTACAAATGTGTGACCTGTATAATCCATCAAACAGAAGTATAATTGTACACCAGTAGCTAGACAGCGTCAGGAGACAAAGCACCGTCTCACCTATTCTTGGCCTAGTCTCTCTATGCAGGGTGTACATCTTGTTTTATCACAAATCTGTCACTATATAGTAAAGTTTGTCCTGCTGCTTTCCGAGTTTCTAATTATGGTGCACTACAAAGAAAAAAGTATATTGCAATAGCGCTTTGTATTTTACTTGCTAATATCGCTGTTTTGATTAGTTTTCAGTCGGTATCTGATTTTTAATAATCTTGTGAAAGAGTATCTTCACATATAGAAACATATTTATTAATAATCACCGAACTGCCGCAATTATTAACACTCTGTTTTGTGGCTGATATTAATTTTAAGTGAAAATATTTCCGCATTGTACTGTATATAAGGAAACTGCAGGGACAGCGGTAGCGATAACCACAGGGGTGGTCTTCAGTATGCCGACTGTCTGGATCCCAGCGCACAGTATACCGGCGCCGAAATCCTGACAGCCGGCATACCGACACTTTTTCTCCCTCGTGGGGGTCCACAACCCCCCTGGAGGGAGAAGAAAATAGCGTGGCGCGTGTAGAGCGCCACCGTGCCCGCAGCGTAGCGAGCCCGCAAGGGGCTCATTTGCGCTCGACACGCTGTCGGTATGCCGGCGGTCGGGCTCCCAGCGCCGTTATGCTGGTCGCCGGGAGCCCGGCCGCCGGCATACCATACTACACCCTAACCACAGTCCCTGCGTGTTATATTTTTTTGAGTTGTTTTTCACGTCTGTGGAATACTCCTCTGGGTGAACCTGACGCTGTGTTTGCACATTGTGTTAGGTTCCGGAATCGAGGCTGGCGCCCGTACGGGGACAGCTGAAGGTGATCAAAATATCTCTCCCCCCGCTTCCTTGCCTCTATAGACCTTAAGGAGTTTACACCATCGTAAGATGGTGTAAACTAATATGGCAAACTCTGAAAAGCTTAGCTTTTCAGGGTTTAGTACATAGGAGTCAGATTGTAGTCCCCATTGCTAATAATGTGGGGACTGTGATCTTTGGTGCTTTTCCTGAGAACCGAACCCCACCCGAACTTCACTACCCGAGCCCGGATTAGGTTTTCCCGCCTGACTCGTAAACCAGAACGAGGCAAAACGTCATCATCCTGCTGTCGGATTCTCGCGGGGTTTGGATTCCATATAAGGAGCCGCGCGTTGCCGCCATTTTCACTTGGCATTGGAGAGTGTAACGAGAGGACGTGTCTTCGTCCTCTGTGTCCTGCATCAGTACAGTGGTAGTGTCGTGTGCTGCATCAGTCCAGTCACAGTGGTGGTGTCCTGTGCTGCTGTATAAGTCCAGTCCAGTGGTGCTGTGTTGTGCTGCATCAGTCCAGTGGTGGTGTCTTGTGCTGCATCAGTCCATTCACAGTGGTGGTGTCCTCTGCTGCCATATGTCCAGTGCTGCTGTATAAGTCCAGTCCATTGCAGTGGGGCTGTGTTGTCCTGCACCAGTCCAGTGGTGGTGTCCCTGTGCTGCTGTATATGTCCAGTGGTACTGCCGTATATATCTAGTGATACTGCCGTATGTCCAGCGGTACTGCTATATTAATCCTGTGATACTGCCGTATATATGTCCAGTGATACTGCCATATATATGTCCAGTGATACTGCCGTATATATGTCCAGTGGTACTACCGTATATATGTCCAGTGGTACTGCCGTATATATATGTCCAGTGGTACTGCCGTATATATGTCCAGTGGTACTGCCGTATATATGTCCAGTGGTACTGCCGTATATATGTCCAGTGGTACTGCCGTATATATGTCCAGTGGTACTGCCGTATATATGTCCAGTGGTACTGCCGTATAATTCTAGTGATACTGCCGTATATGTCCAGTAGTACTGCTGTATATGTCCAGTAGTACTGCTGTATATGTCCAGTGATACTGCCGTATATGTCCAGTGGTACTGCCGCATAAATCCAGTCCACTGATACTGCTGTATATGTCCAGTGATACTGCCGTATATTTCCACTGGTACTGCTTTATAATTCCATACTGCCGTGTAAGTCCAGTATAGTGGTATCGCCGTATAAGTCTAGTGGTATCACCGCATAAGTCTAGTGGTACTGCCGTATAAGTGCAGTCCAGTTGTACTGCCGAATAAGTGCAGTCCAGTGGTACTGGCGTATAAGTGCTGTCCAGTGGTACTGGCGTATAAGTGCTGTCCAGTGGCACTGGCGTATAAGTGCTGTCCAGTGGCACTGGCGTATAAGTGCTGTCCAGTGGCACTGGCGTATAAGTGCTGTCCAGTGGCACTGGCGTATAAGTGCTGTCCAGTGGCACTGGCGTATAAGTGCAGTCCAGTGGCACTGGCGTATAAGTGCAGTCCAGTGGCACTGGCGTATAAGTGCAGTCCAGTGGCACTGGCGTATAAGTGCAGTCCAGTGGCACTGGCGTATAAGTGCAGTCCAGTGGCACTGGCGTATAAGTGCAGTCCAGTGGCACTGGCGTATAAGTGCAGTCCAGTGGCACTGGCGTATAAGTGCAGTCCAGTGGCACTGGCGTGTAAATCCAGTGGTACTGACCTGTGCTGTATATTATTTACTCCATTTAAAGGGGTAAGTAATATTAATCCAAATAACTTTTACAGGGTTTGCCCTGTGTGGTGTGGAGATGCGCTGTCCTGTGCCGCATATTGTGTTATATAACTCCAGAAATATAATGGAGAGCAAAAATGTGGAGGATAAAATAGGGAAAGATCAAGAACCACTTCCTCCTAGTGCTGAAGCTGCCGCCACTACTCATGACATAGACGATGACATGCCATTAATGTCGTCTGCCAAGGCCGATGCTCCGTGTGCTAGTAGAGGGCATGTAAAATCCAAAAAGCCAAAGATCAGTAAAAAGACCCAAAAAAAGAAATTGAAATGGTCTGAGGAGAAACGTAAACTTGACAATATGCCATTTACGACACGGAATGCCAAGGAACGTTTAAGGCACTGGCCTATGTTCATGACTAGTAGTTCAGCTTCACAAGACAATGGAAGGCCTCATCCTCCCACTAGAAAAATAAGAGTTAAGCTGGCAAAAGCACAGCAAAAAACTGTGTGTTCTAAGATGGTATCACAAATCACCAAAGAGAGTCCAAGTGTGTCGGCGGTTGCGATGCCTGACCTTCCCAACACTGGATGAGAAGAGGTGGCTTCTTCCACCATTTGCACGCCCTCTGCAAGTGCTGTGGAAGTTGCACCCACAGTCCAGTTTCTTATATTCAAATTGAAGATGTCACTGTTGAAGTACACCAGGATGAGGACATTGGTGTTGCTGGCGCTGAGGAGCGAGTTGATGATGAGGATTCTGATGGTGATGTGGTTTGTTTAAATCAGGGCCCGGGGGAGACACCTGTTGTCCGTGGGATGAATAAGCTCATTGTGATGCCTGGGCAAACTACCAAAAAAGCCACTTCTTCGGTGTGGAATTATTTCTCCACAAATCCGGACAACAGGTGTCAATCTGTGTGTGTTGCCTTTTTCAATCTGTAATAAGTAGGGGTAAGGACGTTAACCACCTAGCAACATCCTTCCTTATATGTCACCTGCTGCGCATTCATCAGAAGTCAGTGTCAAGTTGTGAAACTTTGGATAAAAGCGTAAGCAGTCCACTGACACCTAAAACCCTTCTTCCTCTTGTACCCAAGCTCCTGCAAGCCACACCACCAACTCCCTCAACGTCCACTTCCTTCTCAGTCAGGAACATCAGTAGTCCTGCAGGCCATGTCACTGGCAAGACTGAGTAGTCCTCTCTTAACGGGATTCTTTGAGTGGTACGCCTACTGCTGCTGCTGTTGCTGCCGCTGCTGTTGTTGCTGCTGGGAGTCGATCGTCATCCCAGAGGGGAAGTCTGAAGACCACTTGTACTACTTCCAGTAAGCAATTGACTGTCCAACAATCCTTTGTGACGAAGATAAAATATTACAGCAGTCTTCCTTTTGCAAAGTGGATAACTGGGGCCTTGAAAGTCATGTTGGTGTTAGACGCGCATCCGGTATCCGCCATTAGTTCAGTGGGACTTAGAGAATTGATAGAGATAGTGTGTCCCCAGTACCAAATCCCATCTAGATTCCACTTCACTAGGCATGCAATACCGAGAATGTACAGAGACATCAGAAAAAGTGTTCTCAATGTCCTAAAAAATGCAGTTGTACCCACTGTCCACTTAACCACGGACATGTGGACAAGTGGAACAGGGTAGACTAAGGACTATATGACTGTGACAGCCCACTGGGTAGATGTATTGCCTCCCGCAGCAACAACAACAGCGGCGGCACCGGTAGCAGCATCTCGCAAACACCAACTCGTTCCTAGGCAGGCTACGTTATGTATCACTGCTTTCTGTAAGAGGCACACAGCTGACAACCTCTTTCGGAAACTGAGGAACACGTCTTATCTCACTTCGACTCTCTTGGGGATTTGTGATATCGGACAATGGCATCAATATTGTGCGTGCATTACATCTGGGCAAATTTCAGCACGTCCCATGTTTTGCACATTCAATTTATTTGGCGATGCAGAATTTTTTAAAAAATTACAGGGGCATGGAGTAGATGCTGTCGGTGGCCCGAAAAATTGCGGGCCACTTTTGACATTCAGCCACCACTTGCCGAAGACTGGAGCACCAGCAAACACTCCTGAACCTGCCCTGCCATCACCTGAAGCAAGAGGTTGTAACGAACTTGCCACACGTGAGGTCAGTTCAGACACTGCCAGCTTGAGTCAGGTCATTCCCCTTATCTGGCTTTTGCAGAAGCAGCTGGAGAAATCGAAGGAGGAGCTAAGACGAATCAATTCCGCAAAGTGTGTGGTACACTTGGATGGAGCCCTTCATTCGCTTTGCCCAGGATTCAAGGGTGGTCAATCTGTTGAAATCAGAGCTCTACATTTTGGCCACCATGCTCGATCCTATGTTTAAACCCAACGTTGTATCTCTCTTTCCAGCAGAAATAAGTCTGCAGAGGTTCAAAGACCTGCTGGTGAGAAAATTGTCAACTCAAGCGGAACGTGACCCATCAACCGCTCCTCCTTCATTTTCTCCCGCAACTGGGGCTGCGAGGAAAAGAATAAGATTTCCTAGTTCACCCGCTGGCGAATCACTGCATATGATTCTGTCACCATTGAAATAATGGTGGACGTTTATATGAGAGACCGCATCCAAGTAGGCATGTCAGACAGTCCGTACGTATACTGGCAAGAAAAAAAGAAGCAATTTTGTATGCCTTTGCACAAACTGGCTTTATTTTACCTAAGTTGCCCCCCCCCCCCCCCCTCCTCCCTCCCCCTCCTGTGTGTACTCCAAAAGAGTGTTTAGTGCAGCCGGTAACTTTGTCAGCGATCGGCGTAGGAGGTTACTTCCACAAAATGTGGAGATGATGATGTTCATCAAAATTAATTATAAATTCCTCCGGGAAGACCTTTATCAGCAATTGCCTCCTGAAAGTGCACAGAGACCTGTGATGGTGGATTCCAGTGAGGACGAATTACTACTCTGTGAGGAGGAGGATGTACACACTGAAAGGTTGAGGAATCAGAGGATGAGGTAGACATCTTGTCTCTGTAGAGCCAGTTTGTGCAAGGAGAGATTGATTGCTTCTTTTTTGGTGGGGTCCCAAGCAAACCATTCATTTCAGCCACTGTTGTGTTGCATACCTTGTTGCTGAAATGATGGGTTTGTTAAAGTGTGCATGTCCTGTTGATACAACATAAGGGTGGGTGGGAGGACTGAAACCAAATTCCATCTTGCATCTCTTTTTCTTCTTTGCATCAAGTGCCATCCTGTCTGACACTGCCGTACAACTCCAGTGGGTACTGCTGTATAAGTCCAGGGGTACTGCCTTATAAGTCCAGTCCAGTGGTGCCGTCCTATGCTGCATCAGTCCAGTGGTGGTGTCTAGTGCTGCTATAAGTCCATTGGTGGTGTCGTGTTCTGTATATTATTTACGCCAAATAAAAGAGTTATATACATTACTTATTATTATCCAAATTATTTTAACATGGTTTGCCTTGTGTGGTGTAGGGGTACGCTCACCTATGCTACATATTATAATAATAGGTCCAAATAACAGGGTTATTATTATCCAAATTAATTTTACAGGCTTAGCCGTGTGCATGTGGTTTAGGGGTACGCTCTCCTATGCCACCAATATTGTGCGTGTATTACATCTGGGGAAATTCCAGCACATCCCATGTTTGTGCCGCACACTTGTGTCGCTTAGCCTAGTCATACAGCTACCTCATTGCAATTCTTTTACTTCTTTGCATTATGTACTATTGGGGCCTCTTTTTTAAATCTGCCATCCTGTCTGCCACTGCTGTGCCACTCCTAGATGGGCCAGGTGTTTGTGCTGCACACTTGTGTTGCTTAGCGTAGTCATACAGCTGCCTCATTGCACCTCTTATACTTCTTTGCATGATGTGCTGTTTGGGGCCTAGTTTTTTTAATTGCCATCCTGTCTGCAACTGCAGTGCCACTCCTAGATGGTTCAGGTGTTTGTGCCGCACAGTTGTGTCACTTAGCTTAGTCATACAGCCACCTTGGTGCAACCTTTTGGCCTAATAGCAATATTGTGAGGTGTTCAGAATAGACTGTAAATAAGTGAAAATGAATGTTATTGATGTTAATAATACTGTAGAATCAAAATTACCCCCAAATTCTGTGATTTTAGCTGTTTTTATGTTTTTTTTTCCCAAAAATCATCCAGATCCAAAACACGAAAAGTGCCCACCGCTTCTCTAGTGCGATCTAGCATTCTGCAGGAGGTGTCTGTGAAATCTGTATTATGCTGTTACTACATAGCCGCAGGATCTTCGGTTTCTACGTAATGATATGTAAAAAAAAAAATTTCTTCACACATTAGCCCCTAAATGTTCATGATCACATTTCTCATATTTTCCATGTGCATTTTTTAAAATCCGTTTTTCCTTTTTATTTCCTGTACATGACTTTTTACTGTACATGATTTTTTCTGCAGATATCTGAGTAGTGGGTACACATTGCCCCCTCCATACTTATATTGTATCAATTAGTCTTCTTAATGTTAATTCGTGCAAAGAGCCAAATTCAGAAAGCTACAGGTTCAGTAGTGCGGAATACCCCATCATATTAATATGCAGTTCATACAGGTTATTATCATCAGGTGAGAGAAATATACAGTACCTGGATGATTCTGGAACATGGAAATCATCCCCAACTCCATAAGAGTGACAAATATGATGGCAGTACAGTGTTGTAATCTGTTAGTGGACATCAGTGTGAAGGAGACAGTTACATGGTGTGAAATCATTGATTTTTGTAACGTTTACAAATGATGGAGCAATAATGTGTATTATGTGTATGTTAGCAAATAATTGTTAGATACATTAAAATATGTATTTTTTTTTTTTTTTAGTTATGTATATACAACTTTATAAAAGTTGGAATAAACACACTTTCAACTCCCATCTGCGCATTCACAATCCCTTTCCCATCAATATAGCACCCCAGCATACATGTACCAAATAATTTATACCATTATATTGCCTTTGCTAGAAAATGACATTAAATATGACATGTCTTTATTGGGCACATTTTACGAGAAAAAAAAACCCCTCTAGGGGTGGTATTCAATTAGCTCCGATAATCGCAGGCCGTTTTCGCCGACGCAGATGCGAAAACACATGGATTCACCGATCCACATGTTTTTCACTCCTGCTGAATTTTTCGCCTTGGTGAAAAAACTGCCCTACTATTGAATAGGACAAGTTCTCATTTGCCCTAAAAAATTGTGAAAAGTGCAATATTTTTCTACTAGCTAAAATAAAAAAATAAAAAACAACCAAACAAAAAAAGACCTAATTGAATATCCCTCTAAATCCACTATGTCATTGGGAGGGTAGTTCATGTTGTACTACACTATGTCCTAATATTTGAAACCAGTGATTATTACCTACTGTACTTTACATTTACTTGATAGGTGCAAACTTAAGCTGGGTACACATCAGATGATTTTTTTTTTTTTAAATGTGCCTGATTCCGACAGATCAGGACTTTAAAATCATACACATTGTCCAGTGTATACGCACTCCTGGGAATCGTTCGTCGTGTCCTTATGATAGTTGTGCATGCAGCTTAATCTGATGTTATCTCAAATGATTTCCAGCATATTGCAGAATGTGTACACACTGCCTATATACATACCTCATATACCATTAGCCACCAAACTACCAAACCACGCCCAATATATCATTGGCTGTTTGTAAGTTTGCACAGTGTTTATGCACTGTATCGTTTGTCCAGGAGTTCAAGGAAAATCTTTGACGACATTAGTGGTTTGCACATCGTCTGATGTTTATTTAGGTTAAAGATTGTGTTAACTTCCATTTTAAGCCCACAATAATTTAACACTGAATTCTAATTGAATAGCAAATTCTGCAGCTGTGGCTTTTATTTGTAGTAACAAGAGGCTTTACCAAGTCTGTGGATAATTCACTTCTGCCCTAAATATTTAAAGAGTGATTGAATTTTTTTAAAGGGACACTGTCCTCAACAAATGTTATAACTGTTGAAGTTGTAATTATAAAACTAGAGCTCTCAAAGACCACCCAAGTCTTACTACATTGACAATCATGCTCCATTCACTTATAAGTAAGTGTTGTGGTTACACTGTTACTGTAGAGCCTTTCAGTGTAGTTGTCCCCCTTTTTTTTGTATTATACAGAGGAACCTGTTAAGTAGTATCTGTATATAAAATAGTACCTTGTGGAGGCAGTTTTTAAATAGAACGGTGTAGGAAAAAAATTATCGTTGAAAGGCACAGGATCTGTCCAGCTACTCGTTTTCTGTTTTGCGAGAAAGTCCATGGTCACACGGTGGCAGTGACTTTCTTCTCCACTCTCCACCTTGGAAATTGGGTCAGTTTTTATTTGCTTAGTTGTGCCTACTATATAATTAAGCATGATAGCTTTGTTACAATATGGTCTTTGAGTAAACAGAGTTAGTCTCTGCCATCGCTTTTGTCTGTTATAATGGTGCTCTGACTCTGAGTCTGCCATCGTTACTATGCTATACTTCAAGGTTATTGTATAGTGAGAGGATATCATGCATTAACAAGAGTGACAGGAGGGCAATAGCCCTATATAATAAATGGCTAATACTGCTCTTCACTTCTATATGGGGAATTCAAGTATTTTGCTCGCTGGCAGCCACTTGATGGCACCCGACAGAGCAATTCAAATGTTGCTCCTTTCGGGCGCGCACTGCTACCAGTGCTGACATTACTGTTATGGTGTTCCGTCATTATGGTTGGCTGGTAACTAGTAGAAGATAAATGCATTATGTATTATTAGAGGTAACATGTAATTGTAACCCTTGTAACCCTAGCCCAGTGATAGGACATCACTATAAAAAATAATTACAGTGCGTAACAACTCTATCGCTGATTGTAATTAATTTTTTTTCTTTTAGAGAGCTGTGTAGATCTCTGATCTGTGCTTTTCTTTGTGTGTGCTGGAGACTCTGAGCAAATCTTTTTCGATGTTTAAATTTCTACTTAATGTAGGGATCATTTTATACAGCGTACCGGTGAACTTTCAGTTGTCATGCTTGTTGTCCCTGGGTGTCTGCCGTTCTGGTGATTTCATACTCTGCCCTGCAGTATTAATGTATTAAAACAGAGCTACTATATTTAATGTGCACTGCCCCGATTGTCGGGGCTTACTACATTGTTCAGTATTCCGTAGTGCCATATCCATCTGCTGCTATTCAGCACTGTACTGTGGTTTTCATTAGTGCAACAATCGCCACCCAGTGGTGAAACTGTGCATTGTATGTTGTGGATCCTCTCGTGCCTTATCACGCCTTACTTCACCTACCTGCGCTGCTTGTATGGTGCAACTAGGATGCCTGTATTGCGCAGCAGCAGCAACAATGAGCATGGCTACATATGTATCTCCAAACAGATTTTGTTAGACAACTCTAAGCATTGTTTTTCACTAACCTAACAGAGGTGTATGAGGAGACAATCTGTTAACACTCAGAATACCTCTTCAGTCTTAAGTGGTGGTACAATTGGTTTGTGTTCAATTATGAGTCACTGGTGCATGCATACACTTTGCCTGGGAGCATGCATAGTGTGCTAAACATGCAGTATAAATCTACAAAACTAAGTTGGGTTTAACTCTTTTTCAGCCCCTCTGTTGGTAGATGTAATTTTACCACGGTAAAACATGCAGATGGAGCCTTGCACATCTAGGCTTCTCTGCTATGCCTAGGTGCACCAAGGCTTATTAGCATAAACCTTTCATCTATTGTTCACAGCTGCAATACAGTACAGAGAGAACAGTACAGCAGGGGATTAAGTCCCACTGCCCTGGCTCAGTTAATCCTATTAAAGGAATAGATGAGAAGGGCTCCATCTGTATAAAGAGAGATTAAAATGAATGTATCTCAGGCGGTGTCACTTGAAATATGGATTAGGCAGCATACTACCAGCTGTCTCGTAATATCTCCTGCTTTACTGGTTGATTCCAGCACCAAGCTACTACAGTGGTCGGGTTGTTGCCTCGTACTTAGCCTCAGTTGATCTTTGTAGCTGGAACCTGATGCTTCCCTGCCTCCTCTCTCTTTCTCGCTGCTCTTGTGCTGGTGGCTCCCTTCTTGATGCCTGTGGATGCTCCTGGCAGTGTCCTTGCCCGACAGTCTCTCTCCACATGCCTGTTTAACTAATCTGCCATCTCTGACTCCTGCCATTTTGACCTTCGATCCATCCCCGGCAGCTCCCTGTGAGTGCTGGTGCCCATTTGCTGCTGGTTACCTTGTGAGCTTTGATTCATGTTCCGGTGGTGCCTTTTCACTCCTTTTGCTGCTGTCCTTCTGGGGTTATACTTTCCTGACTTAGTTGGAGCTCACAACGGTCATTTTGGATCCGGCGGTACAGAGATTTGAATCCCTCCTTCTACCTCTCCCAGGCTGTCTTCTGGATATTGCCTCTGCTTCTAGTAAGCCATTCCTGCCTGCGTTTTCTTTTTGAAAGGTGCATTTTATTTTTATTTTTATTTCTCTGACGTCCTAGTGGATGCTGGGAACTCCGTAAGGACCATGGGGAATAGCGGCTCTGCAGGAGACTGGGCACAAAAGTAAAAGCTTTATGACTAGCTGGTGTGCACTGGCTCCTCCCCCTATGACCCTCCTCCAAGCCTCAGTTAGATTTTTGTGCCCGGCCGAGAAGGGTGCATGCTAGGTAGCTCTCCTGAGCTGCTTAGAGTAAAAGTTTAAATAGGTTTTTTATTTTCAGTTAGACCTGCTGGCAACAGGCTCACTGCATCGTGGGACTAAGGGGAGAAGAAGCGAACTCACCTGCATGCAGAGTGGATTGGGCTTCTTGGCTACTGGACATTAGCTCCAGAGGGACGATCACAGGCTCAGCTTGGATGGGTCCCGGAGCCGCGCCGCCGGCCCCCTTACAGAGCCAGAAGAGCGAAGAGGTCCGGAAAAATCGGCGGCAGAAGACGTTCCTGTCTTCAATAAGGTAGCGCACAGCACTGCAGCTATGCGCCATTGCTCTCAGCACACTTAACACTCCGGTCACTGAGGGTGCAGGGCGCTGGGGGGGAGCGCCCTGAGACGCAATAAAACACGTTTTAAACCTTATATGGCTAAATAAATGCATCACATATAGCTCCTGGGCTATATGGATGCATTTAACCCCTGCCAGTTTACCTAAAAAAAGCGGGAGAAAAGGCCGCCGAAAAGGGGGCGGAGCCTATCTCCTCAGCACACAAGCGCCATTTAACCTCACAGCTCCGCTGGAAGGACGGCTCCCCGACTCTCCCCTGCAGTCCTGCTACAGAATCAGGGTAAAACAAGAGAGGGGGGGCACTAATTGGCAGATAATACAAATACAGCAGCTATAGAAGGGAGAAACACTTATATAAGGTTATCCCTGTATATATATAGCGCTCTGGTGTGTGCTGGCAAACTCTCCCTCTGTCTCCCCAAAGGGCTCGTGGGGTCCTGTCCTCTATCAGAGCATTCCCTGTGTGTGTGCTGTGTGTCGGTACGATTGTGTCGACATGTATGAGGAGGAAAATGATGTGGAGGCGGAGCAATTGCCTGTAATAGTGATGTCACCCCCTAGGGAGTCGACACCTGACTGGATGGTCGTATGGAAGGAATTACGTGACAGTGTCAGCACTTTGCAAAAAACTGTTGACGACATGAGACAGCCGGCAAATCAGTTAGTGCCTGTCCAGGCGTCTCAAACACCGTCAGGGGCTCTAAAGCGCCCGTTACCTCAGATGGTCGACACAGACCCAGACACGGATACTGACTCCAGCGTCGACGGTGACGAGACAAACGTAATGTCCAGTAGGGCCACACGTTACATGATCACGGCAATGAAGGAGGCTTTGAACATTTCTGATACTACAAGTACCACAAAAAGGGGTATTATGTGGGGTGTGAAAAAACTACCCATAGTTTTTCCTGAATCAGATGAATTAAATGAGGTGTGTGACAAAGCGTGGGTTTCCCCCGATAAAAAACTGCTGATTTCTAATAAATTATTGGCATTATACCCTTTCCCGCCAGAGGTTAGGGCGCGTTGGGAAACACCCCCTAGGGTAGATAAGGCGCTCACACGCTTATCAAAACAAGTGGCGTTGCCGTCTCCTGATACGGCCGCCCTCAAGGAACCAGCTGATAGAAAGCTGGAAAATATCCTAAAGGGTATATACACACATACTGGTGTTATACTACGACCAGCAATTGCCTCAGCCTGGATGTGCAGCGCTGGAGTGGCTTGGTCGGATTCCCTGACTGAAAATATTGATACCCTGGATAGGGACAGTATATTATTGACTATAGAGCATTTAAAGGATGCATTACTATATATGCGAGATGCACAGAGGGATATTTGCACCCTGGCATCAAGAGTAAGTGCGCTGTCCATTTCTGCCAGAAGAAGTTTATGGACACGACAGTGGTCAGGTGATGCGGATTCCAAACGGCATATGGAAGTTTTGCCGTATAAAGGGGAGGAGTTATTTGGGGTCGGTCTATCGGACCTGGTGGCCACGGCGACGGCTGGGAAATCCACCTTTTTACCCCAGGTCACCTCTCAGCAGAAAAAGACACCGTCTTTTCAAACTCAGTCCTTTCGTCCCCATAAGGGCAAGCGGGCAAAAGGCCACTCATTTATGCCCCGGGGCAGAGGAAGGGGAAAAAAGACTGCAGCAGGCAGCCTCTTCCCAGGATCAGAAGCCCTCCCCCGCTTCTGCCAAGTCTTCAGCATGACGCTGGGGCTTTACAAGCGGACTCAGGCACGGTGGGGGCCCGTCTCAAAAATTTCAACGCGCAGTGGGCTCACTCGCAAGTGGACCCCTGGATCCTGCAGGTAGTATCACAGGGGTACAAATTGGAATTCGAGACATCTCCCCCTCGCCGGTTCCTGAAGTCTGCTCTACCAACGTCTCCCTCCGACAGGGAGGCAGTATTGGAAGCTATTCACAAGCTGTATTCCCAGCAGGTGATAATCAAGGTACCCCTCCTACAACAGGGAAAGGGGTATTATTCCACGCTGTTTGTGGTACCGAAGCCGGATGGCTCGGTGAGACCGATTTTAAATCTGAAATCATTGAACACTTACATAAAAAGGTTCAAATTCAAGATGGAGTCACTCAGAGCAGTGATAGCGAACCTGGAAGAAGGGGACTATATGGTGTCTCTGGACATCAAAGATGCTTATCTCCATGTCCCAATCTACCCTTCTCACCAAGGGTACCTCAGGTTTGTGGTACAAAACTGTCATTATCAGTTTCAGACGCTGCCGTTTGGATTGTCCACGGCACCACGGGTCTTTACCAAGGTAATGGCCGAAATGATGATTCTTCTTCGAAGAAAAGGCGTCTTGATTATCCCTTACTTGGACGATCTCCTGATAAGGGCAAGGTCCAGGGAACAGTTAGAGGTCGGAGTAGCACTATCTCAGGTAGTGCTACGTCAGCACGGGTGGATTCTAAATATTCCAAAATCGCAGCTGATTCCAACAACACGTCTACTGTTCCTAGGGATGATTCTGGACACAGTCCAGAAAAAGGTGTTTCTCCCGGAGGAGAAGGCCAGGGAGTTATCCGAGCTAGTCAGGAACCTCCTGAAACCAGGACAAGTGTCAGTGCATCAATGCACAAGGGTCCTGGGAAAGATGGTGGCTTCTTACGAAGCGATTCCATTCGGAAGATTCCATGCAAGAACTTTTCAGTGGGATCTGCTGGACAAATGGTCCGGATTGCATCTTCAGATGCATCAGCGGATAACCCTATCTCCAAGGACAAGGGTGTCTCTCCTGTGGTGGTTGCAGAGTGCTCATCTTCTAGAGGGCCGCAGATTCGGCATTCAGGACTGGATTCTGGTGACCACGGATGCCAGCCTGAGAGGCTGGGGAGCAGTCACACAAGGAAGAAATTTCCAGGGCTTGTGGTCAAGCATGGAAACGTCTCTTCACATAAATATCCTGGAACTATGGGCAATTTACAATGCCCTAAGTCAAGCAAGGCCTCTGCTTCAGGGTCAGTCGGTATTGATCCAATCGGACAACATCACGGCAGTCGCCCACGTAAACAGACAGGGCGGCACAAGAAGCAGGAGGGCAATGGCAGAAGCTGCAAGAATTCTTCGCTGGGCGGAAAATTATGTGGCAGCACTGTCAGCGGTGTTCATTCCGGGAGTGGACAACTGGGAAGCAGACTTCCTCAGCAGACACGACCTCCACCCGGGGGAGTGGGGACTTCACCCAGAAGTCTTCCACGTGATTGTAAACCGTTGGGAAAAACCAAAGGTGGACATGATGGCGTCTCGTCTCAACAAGAAACTAGACAGATATTGCGCCAGGTCAAGGGACCCTCAGGCGATAGCGGTGGACGCTCTGGTAACACCGTGGGTGTACCAGTCAGTGTATGTGTTCCCTCCTCTGCCTCTCATACCCAAAGTATTGAGAATCATAAGAAGGAGAGGAGTAAGAACTATACTCGTGGCTCCGGATTGGCCAAGGAGGACTTGGTACCCGGAACTTCAAGAGATGCTCACGGAGGACCCGTGGCCTCTACCTCTAAGAAAGGACCTGCTCCAGCAGGGACCTTGTCTGTTCCAAGACTTACCGCGGCTGCGTTTGACGGCATGGAGGTTGAACGCCGGATCCTGAAGGAAAAAGGCATTCCAGATGAAGTCATCCCTACCCTGATCAAGGCCAGGAAGGATGTAACCGCGAAACATTATCACCGCATTTGGCGAAAATATGTTGCGTGGTGTGAGGCCAAGAAGGCCCCTACAGAGGAATTTCAACTGGGTCGTTTCCTGCATTTCCTGCAAACAGGACTATCTATGGGCCTAAAATTAGGGTCCATTAAGGTTCAAATTTCGGCCCTGTCAATATTCTTCCAAAAAGAACTGGCTTCAGTGCCTGAAGTTCAGACGTTTGTCAAAGGGGTACTGCATATACAGCCTCCTTTTGTGCATCCAGTGGCACCTTGGGATCTCAATGTAGTGTTGAGTCTCCTAAAGTCACATTGGCTTGAACCACTCACCACTGTGGAATTAAAATATCTCACATGGAAAGTGGTCATGCTGTTAGCCCTGGCTTCAGCCAGGCGTGTCTCAGAATTGGCGGCTTTATCATATAAAAGCCCTTACCTAATTTTTCATTCAGACAGGGCAGAACTGAGGACTCGCCCTTGATTTCTCCCTAAGGTGGTTTCAGCGTTTCACATGAACCAGCCTGTTGTGGTGCCTGCGGCTACTAGGGACTTGGAGGACTCCAAGTTGCTGGACGTAGTCAGGGCCCTGAAAATATATGTTTCCAGGACGGCTGGAGTCAGAAAATCTGACTCGCTGTTTATCCTGTATGCACCCAACAAGCTGGGTGCTCCTGCTTCTAAGCAGACGATTGCTCGTTGGATTTGTAGTACGATTCAGCTTGCACATTCTGTGGCAGGCCTGCCACAGCCAAAATCTGTAAAAGCCCATTCCACAAGGAAGGTGGGCTCATCTTGGGCGGCTGCCCGAGGGGTCTCGGCTTTACAACTTTGCCGAGCAGCTACTTGGTCAGGGGCAAACACGTTTGCTAAATTTTACAAATTCGATACCCTGGCTGAGGAGGACCTGGAGTTCTCTCATTCGGTGCTGCAGAGTCATCCGCACTCTCCCGCCCGTTTGGGAGCTTTGGTATAATCCCCATGGTCCTTACGGAGTTCCCAGCATCCACTAAGACGTCAGAGAAAATAAGAATTTACTTACCGATAATTCTATTTCTCATAGTCCGTAGTGGATGCTGGGCGCCCATCCCAAGTGCGGATTGTCTGCAATACTTGTATATAGTTATTGTTACAAAAATCGGGTTGTTTATTGTTGTGAGCCATCTTTTCAGAGGCTCCTACGTTTATCATACTGTTAACTGGGTTCAGATCACAAGTTGTACGGTGTGATTGGTGTGGCTGATATGAGTCTTACCCGGGATTCAAGATCCTTCCTTATTATGTACGCTCGTCTGGGCACAGTATCCTAACTGAGGCTTGGAGGAGGGTCATAGGGGGAGGAGCCAGTGCACACCAGCTAGTCATAAAGCTTTTACTTTTGTGCCCAGTCTCCTGCGGAGCCGCTATTCCCCATGGTCCTTACGGAGTTCCCAGCATCCACTACGGACTATGAGAAATAGAATTATCGGTAAGTAAATTCTTATTTTTTTTTGGTTCCTTATTGGATTCTTGCAATGCAGCTAAGCTGGTGCTCCCGATTTTCCTGATATCCTCTGTTCCCTCCTCTGAACTTTTGGGTGCTATTTAACCCACTGTATTTGACTGCCTGCCTGTATTCCCTTCTAGTAAACTTTCCTTTTGGTACCTTAATTCTGCTTTTGGTATAGCTTTTAACATTTTTATCTTCCTCCCTACCTCTGACAAGGATCTCTGGCAGCTTGACTTTATTATTATTATTATTATTATTATTATTTTGAAACCTTCATTTCGGACAAATTTGGAAATGCTGTGGTTGCTGCGGCCAGATTTGAGAAGTTTGTCTGATCATCACAAATCCCCTCACTACCGCCTGACACCCCCACGCCCCTCACACATCTGTTCAGGCTTCATCACTTGATATATCTCCTGGTGATGCCGAGAGTGAAACCCCACCCACCCTGCAACAGATACTCCATGGTGTTACCACTTCTGAACAGCTGGTAACTGAAATGTTTGGTGAACTGCAGTGGACATCTCCATGCTCTGCCAGAATCTTGAGAAAATTTGAGAGGGTTGGAAAGGCCAAGTTATCCACTATTTGAGGATCTTACTTCTCCCGTAAATAATAAACTATCGGACCTGTCCTCCCAAATGGTCACCGTTAAGTCCAAATTGTTTGATAAGGTGAGTAGGCTCAGTAGAAATCTCAGTTTCGTGGGTCTTCCAGAGAAAATAAAGGACACTGCCCCAGAGAAATTTCTTTCGGATTGGCTCGTTGAAATCATTACTAAAGACTCTTTAGCTCCCTAATTTGCTGTGGAGTGTGCTAACTCTGCCAGGGGCCACTGCTCATACAGCTATTGCTTGTATTTCTATGTCAAGGATTGAGATGCTGTCATGCATATCGCATGGGTGACATGATTTTAAAGACTTGGTATTTACTATTTGTCATTTGATGAAAGATGATATAAGTATGTATTTTTTGAATACATTTAATGAACATGTAAGTACACGGTTAATGCATATAATATGCGGCTGATGCATTTGATTGTCATGCTTGATAAGCACAGCTCTTGCTCTGTTTTAAGACCAGAGTGAAGGAAGTCTTTGTTTCTAAAGAACGTTAATTATGAAGGTGTACGGGCACCTTAATCCTAATGAACAAGTGAGCAGAGAGGGGTTAGACCGTATAGTGTGATAGAAAGATCTAGAAGCAGTACTGAAGATAGATTTGAGAGGTGGTTGAGGCGATTACCAATATCAATAAGGTTGCAGAAGTGTTGTCAAGAGATGATGAAAGTGTTACAGTTGCATTAAGGGAATGGAAGTGGTGAATTCTGACACTGTTCAGTAGATGGAACTGGCAAAAGTGGACGAGTGAATATGGGGATTTAAAGAGCTTAATCAAGGGTGATGCCCAGTCAGAGAACTTTATTAACTGTAGAGAAAGTGGTTGTTTTAAGAATGATAGATGGGCAGGGGTGGTGACAAGAGAAGCATTGAAGACTGCAGTCTTCGTCTTGGACGTATTGATCTTAAAAAAGTGTTGAGACATACAGTATAAGGTTAAATGGCAGAGAGACAGTGTGTGAGAAGAGAGAAAGGGACAGGTCAAGGTAAGACAGTTGGATTTGGGTGTCATCAGCATAAAGATGGTACTGAAGACTGAAGGAGCTGATTCATGCACCAAGTGACTACTTGTAGAGTGAAAACAGTAGTGGTGTAAGAAAGGGAGCAGGGAAGGTGGAGTGGAAGAAGAGTTTGTAACTGAGAAAGAATTATTAGAAAGATAGGAGGACAGAGTCTTTAAGACCAAGAGTGCAGACAGCGAATATGTGGTGTGAATGGTTGACTCTGTCAAAATTGCTACATAGAGGTCAAGAAAGATGAGGAGAGAAATGACACTTGGATTTAGCAGATAGGATGTTATTGGTGACAAGAGTGACAGTTGTTTCAATATAGTGAATGGGGTTAAAGCCAGATTGGAATCGGTCCAGAAGGGGAGTTAGCAGAATGAAAGGAGGACAGGCAAGAGTAGAACAGCCTCTCAAGAGTTTTAGTGGCAAAGATAAGGAGATACATTGGATAGTAGTTAGGAAGATGTGCAGAGACAATTTTTTTTTTAAAGAATGGGGGATACCAGGTCATGTATAAAGGAGGGGAAAATGCTGCTGTGGAGACAGGTTAAAAATGTGGGCAAGCTGCTTGCATATGTTGTGGGGAAGCGACAACTTGAGTTTCCGCCACTGTGTTGGGTGAAAAGAACTAAGGGAGGGGGAGTTGGAGGCAGAGGTCAAATGGCAGGGGGTGTCATGGGTCAGGTAGAAGATTTTTTGCCTTCCCTCTAAAATTGTTTCTATGTCTGAGGCAGAGGGATGGATGAATATGAAGGGAAGTTGGGGTACCGAAAGTAGTTCAAACTGGCAAAGAGCCACAGGGGGGGTTGGGAGATTGGTTAATGATGAGTGGCTTGAAAAAAGACTGGCTAAAGTGATGGCAGGAATGTAAGAGGAGAGTATAAATTTGAAGTGGAGAAAGTCCACAAGAATGTGATACCTGGGCAGTATTAATATGTGGCATCATCCGTGTTACACAGCGGGCTTCTGTTCATTCTTGGAGAAAATGTTTTGTGCACTCTGTGCAAGTATATGCCTACAGTCATAGCCGTACTCATCTTTGCAAAGTGATCATGACTAGCGTGCCTGCGAATGGTTGCAAATGTGCATGTACTGGACACATGCATGTTCATCGGAAACACATTGTGCAGTGCTGCGTATAGCCGCTTGCCGCGATGGGTATGCCCTATGCATGCACATCACGGCTAAGGTGAGAGTGGCTATAACTGTACATATTTTTGTTTGCTTTGAAAAACACTGTTATGTTCCCAGGAATTTTGCAGGGCAGATCACAGTTGTGTCGGGGGTGTGCGCGTGGTTGGCCGTGGAGGGGTGCGCGGATGTCCGGGAAGGGAGGAGCAGCCCCGTCGGCATCTCTAATGGGAGTGAGCTGGCCACCTCAACATAACTAATGGGGGCGTTCTGTCCCTCTCAATGTTACTGATGGGGCGTACCCCACGCCACAGTGTCACTGTTGCTGGGCTTTCCCCAAGCTCTACCTACATTGTGAATAGATGCATGCGCACATTATCTATTCACGCAATGGCAGCAGGCTGTTTTAGCAGAGGGTGCATTTTGCCCTTTTTAAAAATTGGCTTAAACACCCTAGGGTGAACACCATTGATACAAACAGCATGTCATTATATGTGCGACACAACTACGGCAACAAACAAACCGTTCTCTATTTAGTCTTGTATACTACTGTAAGTATAACATATATTCTGCATGTAGCATATTATGTGTTTATGATTTTAACAACCTTTATTTGCTAGAATTTCTTACCATTGTTTTATAACTCATCCTCTTAAAGTTTAATTGATAGCTCTTCAGATTTAAGTAACTGCAGTTTGTCTAGGAACATTGTCAAGAAGTGTGAAGTATACATTTTAAATTCTGTGCATATATCAAGCTTCCCTTGGGATACTGGTTCAAGCTCTGCTGCCGCAAATAAAACAAAACAAAAAAAACAACCAAATTAATTTAAGCTCGGTGTAGGTACCTAGCCTTTTCAAACAAATTGAATTGAGGTAAAGGCCTCTTTGCTGCACCTTGAAATTCACACTGACATACATGCTTGAATTTGATTAAGAGATGCTTGAAGGCATACAGCTTGTTGATTATTAAAGTACGGAAACAGAATGGCAATACCCAAAGATATGATTTCCCAAAGTGTATGTCTTTTCAGTATGTTCTTGAGTTGCCATTTACATCGCAAACATCTGTATGCAAGTAATTTTTTACTTTTAATGAATCTATCTAGTGACATTTATCATCATCAGATAAATAGACTTAGTGAAAAATAATGTTTCTAGCTTTGTAGCTCACATAATTTCCGGAATTAAGACTATGGGGTATATGCAATTGTGGTCGAATTCCCGAAATTGTCGAATTTCGGGTCATTTTCGACCAAAAAAAAAAATTCCCCTATGCAATCCAGTGCTTTCCGACCAAAAAACGGACTTTCAAAATTCGACTTTTTGAAATTCGAATTTTTGCAAATTCGACTTTTCTGCAATGATACAAGTGCTGCAATTCGACCAAAGCATATTCAATTCAAGTTTTGAAATTCGACAGCAGTGCTTTTAGACAGCAAATTCGTCATTTTCAATCCGCCACACTTTGGAGGGTGAAAACAAATAAAAAAATTTTAAACATGTTTTTTTTGGTGTTTTTTTTTTTGGGAATAGCAGATCTATTTATATTAGAAGGGATTAGGTACTTTTTTTTTTTTTTTTTGGGAGGCACAAATATTATTTATATATTTTTTAAAATATTATTATTATTTTTTTTTTATGCTGGAAGGGTAAAATCATAAAAAAAAATGGCGTGGGGTCCCCCCTCCAAAGCATAACCAGCCTCGGGCTCATTGAGCTGGTCCTGGTTCTAAAAATGCGGGGAAAAAATTGACAGGGGATCCCCCGTATTTTTAAAACCAGCACCGGGCTCTGCGCCTGGTGCTGGTGCCAAAAATACGGGGGACAAAAAGAGTAGTGGTCCCCCGTATTTTTAACACCAGCATCGGGCTCCACTAGCTGGACAGATAATGCCACAGCCGGGGGTCACTTTTGTGCCGTGCCCTGCGGCCGTGGCATCAAATATCCAACTAGTCACCCCTGGCCGGGGTACCCTGGGGGAGTGGGGACCCCTTCAATCAAGGGGTCCCCCCCCCAGCCACCCAAGGGCCAGGGGTGAAGCCCGAGGCTGTCCCCCCCCATCCAATGGGCTGCGGATGGGGGGGCTGATAGCCTTTGTGATAATAAAAAGATATTGTTTTTTCCAATAGTACTACAAGTCCCAGCAAGCCTCCCCCGCAAGCTGGTACTTGGAGAACCACAAGTACCAGCATGCGGGAGAAAAACGGGCCCGCTGGTACCTGTAGTACTACTGAGAAAAAAATACCCAAATAAAAACAGGACACACACACCGTCGACAGTAAAACTTTATTTCATACGTCGACACACACTTACCTATGTTCACACGCCGACATCGGTCCTCTTCTCCATGTAGAATCCACGGATACCTGTAAAGAAAAGTTCAAAATACTCACCTCAACCATGGTCCAGAGATAAATCCACGGACTTGGCAAAATAAGAAAACGCAAATACCCGCACCAAAAACGGACTGAAAGGGGTCCCATGCTGACACATGGGACACCTTTCCACGAATGAGACCTGTCAGTGACAGCTGTCACTGACAGGTCTCTAAGCCAATCAGGAAGCGCAACTTCGTTGCGCTCACCTGATTGGCTGAGCGCTGTCTGCACTGTGACAGCGCATCGCACAGCTCCCTCCATTATATTCAATGGTGGGAACTTAGCGGCTAGCGGTGAGGTCACCCGCCGGTCAGCGGCTGACCGGCGGGTGACCCCACCGCTACCCGCAAAGTTCCCACCATTGAAAGTAATGGAGCGGCTTTGCGATGCGCTGTCACAGTACAGACAGCGGACAGCCAATCAGGTGAGCGCCACGGAAGTAGCGCTTCCTGATTGGCTGAAGGGACGTCAGTGACAGGAGTCACGTGATGTCCCGGCATTCGGGAGAAAGGGGTCTGATGTGAAAACATTGGACCCCTTTCTAGTCCGGTATGGATCGGTGTTCGGTTTGTTTTTTTGCCAAGAACGTGGATTTACCTCTGGACGTGGATGTACCTCTGGACGCTGGAAGGTGAGTATAATTTTTTCACAGGTACCCTCGGATCGTCGGCGACCGTGGCAGTCGGCGTGTCAACATAGGTAAGTATGTGTGTGTCGGCAGTATGTAATAAAGTTGTACAAGTCACGGTGTGTGTGTCCTGTTTTTATTTGGGTATTTTTTTTCCAGTAGTACTACAGGTACCAGCGGGCCCGTTTTTCTCCCGCATGCTGGTACTTGTGGTTCTCCAAGTACCAGCTTGCGGGGGAGGCTTGCTGGGACTTGTAGTACTAATGGAAAAAACAATATCTTTTTATTATCACCCCTGGCCCTTGGGTGGCTGGGGGGGGGGGACCCCTTGATTGAAGGGGTCCCCACTCCCCCAGGGTACCCCGGCCAGGGGTGACTAGTTGGATATTTGATGCCACGGCCGCAGGGCACGGCATAAAAGTGACCCCCGGCTGTGGCATTATCTGTCCAGCTAGTGGAGCCCGATGCTGGTGTTAAAAATACGGGGGACCCCTACTCTTTTTGTCCCCCGTATTTTTGGCACCAGCATCAGGCGCAGAGCCCGGTGCTGGTTTTAAAAATACGGGGGATCCCTGGCCAATTTTTCCCCTGCATTTTTAGAACCAGGACCAGCTCAAAGAGCCCGAGGCTGGTTATGCTTTGGAGGGGGGACCCCACGCCATTTTTTTTCGGGTTTTTCCCGTTTTTTTCCCGTTTTTTAAAATCGCGGCAAAATCCGCCAAATCGGCCGATTTTCGCCCGCGACTCTGGCGAATCCGTTTTTCATTGAATATGGTGAATTCCGGAAGCCACCTTCCGGGATTCACCTGTCGAATTGAGTCGAATTAAAAAACGGCGAAAATTGCCGCGAATTCGACCGCAATTGCATATACCCCTATGCTGTGTAACTTTTGTATACATGCATTGTTTTATATTGACTAAATGGCAGGATAAAAATCTGTTCTCCATATTCTGCATGAAACAGTTATATTTAAGTGTTGTTTAATTCCAGTATTCAAGAATGAAATTACTGATAGCCTTCACTAGGATTCCAGCTCTGGGATGCTCACAAAGGATTATGAGATGTGCGGCTGTGTTGCACAGTTTGGGGCTCTTCACTTCCTGTGTATGGCAACATTCACAAGTTGATGGAGTGTATGAGTGTTAATGTTTGCTGATAAACGTGACATACTTAATCCATGAAATGTGTACTTTAAAAAAAATAAATCTATTACTCATTAGTAATCCATTAATCCAGTATTGGGTAATGTGAACACATTTGATGACATTTGAAAACTTACAACCATTGTGCCACAGACAGAGACATGCTTGCATTTCAGTTGCAATGACTAACAAATGGAGCCTGTCTGCCCTTTGCTAAGCTGTTAAAATGCTTTTAGTGCACAAAATGTTAGTTGAATTTTGGCCATGCAATGTAATGTAGTAACAAAGGTTATTCTTCGAGGTTTATTATTGTACACCACATCATTTATGAATTACAGTATATTGTGTAGCGTAAAACATTTAACTATTTACTATAATATTGTCACGCTGCTATTTTTACTTGTATAAACATGAACTATTTGTACTCTTGGGTGGCTTCTGAAAAATGAAGAGAGTGTAGAAAGAGTCGGAGAAATTTATTTTTGTCATTTGATGCAATCCTCCGGTACATATAACGCCACTGCAAAACAGTGCTTTGATTTAACAATAGTGATAAGTCTATTTATTATTTGTCAATGTATATAATTTCTCCATATATTCTCCAGTCTGTCTGGTCTTTTATTCTTTGTTTTTAGGCATATTGTGTTGCAGCTACATGTTTTAATGAATGACATTGCAGAAGACTTAGGGGCTAATTCAGATCTGATTGCTGCTGTGTGTTTTCGCACAGCGGCCGATCAGGTCATAACAGCACATGCGTACACACCACAATGCGCACACGCGCCGGACAACAACTGGGATCGCCGGTCAGCGACGGGATAGTGCAAAGAATCTGTTATCACAGTGATTGACAGGAGGAAGCTGTTTGTGGGTGGTAACTGAGCATTTACTGGGAGTGTTCTGGAAAACGCAGGTGTGATCAAGCGTTTTTAGGGAGGGTGTCTGACGTCCGCTCAAGCCCTATCAGCCTGATTCAATCGCACTGGATGAGTAGGTCTTTAACTGCGCAGAGACTGCACACACACAATTTTAGCATCTCAGCGTACACATAGCATCGCACACTTGCACGGCGAAAATACATTCCCCATGTAGACGGCGACTATCTGAAAGCAGAACAGCAAAAAGCGCAGCCCAGCGATATGAAATTACCTTCTTTACCTATAATAGGATTTTAATTACCTACCAGTAAATCCTTTTCTCATAGTCAATAAGGGATATTGGGGAAATCTAGTACGATGGGCTATAGACAGGGTCCAAAGGAGCTGGTGCACTTTAAATTTCTTCAACTGGGTGTGCTAGCTCCTCCCCTCTATGCCCCCTCCCACAGGCAGTTATAAGTAAAACAGTGCAGGAAGGAGAGAGGACATATTTGAGAGAAGGAACATAACAACAATGAGTGGTGATATTCACACAACAGCACACCACTTAACATAAATGACCAGCAACGGCTGGTAACAAACTGCAACAGCTGAACAGGTAACCATATAAAAGAGAACTTGCAGAAAAGTCAACGCTCTGAGGCAGGTGCCCAATATCCCTTGTGGGCTACGAGAAAAGGATTTACCGGTAGGTAATTAAAATTCTATTTTCTCTAGCATCCATAAGGGCGGGAATGTGCGGAGACATCTGCGGCACCGCCTGCCCAAACTGGGAATCCTCTTTGGCCAGGGTATCAAACCGGTAGAACTTCACAAAGGTGTTCTTCCCTGACCAGGTAGCAGCACAGCATAGTTGCAAGGCCGAGACTCCGCTGCGGGCCGCCCAGGAAGACCCCACTGATCTTGAAGAGTGGGCCTTCAGAGACTGTGGAACGGGTAAGGCTGCCGACACATAGGCCTGTTGGATAGGAAGTCTAAGCCAACGAGCAATGCACTACATGGAAGCAGGACAATCCTTTGTTTGTGCATCATATAGCACGAACAAGGAAACAATCTTTCTGATCCGAGCCGGTCTCTTGACATAGATCTTCAAGGTTCGCACAGCATCCAATGCCTCCAGAGGAGCAGAAGTGCCAGAACTTGATGGAACCAGAATAGGTAGATTCAAGTGGAATGCAGAGACGAACTTCAACAGAAACTGCTGCCTAGTCCTGAGCTCCGCTCTGTACTCAGAAAAGACCAAGTAAGGGCTTTTACAAAATAAGGCCCCCAATTCTGAGACACGCCTAGCAGAGGCCAGGACCAATAACATCACACTCTTCCACATGAGGTACTTGTCTTCTACCGTCATCAGGGGTTCAAACCAGGAGGACTGTAGCAATTCCAACACTACATTCAATCCCAAGGTTGCGTCGGTGTTACAAAAGGAGGTTGAATGTGAAGCATCCCTTGCAAGAAGTACCGAACTTCTGTCAATACTGCTAATTTCTTCTGGAAGAAAATTGAGAGGGCTGAAATCTGGACCTTTTATGGAACCCAGTCGTAAGCCCTAAACCACACCAGCCTGCAGGAAACGGAGGAACCGTTCCAAGTGGAACTGTGCAGGCGGATACATGTAGTCCTCGCACCAAGAGACATATCTCCTCTAAATATGATGATAGTGTTTTGACATCACAGGTTACCTGGCCTGAACCATGGTAGCAATAACTTTTTTTGGAAAGGCCCTTGTGAGCTAGGATTTTCTGCTCAACCTCCATGCCCTCAACCGAAGCTGCTGCAAGTCCGGGTAGATGAACACTCCTTGTTAAAGAAGATCTCTTCTCAGTGGCAGAGGCCAAGGGTCTGCGACGGACATGTTCAGAAGATCCGCCTACCACGCCCTCCGAGGCCAATCCGGGACAATCAGAATTGCCTGGACTCCTTGATTCCTGATTCGCTAGAGCACCTTCAGAACCAATGGAATTGGAGGAAACAAGTAGAACAGCCGGTAAGGCCAAGTCGACGTCAGTGTTTCTACTGCTCTCGCCTGAGGGTCCCTGGTCGGCGAGCAATACCAACGCAACGAGAGCCATCATCCGGAATGAAGATTGCAGACCTTGCTCTTGCATTTCTTTCTGCCAAGAGGAGTATCCGTGACACCTCTCACATGCAGGCACTGCTTTTTGTCCCTTCTTGTCGATTGATGTACGTCACTGTCGTGGCGTTTTCCAACTGTACTTGGATCGCGTGATCCTTGAGCAGAGTAGATGCCTGAATCAGAACACTGTAGATTGCCTAAAGTTCCAGAATGTTGATCAGAAGGAAGGCTTCGTGGGCTGACCACCTGCCCTAGAACGGAGTCTCCTGGGTGACAGCTACCCATCCTCTCAGACTTGTGTCTGTCATGAGGAGGATCCAATCCTGAATCGTAAAACTTCGGCCTTCCAGTAGGTTGGAGGACTGTAGACCCAACAGGAGGGAAATCCTTTCCTGAGGCGACAGCCATATTATTAGGTGCATCTGAAGATGTGTTCCGGACCACTTGTTCAGGAGATTCAATTGAAATGTTCTGACATGGAACCTTCCATACTGGATCGCCTCACACGAGGCAACCATTTTCCCCAACAATCTTATGCAAAGATTGATGGATATTCGAGTAAGCCGGATAACAATGCAGACCAGTTCCTGAAGTGTTCTTGCTTTGTCCTCTGGGAGGAACACTTTGTGGGCCACAGTATCCAGCAACATTCCCAAGAACAGGAGACGCTGAGTTTGCTCCAGGTGGGACTTCTGTAAATTGAGGATCCACCCATGGTGTGACAGAAGTTGGATAGTGCGGTCTATATGGAGCAATAAAAGCTCCCTGGATCTTGCTTTTATCAAGAGATCATCCAGGTAAGGGACAATATTTACCACCTGGACCCGGAGTTGGAACATAATCTCCGCAATCACCTTTGTGGACCTCCCATCGGAGCTGTGGACAGGCCAAACGGTAGCATCTGGAACTGGCAGTGATCGTTCAGCAGGGCAAACCTCAGGTAAGCCAGATGAGGTGGCCAAATCGGGATATGAAGATAGGCGTCTTTAATTTCCAGGGAGACCATGAACGCCTGTTCTTTCAGACCCGCAATCACTACTCGCAAGGATTCCATCTTGAACCCGAAAACCATTAGTAAGGGTTCAAGGAGTTCAGATTCAAAATGGGTCTTACTGAACCATCTGGGTACGGTACCACTAACAGATTGGAGTAAGAACCCTTTCCCTGTTGTTGCAGTAGCACTTAAACAATGACTTGGAACTGGACCAATTTTAGGATGGCCTGTTGCAGCATAACACGCATATCCTTCAGAGCTTGTAAGCTTTATTTGAAAAAATCGTTGGGGAGAAGCACCTTCGAGCTCCAGCTTGTAGCCCTGAGAAATGAGGTCCTGTACCCAAGTATCTTGGCAGGAACTTTCCCATATGCGGCTGAAGTGTTGCAGCCGAGCCCCCACCTCAAGATCCCCTCGGGTGGGCTGGCACCGTCATGCTGAGGCCTTAGTGGAAGCTGAACTGGTGTTTTGTTCCTGGGAAACTGCAGCTGCTGGCTTTTTTACCTTACCTGTAGTGCCTCGTGCAGCGTTTGAGGCGCTTCTGGTTCAAGATCAAAACTCAGCGGTCTGAAAGTACTGAGTAGATGGCCCCTGGTAAGAGCCTAGCTGGTGGGGCCCCAGAGAGGAGAAACGTGGAATTCTTCGCATTAGCTTTTGAAATCCACGAAACCAACACAACCCGAATAGCCACTCCAATGAGAAAGGGAGAGACACCACACTACGCTTGGAATCTGCGTCCGCTATCCACTGGTGCAGCCTTAAATCTCTTCGTTCCGACACTGCCATGGCAGTAGAATTTAGATTATTGCGCCTATCTCTTTAATAGAGTTGCACAGGATGCGTGAAGTATCTTGAATGTGTTTGATCAGTGTAACCATACTCATCAGAGACACATTCCCCCCCGAGGCCCTCTTGAACTGGCCCACCCAGGTGGGAATGATATGTGTCAACCAGCAACCCGCTATCACAGGTTATTGTGAAATACCAGCTGCTGTGGAATAGACTTCATTGTAGTCTTCTAGTTTTCTATCCCCAGGGTCCTTCAAAGCCGAGGTGCCAGGGACCGGTAACACCACCTCTTTAGACAGGCGTGAGACACAAATGTCAACAGCCGGCGCATCTTCCCAGTTTTTCCTGCCTTAAGTAGAAAATGGGAACGTGGCCACCTGGAATCTTTTATCAGGATTTTTCCAGGTCAACTTTAAACATATATCATCTAATTCCTTAGAATCAGAGAAAGTGACGCTAACCTTTTTGACTGAATAAATCCTACTACTTTACATAACTGATGACTAATTGAGCTGCCGTCTGTGCTTCGTCCTCTGTTTTTTAAGTTTGGACGCAAACGATTTAGATAGAGGAGCAAACCGGCGCATTGACATAAAACAGTAGGGCAGATGTATTAAGCCTTGAGTAGTGCTATAGCAGTGATAAGTAGAAGGTGATAACGCACCAGCAAATCATTATGTGTTTGAAATATAACAGTCAGCAGTTGATTGGCTGGTGCGTTACCACCTTCCTCTTCTCACTGCTTTATCACTACTTCGGCTTAAAGTATCTGCCCCATTGTGTGCAAACCTATATTTTGGAACACTTTTTTTTACAACTATCGCTCTTAGAACAATTTAGTATTGCAGCCTTTTAATGTTTGCACCAGTGCTCCGAGCCCCTACAATCATTCCACATTCAAAGATTGTCAGATCACGTTGTTTACCAATCATTTCATGAGTGATCCACTTCTTTAGTTTCTCCATACAGTCACCTTTCAGTTCTTATATAGATTCAGACATCCTATATCTGCATTACCTATGGATTTGCTACTTTGCATACAATCGCCTGGTGGTCACGGGGAATTCAAATTTGTTTTGGAGCACCCTGCACCCAATGGAGCAATAAAATTGTTGCTTTGATCGGTGCGAATACAGCAGGCAGCTACCTATTCCTACTTGCCTCCTCCTATGTGGACGAGCAGAAATGCGCAAAAAGTTCTACTTTTTGCACATTTTCCCTATTGCGCCCAACAGTTTAGATGGCCTTTGCCATCTATTTGAATGTTTCGAGTGCAAAATAGAAACGGGCGTGCAGCGCCGGAGCATCAATTGTATATTGCCCTAACTAACGTAACTAGTAATATGATTCAACAGGGCGCGTTAAAACAATTGAATTGCCACCTCACTGTATTAATCCACTTTATCTTTGTTACCTACATACACAAGCTAACCATGACAATTGGTTTCCTGTCTTCTACATTTGGCTCTGCTTTTTGCAAATCTAACAATTTAAACCAGCTGTTGCACCGCCCACACCTTGTAACTTGTTCACATGAGATTGTTTGCTGTTGCCAAGTTGATTTCTTAATCATTTGGTTTGTATTTTTATGTATGTAACTTTACCCCCAACTTATTTTACTGTAGTTTGTCACATGTAATTTTTCAGTAATAGTAATAACTGAATATTGTAACGCTATAATATATGGTTTATAAGCTTTGTTTTATTCCATTGCCTTAATTCTTACAAAAGCCCTTGTTTATTTGTATTACTTTTAGCTGGGTTGAAAGCTTTGGACATGATGGCCTTGGTTTGCTGTTGGATATTTTAGAAAGAATGGTTGTTGGAAAACGGTAATGTATTTTTCCATTACATTTTCACTATAGTATATAAATAATAATAATAATTAATAATATTTGCAGTGTTACTTATGTTATTGGCATCTTGAAGTTCCTTCTTAATAGAACATGTGCGTTATCCTTAAACAGTTACAGTATTTCCACCACTATCTGTGGAGCTCACGGAAGTGCTAATAGAAAGTATGTTTTGTTTTTTGTTGTTCCCATGTCCAGACTATTTTTAATAAAAATGTGACCTGGCAAAATGCACACATCTGTTAGTAAATCGGGTTGGCTATTCAATTAGCTGAATTAGCTGCAATTTTCCCGTTCCAAAGAGACATGTCACAATCGGTAACGTTGCTAGTTTTTCTTAGGACCACATTTGTGCAGGAAAAGTAATGCGGTTACAGGTACCGTATATGGTTGATATAAGCATATTTGTGTTCCATGAGGACATTCCGTCTAATTTAATTGACCCCTTGGGGTAGGTAATTATCCATGATTTTGCAATTGGATAATTGTAAAATGTTTTCCCGGTTATATTTTGACTGTGTAAATGGAAAACCTGTTGAATGCAAATGTAAACCGGCAGAAGTTAGAACTCATTGGAGGCTTGCATGTATGTTTAGTTAGGTAACAGAGACTATGGTCTTAGTTCCTCTATACCAGGGCTGGCCAAACCAGTCCTCGAGATCTACCAACGGTTCACATTTTCCAGCCCACCTTGCAAGAGCACAGGTGTAGTCATTACTAATTAAGATGTGCTGCATTCATTCCTAACTGACAATTCTACAGATCTCCAGGAGGCCTGGAAAACATGAACTGTTGGTAGATCTCGAGGACCGGTTTGGCCAGCCCTGCTCTATACTGAGGACCATATTGCCACCTTAATGCTTATCTGCTATCAGTTAACAGAAAACCACCTGATATTCTTTGTCAGGTTTAGCAAATAAATAACTAGTTCGGTTAAAAATCCATTTTTTGTTCACTCAAAATGTTTATACAATATGGAGTACTTGTGTAAAAGTAAAACCATCAGCCATTATATGTTAATGCTACATTAAGTAATTATTATTATTCTATCTGTTGATTCTTATATTAGTTTTATTTTTCCACTGGATATTTTTTTTATTTTTATTAATGCTTTTAATTGTACAATTGTTCCAAGCACCCAATACCCTATAAGTTATGTAGTAATTCATTAATTCCCCATCTTTGGCTCCTAAGCTTAATATATGGACTTGTGTCTTCTCCAAGTCGCTTCATGTGTTTAAATTTCTGTATTTATCTTACAGTACTTTTTAGCTTCAAGCTATGCAAAAAACCTTTGTCCAGAATCTTACAAAATCATATAACACTATAGTTCAAATGTACTGTTCTGAAGTATGGATTTAAAACACTGTCTAGCTTTATTCTTCAGATGCCCTGAACCATTTCTAAGTACCACCAATTGTTTTAAATTCAGGATATACAATATGAAATTCTATATTATTATAATATTTGGTTCTCAGACTTACTAAATGAGTTCCTTAGTGGCCAATTTCATTGAGTTTATCTGCAAATTGCAATATACTTGAATAATCCCCTAATTCTGAAATATATTCTTTAATCCTATCTCACTTGGTGTAAACCTGTGTGAGATGTTTCATGATTTGTGCAATAGAAGAATATAAAATAAGCTTTTCATTTTAATAGGCAAACTAGGATTTTAACTCTTTTGGTCATATTTACATATGCATTTCTCTAACGTCCTAAGTGGATGCTGGGTACTCCGTAAGGACCATGGGGATTAGCGGCTCCGCAGGAGACTGGGCACAACTAAAGAAAGCTTTAGGACTACCTGGTGTGCACTGGCTCCTCTCACTAAGACCCTCCTCCAGACCTCAGTTAGATTCTTGTGCCCGGCTGAGCTGGATGCACACTAGGGGCTCTCCTGAGCTCCTAGAAAGAAAGTATATTTTAGGTTTTTTATTTTACAGTGAGATCTGCTGGCAACAGACTCACTGCAGCGAGGGACTAAGGGGAGAAGAAGCGAACCTACCTAACTGGTGGTAGCTTGGGCTTCTTAGGCTACTGGACACCATTAGCTCCAGAGGGATCGACCGCATGGAACCGGCCATTGATGTTCGGTCCCGAAGCTGCGCCGCCGGCCCCCTTACAGAGCCAGAAGCAAGAAGAGTCCGGAAAATCGGCGGCAGAAGACATCAGTCTTCACCAAGGTAGCGCACAGCACTGCAGCTGTGCGCCATTGCTCCTCATACACACTTCACACTCCGGTCACTGAGGGTGCAGGGCGCTGGGGGGGGGGGGGGGGGGGCGCGCGCCCTGAGCAGCAATAAAAACACCTTGGCTGGCAAATATATCACAATATATAGACCCAGAGGCTATATATGTGATAAATACCCCTGCCAGAATCCATAAAAAAGCGGGAGAAAAGTCCGCGAAAAAGGGGCGGAGCTTTCTCCCTCAGCACACTGGCGCCATTTTCTCTTCACAGTGCAGCTGGAAGACAGCTCCCCAGGCTCTCCCCTGTAGTTTTCAGGCTCAAAGGGTTAAAAAGAGAGGGGGGCACTAAATTTAGGCGCAATATTGTTTATACAAGCAGCTATTGGGGGAAAAATCACTCAGTTATAGTGTTAATCCCTGCATTATATAGCGCTCTGGTGTGTGCTGGCATACTCTCTCTCTGTCTCCCCAAAGGGCTTTGTGGGGTCCTGTCCTCAGTCAGAGCATTCCCTGTGTGTGTGCTGTGTGTCGGTACGGCTGTGTCGACATGTGGGATGAGGAAGGTGAGGTGGAGCAGAGGCCGATAAATGGGATGTCGCCCAGTGTGGGGCCGACACCAGAGTGGATGGATAGGTGGAAGGTATTAACCGACAATGTCAACTCCTTACATAGAATGCTGGATGACGTAAAACAGCGGTGGGACAGCCGGCTTCTCAGCCCGCGCCTGCCCAGGCGTCTCAAAGGCCATCAGGGGCTCAAAAAAGCGCCCGTTACCTCAGATGGCAGACACAGATGTCGACACGGAGTCTGACTCCAGTGTCGACGAGGTTGAGACATATACACAATCCACTAGGAACATCCGTTACATGATCTCGGCAATGAAAAATGTGTTACGCATTTCTGACATGAACCCAAGTACCACATAAAAGGGGTTTTATTTTTGGGGACAAAAAGCAGCCAGTGTTTTGTTCCCCCATCAGATGAATGAATGAAGTGTGTAAAGTAGCGTGGGTTCCCCCGATAAGAAACTGGTAATTTCAAAAAAGTTACTGATGGCGTACCCTTTCCCGCCAGAGGATAGGTCACGTTGGGAGATATCCCTTGTCAAAAAAGGTGGCACTGCCGTCTTAGGATACGGCCACTTTGAAGGAGCCTGCTGATAAAAAGCAGGGGGCTATCCTGAAGTCTGTAAATACACACTCAGGTTATATACTGAGACCTGCAATTGCCTCAGCATAAATAGTGCTGCTGCAGCGTGGTCTGATACCCTGTCAGACAATATTAATACCCTAGACAGGGATAATAGTTTGCTAACATAGAGCATATTAAAGACGTCGTCTTAGATATAAAGGATGCACAGAGGGATATTTGCCGGCTGGCATCCAGAATTAATGCAATGTCCATTCTGCCAGGAGGGTATTAGAAACCCGGCAGTGGACAGGTGATGCTGCCTATATAAGGCAGATGGAGATTCTGCCTTATAGGAGTGAGGAATGGTTTGGGGATGGTCTCTGGGACCTCGTATCCACAGCAACAGCTGGGAAGAAATTTTTTTTACCTCAGGTTTCCTCACAGCCTAAGAAAGCACTGTATTTTCAGGTACAGTCCTTTCGGCTTCAGAAAAGCAAGCGGGTCAAAGGCGCTTCCTTTCTGCACAGAGACAAGGGAAGAAGGAAAAAGCAGCCAGTTCCCAGGATTAAAAAATCTTCACCCGCTTCCTCTGAGTCCACCGCATGACGTTGGGGCTCCACAGGTGGAGACAGGTGCGGTAGGGGCGCGTCTCGGGAACTTCAAGGACCAGTGGGCTTGCCCACAGGTGGATCCCTAGGTTCTGCAAATAGTATCACAGAGGGCTGGAGTTTGAGGCGACTCCCCCTCGCCGTTACCTCACATCAGCCTTGCCTGCTGCCCTCGGAGAAAGGTAGTACTGGCGGCAATTCACAAGCTGTACTTCCAGCAGGTGAAATCAAGGTACCCCTCCTTCAACAAGGTCTGGGTTACTATTCCAAAATGTTGTGGTACCGAAACCAGACTGTTCGATGAGACCCATTCTAAAATTGAATGCCTTGAACACTTATATACGAAGGTTCAAGTTCAAAAGGGAATCGCTCAGGGCGATTATTGCAAGCCTGGAGAATTTCATGGTATCACTGGACATCAAGGATGCTTACCTGCATGTCCCTATTTACCCTCTTCACCAGGAGTACCTCAAAATTGTGGTACAGGATTGTCATTACCAATTCCAGACGTTGCCGTTGGTCGGTCCCCGGCACAGAGGTATTTACCAAGGTAATGGCCGAAATAATTATCCCGTACGTGGACGATCTCCTTATAAAGGCGATGTCCAGGGAGCAGTTGTTCGGCGGAGTAGCACTATCTCGGGAAGTGCTACAACAGCACGGCTGGATTCTGAATATTCCAAAGTCGCAGCTGGTTCCTACGACGCGTCTACTGTTCCTGGGTATGGTTCTGGACACAGAACAGGATAAAAAGGGTTTCTCCCGGAGGAGAAGTCCAAGGAGTTGTCGTCTCTAGACAGAGACCTCCTAATACGTATACAGGTGTCGGTGCATCAATGCACGCGAGCCCTGGGAAGGATGGTAGCTTCTTACGAAGAAATTCCATTCGCCAGGTCCCATGCAAGGATTTTCCAGTGGGATCTGTTGGACAAGTGGTCCGGGTCGCATCTTCAGATGCATCGGCGGGTAACCCTGTCTCCAAGGGCCAGGGTGTCGCTGTTGTGGTGGCTGCAGAGTGCTCATCTTCTAGGGGGCCGCAGATTCGGCATACAGGACTGGGTCCTGGTGACCACGGATGCCAGCCTTCAAGACTGGGGGGCAGTCACACAGGGAAGAAACTTCCAAGGCTATGGAAAAGTCAGGAGACTTCCCTACACATAAATATTCTGGAACTAAGGGCCATTTACATGGCCCTAAGTCAGGCTAGACCCCTGCTACAACACCGGCCGGTGCTGATCCAGTCAGACAACATCACGGCGGTCGCTCATGTAAACCGACAGGGCGGCACAAGAAGCAGGATGGCGATGGCAGAAGCCACAAGGATTCTCCGATGGGCGGAAAAATCATGTGTTAGCACTGTCAGCAGTGTTCATTCCCGGAGTGGACAACTGAGAAGCAGACTTTCTCAGAAGACACGACCTCCACCCGGGAGAGTGGGGACTTCATCCAGAAGTTTTCCAAATGATTGTACACCATTGGGAAAGGCCACAGGTGGACATAATGGCGTCCCGCCTCAACAAAAAGCTACAAAGATATTGCGCCAGGTCAAGGGACCCTCAGGCGATAGCTGTGGACGCTCTGGTAACACCGTGGGTGTACCAGTCGGTGTATGTGTTCCCTTCTCTGCCTCTCTTACCCAGGGTAATGAGAATAATAAGAAGGAGAGGAGTAAGAACTATACTCATTGTTCCGGGTTGGCCAAGAAGAGCTTGGTAACCAGAACTCCAAGAAATGATCTCAGAGGACCCATGGCCTCTGCCGCTCAGACAGGACCTGCTGCAGCAGGGGGCCTGTCTGTTCCAAGACGTACCGCGGCTGCGTTTGACGGCATGGCGGTTGAACGCCGGATCCTGAAGGAAAAGGGCATTCCGGAGGAAGTTATCCCTACGCTATTTAAAGCTAGGAAAGAAGTGAACGCAAACCATTATCACCGCGTATGGTGGAAATATGTTGCGTGCTGTGAGGCCAGGAAGGCCCCAAACGAGAAATGTCAGCTAGGTCGATTTCTGCACTTCCTACAGTCAGAGGTGACTATGGGCCTAAAATTGGGTTCCATGAAGGTCCAGATTTCGGCTCTATCAATTTTCTCCCAAAATAGAACTGGCTTCACTGCCTGAAGTTCGGACTTTTGTTAAGGGAGTGCTGCATATTCAGCCCCCGTTTGTGCCTCCAGTGGCACCGTGGGATCTCAACGTAGTGTTGGATTTCCTGAAGTCGCATTGAGTTGAGCCACTTAAATCCGTGGAGCTACAATACCTCACGTGGAAAGTGGTCATGCTGTGGGCCTTGGCGTCGGCCAGGCGTGTATCAGAATTGGCGGTTTTGTCATGCAAAAGCCCTTATCTGTATTTTATATGGATAAGGCGGAATTGAGGACTCGTTCCCAATTCCTTTCTAAGGTGGTATCAGTTTTTCATGTGAACCAACCTATTGTGGTGCCTGCGGCTACTTGGGACTTGGAGGATTCCAAGTTTTTCTGGACGTAGTCAGGGCCCTAAAAAATATGTTTCCAGGACGGCTGGAGTCAGAAAGACTGGCTCGCTATTTATCCTGTATGCACCCAACAAGCTGGGTGCTCCTGCTTCTAAGCAGACTATTGCTCGCTGGATCTGTAGCACGATTCAACTTGCACATTCTGCGGCTGGACTGCCGCACCCTAAATCTGTAAAAGCCCATTCCACGAGGAAAGTGGGCTCTTCTTGGGCGGCTGCCCGAGAGGTCTCGGCTTTACAAATTTGCCGAGCTGTTACTTGGTCGGGGTGCAACACTCTTGCAAGAGTCTACAAGTTTGATACCCTGGCTGAGGAGGACCTAGAGTTTGCTCATTCGGTGCTGCAGAGTCATCCGCACTCTCCCGCCCGTTTGGGAGCTTTGGTATAATACCCATGGTCCTTACGGAGTCCCAGCATCCACTTAGGACATTAGAGAAAATAAGATTTTACTCACCGGTAAATCTATTTCTCGTAGTCCGTAGTGGATGCTGGGCGCCCATCCCAAGTGCGGATTGTCTGCAATACTTGTATATAGTTATTGCCTAACTAAAGGGTTATTTTTGAGCCATCTGTTGAGAGGCTCAGTTGTTATCATACTGTTAACTGGGTATTGTATCACAAGTTATACGGTGTGATTGGTGTGGCTGGTATGAGTCTTACCCGGGATTCAAAATCCTTCCTATTTGTGTCAGCTCTTCCAGGCACAGTATCCTAACTGAGGTCTGGAGGAGGGTCTTAGTGGGAGGAGCCAGTGCACACCAGGTAGTCCTAAAGCTTTCTTTAGTTGTGCCCAGTCTCCTGCGGAGCCGCTAATCCCCATGGTCCTTACGGAGTCCCCAGCATCCACTACGGACTACGAGAAATAGATTTACCGGTGAGTAAAATCTTATTTTTTGGCGTGTAAGGCAATATAATGGGTAGGCAAATTCCCTGAACATTGTGTTTACACTAAGGTTATAAAAAAACAAAACAAAACCCCAACACCAATAGCAAAAAAAAAAACAAAAAACCTCACACAACCACCTGAACTTTGAGAGAGTAACAGAGAAGAGTGTGTGAGAGATTTAGGAATATATAATGAGCAAGGACAGGCAGCACACATGACCCTGTATGCAGTAGTGATACAGGATCCATAAATCAAAGAGCCAATTCTCAATCTCAAAAATGAGAAAAGAGATTAGCACTCACATTTAGATTTACGGCTACTCAAAGTGATCACTTTTGAAACTGATGAAGTACCATTGGCTCTTGAATTTAAGACAATGTTTTCTCGAACGAGGCATGTCTGATGTCCTGAGTGTTAGTCAGTTTAACAGAGAGGCTCTGTTTTCCAACACCAAACCACCACTGACAAAGTCGTCATCTGCAGGACCTATACGGTGGCTTCTAAGTTCATTAAAGAGCTGGTACTTCATCTCAGGCACATGTTCTGACACCTGATCTAATTCTCTCCAGTGCTGTCAATGATGACCCTTGTTTTGCTTATAGATGAGTTTCTCAAATCAACTGGCTTGTTCTAAATCAAATCGGTTTATTGTCAATCCAGGTGTCTATCACTGTTCTGGTTGCACTACAAAAGTAGACAAAATTTTATCTTGTAAAAGTAATTAATTGTCGCAATATATTGTTTCGGTTACAGTAGCTTTGTAAATGATCAGTGAGTTAATGCATGATTGTGCTTTTTCTACTCCCTAAATGATTTATAGTGAAAATATTGAATTTTTTTGTGGTCATCGTGATGAAAACCAATCAACACTTAAAGGAGTTAGGGGTCTATGTACTAAGCCTTGGATGGAGATAAAGTACCAACCAATCAGCTTATAATTGACATGTTACAGGCTGGGTATGAAAAATGACAGTTAGGAGCTGATTAGCTGATACTTTATCTCCGTCCACTTTACCTCCATCCAAGGCTTAGTAAATAGACCCCTTAGTCTCATGCTAGGATGTGCAACAGTGACACAATATGGATAAGGAATAGGAGGAAGCACAGTGAAACAGTACATGCATGTGTGCTCTTTTGTGTTTTATATGCAGTTATTTATAGATTTCTCATTTTATTTTCATTTTTGTATGTGTGTATTCTTTAAATATAACAGCCATGAAAAAATAGAAAAACGGATTCAACACAAAGTCATACAGTGTCTGAAGGCATTCATGAACAACAAGGTAATTCGTATATCATAATATTTATAATTTAGTATTTTTTTTGTTGTTGAATAATTATTTGTTTGACCTGTTATGATCTTTGCACTTTAAAGCTGCAATCCTAGGAAAATATTGTTTTTTATGTATTTCATTGTTTTGTATTTTAAACTTTCACAGTAGTTTATTGTGAGAAGGGACACATTGTTTTTTAATTTCTTCAAGCTGCTTTTTTATTATGTGCAGCTTGCTAGATGCCGTGTGCCTACTGTGGCAACCAGTCACATGACATGTAGAATAATCAAGTTCTTTACATTGTCCCTCACAACACAGACCCACTGTTATTCTCCTTACTCCCTAATTGTTTACATAGATCAGGTGACTCTCTGCAAATCTTCCAGCTGAGGGACAGTGTAGACTTATGTCCTCTTTCGCCCTATTCTGAGGAACACTGGCGCTGGGGTAGAAGAGAGAGCAGTAGGCACTAGAATTGTTGAGCTATAACTTTGTATACCCTCCCTTCCCCTAGCTCTTTAGTTATTTATTTTTTAGTGCCTGCATGTGAAGCACAAAGTTATATGGGGTTGATTTTTAATTTCTAGACCGTCTTTATTTCTTTTGGTTGCCTGAATGCCCTTATGGTATTTGGCTAGGAAGAAGAAGGCATTATACTAATGCTGGCAGCTGGTGTCTATTTTTTCCCTGCCGTAGCTCAAAATCTGGTAGTTGGAACCCCACAAACATCTCTGGGGAGGCCATCCACTACTAACTATGCTGGTGCTGTTCCTGGGATCTACAGTTGTTACTATGGAGTCACTACCTGTATACTGCAGCGCTGGCAGCCATGCACCACTTTCTCACCTTTGCATGAACTGAAGGGCTCTGTATGGGTTCTGGTTTTCTCTTAGAGGGGCAAGAGGCACTGTGTCTAATGCCTTACCTGGTGATGATATGGTGCTGTTTGCTCTATTGTGGAATCCATTTTACCCACCCTCCCAAGTCTGGCGGGTGGTGTTTCCAGATCGTGTAAGTTTCAGCTGCTTCAAAAGACAGAGACAGCTGATGTATGGTCCACACTACTGCTGCTGTGTCTGGTGGCTGGGAAGTATGGTATGGTAAACTGATAAGCATTATACTTGCTTTTATGCTATTGCAATGTTTAGAGGTACTGTACTTAGGATTATTTATATTTGTTTTCTTTTTCTTTTCTTTTTTGTTGTATTAAATACTTTTGTGTTATCTTTAAAAAAATTATTTTAAAAAAGAGAGTAAATAGATGCATTTCTGCAGCGGGATACACTGTGTTCCACAGGGAATACATCGAGTGTAGAGTTGGATCTTGATCTAGAAGCACGAACAGGCTAAAGCTTTGACTGTTCCCGGGATGCATGCACCGCTATAACCCCGCCTCCGGACACTGGAGCTCAGTTTCGTTAACCAATCCAATGCAGTAGCAGGTAAAAGACGGTAGATGTTAGTCACATAGAACCACATTCTCAGGACAGGAGAAGGTAACAGCAGCTAATGCCATACAAACCCTAAGAAGCTAAGTGCGTCAGGGTGGGCGCCCTGTGGAACCCAGTGTACAGTACTTTGCAGAAAGTGATTTAACCATGGTAAGTCTACCATAAATCTTTTTTTCTGCAGCGGGGTACACTGTTTTCCACAGAGAATACATCGGGGATGTCCTAAAGCAGATCCTCATGAGATGGGATGCACCATAGCAGGCACAAGAACTCGGCGTCCAAAGGAAGTATCCTGGGAGGCGGAAGTATCAAAGGCATAAAACCTAATGAAGGTGGTCACTGATGACCATGTAGCCATCTTGTACAAATGTTCAGCGGATGCGCCTCGGCGGGCTGCCCAAGAAGGTCCTTCAGGCCGAGTAGAATGGGCTTTGATAGCAGCAGGAGCTGGAAGACCAGCCTGCGCATAGGCTTGTGCAATCACCATTCTAATCCATATGGCCAAGGTTTGCTTATTTGTAGGCAGCCATGTTTGTGAAAACCAAAAAGTACAAAAAATGAATCTGACCTCCTGATAGAGGAAGTCCTCTCCACATAAAGACTGAGAGCCCGTACCACATCCAACCAGAAGTGATAAAAGCTGTAACCATTATCTCTTGGTTAAGGTGAAAAGATGACACCACCTTATGCAAATAACCAGGGCGAGTTCGAAGAACTGCCCGGTGATGGTGAAAAATCAAAAAGGGCAGACAACATGACAAAGATCTTAAGTTGGACACCCTCATAGCAGAGGGCAGTAGCCATCAGAAACACGACCTTAAGCGTAAGACATTTAAGGTCCACAGATTTAAGAGGTTCAAATGGAGACTCTTGTAGGGCATTCCAGACAACAGACAGATCCCATGCAGCCACAGGAGGAACATAGGGAGGCTGAAACCGTAAAACGCCTTGAGTGAAAGTATGAACGTCGGGAATAGACGCAATCTTCCTCTGAAACCACACCGACAATGCAGAAATATGAAAATAATTTCGACGTTACACCGACGTTAAACCGAAGGATAACAGAAGGACAACAATCTATCCACAATCTGGACCACAAAAGGACATCTTTCAAACAAATGTGAGTCCAGATCCTCTACACATCAAACTACTCCAGCCTGAGTAACCCATACTTATAACTTAAATCTGTGATAGGAACGCTACTAGACCTTTCCACTTCATCTGCAACTACTCAAATTTATGTCTATAGCTTACCAAAACCATCTGAATTCTCACCTGTACCAATGTTATCTGTCTTTTTACACTATGAGAAGACATCCCCAAACTGCTCACTACAGCTCTCTCTTATGCAAACTCATGTATGTTTTTTGATGTAATGATTGGCTTGTAATTGACATTGCATGTGTGGGGAAGTTGCACAGTGAAACATAGTTTATTATTGCATGCTCTGTTTACCTCCTTTGATCATTTGCTCATTGTGGTCAGGTGTACTATATCTTTACATTTAGAGAGGTGTATTCATGGTCTAAAGGACACAGTGTGATTCCTGATTAGTAAAAAAAATATATATATAAATATATAAATATATATATATATATATATATATATATATATATATATATATATATATATCAAACACTGAGCAACATCCCCAAACAGGTAATTTCTACTTTAAACTTTTCATTATTGTGTACAGTCTGGACATGGCTACTAATAACAAATGCACAGACAAAAATCTTAAAGCTATGTGTGCAAATGCTAGGAGCTTAGGAGACAAAATTCCAGAGCTAATTGCGATAATGACAAGGAATAACCTGGATTTTGTGGCAATTACAGAGTCATTGTGCAATGAAAATCATGACTGGGACATAGCTATACCAGGATACAATTTATTTAGGAAAGATAGAATAGGAAGAATAGGAGGAGGGGTAGCAATGTATGTGAAAAAAAGCATAAATGCTACTTTTAATACAAAATATTGACAAAACTGAGGCCCTTTGGGTCACCATAAAAACCGGGGAGAAGGATGTTATTCGCATTGGGGTGATCTATAGACCACCAGGCCAGGAGCAGGATTTGGACAGGAACCTATTGTTGGACATCACTAAAATGGCTTTAAAGGGAGAAGTCATAATCATGGGAGACTTTAATTTACCTGATGTAAGTTGTGAGGGGTCTTTTGCAAGTTCAGCTACAAGTGGCAAATTTTTACATTCCTTACAGGGAGCATCTCTCAAGCAATTGGTGACGGAGCCCACTCGCAAAGATTCAATATTAGATTTAATTCTTACAAATGGTGATAGGATATCCGACATATACAGATGTAGCCACCTTTATCTTGAGTGGCTGAGGCGTTTGTCCCGTTCGAGCATACGCAGCGTACTGGGGCGTAGCGAGGCGCGCCTAGTCACAGAGAGGCTATCTAATCGCACGGAGACAGACATTTGACGTTTGGCATTACCTGTACGTGTAATACCTGCGATCATCCACCAGATGTCGCTTTTTACAATCACCACTGCGCATGCGTGTGGGCTCCCGTAAAATATAATACTGAAATACTGTACAGTACTGTATAGTAAGGACTACTTTACTAGTGCAACCTAAAACCAGTAGTGTACACTGAAGCAAATGGACGTGTTAGAAGTTCATTATTGCCTAATGATATTAGGAATATTGTACAGTATGTTAGCATCCTAATCCCGTAGCCATTTGTCTTAATCAAAACTAATGGATTTATTCATCTGTCTGCGGCGAAGTGGTGAAGTGTTCCGCTTCCTACAGTATACTCAGAGTCCCGTGTTCGATTCCTAAAGTACAGTACGAACGCATGTTAGTTTTTTCCAGACACTTTATAATTTTTTTTAATCACATAAAACAGGGCAAAGCTGCAGCATATGTACTGTTAAGGTTCTATGCACCATACGGTACACATACAATTCTGTAGCAGGGCAGACTCAATTGAAATGGCTACTGCCTGTGACTCCATGGAGGCTCTCAGCTATGGAGCGAGTGATGACATAGATTTTGCGGACAACGGGGCAGTGCTGAAGGTGCGTCACAATCCCCTCGCTAAAATACATAGGGGTGAGGTCTATGCACATTATGGTACACCGGACTTGATCGCATAGCACACTGCCAAAATGACCGTCGCCCCTGAACCCCCACTACGTGGCAGCCAGCGCTCGGAGATGGAGTGAGAGATAGTAGTGGAGTGAGAGATACAGTAACAGTAGTTTTGAAGGCTATGGGGCAATGCTGAAGAAGCGTCACAATCCCCTCGCCAAAGCGATAGGGATAAGCGAGGTCTATCATTGTGGTACACCGGACTTGATCGCATAGCACACTGTCAAAATGGCCGTCGCCCCTGACCCCCACTACGTGGCAGCCAGCGCTCGGAGATGGAGTGAGAGATAGTAGTGGAGTGAGAGATACAGTAACAGTAGTTTTGAAGGCTATGGGGCAATGCTGAAGAAGCGTCACAATCCCCTCGCCAAAGCGATAGGGATAAGCGAGGTCTATCATTGTGGTACACCGGACTTGATCGCATAGCACACTGTCAAAATGGCCGTCGCCCCTGACCCCCACTACGTGGCAGCCAGCGCTCGGAGATGGAGTGAGAGATAGTAGTGGAGTGAGAGATACAGTAGCAGTAGTTTTGAAGGCTTTGGGGCAATGCTGAAGAAGCGTCACAATCCCCTCGCCAAAGCGATAGGGATAAGCGAGGTCTATCATTGTGGTACACCGGACTTGATCGCATAGCACACTGTCAAAATGGCCGTCTCCCCTGACCCCCACTACGTGGCAGCCAGCGCTCGGAGATGGAGTGAGAGATAGTAGTGGAGTGAGAGATACAGTAGCAGTAGTTTTGAAGGCTATGAAGCAATGCTGAAGAAGCGTCACAATCCCCTCGCCAAAGCGATAGGGATAAGCGAGGTCTATCATTGTGGTACACCGGATTTGATCGCATAGCACACTGTCAAAATGGCCGTCGCCCCTGAACCCCCACTACGTGGGAGCCTTCATCGCTAGCCCACGACGCCCGCTGAGGATTCCCAATTTCATGTGTGAAAGTACAGCAAGCAGCGCCCTGCCCCCTCCCCATTGGTGTTGGTTTATGCCTTAGGGGACACGGACGCTCGCATTTGTAAAGCACAGTCTTTCCCATCGTCTCCCCCTACCCCCATCGCCCTTCCCCCCTGGGAGCCTACAATACTGTTTTGCTCACTCAGAATACACTCAATTCTACTCATTGCCGCTGGGTAGTGGCATTTAGCGTAAAGAATCGCTCCTGCAGATCTACTCTGATTTATGTGAAACTTGTGTGCATCCTTCCATTGGATGCACAGTATTAGAGACAAAAAAAAAAAATATTAAAGTGAATGTCACGGGAACACATAAACAAAAAAAAAGGCTGGCACTTCCTTCTCATTGGTGATGGTTTATGCCGTAGGGGACTCGGACGCTCATATAATTGCATTTCAAAGCCACAGTATTTCCCATCGTCTCCCCCTACCCCCATCGCCCTTCCCCCCCTGGGAGCCTGCACAGATCATGCAGTGGACAGGGAGGGAATTCAGGTCCTGTGCAATACACGAATGCTGAAAATCTACAGTACTGTTTTGCTCAACTCATTGCCGCTGTGTAGTTGCATTTAGCGTAAAGAATCGCTCCTGCAGATGTACTCTGATTTATATGTAACTTGTGTGCACCCTTCCATTGACTGTCTTACAATGAAAATAACATAATACAGTACATTATTACAATAAACAAAACAAAAACATCCGGTCTCGGACCCTGGACCCCCAGCGTGGGAGGTGGGAGCCTTCATCGCTAGCCCACGACGCCCGCTGAGGATTCCCAATTTCATGTGTGAAAGTACAGCAAGCAGCGCCCTGCCCCCTCCCCATTGGTGTTGGTTTATGCCTTAAGGGACACGGACGCTCGCATTTGTAAAGCACAGTCTTTCCCATCGTCTCCCACTAGCCCATACCCAGACGCTCATTTACTGTACATGTATTTTAAAAGCACGGTGTTTATACATTGTATTGTGTGTTTATACTTTGTATTGTACATTCTTCCTTTTACACAATTACTGTAGTTGCGTCTCCATACAGTACAGTAGGTCACCATCTTTTTCCACCGCCTCCCGTTATGCCTACAGTATTGACATTACAGTCGTCACTGACCAATTGCCAGAGCTGTAGATCAATCCGCCGCTATACTGTACGATCGAAAGTAATGGATTAGTGGAGCATTAGCCACCCAGTGGTGGAGATGTGTAATGCATGCTGAGTATCTAGACCGCCTCAACACGTCTGCCTGCGATTAAACTCCGCTATCGCCCTAGCGTGTCTAGACGGCCGTCTAGCTGGAGAATCGGTCAAGATGAAGGTGGCTACATCTGTATGTGGGTGAGCATCTGGGATCCAGTGATCATCAAGCAGTATGGTTTAGTATACAGACATGATCCAACTCCTGTCACACAAAAACAAAGGTGTTGGATTTTAGAAATGCTGATTTTGCAAAAATGGGGATATGTTTAAGTGATTCATTGGCAGACTGGTGGAACTTGGAGTGCAGGAGAGGTGGGAAAAACTGAAAAGTGCAATACTAAGTGCAACTGATCTTTGTATCAAAAGGGTTAGGAAAAGCACCAGGAAAAGGAAGCCAGTGTGGTTCACAAAAGAAGTATCAACTAGTGTGAAAGCAAAAAAGATGGCTTTTAGGAAATACAAACAGGCTCAAAATAATAACGACAAAGAGGTGTATCTTGACAGACGGAAGGATGCTAAGAAAGTGATCTGACGTGCAAAGGCAGAAGCTGATGAAAAAATGGCCCAGTCAGTAGATAAAGGGGGCAAAACTCCTTTTTAAGTATATAAGTGAAAGGAGAAAATCAAATGGAGGAATAATAATAATAAGACAGAGAGTGTGCATTTGGTGGAGGGTGACAAAGCAATAGCAGATCACCTAAGTAATTATTTTTGCTCAGTATTTACTACAGAAGAAGGGATGGGGCCACAGTTAAGTTACAAGGACATTCACAAAAATAAGGTAGATAAAAGCACATTTACAGAGGAGAAGGTCATAACAGAACTTTCACAACTAAAAGTGGATAAATCAATGGGACCAGATGGGGATACACCCAAGGATACTCAAAGAGCTAAAAGATGTGCTGGTTACACCATTAACTGAATTATTTAACCAGTCACTAAATACAGGTGCTATTCCAGAGGACTGGAAAAGAGCAAATGTAGTTCCACTGCACAAAAGTGGAAGCAAGGAAGAAGCAAGTAACTACAGACCAGTAAGCCTTACATCGGTAGTGGGGAAATTAATGGAAAAACTATTAAAAGAAAGAGTTGTGGAATATCTTAAATCAAACCACTTCCAGGATCCAAAACAGCATGGATTTACTGGTGGTAGATCATGCCAAACAAATCTTATTGACTTTTTTGACTCTGTGACGAAAATAATAGATCAAGTGGGAGCTGTAGATGTAGCATATCTAGACTTTAGTAAGGCATTTGACACTGTCCCACATCGCAGACTGCTAAATAAACTTGAAAGTGTGGGGGTGGATTATAAAACAGTTAAATGGATAAGAGCCTGGTTGCAGGATAGGAAACAGACAGTTGTATTTAATGGAGTGCAATCTATGGAGGGAAATGTTACCAGTGGAGTACCCCAGGGATCTGTACTTGGTCCAGTTCTCTTTAATATCTTTGTTGGTGACATTGCAGATGGTATTGAAGGGAAGGTATGCCTTTTTGCAGATGATACAAAGATATGCAACAGGGTAGACACACCGGGAGGGGTAAAACAAATGATTGATGACCTAGGTAGGCTTGAGAAATGGTCAAGAACGTGGCAACTACAGTTTAATGCTAAAAAATGCAAAATCATGCACTTGGGTCTAAAAAACCCAAAGGCTAAATATAGTATCAAGGGTACTATAATGGAAACTACTGCGGAGGAAAAGGATTTAGGAGTCACTATTTCAAGTGACTTGAAGGCAGGAAAGCAATGCAACAAAGCAATGAGAAAGGCAAGTAAGATGCTTGGTTGCATAGGGAGTGGAATCAGTAGTAGGAAAAAAGAAGTGATAATGCCACTGTATAGGTCATTGGTGCGGCCCCATCTGGAATACTGTGTCCAGTTCTGGAGACCATATCTCCAGAAGGATATAAATACAAAAGAGAGTGTACAAAGAAGGGCAACTAAAATGGCGCATGGCCTACATCACAAAACGTACACGGAAAGGCTAAAAGATCTTAACATGTATAGTTTGGAGGAGAGAAGAGAAAGGGGGGACATGATAGAAACTTACAAATATATCAAGGATCTTAAAGTTCAGGAGGGAAACATTCTTCAAAGGAAGAGAAATATTAGAACTCGAGGACATACACTGAGACTGGAGGGGGGGGAGGTTCAGGGGAAATTTAAGGAAAAATTACTTCACAGAAAGGATAGTGGATAAGTGGAATAGTCTCCCATCAGAGGTGGTAGAGGCTAAGACTGTAGAGCAATTTAAACATGCTTGGGATAGGCATATGAATATCCTTACAAAGAATTAAGGTTCAAAAAGGGTTGAGATTACATAAAGGATAAAAGATAAAAAGGCAGACTAGATGGGCCAAGTGGTTCTTATCTGCCGTCAAATTCTATGTTTCTAACCTTGAGGGAGGCCAGACAAAGGCCTAAGTCTAGGCCTTGATGCAGAAAGGCCAAAAGTGTGGAAGTTCTGAAATTGTATGCATGGCAATTCTTCGCAGCATACCAGGCCTTCTACATAGTTCGATAACCGTCTCAGAGATGTTTTTATTATGTTTATGTGTTATCAGCATTGCAGCATCTATTCTTATTTCTCTAAAGTCCTAAGTGGATGCTGGGACTCCGTAAGGACCATGGGGAATAGCGGCTCCGCAGGAGACTGGGCACAACTAAAGAAAGCTTTAGGACTACCTGGTGTGCACTGGCTCCTCCCCCTATGACCCTCCTCCAGACCTCAGTTAGAATCTTGTGCCCGGCTGAGCTGGATGCACACTAGGAGCTCTCCTGAGCTCCTAGAAAAAGAAAGTTTATTTTAGGGTTTTTATTTTCAGTGAGATCTGCTGGCAACAGACTCACTGCTACGAGGGACTAAGGGGAGAGAAGCGAACCTACCTGCTTGCAGCTAGCTTGGGCTTCTAGGCTACTGGACACCATTAGCTCCAGAGGGATCGAACACAGGGCCCAACCTCGATCGTCCGGTCCCGGAGCCGTGCCGCCGTCCCCCTTACAGAGCCAGAAGCAAGAAGACAGTCCTGGAAATCGGCGGCAGAAGACTTCGGTCTTCATCAAGGTAGCGCACAGCACTGCAGCTGTGCGCCATTGCTTCCCATGCACACCTCACACTCCGGTCACTGATGGGTGCAGGGCGCTGGGGGGGGGGGGGGGGTGCCGGGTGCCCTGGGCTGCAATATTAAGTACCTTGGCTGGCAAAGCTACACATAATATAGTCATAGAGACTATATATGTGTAAAATCCCCTGCCAGATATACTTACAAAAAAGCGGGAGAAGTCTGCCGAAAAAGGGGCGGGGCTATCTCCCTCTGCACACTGGCGCCATTTTCCCTCACAGCTCCGCTGGAAGGGTCACTCCCAGGCTCTCCCCTGCAGTTTCCAGACTACATAGGGTAAAAAAGAGAGGGGGGGCACTAAATTTAGGCGCAATATTGTGTATACAAGCAGCTATTGGGAAAATCACTTAGTTACAGTCTTAATCCCTGTGTTATATAGCGCTCTGGTGTGTGCTGGCATACTCTCTCTCTGTCTCCCCAAAGGGCTTTGTGGGGTCCTGTCCTCAGTCAGAGCATTCCCTGTGTGTGTGCGGTGTGTCGGTACGGCTGTGTCGACATGTTTGATGAGGAGGCTTATGTGGAGGCGGAGCAGTTGCCGATAAATGTGATGTCACCCCCTGCGGGGTCGACACCTGAGTGGATGGACTTGTGGAAGGAATTACGTGAAAATGTCAACTCCTTACATAAAATGTTTGACGACATAGCAGATGTGGGACAGCCGGCTTCTCAGCTCGTGCCTGCCCAACTGTCCAAAAAGCCATCAGGGGCTCTAAAACGCCCGCTACCTCAGATGGCAGACAGATGTCGACACGGATACTGAATCCAGTGTCGACGACGATGAGACTAATGTAACTTCCAATAGGGCCACACGTTACATGATTGAGGCAATGAAAAATGTGTTGCACATTTCTGATGTTACCCCAGGTACCACAAAAAAGGGTATTATGTTTGGGGAGAAAAAACTACCAGTGGTTTTTCCCCCATCTGAGGAATTAAATGAAGTGTGTGAAGAAGCGTGGGCTTCCCCCGATAAGAAACTGGTAATTTCTAAGAGGTTACTAATGGCGTACCCTTTCCCGCCAGAGGATAGTTCACGTTGGGAAACATCCCCTAGGGTGGATAAAGCGCTCACACGCCTGTCAAAGAAGGTGGCACTACCGTCTCCGGATATAGCCGCCCTAAAGGAGCCTGCTGATAGGAAGCAGGAGGCTTTCCTGAAGTCTGTGTATACACACTCAGGTATTATATTGAGACCGGCTATTGCTTCAGCATGGATGTGCAGTGCTGCAGCTGCGTGGTCAGATTCCCTGTCAGAAAATATTGATACCCTAGACAGGGACACTATATTGCTAACCATAGAGCATATAAAAGACGCAGTCTTATACATGAGAGATGCACAGAGAGATATTTGCCGGCTGGCATCGAAAATAAGTGCAATGTCCTTTTCTGCCAGGAGAGGATTATGGACTCGGCAGTGGACAGGTGATGCAGATTCTAAAAGGCACATGGAAGTTTTGCCTTATAAAGGTGAGGAGTTGTTTGGGGATGGTCTCTCGGACCTCGTTTCCACAGCCACAGCTGGGAAGTCAGCATTTTTACCCCATGTTCCCTCACAGCCAAAGAAAGCACCGTATTATCAGGTACAGTCCTTTCGGCCCCAGAAAGGCAAGCGGGTTAAAGGCGCGTCTTTTCTGCCCAGAGGCAGAGGTAGAGGGAAAAAGCTGCAGCATACAGCCAGTTCCCAGGAGGAAAAGTCCTCCCCCGCTTCCTCCAAGTCCACCGCATGATGCTGGGGCTCCACAGGCGGAGCCAGGTACGGTGGGGGCCCGTCTCAAAAACTTCAGCAATAAGTGGGCTTGCTCACGGGTGGATACCTGGATCCTTCAAGTGGTATCTCAGGGGTACAAGCTGGAATTCGAGACGTCTCCCCCCCGCCGTTTCCTCAAATCTGCCTTGCCAACAACTCCCTCAGGCAGGGAGGCAGTGCTAGAAGCAATTCACAAGCTGTATTCCCAGCAGGTGATAGTCAAGGTGCCCCTCCTTCAACAAGGACGGGGTTACTATTCCACAATGTTTGTGGTACCGAAACCGGACGGTTCGGTGAGACCCATTGTAAATTTGAAATCCTTGAACACTTATATAAAAAAATTCAAGTTCAAGATGGAATCGCTCAGGGCGGTTATTTCAAGCCTAGACGAGGGGGATTACATGGTATCACTGGACATCAAGGATGCTTACCTGCATGTCCCCATTTACCATCCTCATGTCATTACCAATTCCAGACGTTGCCGTTTGGTCTGTCCACGGCACCGAGGGTATTTACCAAGGTAATGGCCGAAATGATGATACTCCTTCGAAAAAAGGGAGTTTTAATTATCCCGTACTTGGACGATCTCCTGATAAAGGCGAGGTCCAGGGAGCAGTTGTTGGTCGGGGTAGCACTATCTCGGGAGGTGCTACAACAGAACGGTTGGATTCTAAATATTCCAAAGTCACAGCTGGTCCCTACGACACGTCTACTGTTCCTGGGGATGGTTCTGGACACAGAACAGAAAAAAGTGTTTCTCCCGGAGGAGAAAGCCAAGGGGCTGTCATCTCTAGTCAGAGGCCTCCTGAAAACAAAACAGGTGTCGGTGCATCACTGCACGCGAGTCCTGGGAAAAATGGTAGCTTCCTACGAAGCAATTCCATTCGGCAGGTTCCATGCAAGGACTTTTCAGTGGGACCTGTTGGACAAGTGGTCCGGATCGCATCTTCAGATGCATCGGCTGATAACCCTGTCTCCAAGGACCAGGGTGTCTCTGCTGTGGTGGTTGCAAAGTGCTCATCTTCAAGAGGGCCGCAGATTCGGCATACAGGACTGGGTCCTGGTGACCACGGATGCCAGCCTTCGAGGCTGGGGGGCAGTCACACAGGGAAGAAACTTCCAAGGACTATGGTCAAGTCAGGAGACTTCCCTACACATAAATATTCTGGAACTGAGGGCCATTTACAATGCCCTAAGTCAGGCAAAACCCCTGCTTCAAAACCAGCCGGTACTGATCCAGTCAGACAACATCACGGCAGTCGCCCATGTAAACCGACAGGGCGGCACATGAAGCAGGACGGCGATGGCAGAAGCCACAAGGATTCTCCGATGGGCGGAAAATCACGTGTTAGCACTGTCAGCAGTGTTCATATCGGGAGTGGACAACTGGGAAGCAGACTTCCTCAGCAGGCACAACCTCCACCCGGGAGAGTGGGGACTTCATCCAGAAGTCTTCCAACTGATGGTAAACCGTTGGGAAAGGCCACAGGTGGACATGATGGCGTCCCGCCTCAACAAAAAGTTAAAAAGATATTGCGCCAGGTCAAGAGACCCTCAGGCGATAGCTGTGGACGCTCTAGTAACACCGTGGGTGTACCGGTCAGTTTATGCGTTCCCTCCTCTTCCTCTCATACCCAAGGTACTGAGGATAATAAGGAGAAGAGGAGTAAGAACTATACTCATTGTTCCGGATTGGCCAAGAAGAGTTTGGTACCCGGAACTTCAAGAAATGATCTCAGAGGACCCATGGCCTCTGCCGCTCAGACAGGACCTGCTGCAGCAGGGGCCCTGTCTGTTCCAAGACTTACCGCGGCTGCGTTTGACGGCATGGCGGTTGAACACCGGATCCTGAAGGAAAAGGGCATTCCGGAGGAAGTCATTCCTACGCTGATTAAAGCTAGGAAAGAAGTGACCGCAAACCATTATCACCGCATTTGGCGAAAATATGTTGCGTGGTGTGAGGCCAGGAAGGCCCCAACGGAGGAATTTCAGCTGGGCCTTTTTCTGCACTTCCTACAGTCAGGGGTGACTATGGGCCTAAAATTGGGTTCCATTAAGGTCCAGATTTCGGCTCTATCGATTTTCTTCCAGAGAGAACTGGCTTCACTACCTGAAGTTCAGACTTTTGTTAAGGGAGTGCTGCATATTCAGCCCCCGTTTGTGCCTCCAGTGGCACCTTGGGATCTCAACGTGGTGTTGGATTTCCTAAAGTCACATTGGTTTGAGCCACTTAAAACCGTGGAATTAAAATATCTCACGTGGAAAGTGGTCATGCTGTTGGCCTTGGCTTCGGCCAGGCGTGTGTCAGAATTGGCGGCTTTGTCATGTAAAAGCCCTTATCTGATTTTCCATATGGATAGGGCAGAATTGAGGACTCGTCCCCAGTTTCTCCCTAAGGTGGTATCAGCCTTTCATTTGAACCAACCTATCGTGGTGCCTGCGGCTTCCAAAGACTTGGAGGCTTCCATGTTGTTGGACGTAGTCAGGGCCCTGAGAATTTATGTTTCCAGGACAGCTAGTGTCAGGAAAACTGACTCGTTGTTTATCCTGTATGCACCCAACAAGCTGGGTGCTCCTGCTTCAAAGCAGACTATTGCTCGCTGGATCTGTAGTACGATTCAGCTTGCACATTCTGCGGCTGGACTGCCGCATCCTAAATCAGTGAAAGCCCATTCCACGAGGAAGGTGGGCTCTTCTTGGGCGGCTGCCCGAGGGGTCTCGGCTCTACGACTTTGCCGAGCAGCTACTTGGTCGGGGTCAAACACATTTGCTAAATTCTACAAGTTTGACACCCTGGCTGTAGAGGACCTAGAGTTTGCCCATTCGGTGCTGCAGAGTCACCCGCACTCTCCCGCCCGTTTGGGAGCTTTGGTATAATCCCCATGGTCCTTACGGAGTCCCAGCATCCACTTAGGACGTCAGAGAAAATAAGATTTTACTCACCGGTAAATCTATTTCTCGTAGTCCGTAGTGGATGCTGGGCGCCCGTCCCAAGTGCGGATTGTCTGCAATACTTGTATATAGTTATTGTTTAACTTAAGGGTTATTGTTGAGCCATCTGTTGAGAGGCTCAGTTATTGTTCATACTGTTAACTGGGTATAGTATCACGAGCTATACGGTGTGATTGGTGTGGCTGGTATGAGTCTTACCCGGGATTCAAAATCCTTCCTTATTGTGTCAGCTCTTCCGGGCACAATATCCTGAGGTCTGGAGGAGGGTCATAGGGGGAGGAGCCAGTGCACACCAGGTAGTCCTAAAGCTTTCTTTAGTTGTGCCCAGTCTCCTGCGGAGCCGCTATTCCCCATGGTCCTTACAGAGTCCCAGCATCCACTACGGACTACGAGAAAAAGATTTACCGGTGAGTAAAATCTTATTTTATTCCTCATCTTTCTACTGAAATTCCCCCTCACTATACCCTTTCTATACAAGGTCCACACGGACTAAGAAATTTTTTTAGCATGAGGTTGCCGCTAATACCTCACTTCCTGCTACAGCTACTTCCGTTTTTTCAATAAAGTTTTATCAAATAAAAGGAGCACAGTAGACAAGCACCACTTATCCTTGAGAAAGAATACAGCAGGATTTGAAACTTGTTGGATTATCAGTGGGAGCAGACACAGAAGAACGAAGTCCGACCGCCACCAGCGTCTGACGTCACCGGAAGCCGAAGCCCAAACTTCCGGTTGAAGCATACAACACACGGAGCAGTTATTGGACAGTATGCAAAAGTAGGGTAAGCCAGGACAGTGCTTTAAAGTAAGCGTGACTCATACTATTCCCACTCAGTGTCTTAAAAAACTCCTAACACCCTTAAGGGGCTGTAAACACAGAGGCAATTCATCTTGGTTTTAATATATTTTTATTTTATTGTTGGTTCCGTGTCCTTCTTTACCACCTTAACTTTTTCCTCGCTGCTCCCACTATACTTTATCTTATCCTTTTCCATATTCATAGCTGCAGCTTTTATTATTTTATATTAATTTAATCCAAATATCTCATTTTCTATTTTTTTTTTTGTGTGCAAATTCTGTTTTATTAATAAAGAAATAACAATATACAGCTCAAGGTCATCTTACAATACAAAAGTTGTAGTATTAAGAGCTGTCATTTCAAGCGCAGACCAATAATACTGAAAACGCAGACATTGTATATTATTTTTAGTCCACTTAATTTAAGATATTAATCTGTATTGTCCTTGAATATTAATATCAATAACAAGAAAAATAGGATAGAAAAGAGACATGAAAAAAGAAAGAAAAGTGAGGAGAACTTCCATCACAACCCTAAGGCGTGGTAGAGGGAGAGAGTAACATATAGGACTTGTACCACCGACGGGAGAAAACCGCCCAAGCGACCTGCAAGCAATTTAGCAAAAAGCTTGATATAACAATTCAGAAGGGAAATAGGTCTGTAACTTGAGCACTGGGTGTGGTCCTTACCCTCCTTTGGGATCACAGTTATATGTGCTTCAAGGGCCTGTGGAGAAAATCCTTTCTCGGCAGAAATTGAATTACACGCTTTCAATAAAAGATTTAATAAATATTTTTAAAGGCTTTATAGTATCCGACTGAAAAGCCATCTGGGCCCAGGCTCTTCCCAGTCGGCGTTGCAGCCAGAGCTGTTTCCAGCTCCTCAATGATAAAGGGCTGTTCTATAGTATCCAGGTCTATTTCAGAAAATCGACCTCTGACAGAAACCTCTGTATCAGGACCTTTAAATCACGGTTGGTTTGAAGAGATTGATCCTTTCTAAGAGTATAAAGAGAATTGTAATAATTTTGAAAAGATTGAGCAATTTGAGGCAGTGTATATGCAATATGTCCTCCCACCTCATGGATAGAATGAACATAGGACTGCATTCTCTGGGCCCTTAACACCCGAGTGAGCATAGCGCTGCGTTTGTTACCCCGAAGATAAATTTCTGACGACATTTAGTCATTCCTAACTTCGCTTTATCCCATAAAAATGTATTAAGGGCTTAGTGGGCATTAGTTCTAGAATATCCCCAGCATCAAGGAAAGACTGATGCAAGGCCTCTAAAGTCGCTTTTCGTTCAATGAGCTGCAATCTCTGTGCCATTCGCTCCTCCTTGAGTTGAGAGCCAAGCTGTATACATCTACCTCGAATCACACATTTATGTGCTTCCCAAATTGTGACTGCACTAACATCTGGTGTGTCATTTGTTGCAATGCAATCAGAAATGGCGGAAGCGCGATCAGCCTTTAAGCGAGGATCTTGAATCAATGTATTATTAAACCGCCACGACCATGGTTTGGTAGGGGCCGAAGAAAGATCAACAGAAATATACACTGGAGCATGGTCTGACCATGTAATATGACCAATCGTGCTTGAAGAAGAGGTACAGAAATCTATGCTAAACTAGAAAATAGTCCGGCCGTGAGTACATATTGTGAGGGGTTGAAAAGAAAGTGTAATCTTTTCCTGTTAGATGTTGAGTTCTCCATAAGTCGAATCAACTGAAACTCATGAAGAAGTCGGCTATCTCGGCGGTAGTCACGTGTCAATCGTCTAGTCAATGAAGGAAAACAGTCAATCCCAGGGACCAATTAAAGTCAGCACCCAAGATTAGGCATCCCTCTTTAAGAGGTTCTAATTGTCACATTATTTTGGTAAAAAACTGTCTTTGGTGTTGATTAGGAGCGTTTACATTAACAATATTATAAACCTGGTTATAAATTGTGCATTTAACAATCTGACATCGACCTTCTTCCAGAACTATGTGAGAAATATCTGTGTTCGGGACCCAACGTGCAAATAAGATCGCAACCCCTGGAGACTTACTAAGATATTTTTTATTACAAAATACCTGCGGATAATAATTTCCCAACTTAAGGGAGGCCTGACATTTGAAATGGGTCTCTTGGATAAAAGCAATGTCTATATGCTCAGCCCAGAGCTCCCATAACAAGGTAGTCCTTTTTTCAGGGATATTATGTCCCTTCACGTTGAGGGAACATAACCGAAGACGTTAAGAAATTTTAGTTTACATCCTGCAATGAATATTAGAGGTAACATTGATTCAGCAAACATGTGGGGAGGGCTCATGAATGTACCGCATTGGACACATCGGGCTGCAATGGTGATAGACATAGAAACCATGAAAAGAGAGGAAGGGAAAAAGAGCGGAAAATAGAAGAACAAAAAAAGAAGATCCAATACAGAATAAATAATATTTTATGGCATACGTCTATATCAATACGTCTTGTAAAATGGCAATTACACCGCCGTTGAGTCGTAGGGAACTTATACCCATGACTTAAGAGCCAAAACAGGCAGGCTGTTTGAGCCAACTGGGGCACAATAGCGACAACGCAACCCAGGAACAAGATTAAACAATATATAACTAAGGAGATACAGAAAAAAAAAATCAGCTGACTCCAATATTAAATAATAGAGGTATCACCATATCATAAAGAAAGCAACGGAGACAAATATCTCTAAGTAATCAAAAGCGTAATGATGGCTATAGAATGCAGCAAATACAAGTAGTAATCATAATAGGGGAGGGGGAGGGACGTGATTATTATAAAGCAATATTACTAAGCAAGTAAGCACTAAAACAGCATCTGTGGTGTGGAAAAGGTCCAGGTGTATGGTGTTGAGCCTCCAACTAGGCTTTACCAGACATCGAAGGACCGGACGGGACCCAGCAAAACTAGGCTGTGTAATAAAGAACATTATAACTCAAGTCCCAGTATCACTACGATCCGGAGGTGTCCGTGTCATACCCCTTTTCCTGTTGCTGATCGGGGTCCACGATGCCCGAGGAGCAGGAGGTGTCTGAGGATCAAAACGGTGGTATGATTGTGTCCAGTCCGTTAAGACAGGTTTAGTTATAGAAAATGTGGAACAAAAATTGTCCAAGTCTTCTGGCGTGTGTAATATGACCTGTCAACCTTCATAAGTGACTTGTGTATTAAAAGGGAAGCCCCAACGGAATCGTATGCCCTTCTCTTTAAGAACATCTGTTAGGGGCTTGAGAGATCTGCGCTGCTGGAGGATATACTATGAAAAATCAGGAAAAATATGAATTACAGTATTGTTGAATTCCAATCGCTTTAATTTGCGTGCTTTAAAAAGTATCTCTTCTTTTATGTGATAATAATGAAGGCGGCATATAACGTCTCTGGGAGCCTCAGGGAGACCTTTCGGCCGTAGCACTCTGTGGGCCCTATCAAACAATATAATGTTTTCCGGTTTAGCATCTGTAATCTCATTGAATATCTTAGTGAGGGCATCTATTATACTTGGACCTTGTATATCTTCCGGTAACCCTCAAATGCATAAGTTGTTTCTCCGGCCTTTGTTGTCAAGGTTGACGTGACGCCGTCATAGCGCTTTCAATTCTTGGGCCTGAAGGGCGACTGTATCACAAAGTTTCCGTTGAAATGAGACTTCATCTACTTGATCTTCCATATCCGAAACCAGATGGGATATTTAGAAAATATCTGCCTGGAGGACGGAGATCTCAGATTTAACCGTATCGCGTAGCTTTTGTTCCAAATCCAGAAAGTCCATTTTAGTTAGTAAATCTTTTTTTAGTAGGAAGAGACCGCAAGTAGGCTAAAACATCAGCCATAGAGGCTTCAGTTCTGTGGTGCAACGGTGAAGAGTCGGCCCCAGCCATCTTCTTGGAGTTATCAGGAGAGCCGGACACAGATGATGATGAACGAGTGTCCTCACTCTCTGTGTTGAAGATATTGAAACAAATTAGATTGTAGAGACTTGTCGCCAGATTTCTTTGCTGCAGGAATTTGCCCCCTTCTCTTAGTTTTCCCCATCAGCAGATGCTATTCATAATGATATACAGTGAAATGGGGAAAAGTCACAGTAGTATATCAGTAGCAATCCACATCCAAGTTATGGAGTCTCCATTGCGTAAAGAGTATCCTGGGCTATGTCATCAACCACCAATCCCCATATTATTTGGGTGACTCAGGGGGTTATGGCTCAGTTTGAGTGCATAATTTAAGTCATGAAGGATGCAGGGGGGAGGTATAAGCAGGCAACAGAGTAGTAATGAAGTTAGCGAGTCCAGGGAATGCACATGTAAATCAGACACCAAGGGGAATCTAGTTGGCCAAAAACGTGAAATGTGACATAAAGTAGTACAGTTTGAGGGCAGAAGGAAAAAGACCCAAGTAGATGTGCTGGAGTGAATTTGAAGCCAGCAAGGCTGCTGCGTGGGCTCTATACAAAGCTTCAGCAAGTTGTAGAAATCCTGTAATATATCTAGCCTCCACAGGATAGATGGAGCACAGGGGGGTTCAGATTGGTACAGGGATGATTAATAACAGCCCCGTGGAGTGTACATGCTGAAGACCCTGTATAATAGTAGTAGTTGTAGTAGTGTTACAGTGAGCTGGTGCAGTGGGGACACGTGTAGAATGTGCACTACTATGGCAAGTTCTGGAGACCAAATATATCCAGCGGGGGTCAGAGAGCTGACTATGGGGGAAGTAGGGCAGAGAGAGCAGCAGTGGCAGCGTTTATGTATACAATATATTGCTGTAAGCCAGCACTTAACAATGCTGACCTCTCACCTCCTAGAAGATTCCTGCTGCCGCCGTACTCCACCCGCCCGTCGTCTCTTGGCGGGTCACGCTCCGAGTCTCGGTGCGTACATGGGAGGCTCACACTGCAGAGAGGCACCCACGAACTCCGGCTCCCAGCCGTGGCTAAGGGTAGGTCCCACAGCGCATGCTCAGCAATGGTCCACGTTCCGAAGTCCACCGGGGTAGCTCAAAATTGAGGTCCCGGCATCAGGGAGGTGTGCAGGACGCAACCCGCAGAGACTATAAAACCGGCTTCCGGCTCCGCGACCTGCATCACCCAGCTCAGGGCAGGTGTAAGCAGGCGTAAGGGCTGAGTATAGTGGCACTGGGGGCTTGGACAAAGAAGTACGGGCACTTTTATGTATATTATAAGCCGGAGCTCCTGTCTCCTGCTGCTGCCTCAACAGCCGGCCAATCAACGCCCCCTTCTATTTAAAAAAAAAATAATTATATATATATATATATATATATATTTATTTATTTTATCATTTTATTTTTAATTATTTTAATTTTTTATATATATATTTTTTTCCAAAAATCCACCACTAACACACATAGCACTTGAATAATCCCCTCTGTACAGTGGAGATGTTAGTTTTAAAGGCATACATCTTCAAAACCAGTGTACTCATCAGCCTAAGATTTGGGGTTTGCTTTAAATCCATGGCAACATTACCAAATTTAATTGAAATTAAAGATTGTAACTTAGAATTTTTCTGAAAAATATGCGTTGATGAGGAATGACCCTAAAACTGATAAGAAATTTGAGCTTCCAGCAGGTTTGAAATTAACTTACCCCTTTTTTGACAAAGATACAGCAACATGGGTGGTACCTCCAGCATTGGATCCACCATTTAGCCAAGGACACAATCTTAACAGCAACTACTGCTTCTTCTCTTAATGATTCTACGCATCGTAAGTGTGAATCCCTATTAAATCTTTGTTTTCCTTAACAGGTACTACCTTATGTTCTGCTTTGGTTGCGCATGGGCTACAAAAACCATACAGGCTTGACAGACTGACTAGAAAAGCTATTGAAACAGGAGCATACTATTCAGATCCCTGATAATATAAAGCAGGCTTCTATTACTATTTAGATCTCCTAGCACTGTAGAGATAATATAAATCAGGCTTCCATTTGCGTCTGGCATTCTTGGACGGTATTTCTCTTTCCGGTATATTCCGATGTGTCCTGCTACGTCTCTGCCTTATACACCATGTAGTGGGACTTGCTAGTCGCACCTTGCTGTGCTGATGCCTGTAACAGAACGTTATAACGTAACGTACTGAGGCGCTGGAAAAAAAGGGAAGCTTTAATGCAACTTTCTGTTCACCCGATGTCACTTTTCCTAAACTGTAGCATATGCTTCAAATAACCAATGAAGCCTCCCTAGCGCCAATTGTCTGATGGTTCCTCTAATTCATTACACTATACACGAATGCTGAACAGCGTTTTGTCATGAATGCAGAGCTGCAGTTGACTGTGTAATAAAGAATACAGTCATTTGTTGCCTGCTTACTTTGTTTACAAACAGTACGTTAAACCGCTCTGGACGTTGTATTCAACCCTTTACTGGACTTTCCATAAAATGTCGTTATCTGATGTAAAGAATCCTTGTGTTAAAAGATGCACCAGAAGTTTTTCATGATGACAATTCATTTTTGGTTCACTATTCTGAAAATATCCGCTACCCCCCTACCACCCAGCAGCATTTACACTCTAAGCTGCTATCCATAACGTCAGTACTACAGTATGTATGATATTGTATTGTGTACACCCTATGTGGTGTAAGGTGCACGCTTCACCACTTTTTCTATTAGGTGTCAGGGTCAGGTACGTTAAAGGGTTGAATACAACATACAGAGCGGTTTAGTATATTGTTAGTAAACAAAGGACGCACGCACCAAATGACTAAATTCTTTATTACACAGTCAACTGCAGCTCTGCATTCATGACAAAACGCTGTTCAGTATTCGTGTATTCGTCTATAGTGTACTGTAGTATACTGTAGAAATTAAACTTGTGATGAGGTGCTGAGCACAAGGAATGTTTACACTGCCTGACTGTGATTGGCCAGCTTATCAGGTATCACCTTCCATTGAAACACTAGTGTATTGTTATCAGTGCTATCGTTTTTTTCCTGGAACATTCGCCACCCAATGGTTAAACTGGGTATTGCATGGTGTGGATTCATGCCATGCCATGACTTGTCAGTTCTAAGACGCTGCGCCACAACATGTAGTGATTCAGAGGCCCATATGTCGCGTTCAGGGCAAAGATGCAAGAGGACACATCTGTAAGCTTTATTTATTTTGGACACTGGTTGCATTCCTGCCATGGAGATATTGAGTCTAATAAGACTTTGGAAACAATTCCTTTTGTAATTCAGTTTTTATTTGGGCCAGAACTGGAACACATAATTACATAGGCAGCTGGCAGTTAAAACTATTTTTCCATCTCACCCTAGAACTCTTAGGTTTTGGCTCTTTTGGTTCTCATTTAGATTCGGTCCTCCACCCATCAGGAGTGTAGCAGCGGGCCACAGAGCGATTCAGTGGGTGAACGGCCATGGGATCCCGCCGGCCAGGCTTCCTCAGAGGTGACAGATATTCCCAATGACTTTGGTCAGGAGTATCCCTGTTCTACTTGTGTAGTGGCTTGTTTACATTTGTTCTGGATCACCTGGTTCCAATCATCCACAGATCATTGGTTCGTAGGGTTTTGTTCCAAAGGATACATACTGTATCTGGAGTGCTGGTTTCCCCATCAATTTTTTATAACCCCTCTAAAGAATCCGCTCAAGAGAGGGGCATTAATGAGTGCAGTTCACACTCTCTTGATTTCAGTATCGTACACTTCCAGTCTCAATACATCCTCAGTGTAAGTGTTTCAATTTACATATTTCTTTTGATCAAAACTGGATGCATCTTTGTACCATTTACTACATTTAAAAAGGCTCAACTTACTCTTACAAGTGCTGAAATTCAAGATGGAGTCTATGCTCCATAATGGTGTCTTTGGAAGAGGAAGAATTTCTTGTGTACTTTATCAGGGATGAATATCTGCCTATGCCAATTTGGGTACAAAATCATGACCTACTGCATTGCAGTAGGTACTCTTTATTAATAATTTCAAGCCTTGCCCTTTTGAATTTCTTCTGTGCCAAGAGTATTTACCAAAATAATGGCACCTATTGTAGCTATGCTGCATCATCATGGTATTCCCCTACTTAGACTACTTTGCTTATCAGAGCACCAACAGCAGTGATCACTTTCAGGTTGTCATTTAAATTCTGGAATTCTACAGCTGGGTTCCCAACCTGCCCATGTACAATAAAATTTTGGCACAAATAATGGTGTTTCTGGGTCTTCTCTTCAACACTTGCTAGTGTGTGCTTCTACCAAAGGACAAGATCAGGGATTTGCAGTCTCTGGTACAAATCGCTTTGTGTCTGCACCAGGTGTCCATACTGCATTGCATGCAACTACATGGGAAAGATGATAGCTGCATTTGAGTTGCTTCCCATCATACACTTTCAGGCCTTTTCAGCATTTTATCCTTCGGCATTGGAGCAAGTGGTATCCTAGCCTAGATTGGCAGTTGCTTCACCTGTTATTACAGGCACACCAATCTCTGGATTGATGGCTTAGCACTGCCAATCTATCCAGATGTTTTCAGTTTCCCCCTAGAAATAGACACTTGTCACAACAGACACAAGTCTCCAGCAATGGGATGCAGTGTCTCTGGTTCCTCAATGGGTTTTGGTCACTGGAAGAGCGGACCCTTTCTATTAGTATGTTTGAACTATGGGCAGTCTGGTGAACACTGGTTCAAGCACAGCAATTTCTCAGCGTCAAGCCTTTATAGACCCACTCAGAGTATGCCGTGGCTGGGGAATACATCAACCGACAAGTAGGAACCAAGAGTCCTCAAGCTATGATACTGACCAGATTATGACATGGGTAAAACGGTTTGTATTGGCAGTTTTTATTCCAAGTGTTGACAACTGGGAAGACAATTTTAACAGTCGACACAGAGTTCACACATAGGACTGGTCCCTTCATAAGAACATGTTCAGTCAGTTTGTGAAGAGATGAGGTCTTCTGGATATTGATCTAATGACATCTAGGTTGAAGAGGAAGCTACCAGAATATAGGGCATGGTCCAGGGATCCAAGGTGAACCTGGCAGATGCTTTGACAGCCAAGTGGTCTTTCCACTGTGCATATTTATTTCTGCTCAGTCTCATGTTCCTGTATGTATTTAGGTGGATGAAAGGCATAAGTCATTCTAATAGCACCAGATTGGTCATGTAGGTCATGGTACTCGAGTCTCCCTTCTCAGGTGGTTGATCAGCCATCGATGCTACTGCTGTGAGATGATCTACTATTGCAAGATCCATTCCTTCATCCAGATTTACCTCAGTTGACTTTAATAGCATTGCTCTTCAGACCATTTTTTTGAGTTCCAAGGGTTTTCCACAGGCGTTATCCAACTTATGTTGCAGATGAGTTAGTCATCCACTTCGATTATTTATTATAAAGTATGGAGCAAAACTAATAAGTGTTTCAGCTTCTTTTTTTTTTTACTTACCATGTATTTTTTCTTTTTTATAGGATAAGTAGTCCAAAGGCCTCTTCTCTGAGGGGTCGTTTTGGCTTAGTCTATACTTTTTCAGAGGAGTTTGGCAGCTTTACCAGATGACAACTTTCAGACAAGGAGTTTTGCATGTCCAGCCACCTAATGTTCCTCTGGTTCCATCATGGGACCTTAATTTAGTGCTAGCTGCTTTTCAATGGGCTCCTTTTGACCCATTAGAGACAGTGGGATAAAGATGGTTAGCTTGGAAAGTAGCTTATCTTTTGGATGTTTACTCAGGTTTCAGGGTTTCTGAGTTGGCAACATTGTCAGCCAGCTCCAACCTTTTAAATACAAACCAGGTAGTTTTGCTTCTTGGTCAGCTAGGACGGGTGCCTTGATTGAGCAACTGTATGGTGCAGCCACCTGGTCCTCAGTGCATTCTATAGCAAATATCCTTTTCACACGTTTGATGTTTGTATCTAAAGATACACATTTTGCTTGAAGGTTTTGAGTACAGCACTGTCTGTGCATATTTCAAGTCCCTCTTGAGGCTTGCTTTTGGGTAGTCATAATGTCCGTGTTCCCCAGATCAGGACGAAAGAGAAATTTCTTGTAATTCATCCTAAAATCAATTCATGTGGGTCCAATTTGTGAAACACAAAGTTTCCGCCCTGCTGTGTTGTTTACTTATATGTTTATCATCATCATCATCATCATCATCCATGTTTTCCCATTTGTCTTTTCTAGTCACATAACTGAAGAGCTAGGGGAAGGAAGGTGGTGGTGGGGGTGAAGGGGTGAGAGGTAAAGGGAGTGTCATTTTACAATGAGTAACAAGAAAATCATGTTATTTCCCTACATAGATTTGGTTAAGGAAATATGACGTTATAGGAGGATATACTAATATGCAGTGATCTGTATTTGTCTTTTACAAACTTTTATTATGCCACCCTCGTTTACCACCAATTAAAATGCATTACAATTTTTCCATTATATGTCTCACACTTTATTATTTAGCTCTTACTAGAATGTGTATTTAAATCTATTTTAGGTTTCTTGTTTTAAAGAGAGAGTATTTTATCTTTAGGGATACAATGCACAGCTAAGGTACTGCAAGCACATTGTTAATACGATTACGTAGCAGATTACATTTATTATTAATAAAAAAATCTTAATGTTTAATTTACTCTGTGACACATGCTGCTGATTTAAACTTATTAAACGTTTAATAAGTAAAAGTATAGAAAACAGGTTTGCTTTTTTCTATCCAGCTAATATTGGGTTTACCAGAGATTTGTTGGATGTTTTTTTTAATAGCTGGTTGCCCACTAGGTTTAATCTTTCATCTCATTTGTAGTACAATATTGATAATTTTCATTCAAGTGAGAAATTAATAGTGATAGTCGTCACCAAATAAGAAAAGCAACATGCCTTGTAAGCTTATGTCTTATAATGCAAAATAGCATTTGGGTTTTGTCTCGTATGTGTGTTATGATGCAATTCCTTTTTCCTGTTTGTGTTGTAAGTGCCATTAAGTTCTCCACTGATGGATTATAGACATAATATAATTATAGTGTTAGTGATTGTAGTCTCTACTTTTTTGCCTTCTGCATTTGAAGCTTTGGTTTATAGTTTTAGCATTTCAGCATTTTCTTTGATCCTGGTGTGCATTATTTATTTTATGTGTTCATAATTGTTTTAAAGTGGGTCTCTAATGTTTATTATGGTACATGCTTAATGCATTTTCTAGTGTATTGTTTACCTGTAGCCTTCTATTTGCAGTTAAACCTGAAGTCCCGGCTTACCCTAGACATCCTTTTATCATGGAATACAACTAAAAATCTTTACGTTTACATTTGTAAATAAATGAAACTTAATTTAATATGAATAGAAATTTTTTTTTTCAATATTCTATTTTCTTATAGCATGGCTTAGAGAGAATCATGGGAGAAGAAAGGAGTCTATCATTGTTGGCCAAAGCCATGGATCCCAAGCAAGCCAACATGATGACTGATGTTGTCAAATTATTGTCTGCTATATGCATTGTAGGAGAAGAAAACATGTACGTACAATACTTGGTCTCTATAATGACTTTTCCTTACAGACAGCTGTGCCAAGTGAACTAATCCTTTCTCATATCTGAATATTCACAAACATGTCTTATGGTACATTTCATTAGGATACTTATTGATGAGACACAATGTTGGTTTGTATTCAAAATACATGCTGAAACTAACAAAATCATTCAAGCTTTTTTTTTTTTAATAGTTGCAAGTTAATGTGTTCTCATCAATAAAAATTACAGTATAATTGCTTTACCTCATCTGGGAGATATATAGCAATCACATGGTAAGACATTACCTTTGAAAAGTGAATTAATTACGTCTTGTTTGGTATTGTGTCTCTTACAGGACAGAAGTACACTGTTAACATGCAATAAATATTTTTTTCCTCACTCTGTTCAGGAGTGAATTGGGATTTCTTATGTTCTTTGTTCCTAGCCATCTGCTTCAAGTGATTTAATTAGATTTGGTGAATTTATGAAGAATACTGAAACAAGCCGATAACAAACAATGCTGTCATCATAAACTTTGCTGTGTCCTTGCGGCAATCTGCAAAGTTTATACTTTTTTAGTGTTATAAATTGATTCAGAATTTTTGTGTTGGTTGTTTGTTACAATGACATTTTTATCACTTGGTGTATGATGTATCTCGTCTCTTTCTAGTCTTGAAAAAGTCTTGGATGCCATAACCACAGCTGCAGAAGAAAGGGGGATTGTCAGGTTTAGCCCAATTGTTGGAGGTCTTCAACATAACACTGTACAACTGCAGGTTTGTTTCTATATAGTTTACATTTTAAGTTTATTTTCACAAGAGTGTATACAACATACATCTCTTCACTCATCTCAAAATATCTCCCTACCCGACCTCTCCGCTCTCCACAAGATCTACGTCTCTCATCCACACGCATTACTTGTTCACACTCAAAATTACAGGACTTTATCCGGGCTTCACCCACTCTGTGGAATGCCCTCCCACGCACAGTAAGACTCGCCTCTAGTCTCCAAACCTTTAAATGTTCCCTGAAAACTCACCTCTTCAGACAAGCCTATCAAATTCCAGACCCACCCACATAACCTTCAGTGCTTCCCTATCTAATTACATCCTCTGTAGAATATTCATAACATCACATATCTTGTCTTTCTTTAGTCTCACACCCTCCTGACACTTGGATAACTTTGTGGGGTATCATCATACAACCCATTAAGAACCTAGCAATCTGGTGGACCATTATGCAATAGGTAGCATCTATCCTTGTGTATCTATGCCTATTTCCCTGTAGATTGTAAGCTTGCGAGCAGGGCCTTCCTACCTCTGTCTGTCTGTTTTTACCCAGTTTTGTTCTATTACTGTTGTTCTAATTGTAAAGCACAACGGAATATGCTGCGCTATATAAGAAACTGTTAATAAATAAATAAATACCACTCCTACATTATTACATACACATTAATAGTGTGAAGCTACACATGATACTGCACCTTTATGTGTTCTTCCCTTATCTCTTTCCGTACTTTGCACAACCTTGGCAATAAAGTCTTTTCCCATTGTTACTGAAAATGTTTAATGACATTTATTTAAACATAAATTCTCTTGGAATATAACTTTCAATATTTGACATATTCTTGATACAACCTTTGTACAACCGGACCATTACACGTAAATGTGTACGGTATTACGCCCCCTCATAACATTGCCAATAGAAATCTTAATAAGTCCTCATGTGATACCAGTCCACTGGGCTCTATAAGGAGTCAGGGTCAGATGTATTAACCTGGAGAAGGCATAAGGAAGTGATAAACCAGTGATATGTGCAAGGTGATAAAGGCACCAGCCAATCAGATCCTAACTGTTAATTTACATATTGGAGCTGATTGGCTGGTGCATTTATCACCTTGCACATATCACTGGTTTATCACTTCCTTATGCCTTCTCCAGGTTAATACATCTGCCCCTCAGTCTGACATGTTCACAAATCACATTCCAACTATTTCTCAGGAGCAATTGTTCAATAGTAATCCAGAGCAGTTTAAAGTGTTAATTGTCTCCACCAGTGTCCATTTTTTTTAATTTTTTTATTTTTTTATTCCTGTGCTTTGTACCAGTTTTAGAAGGCAAAGGTTAGTTGTTAACCCTGTACTCTGCAAGACATCTGCTGACGTGATTGTAGGCTGGATGAAATGTGAGTGTATTTTCTGGGGTTGTGGTATGGAAGGTTGACCGTGTCTAGGTCGACCACTATTGGTCGACAGTAACTTGGTCGACATGGTCTCGGTCGACAGGTCAAAAGGTCAACATGAATTTTTGATTTTTTTTTTTTGGTGTCCTTTTCTCCGTACAGTGACCGGGAACCCCAACGAGTGCACTGTGTCCCCTCGCATAGCTTGCTATGCTTCGGGCAAGGTTACTATTCCCAATCGTAGTCCGCGTGGATCGTTAAGTATCCAAAAAGTAAAAAGAAAGTGAAAAACTTATGTTGACCTTTTTTTTCCTGTCGACATAGTTACTGTCGACCTAGAGAACGGATCCAAGTTTCTGGACAAGTTTCATTTGCATTTGCACATTTCATCAGATATAGCCATCTAACACGTGTGATGATAATTAAATCCACAGTAACTGATCAGTGTGTTCATGCTATTCTATATTCATACTAATTAATCAACACAGGCATAAACTCTCGAGTCATTTTAGATTGCTAAAATTTTAACCTTGCAATCTGTATAAAGAGCAGCTCTGCTTACGTGAGACTACAGTCTGCACTTAATTAACAATGAATTAAATGCACAAAGGGTGTAGTCAGCATATATCTGACTTCTTAAATGTATTTACATGCATTTAGTCATGTTGTATCACTTATATTTAACTATACCATTATTTATATATTTTTTCAGGTCTTCACAGAATATGCACTATCCACACAACTCCGCGCCCCACCCCCCCCAATATATTTTCTAGAGTCAAACTGTACTATTATTGAATTAATGTTGATCTCCAAAGTTACTTCTGGATTTAGTCATAAAAGTGATGCTAATACTTCACAGTTAATTTCAAGAAGCTTGTACATCGATCCAGGCCACTCATTGTTTCGGGGAAGATTGTATTGAAATGTTTCTAGTAACCCAAGTGATGAGCGATATGCAGCAGTAGCTCAATCCGTGAAGATGTTACATTGTAAATAGAAACATATCAAAGGTTTCAAAGAGGCGTCTATGTTTGTCTAAGAGGCTCATCAATCAATGAATATGTGTATGTCACAAAAATAGCATTTAGAAGAAATACAACCATCTGGTATCACAAATGAACACACCTCATCATTAATAGCGTGTATCACAAGGGACATAAGTCTTCACTTATATTTACACATAGTATTATTTGAAAATGAAGATTGATTAAAATAAATACAAAGGGATCTTGTGTTATCGTATTAGGTCCATATGTTTCGATCTAGTTATAGAGCAATATCCTAGTATCCTAGTTATAAAATATCTATTAACAAGTAATAAAACAGCAAAAGTGCACCCAAATCCCATTTTCAGTGTGTAATGATTTATTATAAATGTCCAGCAACCTTAAGGTTATATAGTCTTACATTTTCACTTGATATTCCTCAGATAAAATATTTTAAATTATATTTTAAGGAGTAATCAATCAATGCTTGTACAATGCATTGCATAAATAGACATATTTGTTTCTTAGAAAATATAGAGATGGTATTTATATTTACAGCTTTTATTGTAGTTCAGAGTTCTGCCATGCAGTGTTTTTAAGCTTACGTGAATAGCAATTCCTATCAATGGTCTCACTGAGAACTTACTGCATAGCAAATCCTAAAGCTATGAGGCTTACTCAGAGTTGGGATCAAACACACACAAAAGGAGTAACTTTTCATTGGTGAAACTATGTTGGAATGTAATGGGTTGCAAGTACATTTATTATGTTTGCATGCATGGTAAATAGTAACTGCTCTTGAATGTAGCCAACAAATTCTGACCAGCTTTACCAATTCAATTTCAGAGTTGTTAGTACTCCCCCCTTCCACACACACAGTTCTGCATCACTCTATATTTGAAATCTGCACCACTGTGCCTGCTGAGCAACCCGGTTTTGCTGAATTGTAAAGTGGTTCCTTTGTTTGGCTCCCAACTTGAATTTGTCCCCTATATATTCAGAAGGCTTCCCTTTGACGTAGCTATCCTTCTTCCCCATGATGTTGGACTACTGTATTCTATCCCTATTTCTCTATCGTCCTAGTGGATGCTGGGGTTCCTGAAAGGACCATGGGGAATAGCGGCTCCGCAGGAGACAGGGCACAAAAAGTAAAGCTTTTTCCGATCAGGTGGTGTGCACTGGCTCCTCCCCCTATGACCCTCCTCCAGACTCCAGTTAGATTTTTGTGCCCGGCCGAGAAGGGTGCAATCTAGGTGGCTCTCCTAAAGAGCTGCTTAGAAAAAGTTTAGCTAGGTTTTTTATTTTACAGTGATTCCTGCTGGCAACAGGATCACTGCAGCGAGGGACTGAGGGGAGAAGGAGTCAACTCACCTGCGTGCAGGATGGATTGGCTTCTTGGCTACTGGACATCAAGCTCCAGAGGGACGATCACGGGTACAGCCTGGATGGTCACCGGAGCCACGCCGCCGGCCCCCTTGCAGATGCTGAAGACAGAAGAGGTCCAGAATCGGCGGCTGAAGACTCCTGCAGTCTTCAAAAGGTAGCGCACAGCACTGCAGCTGTGCGCCATTTTCCTCTCAGCACACTTCACACGGCAGTCACTGAGGGTGCAGGGCGCTGGGAGGGGGGCGCCCTGGGAGGCAAAATGATTACCTATAAAGGCTAAAAATACCTCACATATAGCCCTAGAGGCTATATGGAGATATTTAACCCCTGCCTGATTTCTCTAAATAGCGGGAGACGAGCCCGCCAGAAAAGGGGCGGGGCCTATCTCCTCAGCACACGGCGCCATTTCCTCTCACAGTTCCGCTGGTCAGGACGGCTCCCAAGTCTCTCCCCTGCACTGCACTACAGAAACAGGGTAAAACAGAGAGGGGGGGGCACATTTATGGCGATAAATTGATATAACAAAGCAGCTATAAGGGAGCACTTATTATAAGGCTATCCCTGATATATATATAGCGCTTTTGGTGTGTGCTGGCAAACTCTCCCTCTGTCTCCCCAAAGGGCTAGTGGGTCCTGTCTTCGTTAGGAGCATTCCCTGTGTGTCTGCTGTGTCGGTACGTGTGTGTCGACATGTATGAGGACGATATTGGTGTGGAGGCGGAGCAATTGCCAAATATGAGGATGTCACCCCCTAGGGAGTCGACACCGGAATGGATGCCTTTATTTATGGAACTACGGGATAGTGTCAACACGCTAAAGCAGTCGTTTGACGACATGAGGCGGCCGGACAATCAATTAGTGCCTGTCCAGGCGACTCAAACACCGTCAGGGGCTGTGAAACGCCCTTTGCCTCAGTCGGTCGACACAGACCCAGACACAGGCGATGACTCCAGTGGTGACGGTGACGAATCAACCGTATTTTCCAGTAGGGCCACACGTTATATGATTTTGGCAATGAAGGAGGCGTTACATTTAGCTGATACTACAGGTACCACTAAACAGGGTATTATGTGGGGTATGAAAAAACTACCTATAGTTTTTCCTGAATCAGAAGAATTAAATGACGTGTGTAATGAAGCGTGGGTTGCCCCTGATAAAAAACTGATAATTTCAAAGAAATTATTGGCATTATACCCTTTCCCGCCAGAGGTTAGGGAGCGCTGGGAAACACCTCCTAGGGTGGACAAGGCGCTAACACGCTTATCTAAACAAGTGGCGTTACCCTCTCCTGAGACGGCCGCACTTAAAGATCCATCAGATAGGAGGATGGAAAATATCCAAAAAAGTATATACACACATGCAGGTGTTATACTACGACCAGCTGTAGCGACTGCCTGGATGGGCAGTGCTGGGGTAGTTTGGTCAGAGTCCCTGATTGAAAATATTGATACCCTGGACAGGGACAATATTTTACTGTCGTTAGAACAAATAAAGGATGCATTTCTTTATATGCGTGATGCACAGAGGGATATCTGCACACTGGCATCACGGGTAAGTGCTATGTCCATTTCGGCCAGAAGAGCTTTATGGACGCGACAGTGGTCAGGTGATGCGGATTCAAAACGGCATATGGAAGTTTTGCCGTATAAAGGGGAGGAGTTATTTGGAGTCGGTCTATCAGATTTGGTGGCCACGGCTACAGCCGGGAAATCCACCTTTCTACCTCAAGTCACTCCCCCACAGAAAAAGGCACCGACTTTTCAACCGCAGCCCTTTCGTTCCTTTAAAAATAAGAGAGCAAAGGGCTATTCATATCTGCCACGAGGCAAAGGTCGAGGGAAGAGACAGCAACACGCAGCTCCTTCCCAGGAACAGAAGCCCTCCCCGGCTTCTACAAAAGCCTCAGCATGACGCTGGGGCTCCTCAAGCGGACTCGGGGATGGTGGGCGGTCGTCTCAAAAATTACAGCGCGCAGTGGGCTCACTCGCAGGTAGATCCCTGGATCCTGCAGATAATATCTCAAGGGTACAGGTTGGAATTAGAGACGGATCCACCTCGCCGTTTCCTGAAGTCTGCTTTACCAACGTCCCCCTCCGAAAGGGAGACGGTTTTGGAAGCCATTCACAAGCTGTACTCTCAGCAGGTGATAGTCAAGGTACCTCTTCTACAACAAGGGAAGGGGTATTATTCCACTCTTTTTGTGGTACCGAAGCCGGATGGCTCGGTAAGGCCTATTCTAAATCTGAAGTCCTTGAACCTGTACATAAAGAAGTTCAAGTTCAAAATGGAGTCACTCAGAGCAGTGATAGCGAACCTGGAAGAGGGGGACTTTATGGTATCCTTGGACATCAAGGATGCGTATCTCCACGTTCCAATTTACCCCTCACACCAGGGGTACCTCAGGTTCGTTGTACAAAACTGTCACTATCAGTTTCAGACGCTGCCGTTCGGATTGTCCACGGCACCTCGGATCTTTACAAAGGTGATGGCCGAGATGATGATTCTTCTTCGAAGAAAAGGCGTATTAATTATCCCATACTTGGACGATCTCCTAATAAGGGCGAGGTCCAGAGAACAGCTAGAGATGGGATTAGCACTGTCTCAAGAAGTGCTAAAACAGCACGGGTGGATTCTGAATATTCCAAAATCCCAGTTAATGCCGACAACTCGTCTGCTGTTCCTAGGGATGATTCTGGACACGGTTCAGAAAAAGGTTTTTCTCCCGGAGGAAAAAGCCAAGGAGTTATCCGAGCTTGTCAGGAACCTCCTAAAACCAGGAAAGGTGTCTGTACATCAATGCACAAGAGTCCTGGGAAAAATGGTGGCTTCTTACGAAGCAATTCCATTCGGCAGATTCCACGCAAGAATTTTCCAAAGGGATCTGTTGGACAAATGGTCAGGGTCGCATCTTCAGATGCACCTACGGATAACCCTGTCTCCAAGGACAAGGGTGTCTCTTCTGTGGTGGTTGCAGAGTCCTCATCTATTGGAGGGCCGCAGATTCGGCATACAGGATTGGATCCTGGTGACCACGGACGCCAGCCTGAGAGGCTGGGGAGCAGTCACACAAGGAAGAAACTTCCAGGGAGTATGGACGAGCCTGGAAACGTCTCTTCACATAAACATTCTGGAACTAAGAGCAATATACAATGCTCTAAGCCAGGCAGAACCTCTGCTTCAGGGAAAACCGGTGTTGATCCAGTCGGACAACATCACGGCAGTCGCCCATGTGAACAGACAGGGCGGCACAAGAAGCAGGAGTGCAATGGCAGAAGCTGCAAGGATTCTTCGCTGGGCAGAGAATCATGTGATAGCGCTATCAGCAGTGTTCATCCCGGGAGTGGACAACTGGGAAGCAGACTTCCTCAGCAGACACGATCTTCACCCGGGAGAGTGGGGACTTCATCCAGAAGTCTTCCACATGCTGGTAACCCGTTGGGAAAGACCAATGGTGGACATGATGGCGTCTCGCCTCAACAAAAAACTGGACAGGTATTGCGCCAGGTCAAGAGATCCGCAGGCAATAGCTGTGGACGCGCTGGTAACGCCTTGGGTGTACCAGTCGGTGTATGTGTTTCCTCCTCTGCCTCTCATACCAAAAGTATTGAGAATTATACGGCAAAGAGGCGTAAGAACGATACTAGTGGTTCCGGATTGGCCAAGAAGGACTTGGTACCCGGAACTTCAAGAGATGATCACGGAAGATCCGTGGCCTCTACCTCTAAGGAGGGACTTGCTTCAGCAGGGTCCCTGTCTGTTTCAAGACTTACCGCGGCTGCGTTTGACGGCATGGCGGTTGAACGCCGGATCCTAATGGAAAAAGGCATGCCGGAAGAAGTCATTCCTACTTTGATTAAAGCAAGGAAAGAAGTAACCGTGCAACATTATCACCGAATTTGGCGAAAATATGTTGCGTGGTGCGAAGATCGGAGTGCTCCGACGGAGGAATTTCAACTGGGTCGATTCCTACATTTCCTGCAATCAGGATTGTCTATGGGTCTCAAATTGGGATCTATTAAGGTTCAAATTTCGGCCCTGTCGATTTTCTTTCAAAAAGAATTGGCTTCAGTCCCTGAAGTCCAGACCTTTGTGAAGGGAGTGCTGCATATACAGCCTCCTGTGGTGCCTCCAGTGGCACCGTGGGATCTCAATGTAGTTTTGGATTTTCTAAAATCTCATTGGTTTGAACCACTAAATAAGGTGGATTTGAAATATCTCACTTGGAAAGTGACCATGCTTCTAGCCCTGGCTTCTGCCAGGAGAGTGTCAGAATTGGCAGCTTTATCTTACAAAAGCCCATATCTGATTTTCCATTCGGACAGGGCAGAACTGCGGACTCGTCCGCATTTTCTCCCTAAGGTGGTGTCAGCATTTCATCTGAACCAGCCTATTGTAGTGCCTGCGGCTACAAGTGACTTGGAGGACTCCAAGTTACTGGACGTTGTCAGAGCATTAAAAATATATATTGCAAGAACAGCTGGAGTCAGAAAATCTGACTCGTTGTTTATATTGTATGCACCCAACAAGATGGGTGCTCCTGCGTCTAAGCAGACGATTGCTCGTTGGATCTGTAGCACAATCCAACTGGCACATTCTGTGGCAGGCCTGCCACAGCCTAAATCTGTAAAGGCCCACTCCACAAGGAAGGTGGGCTCATCTTGGGCGGCTGCCCGAGGGGTCTCGGCATTACAACTTTGCCGAGCAGCTACGTGGTCAGGGGAGAACACGTTTGTAAAATTTTACAAATTTGATACTCTGGCTAAGGAGGACCTGGAGTTCTCTCATTCGGTGCTGCAGAGTCATCCGCACTCTCCCGCCCGTTTGGGAGCTTTGGTATAATCCCCATGGTCCTTTCAGGAACCCCAGCATCCACTAGGACGATAGAGAAAATAAGATTTTACTTACCGATAAATCTATTTCTCGGAGTCCGTAGTGGATGCTGGGCGCCCATCCCAAGTGCGGATTATCTGCATAAATTGTACATAGTTATTGTTAACTTATTCGGGTTATTGTTGTAGGAAGCCATCTGTCAGAGGCTCCGCTGTTATCATACTGTTAACTGGGTTTAGATCACAAGTTGTACGGTGTGATTGGTGTGGCTGGTATGAGTCTTACCCGGGATTCAAAATCCTCCCTTATTGTGTACGCTCGTCCGGGCACAGTACCTAACTGGAGTCTGGAGGAGGGTCATAGGGGGAGGAGCCAGTGCACACCACCTGATCGGAAAAAGCTTTACTTTTTGTGCCCTGTCTCCTGCGGAGCCGCTATTCCCCATGGTCCTTTCAGGAACCCCAGCATCCACTACGGACTCCGAGAAATAGATTTATCGGTAAGTAAAATCTTATTATCGTTTAGATCTATTGGATAAGCTTTATGTTTCTAGAAAAAGTAAAACCTAAGACTTTTCTTAGCAGAAAGTCATATTTTCCTTTATCTTCCTCACAGCAATTTAGAGCATGTTCTGCCTTGGAAGACTAAAATGTATGACATACTTCTTCAATATCTTATCTTCCTTTTTATTCCTTTCATAGAAAGTAGGGAAGGCCGTCTTGCCCTGTTTGGACTACATCCTCATAATAAACAACTCAAGACACACACTGTTTTTTTTTTAATCAAAATCATTGCTGTATGATCAATCACAACAAATTTTTTATTTATGTATATTGGCACCCAAAGTGATAAATTATCACTTTCCTTAGAAAGGATACAAAAAACTCAGGGTCTTGTGAAGGACATGCAACGTCAAAGTAGTCTGCCAAGAAGTTATGCTTAAGACCCTTTGGCATGTTTTCTTCAGTGATTGGTATCCTACCATGGGCATCTAAAAGTATTTTTTGACAACTGTACAGTGGTGGCTTTTTGGGACAAGTAGTGAGGCACAAAGAACAGGAAGGTGACGAAGAGATAACAAAAATTTAGATATTGCCAGAAATTAATTTAATGTCTGGAGTAGCCCATTATGAGGCAGCCAAGAACAACAGCTTAGCGACTTTTCTCAGTTATAAGAGACTTCCTCCTGGCGAGATGGAGCAGAATAAAAACGTTTTTCAGCTACTGGGCAATAGATGCACTGACAATTCCATAGTCATTTGAACTTGCCCATGTGATCAGCATTCTTGCTAATCACAATAATTATTAGACAAATAAAGAGAGAAAGAATGCCCTTGTGTGGGCACACTCTTAACAACTAGAAAAGTTCTGTGAAATCAAGTACAGATAAAACAACAATTTTATTATTTATAAGTTAAAAATGGGTCAATATCTACCAAACTGACAAAAAGATCAAATACTGTATAAAGATTTAAAAAGTAGGTAATGTTCTGGTCGCATATGTTAATAGAATACATTGAAAGAGATGTAGACACATTTGATACTGCATCTATTTCACCTCGACCAGTACAGATAAATCTGTATTGATGAGAAATGTAAAGGCCATAATTGGTCAAGGAGACACCTTGGTTAAACTCTATTCCCAAATGTTTTGTGGGGGGGGGGGTCCCGCATAATAGGATCTATCTCTGCGTATATGTCCTCTTAGTGATATAAATGCCAGTTGCTATACTGTTGCAGTCTGGAATTTAAAAGTGATGAAAGAAGAAAAAGTGGTCATCCTGCTGGTAGTGTTGGCATCAAATGGAGACTCATTAGAGTCACATAGCTTTACAACACCGGGTATTCCTAGGAGGTCTCTCTTCGAAGTACTGACCCGGCCCACCAGTGCTTGGCTTCCAATATCAGACGAGATCGGGCATGTTCAGTAAGGTATGGTAGTAGATAGTGACAGTAATTGAAGCAACACCAATAAGAGTGCAACGAGGTAAGGAGTTTAGATATCTTGATCAGATGTTAAAAATTCAGACACTGAAAAGACATAAAGTAGTGGATCTGCTGTCCAACGTTAGACATGGGGGTATCCACCTGAGTGGGTTTGTTCCATAAATCATGGATGAGAGTCCACTGAATGAGTGCAGGTTGTAGGTAAAATAATCAGATAATGGATTATATAAAATCTTTTATTACATAATGCCAACAATTGTGTGTGAGATTCCTATAATCTTAAAAAACAGCTTCATAAGGCAAATGCAATGACAGATGCTAACAATACTTGCAATTTCAACAGCTCCTGTTGGTACTAATAATCAGCAAATGTAAATATGAATACCCATCAGCTGAATTAAAGCATAGCCAAAAGCCTAAGTCAGAATCAATATTAAATGCTATCCATATTGGTGATTTTAGCCACTTCTGTTGGTACTAGTAATCAGCAGATGTCAATATGAATACAACTCAGCTGAGGTTTAGCAACAGTGTCACTGTCATATATAAGGCAAATATTTAAGTATGTCCTCTCATGTGCATTTAAACCAATTTCTATTGGTGCTAGAGATAAACAAAAACTATAAAGCACCTGAGTTGCAACAACAGTATTAGCATTGTTGGCTGGAAGGGAGTCACCTGAACCTAGGTTCAATGTCAATAGTGTACTCATATTGCAACACTATAATCAACACAGAGATACCTTATATATAAGTGCAGGGTCTCTGATGTAGAAATACCAAATGCCTGTTCGGGATCCCAGGATGATACCTGTAGGGAAAACACGTTTTGCCCAACTTGTGGGCTTGTTCACTTCCTGGTGTCCTATATTGTGTCCTGTTCTGGGGTTAATATAATGAGTGAGCGCAGCGTATGCCAATAGGAAGAGTCCCACAACTATAGACAGCTGCGTTGCCGAGCACGGCATTAACCAATGGTGTCTGTCCTATATGATACAGGGCGGCTGAGGGCGGAAACGGTCACTGGATTCTCCCGTCTCTGTCGGGCAAAGACGTCTATCCGTGAGTTCGGGGGACTTCCTGTTTGAGTTGCCTAGCAACATCAAACGATGGAAGTGATCATCACTATCTGTCTTAGGCGTAACTAAGGAGATTCGGAGAGCTTCTTGTTAGTGTTGCTTAGTAACACCGACTAACTGAACTTATTAAGGTTGTAGAGGAAAGTTTATTAAGCTCCTGAATATAAAATTATACGGCTCACTATAGTCATGCAGGCTATTTGAAGGTTATTGATCACAAATTTAGAAGCAAAGTACTAAAAAGAAGCAAGTTTACTAAGAATCTGAATATAGAACTATACAGCTTTCTGTGTTCGTCGGGGCTATTTAAACGTAATTGATAGCTGATTCAAAAGCGGGATACAAAAAGGGCCAGCAAAAATGTCATAAATTATATGTTCTTAATAGGGATATAGAGTTATATCTGGTAGGATAATTGAACCTATATTAGTAATGGAAGTTTTTTAAAACTATGATTACTATACAGGTACTGATTCTTGTACTCTAAAATAGAGTATATATTGAGATGAACTGTGCTACAATTACTATACAGGTACTGATTCTGGTACTGTAAAGCAGAATACATATTGAGATGAACTGTGCTAAAGTAACTGTTGTCATGTTATTTATCTTAAGTTCATTATATAGAAATTTTAGACAATCTTAAGAACCAGTCTCATGATATGGTGATGATAAAATGATGTTAAAGTGATAAGGTGTGAATATGGTGTCTGGGGAATCCGTTAAGTAGTTGTGAATTGTCGACTAACACATTGGTGAGAAAACACAACAAAAAATAAGGTGTACGTGAAAAACAGATTGATGCTAGACCATCAAACTGTGAAAAGGTGAAAAATAACATGGGTGTTTTAAGTGCGACAGGATGTGATATGGAGTGTGAATATGAGATGTTAACTAAAAAACTAATAGCCAATGTGAGATTAATGTGATTTTATGAACTACTGTATGGGAATCTGAACCAAAATTGCTTGGATTAGATATAGTGACTTGTGAAGTCACACATAATGTGTCTGTACTATAAAAAAAAAAAAAAAAAAAAAAAAAGGGGAAACAAGTAAGGTATAGTTAGTGAGGGGCTATTGCAAAGGTTAAGGGCTGAATTGGATAATGTATCTGTACGATATCATCTTCCAAGGTGTCAATGAGTGTCTCAGGTGGTAGAGTGTGAAGGTGATACTGAAATTAGGTACTGAAGAGATTCAGATAGAGAAAAAAGAACCAGAAAGTAGATATTAGGGGCATTATTTGAAAAAGAAAAAAAAAGAAGATACTTCTTAAATAAGATATTGTGAAATTATAATGAGATAATGTCATTGGATATGAAAGTAATATGAAATGATTACATTAAATTTAGATAGATAAATTATGACAGTTTGGCTCCTAATGATCCTCATTTTATGGTCCCATGTCTCCTAAGTCAAAATGTTTTAGAGGAAGGTTCCATAGTTAATATTTTCATTGAGCCCTAGAGGTTTCAGACCACCTAACCGAAAAGGTCCATTCGCTCTCCTCTCTAAGTAGTTATATTGTAATATCACCACCTCTTATTCCCAATTGTAATCTATCCATCCGAAGATTTTTAATTCTTTTGGAGAATCATTATGGGAGGTGTGAAAATGTCTTGCAACTGATGTTAATTGCTTCATATGGGAGAGATCAGTCACTGCATTACGAATGGTTCCTACATGTTCCAGAATTCTCCTTAAATTTCTGTGTGGTCATTCCCACATATTTCAGATTGCAACTGCATGTTATGCAGTTAATCACCGCTTGGGTGTTACAGTTAAATGTTTCACCAGGATTTTATACCCAATAGCGATCTGTGACAGAATTAGTTTTTAAAATTTGTGGGCATGCCTTGCAACGACCACAGGGAAAGGACCCTGTAACAGGATTTGATTTAGATTTCCCTTTTTGCAAGTGGCTGGTACTAATGTCTCTGATTTTCTGAGACCTGCGCCAGCTCATTTGTAGTTTGGCATCAATAAATGGTGATAGGTCAGTATCCAGATGTAGTATAGGTACATGTTTTTCAATTGCACTCTTTAATAGCCTCCATTCCGTGCAAAAAGTCTCTATGAACCTAACCTTAGTTTCTTCTTGGGTAGTTTTGGTTTTTGTGTTAGAAGATCAATGAATCTCTTTGTTTTCGTAACTTCCCTGCATGCTCGTTTTAATGATATTTTGCTATAGACTCTAGCTGCCAAGCGATCAGTTAATTCCAAACTCTTAATTTTGTAGACCTGGTCCTCGGAGCAGTTGTGTCTGTGTCTCAAAAATTCACCCTTTGGGATACTTTCAATAGTCGTGGGAAAGTGTGCACTCGTCTGTAGGAGAATGCTATTTGTAGCAATTACTTTACGTTAGATTTCCATCTCCAAGGTGCCTGTAGTTGATTTGTAGATGTTCAAATCAAGGAATGAGACCTTATGCTGGCTAAATGTATGTGTTAAATTTATATTGAGATCATTGATGTTGAGATGCTTGATGAAGTTTTCCAAGTGATTTTGATCGCCCTCCCATATGAAGAAGATGTCATCAATGTATCTAAGCCAAAGCATAACATGCTTGGTATAGGTCTGATTTTCATCATTGAAGACTTATGTGTACTCCCACCAGCCTAAGAAAAGTTTGGCGTAAGTCGTTGTAAACCAAACATTGGTGGGCCGGGTCAGTACTTTGAAGGGAGACCTCCTAGGAATACCCGGTGTTGTAGAGCTATGTGAATCTAATGGGCCTCCATTTGATGCAACACTAGCAGCAGGATCACCACTTTTTCTTCTTTCATCACTTTTAAATTCCAGACTGCAACAGTATAGCAATTGGCATTTATATCACTAAAAGGACGTATACGCAGAGATAGATCCTATTATGCGGGATCCTCCCACAAAACTTGGGTGTGAGGTTAATGGAGGTGTCTCCTTGACCAATTATTGCCTTTACATTTCTCTTTGACCTATGATGGTCTCATCAATACAGATTTATCTGTACTAGTCGAGGTGAAATAGATGCAGTACCAAATGTGTCTACATCTCTTTCAGTGTATTCTATTAACATACAGTATAAGACCAGAACATAAGCTACTTTTGAAATCTTTATATTTGATGTTTTTGTCAGTTTGGTGGATATTGACCTAATTTTTACTTATAATTAATACAATATTTGTTTTATCTGTACTTGATTTCACAAAACATTTCTAGTTGTTAAGAGTGCACCCACACAAGAGCATTCTTTCTCTCTCTTCTTTTTTTTTTGTCTAACAGTATACTCACTACTGGCTCAGGGCACACCACCAAGTGATAGAAACCTAAGAATCTATTCTCAGATAGGATTTTGTTATTCTTGGTTCTATTTCACATTAAGATACATTGCAAGGCTTGTGCATAATTACAATCCCTCATACTACTAATCACAATAATTATAAAGGGGGGAAATATTTCGCTAATGTTCTGGCAATTCTATTTTTTTGGTCTTGAAGACCATTGTTTCTAGCAGCAGAGCTTATGAATCAATCTCCTCATCTTATTTTTGTTATACTAAAGGCTGGTCCTACAGCCATGTCCTGAAAAACCTTTTATGATGCCATGGAAATAGAAATGGCATTATTATAGAAAAAAGGGTTCACAGTGCACTTTAGCTCTGCTCCTTCATACTGTGTCCGGCGCCGAGTATTCTCCCCAGGCAGCCTTGGTGCTGTGGCAGACAGTTGTGGTCTCTTAGCATTCTGCACCCACCTCGGTGAGCTGCTACTTTTCTGCCTTTGTCTTGCAGCAGAGTGGGCTGCTACCACATGCATCTTCCCCGTTCTTCCCTGCTGCTTTGAGTTGCTTTGTTACACAGTATGTGGATGCAGCTCCCATGTGGACTTGTGCACCTCTCAGTTTTAAATTTTCAGGTTCACCAAAAGCAAGACATCACACTGGTGTTAAATTTGAATCACTTTCTATATAAGGTAGTCTTTGTACACTATCCAGTGCCAGTGTATTATGCTCACTACCTTATTTTCATCGTCTGTTCTTGTAAAACTCTCTGCATACTTTTCTGTGTTCTGATCTGGTCCATCTGAACATTTTCTTTGCCTGCTCCCTTAGTACTTGTCACGACTCCAGGGTATGCTGCTAAGTTCAGTCCCGTTTCCTACCCGTCAAGCCACTTATGAGGGTCCGGCGTCCTCTGGCATTCCGGCAGTGTGTTCTACACACTGCCGCAGTAGTCACAACAATTGGGGCTGGGTCTTCTGTGATGCCCGGCAGCATGGATGACACCATCTTACTTAGTATCAGCTAACCGGTCTCTGACCAATTTCATGCAGTCTGAGAGTCAGCTGAAACTCCCACCCAATTTAGTGTCAGCAAGAGGTTTAAAGCTTTCAGTTTCTCAACGTTCAGGTTGCCAGTGCCATAAGCCACACAGCTATTTGTGTGAGCTTTGAAGCTGTGCTCCTCTAGGTACTCAGCTACTGCACAGTACCTGTATTCTAAGAGCTTCTCTATTTACTACCTGCATTACCATCTGCATTTACAAGGGGTCATCCAGTGTCCTCATTCTGGATCCTGACCGGTCAGCACTCCAGTGTCGTCATTCCGGATCCTGCCCGGTCAGCACTCCAGTGTCGTCATTCCGGATCCAGCCTGGTCAGCACTACGGCCCCATTACTGTCACTATCTGTTCCAATCCAATGTTACATATGCCATCGATTCCAATCTGATAATACATAGAAACATATAATTTGACGGCAGATAACAACCACTTGGCCCATCTACTCTGACCACTTGTTTTTTTTTTTTTTTTTACCATATTTTTACCTCAAACCTTATTTGATCATTAATTACATTGTAAGGATATCCTTTTGTTTATCCTATGCATGTTTAAATTGCTCGTGTCTTAGCCTCTACCACCTCTTATGGGAGGCTATTCCACTTGTCCACTACCCTTTCGGTGAATTAATTTTTACACAAATTTCCCCTGAACCTACCTCCCTCCAGTTTCAGTGCATGTCCTCGTGTTCTAATACTTCTCTCTTTATATGAAGAATGTTTCCCTCCTGGACTTTGTTAAAACCCTTGATATATTTGGAAGTTTCTATCTTGTCCCACTTTCCCTTCTCTGCTCCAAACTATACATATTGAGATTGTTTAGTCTTTCTGGGTATGTTTTGTGATGTAGACCATGCACCATTTTAGTTGCCCCTCTTTTTACAGTCTCTAATGTATTTATAGCCTTCTGATGATATAGCCTCCAGAAATGAACACATTATTCTATTTGAGGCTGTACCAATGACCTATACAGTGGCATTATTACTTCTTTCTGCTGCTGATTCTTCTCTCTATGCATTCAAGCATCTGACTAACCTTCCTCAGTGCTTTGTTACATTGCTTACCTGCCTTTGTCACCTGAAATAGTGACTCCTAGATTCCTTTCCTCTTGTATATTTTCCAGTATAGTGCCATTAATACTATACAGGTTGAGTATCCCTTATCCAAAATGCTTGGGACCAGAGATATTTTGGATATCGGATTTTTCCGTATTTTGGAATAATTGCATACCATAATGAGATATCATGGTGATAGGACCTAAATCTAAGCACTGAATTCATTTATGTTACATATACACCTTATACACACAGCCTGAAGGTAATTTTAGCTAATATTTTTTATAACTTTGTGCATTAAACAAAGTGTGTCTACATTCACACAATCCATTTATGTTTCATATACACCTCATACACACAGCCTGAAGGTCATTTAATACAATATTTGTAACAACTTTGTGTATTAAACAAAGTTTGTGTACATTGAGCCATCAAAAAACGAAGGTTTCACTATCTCACTCTCACTCAAAAAAGTCCGTATTTCGGAATATTCCGTATTTCGGAATATTTGGATATGGGATACTCAACCTGTATTTAGCCTTTGGGTTTTTGAGAGCCATGTACATGGATTTTGCTTTTATTGCATTAAACTGTAATTGCCAAGCTCCTGACCATTCCTCTCGTCTATTTAGACCCTTAGTCATTTGTTTTACCCTTCCTGGTGTGTTTACCCTGTTTGAGTCATCTGCAAAAAGGCATACTTTCCCTTTAATGCCATTTGCAGTGTCACCAATAAAGATATTAAGAAGCACTGGTCCAAGTACAGATCCCTGGAGTACTCCACTGATAACATCTCCATCCTGTGAATGCACTCCATTTACCACAACTCTGTGTTTTCTGATGATACATATACCATCAGTTACAATCCAATATTACAGATACCATCAGTTCCAGTCTGACACTACAGTTACCTGCAGTACAAGTCTCTAGTGCTAGCCCAGGTGTCCAAGTATGGGGTCCACGACCAGCCCACAGGATGCAGCAAAACCAAATCCCCTTGCGGCGTTCCCTGGAGAAGACCACCGGAAGTTTAAGACTCTGTGTCCCTGGTCTGGGTTTCATGAACTACCTATTGCTAGTCACTGCATCTTTCTGAATACTCTGAACATTAAGTCCTTCCACCTCTATGAGAAGGAACTACAGAAGGGTCCATGTTTATGTTGACCTTTAATTAGATTAATTGAGACTGGGCAGTCAGACTTAATCACCTGCTGTATTGACTTAATCCCCTGCAGTATTGTTCTCTGTATTGTATTGTAGCTGAGAACAATAGATGAAGGGTTTATGGTAATAAACCATGTTGTGCCTAGGCTCAGCAAACTAGCCAAGATAACCGTGGACCCATCTGTACTTAAAACCTCAGCGTTTCCAGCACATCACCGCTCCAGTCGCCAATAACTCTGATACAGGTTTGGAGATATCTCTACACCAAATCCAGACTACTGCTTTTTAGTAACTTCCTGGTTCCAACTTTAGCTATTTTTTTGTCCTGATTTTGTCCCTGAACTGGTACCACATTGCCTGCATGGATCTGAATTGTTTCTGTCAATTACAATTCAGTATGCCTCACGGTGACCTATCTTACTGTCTGCCTGCACATAGGATCCAAGTCAGAGTGCCACGACCTGATGATTGGGCACAGCAAAGCCCATGTCACCAAGCGGAGGTCAATAGTGAAGGCCATGATATGTTAGACTCCGCACCTCTTTTCTGGATTTCAGCAAAGCTTAATTGTAGGGTCAGCCTCTTTTGATGTCATCTTGCAGCCACAAAAAAGGAATATTCCTTGCAAGTAATAAGATATGGGAACATTCACATTTTGACTTCTGAAATTTAAAATTTTCTGTATTAGAGAAAGGAATGGCAATTAGCACACTTGAAGTCCAAGTGTCAGTTTTAAATGTGTGTTTTGAAAAAGTTATTCTCTGATTTAGTAATGAGATTATTTTTCTAGATGCTAAAAGAATCTATCCAGTGTCAATTAATTTGTACTGCCAAGGGATCTCAGCCTAGTGCTGGAGGTCCTGACAAAACATCCTTTTGAGCACTAGTGACAACTTATTTTAAAAAATAATGCTTACACATACTAATTTTTTTGGTTGCATTAATAATCTGCCAGAAGATAGAACTACAAGCTTTATGGCATAAATATTTTTTTTTTTTGTGTTTTTTGCAGAGTAATGTTATAAACAAATGTAATAATTTTACTACAGTAATTTCTAAGTTTAATTTGAACCAGGGGATTGTCCTACCGACCTTCTATATTCAGCCAGAAAAGCAAGAGAAAAGTTTTCACTTTGGATTCCGTAAAAGGGCTTTCTAGATTACTGTCAAAACCTTAGTACTGTATATAAGACAGATCACCATTTCAATCCTAATTCTTTCTGATTGTGAGCGAAAGGTAGGCTACTGCAAAAAATATAATCACTAGATAAATAAGGGAAGTAATTGCTCAGGCCTATAAGAGGAAAGGACATGTAATCCAAAAAGTATTAAGGGCACATTCAATCGGGGTTATTACAACAATTTGGTCCCACAGAGCGAAAATATTTCTTGATGTCTATGTAGAGAAGCAGTCTGGTTTTCTATATACACTTTTCCAAAGATTCCTTAATGTGAGGATTGTGGGAATGTGCAATGTGGGGAAAAATAGTTCCTTCAAATCTTTTATCAATAAAAGCATACCGTTTGATTTATGTGCCCCATGATTTGGTACATCCCATTATTCTTTGTTGACATAGAATGTCAAAAAGAAATAATCAAATTGTGTTCTGGGCTACCATAATTTGCTTAGATTTTATTTGTGTGCCAATCATTCTATGGATCCAATAAAGTGCTCATTGGATTGCTATTGTATGAAAGGATTTGCATGACAGATTTCTAATGGCTGTATTATGCGGTGGCTTAATACTGTTGTGTCAATACTGTTTGCTCAAAAATGTACATTTAAAGGTCCAGCTGTAAAACAATTAAGCAAAAAAGCAATAAGAGCAGCTAAAATGGAAAATGAAATGCAAATCGCTTTAGAGAGTAAAACCAATCCTGAAAAGTTTTTTAAATGCATAAACAGTAAAAGGTTAAACAAGGAGAACATAGGTCCAATAAAAGATCAATTTGGAGTATTGATAAATGACGAAATAAAAGCGGAAATACTGAACAAAATTTTTTTCATCAGTGTTCACCAGAGAAGAACTGATGGTGGGATTACTGCATAACGATAGTGACAGTAATGATTCTTGGTTAGATACTTGTTTAAGTGAAATAGTAGTCCGGGAGAGACTAAGCAAAATTAAAATTAATAAGTCACCAGGTCCTGATGGACTTCATCCGAGGGTTCTTATGGAGCTTAGGTCACAACTAGCATGACCCCTATACTTGATTTTCAATAGTTCAGTTAGATCAGACATGGTACCGAAGGATTGGCATATAGCTGAGGTAGTGCCATTATTTAAAAAGGGATCCAAAAATCATCCTGGTAACTACATACCGGTTAGTTTGACATCTATAGTGGGGAAAATATTTGAAGGAATTCTAAGGGATGGCATACAGGAGCAATCTACAGACCGCTAAGATTATTAGCAAGAACCAGCATGGGTTTGTGAGAGACGGGATCATGTCAAACTTACTTTCTCTAACGTCCTAGTGGATGCTGGGAACTCCGTAAGGACCATGGGGAATAGCGGGCTCCGAAGGAGGCTGGGCACTCTAGAAAGATCTTAGACTACCTGGTGTGCACTGGCTCCTCCCACTATGACCCTCCTCCAAGCCTCAGTTAGATTTCGTGCCCGGCCGAGGTTGGATGCACACTAGGGGCTCTCCTGAGCTCTTAGAAAGTTATAGTCTTAGAATTTGTTTTTTTTCAGTGAGACCTGCTGGCAACAGGCTCACTGCAGCGAGGGACTAAGGGGAGAAGAAGCGAACTCGCCTGCTTGCAGCCGGATTGGGCTTCTTAGGCTACTGGACACCATTAGCTCCAGAGGGATCGACCGCAGGCCCAGCCTTGATGTTCGGTCCCGGAGCCGCGCCGCCGTCCCCCTTACAGAGCCAGAAGCAGGAAGATGGTCCGGAAAATCGGCGGCATGAAGACATCCTGTCTTCACCAAGGTAGCGCACAGCACTGCAGCTCCTCATACACACTTCACACTCCGGTCACTGAGGGTGCAGGGCGCTGGGGGGGGGGGGGGCGCCCTGAGGCAGCAATAAAAACACCTTGGCTGGCTAAAATACCTCAATATATAGCCCCTGGGGCTATATATGAGGTAAATACCCCTGCCAGAATCCCAAAAAAAGCGGGAGAATAGGCCGCGAAAAAGGGGCGGAGCCTATCTCCTCAGCACACGGGCGCCATTTTTCCCTCACAGCTCGGCTGGAAGGAAGCTCCCTGGCTCTTCCCTGCATTTCTACAGTACAGTAAGAGGGAAAAGAGAGGAGGGGCACTAAATTGGCACTGTATACAGTATAAGCAGCTATTAGGGACATAACTCAGTTAGTCCCTGTATATATATATATAGCGCTCTGGTGTGTGCTGGCATACTCTTACTCTGTCCCCCCAAAGGGCTTTTGTGGGTCCTGTCCTCTATTTGAGCATTCCCTGTGTGTGTGGAGTGTGTCGGTACGGCTGTGTCGACATGTTTGAGGAGGATAATGATGTGGAGGGGGAGCAGATGCCTTTAGCAGAGATGTCACCCCCTGCGGGGCAGACACCTGAGTGGATGGTATTATGGCAAGAAATGAGTGCACGTATAGACTCCTTACATAAAAAATTTGACGACATGCCGACTGTGGGACAGCCGAGTCTTCAGCTCGTGCCTGTCCAAGGGTCTCAAAAGTCATCAAGGGCTCTAAAACGCCCGTTATCTCAGGTGGCACAAGTAGATGTCGACACGGATACTGACGCCAGTGTCGACGACGATGAGTCAAATTTAATGCCCGTTAAGGCCATTCGCTGCATGATTGAGGCAATGAAAGAGGTGTTAAATATTTCTGATTTACATCCAGGTACCACAAAAAAGGGTATTATGTTTGGGGAGAAAAAACTACCTGTAGTTTTTCCCCCGTCAGATGAATTAAATGAAGTGTGTGAAGAAGCGTGGGCTTCCCCTGATAAGAAATTGGTGATTCCTAAGAAATTACTAATGGCGTTCCCTTTCCCGCCAGAGGATAGGTTACGTTGGGAAACACCCCCGAGGGTGGATAAAGCGCTCACACGTTTGTCAAAAAAGGTGGCACTACCGTCCCAGGATACGGCCGCCCTTAAGGAACCTGCTGATAGAAGGCAGGAGGCGATCCTGAAGTCTGTATATACACACTCAGGCATTATACTCAGACCAGCGATTGCGTCAGCTTGGATGTGCAGTGCTGCCGCTGCATGGTCAGATAACCTGTCAGAAAATATTGACACACTAGACAGAGACACGATCCTGTTAACAATTGACCATATCAAAGACTCAGTCTTATACATGAGAGATGCACAGAGGGAAATCTGCCGGCTGGCATCTAAAGTAAGTGCACTATCTATCTCTGCTAGGAGATGCTTATGGACTCGCCAGTGGACTGGAGATGCAGATTCCAAAAGGCACATGGAAGTTTTGCCTTATAAAGGGGAGGAATTATTTGGGGATGGTCTCTCGGACCTAGTTTCCACAGCAACGTCTGGGAAGTCAGCATTTTTACCCCATGTCCCCTCACAGCCTAATAAGGCGCCATTTTATCAGGTTCAGTCCTTTCGATCCCAGAAAAACAAGCGGGGAAAAGGAGGGTCTTTTCTGTCAAGAGGCAGAGGCAGGGGAAAAAGGCTGCAGCAAACAGCAGGTTCCCAGGAACAAAAGTCCTCCCCCGCTTCCTCTTCCAAGTCCGCCGCATGACGGTGGGGCTTCACAGGCGGAGCCAGGTACGGTGGGGGCCCGCCTCAGGAATTTCAGCGATCAGTGGGTTCGCTCACAGGTGGATCCCTGGATCCTTCAAATAGTATCTCAGGGATACAGGCTGGAATTCGAGGCGATTCCACCCCGCCGTTTCCTAAAATCCGCCTTGCCGATTGCTCCCTCAGACAGGGAGGCAGTGCTAGCGGCAATTCACAAGCTGTATTCCCAGCAGGTGATAATCAAGGTACCCCTACTTCAACAAGGCCGGGGTTACTATTCCACACTATTTGTGGTACCGAAACCGGACGGTTCGGTGAGACCCATTTTAAATTTGAAGTCCTTGAACACATACATAAAAAAATTCAAGTTCAAGATGGAATCGCTCAGGGCGGTTATTGCAAGCCTGGACGAGGGGGATTACATGGTATCCCTGGACATCAAGGATGCTCACCTGCATGTCCCCATTTACAATTCTCACCAGGAGTACCTCAGATTTGTGGTACAGGATTGCCATTACCAATTCCAGACGCTGCCGTTTGGACTCTCCACGGCACCGAGGGTATTTACCAAGGTTATGGCGGAAATGATGATACTCCTTCGAAAAAAGGGAGTTTTAATTATCCCATACTTGGACGATCTCCTAATAAAGGCACGATCCAAGGAACAGTTGTTAGTGGGAGTAGCACTATCTCAGGAAGTGCTGAGCCAGCACGGTTGGATTCTGAATATCCCAAAGTCACAGCTGGTCCCCACGACACGTCTAATGTTCCTGGGAATGATTCTGGACACGGCCCAGAAAAAAGTGTTTCTCCCGGAGGAGAAAGCCAGGGAGTTGTCTTCTCTAGTCAGAGACCTCCTAAAACCAAAACAGGTATCGGTGCATCACTGCACGCGGGTCCTGGGAAAGATGGTAGCTTCTTACGAAGCAATTCCATTCGGCAGGTTCCATGCCAGAATCTTTCAGTGGGACCTGTTGGACAAGTGGTCCGGATCGCATCTTCAGATGCATCGTTTAATAACCCTGTCTCCACGAACCAGGGTGTCTCTTCTGTGGTGGCTGCACAGTGCTCATCTTCTGGAGGGCCGCAGATTCGGCATACAGGACTGGGTCCTGGTGACCACGGATGCCAGCCTATGAGGCTGGGGGGCAGTCACAAAGGGAAGAAATTTCCAAGGACTATGGTCAAGTCAGGAGACTGCCCTTCACATAAATATTCTGGAACTAAGGGCCATTTACAATGCCCTAAGTCAAGCAAAATCCCTGCTCCTACACCAGCCGGTGCTGATCCAGTCAGACAACATCACGGCAGTCGCCCATGTGAATCGACAGGGCGGCACAAGAAGCAGGACGGCGATGGCAGAAGCCACAAAAATTCTCCGATGGGCGGAGAATCATGTACTAGCACTGTCAGCAGTGTTCATCCCGGGAGTGGACAACTGGGAAGCAGACTTTCTCAGCAGGCACGACCTCCACCCGGGAGAGTGGGGACTTCATCCAGAAGTCTTCCAAATGATTGTAAATCAATGGGGTCGTCCACAGGTGGACATGATGGCGTCCCGCATAAACAAAAAACTAGAGAAGTATTGCGCCAGGTCAAGAGACCCTCAGGCAATAGCGGTGGACGCCCTAGTGACACCGTGGGTGTACCGGTCAGTGTATGTGTTCCCTCCTCTACCTCTCATACCAAAGGTACTGAGAATAATAAGAAAGCGAGGAGTAAACACAATTCTCGTGGTTCCGGATTGGCCAAGAAGAGCGTGGTACCCGAACTTCAAGAGATGATCTCAGAGGACCCTTGGTCCCTGCCGCTCAGACAGGACCTGCTACAGCAGGGCCCCTGTCTGTTCCAAGACTTACCGCGGCTGCGTTTGACGGCATGGCGGTTGAACGCCGGATCCTGAAGGAAAAGGGCATTCCGGAGGAAGTCATTCCTACGCTTATTAAAGCCAGGAAAGATGTTACGGCAAAACATTATCACCGCATATGGCGGAAATATGTTGCATGGTGCGAGGCCAAAAAGGCCCCAACAGAGGAATTTCAACTGGGTCGATTTCTGCATTTCCTGCAAGCAGGAGTGAATATGGGCCTAAAACTAGGCTCCATTAAAGTACAGATCTCGGCTCTGTCGATTTTCTTTCAAAAGGAACTAGCTTCAGTACCTGAAGTTCAGACATTTGTGAAAGGAGTGCTGCATATTCAGCCCCCATTTGTGCCTCCTGTGGCACCTTGGGATCTCAACGTGATGTTGAATTTCTTGAAATCACATTGGTTTGAGCCACTAAAAACCGTGGATCTGAAATATCTCACGTGGAAAGTGGTCATGTTATTGGCCCTGGCATCAGCCAGGCGAGTGTCAGAATTGGCGGCTTTATCATGTAAAAGCCCTTATCTGATTTTTCATATGGATAGGGCTGAATTGAGGACTCGTCCCCAGTTTCTCCCTAAGGTGGTGTCAGCGTTTCACCTGAACCAACCTATTGTGGTGCCTGCGGCTACTAAGGATTTGGAGGACTCCAAGTTGCTAGACGTTGTCAGGGCCCTGAAAATATATGTTTCCAGGACGGCTGGAGTCAGAAAATCTGACTCGCTGTTTATCCTATATGCACCCAACAAGCTGGGTGCTCCTGCTTCTAAGCAGACTATTGCTCGTTGGATTTGTAGTACAATTCAGCTTGCACATACTGTGGCAGGCCTGCCACAGCCAAAATCTGTCAATGCCCATTCCACAAGGAAGGTGGGCTCATCTTGGGCGGCTGCCCGAGGGGTCTCGGCTTTACAACTTTGCCGAGCAGCTACTTGGTCAGGGGCAAACACGTTTGCAAAATTCTATAAATTTGATACCCTGGCTGAGGAGGACCTGGAGTTCTCTCATTCGGTGCTGCAGAGTCATCCGCACTCTCCCGCCCGTTTGGGAGCTTTGGTATAATCCCCATGGTCCTTACGGAGTTCCCAGCATCCACTAGGACGTTAGAGAAAATAAGAATTTACTCACCGGTAATTCTGTTTCTCGTAGTCCGTAGTGGATGCTGGGCGCCCATCCCAAGTGCGGTCTATCTGCAATACTTGTACATAGTTATTGTTAACTAAATCGGGTTATTGTTGAGCCTTCTGTTGAGAGGCTCTATCGTTTCATACTGTTAACTGTGTTTCATATCACGAGTTGTTCGGTGTGATTGGTGTGGCTGGTATGAGTCTTACCCGGGATTCAAAATCCTTCCTTATTGTGTACGCTCGTCCGGGCACAGTACCTAACTGAGGCTTGGAGGAGGGTCATAGTGGGAGGGGCCAGTGCACACCAGGTAGTCATAAATCTTTCTAGTGTGCCCAGCCTCCTTCGGAGCCCGCTATTCCCCATGGTCCTTACGGAGTGCCCAGCATCCACTACGGACTACGAGAAACAGAATTACCGGTGAGTAAATTCTTATTTTAATTAGCTTCTACGAAGAAGTGAGTGATAATCTTATCCAGGGAAAATCAGTGGCTGTTTTCTAGTGCCTCACAGGAGACTGATCATCAAATTAAAGGAGCTTGGCCTACATGGATAAGTAACTGGCTGGATAACAAGGTAAAGCGAGTAGTGGTCAACGGGAATTCCTCAAGCTGGACCCCAGTAGTCAGCGGAATACCACAAGGGTCCGTACTCGGGCCACTACTGTTTAACATATTTATCAATGACCTAGAAATAGGCCTGGAAAGCACAGTGTCAATCTTTGCAGATGATCCTAAATTGTGTAGGGTAATTAATTCACAAATAGGTGTGGAGTCTCTGCAGAATGATTTAGCTAAACTTGAAATCTGGGCTTCTAAATGGAGAATGCAGTATAGAAAAATGCAAGGTTATGCATTTCGGGACTAAAAACAAACTTGCATCCTACATATTAAATGGGGATAGTCTAGGGGTAACAGTATTGGAAAAAGATTTGGGGGTACTCATTAATAACCATATACAATGTCAATGCGCAGTGAAGAAGGCAAGTAAGGTGCTATAGTGCATAAAACGGGGAATTGAGACAAGGGACGTGATGTAATCCTGCCGCTGTACAAATCATTGGTACGTCCGCATCTGCAATATTGTGTTCAGTTTTGGGCACCACTGTATAAAAAAAGATATCGGTTAACTGAAAAGGGTTCAAAGGCGAGCTGCTAAATTGATTAAAGATTTAGAGGGACTGGATTACGAGGAAAGGCTTACAAAGATGAATATATATATATATATATATATATATATATATACACTGTAAAAGAGGCGTCTAAGAGGAGACATTATTCATATCTTCAAATATGTAAAGGGACATTACAAAGAGTTATCAGAGGAATTATTTAGTAAAAGAACTCTGTTTAGGACACGTGGGCACTCACTGAGGCTGCAGGAAAAAAAATTCTGTACACAACGGAGGAAATGGTACTTCACTGTTAAGACAATAAGGATTTGGAATTCCGTGCCAGGGAAGGTGTTAATGGCGGACTCTGTAAATGCATTTAAAAATGGATTGGATAAATTTCTGATAGAAAATGATATCCAAGGTTATAACATTTAAAATATTGACGTTGATAATCCGGGTGTAACACGATTTATAGTTAACTAGTCATAAAACATTACTTCAGCTGTTACATTATAATCAACTCAACTTAATACAGAATACAGGTTGAACACTATGGGCATTTTGCCTCTTCAACCTCAATTACTATGTTACTATGAAGTCTTATATTCTTTCCATTGGAACCAAGTGGCTGTAAAGCAAGGTCATTTGTCTGGTATTGTATTCAAGATATCCTCCATAGACATAAAATAGTTTAGTTTGTTGAACCAGTCTCTACAGCATGGTGGAATCGTAGATTTCCACAGGACCAGAATAGCAGCATGCGCCCCATTTTCCATATGCCTGAGGAGAGAGGATTTAAATACAGATAGCGGGAAATGGGAGTGGCTAATTAGCCAAAAAGCAGGGTCACGTGGAACTTTAGTCTTTAATATTTGTCATGAAATAAAAATGTTGGACCAATATTTGGCCACTCAGGGACAACTCCACCAAATATGCTTCAGGGTATAAGTATCTATTACGCATCTCCAGCAAGTCTTGGGAACTGACTTGTATATTTCATGTAACAGTGAAAGATGTCTATACCATCGCATGAAAATCTTATATCGTGTTTCGCTAATTATAATACATGTAGAGTTGTAATGGGTTTTCAGAAATATCCTTTGCCAAACTGAGTCAGATAAAGTAATACCCAATTCCTTTTCCCAGGATTTAGCCCAAGAAGGGATAGGGGAATTTGGCTTCAACAGCAAAAGTTTATATAAAACTGAAAGTGTGAGTACAGGAAATAGGAGCAACACACATCTTTTCGAAGTGTGAGCTCTCTTTTAGCTAACATTAATAATTGTAGAAACTTCCAGAAGTCGGTTTGTGGTATATTCCAATTTTCACGTAATGATCTGAACTAGTCACCAACTGGCCGACCTTAAAAAATCCCTCCTTAACCCAAGCAGAGAAATAAGAAATATGCAAACCTGGTAAAAAGGAAGGGTTAACAAGAAATGAGGTCAATGTGCCAAAGATATAAGATATATTTGTCAAGCTTCTATTAGATTTCCATATCGCTACTGCTATACCTAATAATTTTTTTGGTGCAAAAAAAAGTGGGTTCAATTAGCATTATCTATCTAAGGCAGAGGAGTTATTATGTCCTCTTTTGTTTAAATTGAACCTTAAAGTATACATTAAAAGGCAATTAAAGAAAAATAATGGGATTTTTATTGCCTGTATGAGTATTTTAATGTTTTAATGTTTCATTAGAATTCTCTCTTTAAAAATTAAAATTACCATTGGGTATAATTTTGCCTGCCAGGGGAGTATTTATTTATTTATTTTATGTATACGTGCAGATTTCTAATTACGCATAGAGGGTAGTGTTCAATTAGCTGCGATAAACTGTTTTGTGCACAAAAAACTGATTTTACTGCAAGTCATGAAAGACCCCTATTCAGTTAGCCATAATAATTTATCGTCGATAATTTTAATGTGAATTTCATTTCACCTACTCTGAGCAGGTGCAAAGTTGGGGGAAATCCTCTATTTTAATGTAAAAATGTCAGGATTTGGTTTAGATGCCCTGGGGTTTCATGCCTGGGCAAACGGACATGGAGTGACCCTTTTGTCCTGTATCTGGCGAGGAAGTCTTGGCCCTCATCCATGCCTGCCTGCCTCCCTCCCTGCACTTCCCCAGTTATCCCTATCCCCTCCTGACTCCTCCGCTACCGTTTTCCTTCTGCCTGTTCTCATCTTGCAAACCTCCTCAATCTCTCCCTCTCATCAGAATCTTACCCCTCTTTCTTGAAGCATGCCCTTGTCTCCTCCATCCTCAACCTACCCATGATGATAACACACTGTCCAGCTGCCGATCAATATAGCTCCTCCCTTCTCCTCCAAACTCTTTGAGGGTATTGTCTACAATCACCTTACTGCCTTTTTTCCTCCCACTCCCTGCTTGACCAATATCAGTCCTCCAAGATTTGGACCTCTCATTTTCTCTATCTGTACGTCCTCTTTAGGTGACTTCATTAGCTCTTTTGACTTCCATTAGCACCTCTGTGCTGATGATAATCAAATCTACCTTTCCTCCGCTGACCTCACCCCCTCTTTCCTTCCATCTCCAACTGTCTCTCTGCTATCTCTTCATGGATGTCCTAGCGCTTTCTTAAGCTTAACATGTCTAATACTGAGCTGATCATCTTTCCACACTCCCGTATAACCTTACTTCCCACAATTTCATTGTCCGTTGATGACACAACTAACTTTTCTAGCCCCCAAGGGCACTGTCTTGCAGTAATCCTTTATACCTCCTCCTCCTTCAAAACACACATTGAGTACATCTTGCAATCCTGCTGTTTCCATCTCAAAAATATTTCCGGGATCAGACTTTCTCTCACCCTGTATACCACTAAGACCCTCATCTACTCACTGGTCATCTACAAATTAGACTACTGTAATCTCCTATCTTGCCTCCCTGACTATCGACTCTCTCTACTCCAGTCTATCGACTCTCTCTACTCCAGTCTATCGACTCTCTCTACTCCAGTCTATCGACTCTCTCTACTCCAGTCTATCGACTCTCTCTACTCCAGTCTATCGACTCTCTCTACTCCAGTCTATCGACTCTCTCTACTCCTGTCTATCGACTCTCTCTACTCCTGTCTATCATTAATGCATCTGCTCATCTTCCTCTCCAAACATACTACATCTGCCTCACCTCTCTTACAAACGCTGCACTGGCTCCCCTTCCCCTTAGACTCCAATTCATGCATCACTTACTTATAAAGTCCTCACCCATTCTTCTCCCATTTTCATCTCTGACCTTATCTTCCTTTACACTCCCGCCCACCCTCTTCGCTCCACAAATGCATGCTTTCTCCCACTCCTACATCCAAGATTTGCTTGTGTTGCTCCCTATCTGTGGAATTCTATACTTCTACCCATCGTTTACAAAAGTTAGAACGGATTCTCAAGACCCACTTCATTAAACTCAGCCATTTCTCAACCTAACCCTCTGTTCCACTCTCACTATCTACCTCATCTGTGTTACCCTTGTTTGTCTGCCCCTTCCCTTTAGAATGCCCCCGTTCCCTCATGTGATTTTCTTTCTCTTACTTGGACTATCATCTACTCCATACTCTCTACAGGAACTGCATGCTCATATAGCAATTAAATAAGTTTTGCATTTTGATCAAACTGTGCATGCCCATCTATTCATTTATTTCTGTTACTTGCATACATACCTCCTCTGTGTCTGTATTTACTGTAAGTCACAGATCAACGAGTTTTTGTTTATTTCTCTAACGTCCTAGTGGATGCTGGGAACTCCGTAAGGACCATGGGGAATAGCGGGCTTCGAAGGAGGCTGGGCACTCTAGAAAGATTTATGACTACCTGGTGTGCACTGGCTCCTCCCACTATGACCCTCCTCCAAGCCTCAGTTAGATTTCGTGCCCGGCCGAGGTTGGATGCACACTAGGGGCTCTCCTGAGCCCTTAGAAAGAAAGTATAGTTTAGGTTTTTTATTTTCAGTGAGACCTGCTGGCAACAGGCTCACTGCAGCGAGGGACTAAGGGGAGAAGAAGCGAACTCGCCTGCTTGCAGCCGGATTGGGCTTCTTAGGCTACCGGACACCATTAGCTCCAGAGGGATCGACCGCAGGCCCAGTCCTTGGTGTTCGGTCCCGGAGCCGCGCCGCCGTCCCCCTTACAGAGCCAGAAGCAAGAAGAGGTCCGGAAAAACGGCGGCAGAAGACATCAGTCTTCACCAAGGTAGCGCACAGCACTGCAGCTGTGCGCCATTGCTCCTCATGCACACTTCACACTCCGGTCACTGAGGGTGCAGGGCGCTTGGGGGGGGGGGGGCGCCCTGAGCAGCAATAAAAACACCTTGGCTGGCAAAAATACCACAATATATAGCCCCAGAGGCTATATATGTGGTAAATACCCCTGCCAGAATCCAGAAAAAAGCGGGAGAATAGGCCGCGGAAAAGGGGCGGAGCTATCTCCCTCAGACACACTGGCGCCATTTCTCCTTCACAGATCCGCTGGAAGGAAGCTCCCTGGCTCTCCCCTGCAGTCTACACTACAGAACAGGGTAAAAACAGAGAGGGGGGGCACTAAATTTGGGCGCAATATATATATAATATAAAAAGCAGCTATAGGGGACATAACTCAGTTAGTCCCTGCATTATATAGCGCTCTGGTGTGTGCTGGCATACTCTCACTCTGTCCCCCCAAAGGGCTTTTGTGGGTCCTGTCCTCATTCGGAGCATTCCTTGTGTGTGTGCGGTGTCGGTACGGCTGTGTCGACATGTTTGATGAGGATAATGATGTGAAGGCGGAGCAGATGCCTTTAGAAGGGATGTCACCCCCTGCGGGGCAGACACCTGAGTGGATGGGCTTATGGAAAGTAATGAGTGCACGTATAGACTCCTTATATAAGAAAATCGACGACATGCCAAATGTGGGACAGCCGACTTCTCAGCTCGTGCCTGCCCAGGCGTCGCATGGGTCGTCAGGGGCTCTAAAACGCCCGCTACCTCAAGCAGACCCAGGTGTCGACACTGATACTGACACCAGTGTCGACGACGATGAGTCTAACCTGATGCCCACTAAGGCCATTCACTGCATGATTGAGGCAATGAAAGAGGTGTTACACATTTCTGATATAACTACAGGTACCACTAAAAAGGGTATTATGTTTGGAGAGAAAAAACTACCCGTAGTTTTTCCCCCATCAGATTAATTAAATGAAGTGTGTGAAGAAGCGTGGGCTTTCCCTGATAAAAAATTGGTAATTCCTAAGAAGGTACTAATGGCGTTCCCTTTCCCGCCAGAGGATAGGTCACGTTGGGAAACACCACCTAGAGTGGATAAAGCGCTCACACGTTTGTCTAAAAAGGTGGCACTACCGTCTCCGGATACGGCCGCCCTCAAGGAACCTGCTGATAGAAAGCAGGAGGCGATCCTGAAGTCTGTATATACACACACAGGCATTATACTTAGGCCAGCTATTGCGTCAGCTTGGATGTGCAGTGCTGCCGCTGCATGGTCAGATAAACTGTCAGAAAATATTGACACATTAGACAGAGACACGATCCTGTTAACCATAGACCATATAAAGGACTCAGTCTTATATATGAGAGATGCACAGAGGGAAATCTGCCGACTGGCATCTAAAATAAGTGCATTGTCCATTTCTGCTAGGAGAGGCTTATGGACTCGCCAGTGGACAGGAGATGCAGATTCAAAAAAGCACATGGAAGTGTTACCATATAAGGGTGAGGAATTATTTGGGGATGGTCTCTCGGACCTAGTTTCCACAGCAACGTCTGGGAAGTCAGCATTTTTACCCCATGTCCCCTCACAGCCTAAGAAGGCACCGTTTTATCAGGTTCAGTCCTTTCGGACCCAGAAAAACAGGCGTGGAAAAGGCGGGTCTTTTCTGTCCAGAGGCAGAGGTAGGTAGGGGAAAAAGACTGCAACAAACAGCAGGTTCCCAGGAGCAAAAGTCCTCCCCCGCTTCTTCTTCCAAGTCCGCCGCATGACGGTTGGGCTCCACAGGCGGAGCCAGGTACGGTGGGGGGTCGCCTCAAAAATTTCAGCGATCACTGGGTTCGCTCACAGGTGGATCCCTGGATCCTGCAAATAGTATCTCAGGGGTACAAGCTGGAATTCGAGGCGTTCCCACCCCACCGGTTCCTAAAATCTGCCTTGCCGATTGCTCCCTCAGACAGGGAGGCGGTGCTAGCGGCAATTCACAAGCTGTATTCTCAGCAGGTGATAATCAAGGTACCCCTACTTCAACAAGGCCGGGGTTATTATTCCACACTATTTGTGGTACCGAAACCGGACGGTTCGGTGAGACCCATTCTAAATTTGAAATCCTTGAACACATACATAAAGAAATTTAAGTTCAAGATGGAATCGCTCAGGGCGGTTATTGCAAGCCTGGACGAGGGGGATTACATGGTATCCCTGGACATCAAGGATGCTTACTTGCATGTCCCCATTTACCATCCTCACCAGGAGTACCTCAGATTTGTGGTACAGGATTGCCATTACCAATTCCAGACGCTGCCGTTTGGACTGTCCACGGCACCGAGGGTATTTACCAAGGTTATGGCGGAAATGATGATACTCCTTCGAAGAAAGGGAGTTTTAATTATCCCGTACTTGGACGATCTCCTAATAAAAGCGAGATCCAAGGAACAGTTATTGGTGGGAGTAGCACTATCTCAGGAAGTGCTGCACCAGCACGGCTGGATTCTGAATATCCCAAAGTCACAGCTGGTTCCGACGACATGGCTACTGTTCCTGGGTATGATTCTGGATACAGTCCAGAAAAAAGTGTTTCTCCCGGAGGAGAAAGCCAGGGAGTTGTCATCTCTAGTCAGAGACCTCCTGAAACCAAAACAGGTATCAGTGCATCGCTGCAAGCAGGTCCTGGGAAAGATGGTGGCTTCTTACGAAGCAATTCCCTTCGGCAGGTTCCATGCCAGAATCTTTCAGTGGGACCTGTTGGACCAGTGGTCCGGATCGCATCTTCAGATGCATCGCTTAATAACCCTGTCTCCAAGAACCAGGGTGTGTCTACTGTGGTGGCTGCAGAGTGCCCATCTTCTAGAGGGCCGCAGGTTCGGCATACAGGACTGGGTCCTGGTGACCACGGATGCCAGCCTTCGAGGCTGGGGGGCAGTCACACAGGGAAGAAACTTCCAAGGACTATGGTTGAGTCAGGAGACTTCCCTTCACATAAATATTCTGGAACTAAGGGCCATCTACAATGCCCTAAGTCAAGCAAAATCCCTGCTCCTACACCAGCCGGTGCTGATCCAGTCAGACAACATCACGGCAGTCGCCCATGTAAATCGACAGGGCGGCACAAGAAGCAGGATGGCGATGGCAGAAGCCACAAGAATTCTCCGATGGGCGGAGAATCATGTACTAGCACTGTCAGCAGTGTTCATTCCGGGAGTGGACAACTGGGAAGCAGACTTCCTCAGCAGACACGACCTCCACCCGGGAGAGTGGGGACTTCATCCAGAAGTCTTCCAGATGCTGGTAAACCGTTGGGGAAAAACCACAGGTGGACATGATGGCGTCCCGCCTCAACAAAAAGTTAAAAAGATATTGCGCCAGGTCAAGGGACCCTCAGGCGATAGCTGTGGACGCTCTAGTGACACCGTGGGTGTACCAGTCGGTTTATGTGTTCCCTCCTCTGCCTCTCATACCAAAGGTATTGAGAATAATAAGAAAGCGAGGAGTAAACACAATTCTCGTGGTTCCGGATTGGCCAAGACGAGCGTGGTACCCGGAACTACAAGAGATGCTCTCAGAGGACCCGTGGCCTCTACCGCTCAGACAGGACCTGCTACAGCAGGGGCCCTGTCTGTTCCAAGACTTACCGCGGCTGCGTTTAACGGCATAGCGGTTGAACACCGGATCCTGAAGGAAAAGGGTATTCCGGAAGAAGTCATTCCTACGCTTATTAAGGCCAGGAAAGATGTTACGGCAACGCATTATCACCGTATATGGCGAAAATATGTTGCATGGTGCGAGGCCAATAAGGCCCCAACAGAGGAATTTCAACTAGGTCGATTTCTGCATTTCCTGCAAGCAGGAGTGGATATAGGCCTAAAACTAGGCTCCATTAAAGTACAGATCTCGGCTCTGTCGATTTTCTTTCAAAAAGAACTAGCTTCAGTACCTGAAGTTCAGACTTTTGTAAAAGGAGTGCTGCATATTCAGCCCCCGTTTGTGCCTCCAGTGGCACCTTGGGATCTCAACGTGATGTTGAGTTTCTTAAAATCGCATTGGTTTGAGCCACTTAAAACCGTGGATTTGAAATATCTCACGTGGAAAGTGGTCATGTTATTAGCCTTGGCTTCAGCCAGGCGAGTGTCAGAATTGGCGGCTTTATCATTTAAAAGCCCTTATCTGATTTTCCATATGGATAGGGCAGAGTTGAGGACTCGTCCCCAATTTCTCCCTAAGGTGGTGTCAGCGTTTCACCTGAACCAGCCTATTGTGGTGCCGGCAGCTACTAGTGAATTGGAGGACTCCAAGTTGCTAGACGTTGTCAGGGCCCTGAAAATATATGTTTCCAGGACGGCTGGAGTCAGAAAATCTGACTCGCTGTTTATCCTGTATGCACCCAACAAGCTGGGTGCTCCTGCTTCTAAGCAGTCTATTGCTCGCTGGATTTGTAGTACAATTCAGCTTGCACATTCTGTGGCAGGCATACCACAGCCAAAATCTGTAAAGGCCCATTCCACAAGGAAGGTGGGCTCATCTTGGGCGGCTGCCCGAGGGGTCTCGGCTTTACAACTTTGCCGAGCAGCTACTTGGTCAGGGGCAAATACGTTTGCAAAATTCTACAAATTTGATACCCTGGCTGAGGAGGACCTGGAGTTCTCTCATTCGGTGCTACAGAGTCATCCGCACTCTCCCGCCCGTTTGGGAGCTTTGGTATGATCCCCATGGTCCTTACGGAGTTCCCAGCATCCACTAGGACGTTAGAGAAAATAAGAATTTACTCACCGGTAATTCTATTTCTCGTAGTCCGTAGTGGATGCTGGGCGCCCATCCCAAGTGCGGATTGTCTGCAATACTTGTAAATAGTTATTGTTAACTAAAGGGTTATTGTTGAGCCATCTGTTGAGAGGCTCAGTTGTTTTCATACTGTCAAACTGGATATAGTATCACGAGTTGTACGGTGTGATTGGTGTGGCTGGTAAGAGTCTTACCCGGGATTCTAAATCCTTCCTTATTATGTCTGCTCGTCCGGGCACGGTGTCCTAACTGAGGCTTGGAGGAGGGTCATAGTGGGAGGAGCCAGTGCACACCAGGTAGTCATAAATCTTTCTAGAGTGCCCAGCCTCCTTCAGAGCCCGCTATTCCCCATGGTCCTTACGGAGTTCCCAGCATCCACTACGGACTACGAGAAATAGAATTACCGGTGAGTAAATTCTTATTTTAATGATCAACTTAATGGTTACTGTGTATTAAGTTGAGTTACATTTCAAGTAATTTTTTATTTTTTTATCAAGCGGAAATTGTATTACCTTCTTTTTGCTTAGACATATTAAAATATGCATGTTGACTAGGGATGTCAGCCATGTATATATCTTTACTGTATTTATGGATGCTTCATGATAATTTATTGCATGAAATGTGTATGTTTCGAATGCAGTAATTATCTTCAAACAAGGATGAAAAACACATTTTAATTTGCAATTTTAAGACGTTACAGTATATCATATTTTACTGTATGTAGATTTTCAAAATCACATAGCAAGCCTGCTGTGTTGACCTCAATTTTTGCTGTTGCTAAGACAGTTGCCATGGTACAATTGGACATGCAAAGACTCATGTTGCATGTCAATAGACCTCTCTAGCTGTCACTAGGCTTAAACATAGCTTTTATAAACAATTTAAAGATGCTTCTTTTTTTATTTTATTTTTTTAGCAGAAATTTAGATGACACAAAATAGAAGACAAAATGTGTTTTGCATAATGCAGACATTTTGCCTGTTAGATATGTTAATACAGGTTGAGTATCCCTTATCCAAAGTGCTTGAGACCAGAAGTATTTTGGATATCAGATTTTTCCGTATTTTGGAATAATTTCATACCATAATGAGATCATTGCAATTGGACCCAAGTCTAAGCACAGAATGCATTTATGTTTCATTTATACCTTATACACACAGTGTGAAGGTAATTTTAGCCAATACAGGTTGAGTATCCCATATCCAAATATTCCGAAATACAGACTTTTTTAAATTGAGAATGAGATGGTGAAACCTTTGTTTTTTGATGGCTCAATGTACACAAACTTTGTTTAATACACAAAGTTATTAAAAATATTGTATTAAATGACCTTCAGGCTGTGTGTATAAGGTGTATATGAAACATAAATGAATTGTGTGAATGTAGACACACTTTGTTTAATGCACAAAGTTATAAAAAATATTGGCCAAAATGACCTTCAGGCTGTGTGTATAAGGTGTATATGTAACATAAATGCATTCTGTGCTTAGATTTAGGTCCCATCACCATGATATCTCATTATGGTAAGCAATTATTCCAAAATACGGAAAAATCCCATATCCAAAATACCTTTGGTCCCAAGCATTTTGGATAAGGGATACTCAACCTGTATTTTTAATAACTTTGTGCCTTCCTACCTCTGTCTGTCTGTTTTTTACCCAGTTTTGTTCTATTACTGTTGTTCTAATTGTAAAGCGCAACGGAATATGCGGTGCTATATAATAAACTGTTAATAAATAAAGTGTGTGTACATTCACACAATTCATTTGTTTCATGTACACCTTATACACACAGTCTGAAGGTCATTTAACACTATATTTTTTAATAACGGTGTGTATTAAACAAAGTTTGTGTACATTGAGCCTTCAGAAAGCAAAGTTTTCACTATCTCAGTCTTACTCAAAAAAAATCCGTATTTCGGAAGGATACTCAACCTGTTGTTTTGTTATTTGAAATCCGGGCTAAGGTACAAGTGTTATATTTTAGTTCATAAAGGACATGGGATCAGATCAAAAAAACAAAATCTTTACTTTTAAACTAGGCCAAAAGAACAGGAGTCAGTGCTCCTTCCTGTGAATTAGGGCCTGATTCCTAGTCGTACATTAATGTGTGAAAATATGATAATTGAACAACTGCTTGGATTTTTATGGAGACGCCCACTAGAACCTTCACAGTTGCCCATAAATGCAAGCATACACAGTCTCCGCATCGAGACAGATCTGGAAAACATTACCTGCTTCATTAAGGATATGGGGCCTAATTCAGATCTGATCGCAGCAGCAACTTTGTTGGCTAATAGGCAAAACCATGTGCACTGCAGGGGGGCAGATATAACGTGCAGAGAGAGTTAGATTTGGGTGGGATGTGTTCAAACTGAAATCTAAATTGCAGTGGAGAAATAAAGCAGCCAGTATTTACCCTGCACAGAAATAAAATAACCCATTCAAATCTAACTTTCTTTGCACATGTTTTTTCTGCCCCACCTGAAGTGCACATGGTTTTTCCCATTAGCTAACAAATTTGCTGCTGCAATCAGATCTGAATTAGGCCCATGGTCACTCAGAGTGTCCGCTGCAACATGAGATGCTGGACACGTGATTAGATGGCTGATGTATGCCCTGAAAGTGGTTCTTTTACATACCGAGTTTGTGTTGCCACACCCCGCTACCTCCCACAAAACGTCCTCTTTCTGTCAATCACTTGCAGATATACCCTTACTGCTAGCATAATTACAAAGTAATCGCTGCCCATGCACTTTGCAGCAGTGACACATGCACAGTGGCGCCGAGAGAGGGGGGTAGAGGTTACAAATTACCTGGTCCCAGGTCTGATGGAGGAGCCCAGTAGGGGCCCAGGTTCCTCCCCACCCCCTTACCTGGAAGCAGCAGCTGGAGCTTTTCTACTCAGCCCAACACACACTGCTGTGTGCTGGGCTGCAGTGTGGCCAGAGAGGAGCTTATAATACAATTTTTTTCTGTATTTTCTATTACGTCTTAGAGGATGCTGGGGTCCACATTAGTACCATGGGGTATAGACAGGTCCACCAGGAGCCATTGACACTTTAAGAGTTTGAGAGTGTGGGATGACTCCTGGCAACAGCCTCCTTGCTTTGTGCGACTAAGGGGGGGGGGGGGGGGGGGAGTAGTGTCCACCCTGCGGGGTCTGAGCCACTATCTCCGCTGACGGGACACTGAGCTCCTGAGGGGAAAGATCGTTCCCCGCCACAGGGGATCGCTCACCCCAGCAGCATGCCGCCACCCCCTTACAGAGCCAGAAGATTGGTGGCGAGTGAGCCACTGACCCCCCTAACAAGCGCGGGGGGCCGGTGTGAAGATGGCAACAGGGTAGGAGCGCAGTACTAACTGCGCTTCTGAGGCTCAGCGGTACTTAGTGCGGCGCTGTGAGGGGGTGCCCTGAGCCAGCGCTTGAACCCTGCACTGGTCAGCAAGCCTGTCTGGGTCCGTGGATCTCAGCCAGCATTTTACCTCAGGCCAGTATAATCCTTGTGAAAAGCGGGAAGACAGCGCCATTTTGATTGCAGAGCTTCTCCTCAGAGCGGACCCAGCAGCGTTTCAGTGCTATTTTCCTGCCTTCACAGTGCTGTCCAGGTAGAGCAAGTCCCTCCACAGCAACTCCAGCTATCTCATATGGTACCAGGGGGTTGTAGAAGGGGGAGGGAGGCTGCATTAAGATTGTGTATCCTATTAAGGTGCACAGTCAGCGCTAGTAGGGGTCTCCCTTTACTTTAAAAGCGCTGTGTGTGGGTTGGCTCCAATCTCTGTCTCTCTTGCCATTCTTGGGGGTGAAACTCTGTCCTCCCCTGTGTGTGTAGAGTGTCTGTGGTCTCCATTATACAATGTCCAGGAACTCTGTGTCATATACTGCAGAGGATATGTCCACTCAGGATGATCCCATTCCATGTAATCAGGATTGCACTGGTTTAGCACAGATACCAGCAAGGGAGCCTGAGTGGTTATCCTCTATCAAATCTATGATTTCTCAGATTTCAAATAGGGTTGCACAAAATGAATCTGCAACTCAGGCTTTACTTAACTCTATGGCAGTCTTGCCCAGTTCTGGTATCTCAGGGCTCCCCGCTGTATATTCACATAAATGTGCTCTTGCGCAGTTCATGCAGGATGATACGGATACTGATTCTGACACTGCAGACGGTGACGTGGATGTGTTGCGGGGGACAGCATCTCTTGCTAAAGTGGTGCAGTTGATGATAGAGGCTATTAGAGATGTGTTGAATATTGCTGATACAACACCTGAGCAGGTTGAGGAGGCTTACTTCACTGAAAATAAGAAAGCTCCACTAAACTTCCCTGCATCAAAGGAATTAAATGCTATTTAAAAAAAAATAAAAAATCCAGATACCTAAAAAGGTTCTGATGGCATTTCCTTTCCCGGTAGAGGATAGGAAAAAAATGGGAAAACCCACCTATTCTTGACGCGTCAGTATCCAAACTCTCAAAAATTGTGGTTTTACTGGTTCCAGGATCTACCGCCCTGAAAGATCCGGCTGATAGTAAAATTGATAATACGCTCAAATCCATGTACACGGCTTCTGGGGCAATACTATGTCCCACTATTGCCAGTGCTTGGATTGGCAAAGCTATAGTAAAGTGGTCAGGCACGTTAATTGAAGACTTGGATACTATGGAGAAATGTGATGTTGAATTGTTTTTACGTAACATTCAGGATTCAGCAGGATTTCTGGTAGAATTTCTTCCATGTCTGTATCAGCTCGTTGAGGACTGTGGTTGCGCCAGTGGTCTGCCAATGCGAAATCCAATAGAAGTGCGGAGACCCTACCCTACACAGGTCAGGCTCTCTTTGGGGAAACGTTAGATGCGTGGATCTCCACGGCTACGGCTAGTAAATCACCTTTTCTTCCCTCAACTACATCTGCTCCGAAGAAACCCTTTTCTTCAGCTACATCACAGCCCTTTCGGTCTACCAAGCCCAGAAATGCCAAGCCGTCCAACACCTTCTTTCGGGGAGGTCGGCCCAAGTCCAAGAAACCTGCTGCTAAAGGTTCCCAGGAACAGAAACCTGCTTCAGGTACACCAAAGTCCACATGATGGTGGACTGCACGCCCCCGGAGGTGGGGCTAGTGGGAGCGAGACTTGGGCATTTCAGTCACGTCTGGGTGTCATCCGGCCTGGACCCCTGGGTGCAGATTATTGTGTCTTAGGGGTACAAGTTGGAATTTCAAAGTCTCCCTCCTCACCGATTTTTCAAATCGGGCTTGCCATCTCTGCTGGCGTACAGGACTGTCCTGCAAGAAGCCGTCCAGAAGTTGGTGGAAGCACAAGTCGTTGTGCCAGTACCACCTCATATGCAAAACAAAGCTTACTATTCAAACCTTTTCGTGGTACCGAAACCGGATGGTTTGGTCAGGCCCATTCTGAACTTAAAATCACTAAACCCCTTTCTGAGGGAGCTCAAGTTCAAAATGGAGTCTCTAAGGACAGTGTTATCGGGTCTGGAGGAGGGGGAATTCCTGGTATCCCTGGGCATCAAGGATGTGTACCTCCACATTCCGATTTGGCTGCCGCAACTGGCTTATCTTCGATTCGCACTATAGGACTCATTTTTAGTTCCAGGCCCTGCCATTTAGCCTCTCCACAGCACCAAGGGTATTCACCAAGGTAATGGCGAAAATGATGATTCTCCTCCGCAGACAGGGGGTGGTCATTCCGAGTTGATCGCTCGCTAGCAGTTTTTAGCAGCCGTGCAAATGCTATGCCGCCTCCCACTGGGAGTGTATTTTAGCTTAGCAGAATTGCGAACGAATGGATTGCAGAGCGGCTACAAAGTTTTTTTTTTTGTGCAGTTTGAGTAGCTCAAAACCTACTCAGCACTTGCGATCACTTCAGACTATTCAGTTCCTGTTTTGACGTCACAAGCCCGCCCAACGTTCACCCAGTCATACCTGCATTTTTCTTGGCACGCCGGCATTTTTCCGAACACTCCCTGAAAACGGTCAGTTGATACCCAGAAACGCCCACTTCATGTCAATCACACTGCGGCCACCAGTGCGACTGAAATGCTTCGCTAAACCCTGTGCAAAACTACATCGTTCGTTGAGCTCGTACGACGTGCGTGCGCATTGCGCCACATACGCAGAACAGCCATTTTTTAGCCTGATCGCTGCACTGCGAACAACTGCAGCTAACGATCAACTCGGAATGACCACCATAATTCCATATCTAGACAGTCTGCTGATAAAAGCATCGTCCAAGGAGAAGCTGTTACAGTCCATAGCTCTCACGACCCAGATTCTCAGGGAACATGGTTGGATCCTGAATCTTCCAAAATAAAATTTGGAACCAAACAGGAGGTTGTCCTTTCTGGGAATGATACTCGACACAGAAGTGAAGAGGGTGTTTCTTCCAGAGGAAAAAACGTTGTTGATACAAACAATGGTCCGGGGTGTCCTGAAGCCAACCTGGGTGTCGGTTCATCAGTGCATTTGCCTTTTGAGAGAAATGGTGGCTTCTTACGAGGCCCTGCAGTATGGGAGGTTTCACTCTCGGTCCTGCCTACTTGATCTCCTGGACAAGTGGTCGGGATCCCATCTACACATGCTCCAGAGAATACGTCTGTCACCAATTGCTATGATTTCACTCCTCTAGTGGCTGCAACTGCCTTACCTTCTGGAGGGCTGCTGGTTCGGGATTTAGGACTGGTGCAAGTCTCCAGGGCTGGGGCGCAGTCACTCAAGGTGAAACCTTCCAAGGAAGGTGTTCAAATCTGGAAGCTGGCCTGCCGATGAACATTCTGGAACTAAGAGCCGTCTACAACGGTCTTCTCTAAGCGGCCCATCTTCTGAGAAATCGGGCCGTTCAAGTACGGTTAGACAATGTGACAACAGTGGCTTACATAAACCGACAGGGCGGAACGAAGAGCAGAGCTTCAATGTCAGAGGTAACAAGAATCATCCTCTGGGCAGAAAAACACGCTTTGGCACTGTCAGCAATCTTCATTACGGGAGTAGACAACTGGGAAGCAGACTTCCTCAGCAGACACTATCTCCTCTCCAACCAGGGGAGTGGAGTATCCATCCGGAGGTGTTCAAGGAGGTAACAGATCTTTGGGCCGTACCCCAGATCGATATGATGGCCTCTCGTCTAAACAAGAAGCTTCAGCGGTATTGTTCCAGGTCGAGGGACCCACAAGCAGTGGCGGTGGACGCCCTAGTGACTCCGTGGATGTTCCAGTCGGTGTACGTTTTTCCTCCACTTCCATTCATCCTAAGAGTTCTAAAGCTCATAAGGAGAACAAGTGTTCAAGTGATCCTCATTGCTCCAGACTGGCCAAGAAGGGCTTGGGTACGCGGATCTTCTGGATCTGCTGCAAGCAGAGCCAAGGCCTCTTCCTCTTCGGGAGGACCTGCTGCAGCAGGGGCCGTTTGCCTATCAAGACCTACCGCGTCTACGTTTGACTGCATGGAGGTTGAACGTCTGATACTAGCTCGAAAGGGCATTCCGAATAAGGTTATTCCTTCCCTGATACAGGCTAAGAAATGAGTGACGTCTAAACATTACCATCAACTTTGGAAAAAATATGCATTTTGGTGTGAGTCAAAGAAATTTCCTGCGGTGGAGTGTTAACTGGGACGGTTTCTCCTCTTCCTACAAGCCGGTGTGGATATGGGCCTGATGTTGGGAACTGTGAAGGTCCAGATTTCGGCCCTATCCATTTTCTTCCAGAAACAATTGACTGCCCTCCCATAAGTTCAAACCTTTTTGAAACAAGTTCTGCACATCCAAACTCCCTTTGTGCCGTCTACGGCGCCTTGGGACCTTAATGCGGTGTTGCATTTCCTCCAATCGGACTAGTTCGTGCCGCTACAGGAGGTTGAGGTCAAATCTTTTACATGGAAGGCTGTCACGTGTGTTGGAGTTGGGGGCTTTGTCCTGTAAAAGCCCTTACTTGATCTTCCATAAAGATAGAGCTGAGCTCTGGACACGTCAGCAGTTTCTTCTGAAGGTTGTGTCGTCATTTCATATCAACCAACCTATTGTGGTGCCACTGGCTACTGACTCCTCAATTTCATCAAAGTCCTTGGATGTTGTAAGGGCTCTGAAAATCTATGTGAAGAGGACTTCTTGTCATAGAAAATCGGACTCTCTGTCCTGTATGATCCCAAGATGGTTGGGTGTCCTGCTTCTAAGCAGACAATCTCTCGCTGGATCAGGTTTACTATCCAGCATGCATATTCTACGGCAGGATTGCCGTGTCCTACGTCTGTCAAGGCCCACTCTACACGTACGGTGGGGTCTTCCTCGGCGGCTGCCCGAGGGGTCTCGGCTTTACAACTTTGCCGAGCTGCAACTTGGTCTGGGTCGAAGATGTTTGCAAAGCTCTACAAGTTCGATAGATTGGCCTCTGATGATCTGAAGTTCAGTCAATCAGTTCTGCAGGAGTCTCAGCGCTCTCCTTCCCATTCTGGAAGCTTTAGTACATCCCCATGGTACTAATGTGGACCCCAGCATCCTCTAGGACATAAGAGAAAATAGGATTTTGGTTACCTTCCGGTAAATTCTTTTCTCGTAGTCTGTAGAGGATGCTGGGCGCCCACCCCAGCATCCTCTATGGACTACGAGAAAAAGATTTACTGGTAGGTAACCAAAATCCTATTTTTTTTAAAAAAAAATTTAAGGTTGCATGACCATGACTCCTGTGATTTGGCCATGCCCACTGAAAAGTACTTGGGCCCAGCCAGGGGCATGCTCCTTAGAGTTGTGCTTCTCATGTGCTAGACATGCCCCCAAAGAGGTGAGGTCATGCCCCCAACTTGCTGTGCTCACACCCCCTCCACATAGTTACCTACCCTCCTACCACTCCCTGAAATAGAAGCAATCTCCCTCACTCCCTGAATAGTCAAGCAATCCCCCTGATTGCACCTTATTCTCATTGTAGCTATTACATTCTTGGGGGGGAAAATAAATCAGAGATAAATACATTCAAATGGGATGTAAGTAATTTCCATGACACGCCTCTCCGATGTAGCAGTAGACGCCCACACTTTTTTTTGTTACTTTCACATCTCCCTGAAATGCTTTTTCAAAAGTAAGCAAGTATGCCCCTCCAGGAGGGGTGGGTGGGGTCCAAAAAGTTGTTGTACCGGGAGCCCAGGATTTCTCTTGATAGCCCTGCTGATACTTGCTCAATTGTGTAAACATTGGCATAGCGTACAGTGTTGAATGAGGCCCTTAGACCCATCCAGCATTTGGTTTATAATTAGAGCATGCAGACATGACTTTCTGCTCACTGGGACCCCTCCGTGGAAACTGGTATCTCCTTCTCTCTCTCTTTCCCATCTCCCATATTTATTCCCTGCCACTCCACAGTCTTCTCTCCTACTCTTCCACTGTGATTGTCCCTCTTTTCCACTTCTTAGATGTTTCAGATGTTTCTGATACTTATATCTTGCCAAGATCACATTTATTATTTCCCAGTTTCCTTCCTCTGGACCTCCTCTCTCTTTTTATGGTAATATCATCCTCATGTCTCTTTCATGTCTGCTGCCTGAATGTCACCTTTGACTGCTCACTTTTTCACTCCCCACATTCTAGCTATCATTCAGTCTTTCACTTCCACCTCCACAATATATCTCAGACCGGTCCTTTCCTAACTGTGATATCACCATAATAGAAATCGACACACTCACTTCCTCCTCATTCACCCTCCCCATGCTTGTTCCTATATCCTGTTTGAAATAAAGCTGGGCATACATCACTCCATACAATAGACACAGCTGTAATCACAACTTATATAACAGGAGAATTTAACATGTAGCTCTCAAGCTGCTGTGGAACTACACATCTCAGCATGTATTGCCACAGTTTTGCCATTAGAGCATGCTAAACCTGTCAGGACATGATGGGATGTGCAGTTCCAAAGCAGCTGGAGGGCCACATGTTTAATACCCTGCTTTATAATTACTTTCTGGTGCATATCAGCACAGAACACTACAGGCAGTAGTGTGAAAAGGAATATACAATAGACAGCAGGTTACATACCCATATACAATACAAAAAAGAAAGACTAAGCCTTCCCCAGTGTATCAACTTATGTAACCCCATATGTATTATATCAATTGTGTTACTGTGCTATAAGAAAGGATTGTTATTAAGAATGCCAATGAGAATTGCAAATTATCTTATGTGAAAATAACTCTATATGCAATTTTTATTACATGTTTTATTTTAAATATAAGGGTTTGTGTCCATTGTTTTCTTATATATTTGAGTCATGATAAAAATGAAAAATAGTTTTTAAGCTTTCATTATGGCATTTGCTTCATTGTTGTTGTGTACTCTACATAATCATTATGCTATTTATTTGTTAATATGGAGCCACCAGTTGTTGTGTAGTGCTGCACCTAGTGGATGAGCATATAGCAGCATTACATAGCATATGAGTGATCATGCAGGACATTTATAAACAAGTTAACAATTTAGTAACATAGATAATTTAATTCCACAGATTACATAATTACATACCTCAAAAAAGTTATGACCCTGCTTCCAAGAGCTCACATTGTAGAGTGGCTAAAGGTGAACACAGAGGGAGAGGATAGGAGCCACTAGGAGGATGTGTGACAGCATTTGGTGAAGAGATTCATTTTTAGGGCATGTTTGGAGACTGGGTGGGTGTCTGATATGAGTTTGAGATTGCTACAGTGTACATACAAAAAGTGGGATGGTATCGGGATCGCAACGATTGTAATGCTGGCGGTCAGAATACCGACAGCGGCATCCCAGTGCGCCATTCCTGACATCTGCGGGGTAGGTATCCTAACCCTACTCTTCTAACACCCTATTCCTAACCCACACTCACTGCAGCCTGACCCTAACCATTCTGCCTAAAGAGGGAGCCTGATGTGTCCTCAAAACAAATAATATTAGATTTATTTAATGACGCTTATAATAATAATATTAATAATAATAATATGTGCTTATGGCAGCCTCATGTTATTACAAGTTAGAGGTAAAGGTGGTATACAGTGCGGTAGCAGTGTAAAGTGAGTAATACCTCATTCTGCGGTCCATCAGTTATTATGAGTAGCTACAATAATTAATACTATATATGAATATCAGCTGACAATTTGTCTGTTCATATATTGCAACATTTGTACTGTAGGAAGAGTTGAAAATATGCTCTGTTTATAAGTGGGGTTTATCTTCCCTTTAATTGCGTCTGGCAGCTGCACTAACTGATGTCTATTATTGTATTCCATTAATCCCCTGAGACTCTTCCAGTAATGCAAGAAATAACATACTTTTTTGTTGATTTTTTTTACTTGCACGTTTTACAGCCTGCATAACAATACTTGTTTTCAAACATGGATGTGTATTTGAATTCATACCAAGTACAGTGAAATCCAATTATCTATGCCTACTGTTTTGCCTGTGATCCATTTTCATCAGCTTCACACAGAGGCTTCCATTCTGGAAACCTCAATGGTATTGTTGAAGCTGTTATTAGGTTCCAAGTAATGCAATTTGTTTATCGGTCCGCATGGGTTATCTCACTGTGTGTGTTCCTAAGCAATTTTACTTGTATATAAATGTACAAACACCTAAGCAAGCATGTGTGATGTGACAGAATACGATGCGTCCAGCCGTCTTGTATTGCAAGAACCAGCCTGTCTAATCACACTGAAGTATTATTTGTTCATTCTTATTCTTAGAATAACACTTTAGACGTTTCAAAACTCTGTTCTGTGTTTTATTCAATAAATATTTTTTATTTTACACAACAATTTTATTATTGCTAACCACTGAAGCTCATCCCTATGTTTTTAAAGGGGGTGGGGGTGTCCCTCCCTTCCTTTTAAAAGTATTATTCAGTATGTTGACCTCACAATGCTCACACTGGGCCTCTGGCACACATATTCTGCTGTTGGCATGTGTAAAGTGTAGTACTTGCACACAGGTAAAATGCTCTAAGTAGGATTAATCCCATGTCAGGATCCCAGCGCCTGCAGTGTGGGATTGACATACTTACTGTAGACATAGTGAATGCCAACCTCCTATGCCCACCTGCTCCTGATGTACCACTATCAATATAATTATATTGTGTCTTATTATGTGTGTGTGTACTCTATATACAGTCACAGAGCATCCTGGTCAATGGGCACTGTCCTCCTCTTCATGTCATTATGCAGGAATGCAGTTGCAATTTTTCCCCTGAACAGAAAACTAACTGCTGCTTTGGCCAACACCTCTTTATGTGTCTCCTGCCATTTAACATTTCTTTTCTGCAAGGTAATGATCAGGATTGTGTTAGTAGAACTAGGGAATGATGATGAGACTCCTGTACATGCGTTAATGAGATCTCGGATACAGATGGGTCATTTCTAAGTATTTCTATAACCACGCCAAAGATCGCTCTTTCTCACACCACAGTGATGGATCCAGTGTGCATCATGTCATCGGCCGTTTGTAATGTGTGAGTTCTCTTAAGAGATTCCTGTTTAAATTGTAAATTCAAATAAAATAACTAAAACAAGCCAAAAAGTAGCAGACTTTTCACACAGAGTAGCAAAGAACATTAGAGTACACAGTATTGTTGTCTATCCTTAAGACTAACAATGTGGCTAAATCATATTGTACATATAATCCAGTGATCCATTACCGCAAACACAATGGATGGCTGTATGATTTTCCCATTTTCTCTATCGTCCTAGTGGATGCTGGGGTTCCTGAAAGGACCATGGGGAATAGCGGCTCCGCAGGAGACAGGGCACAAAAAGTAAAGCTTTTCCAGATCAGGTGGTGTGCACTGGCTCCTCCCCCTATGACCCTCCTCCAGACTCCAGTTAGATTTTTGTGCCCGGCCGAGAAGGGTGCAATTCTAGGTGGCTCTCATAAAGAGCTGCTTAGAGAAAGTTTAGCTTAGGTTTTTTATTTTACAGTGATTCCTGCTGTTAACAGGATCACTGCAACGAGGGACAGAGGGGGGAAGAAGTGAACTCACCTGCGTGCAGGATGGATTGGCTTCTTGGCTACTGGACATCAGCTCCAGAGGGACGATCACAGGTACAGCCTGGATGGTCACCGGAGCCGCGCCGCCGGCCCCCTTGCAGATGCTGAAGTAAGAAGAGGTCCAGAATCGGCGGCTGAAGACTCCTGCAGTCTTCTAAAGGTAGCGCACAGCACTGCAGCTGTGCGCCATTTTCCTCTCAGCACACTTCACACGCAGTCACTGAGGGTGCAGGGCGCTGGGGGGGGGCGCCCTGGGAGGCAAATGTAAACCTATATAAAGGCTAAAAATACCTCACATATAGCCCCCAGAGGCTATATGGAGATATTTAACCCCTGCCTGTATTCACAAAATAGCGGGAGACGAGCCCGCCGAAAAAGGGGCGGGGCCTATCTCCTCAGCACACGGCGCCATTTCCTCTCACAGCTCCGCTGGTCAGGACGGCTCCCAGGTCTCTCCCCTGCACTGCACTACAGAAACAGGGTAAAACAGAGAGGGGGGCAAATTTAATGGCAATATCTTGATATATATAAAGCAGCTATAAGGGAGCACTTATTATAAGGCTATCCCTGTCATATATAGCGCTTTTTGGTGTGTGCTGGCAGACTCTCCCTCTGTCTCCCCAAATGGCTAGTGGGTCCTGTCTTCGTTTAGAGCATTCCCTGTGTGTCTGCTGTGTGTCGGTACGTGTGTGTCGACATGTATGAGGACGATATTGGTGTGGAGGCGGAGCAATTGCCAAATATGGGGATGTCACCTCCTAGGGGGTCGACACCAGAATGGATGCCTTTATTTATGGAATTACGGGATAGTGTCAACACGCTAAAGCAGTCGTTTGACGACATGAGGCGGCCGGACAATCAATTAGTGCCTGTCCAGGCGCCTCAAACACCGTCAGGGGCTGTAAAACGCCCTTTGCCTCAGTCGGTCGACACAGACCCAGACACAGGCACTGATTCCAGTGGTGACGGTGACGAATCAACCGTATTTTCCAGTAGGGCCACACGTTATATGATTTTGGCAATGAAGGAGGCGTTACATTTAGCTGATACTACAGGTACCACTAAACAGGGTATTATGTGGGGTGTGAAAAAAATACCTATAGTTTTTCCTGAATCAGAAGAATTAAATGACGTGTGTGATGAAGCGTGGGTTGCCCCTGATAAAAAGCTGATAATTTCAAAGAAATTATTGGCATTATACCCTTTCCCGCCAGAGGTTAGGGAGCGCTGGGAAACACCTCCTAGGGTGGACAAGGCGCTAACACGCTTATCAAAACAAGTGGCGTTACCTTCTCCTGAGACGGCCGCACTTAAAGATCCATCAGATAGGAGGATGGAAAATATCCAAAAAAGTATATACACACATGCAGGTGTTATACTACGACCAGCTATAGCGACTGCCTGGATGTGCAGTGCTGGGGTAGTTTGGTCAGAGTCCCTGATTGAAAATATTGATACCCTGGACAGGGACAATATTTTACTGTCGTTAGAACAAATAAAGGATGCATTTCTTTATATGCGTGATGCACAGAGGGATATCTGCACACTGGCATCACGGGTAAGTGCTATGTCCATTTCGGCCAGAAGAGCTTTATGGACGCGACAGTGGACAGGCGATGCGGATTCAAAACGGCATATGGAAGTTTTGCCGTATAAAGGGGAGGAGTTATTTGGAGTCGGTCTATCAGATTTGGTGGCCACGGCTACAGCCGGGAAATCCACCTTTCTACCTCAAGTCACTCCCCAACAGAAAAAGGCACCGACTTTTCAACCGCAGCCCTTTCGTTCCTTTAAAAATAAGAGAGCAAAGGGCTATTCATATCTGCCACGAGGCAGAGGTCGAGGGAAGAAACAGCAACAGGCAGCTCCTTCCCAGGAACAGAAGCCCTCCCCGGCTTCTACAAAAGCCTCAGCATGACGCTGGGGCTTCTCAAGCGGACTCGGGGACGGTGGGAGGTCGTCTCAAAAATTACAGCGCGCAGTGGGCTCACTCGCAGGTAGATCCCTGGATCCTGCAGATAATATCTCAGGGGTACAGGTTGGAATTAGAGACAGATCCACCTCGCCGTTTCCTGAAGTCTGCTTTACCAACGTCCCCTTCCGAAAGGGAGACGGTTTTGGAAGCCATTCACAAGCTGTACTCTCAGCAGGTGATAGTCAAGGTACCTCTTCTACAACAAGGGAAGGGGTATTATTCCACTCTATTTGTGGTACCGAAGCCGGATGGCTCGGTAAGGCCTATTCTAAATCTGAAGTCCTTGAACCTGTACATAAAGAAGTTCAAGTTCAAGATGGAGTCACTCAGAGCAGTGATAGCGAACCTGGAAGAAGGGGACTTTATGGTATCCTTGGACATCAAGGATGCGTATCTCCACGTTCCAATTTACCCCTCACACCAGGGGTACCTCAGGTTCGTTGTACAAAACTGTCACTATCAGTTTCAGACGCTGCCGTTTGGTTTGTCCACGGCACCTCGGGTCTTTACAAAGGTAATGGCCGAGATGATGATTCTTCTTCGAAGAAAAGGCGTATTAATTATCCCATACTTGGACGATCTCCTAATAAGGGCAAGGTCCAGAGAACAGCTAGAGATGGGATTAGCAATATCTCAAGAGGTGCTAAAGCAGCACGGATGGATTCTGAATATTCCAAAATCCCAATTAATGCCGACAACTCGTCTGCTGTTCCTAGGGATGATTCTGGACACGGTTCAGAAAAAGGTTTTTCTTCCCGAGGAAAAAGCCAAGGAGTTATCCGACCTGGTCAGGAATCTCCTAAAACCAGGAAAGGTGTCTGTACATCAATGCACGCATCTTCAGATGCACCTGCGGATAACCCTGTCTCCAAGGACAAGGGTATCTCTTCTGTGGTGGTTGCAGAGGGCTCATCTATTGGAGGGCCGCAGATTCGGCATACAGGATTGGATCCTGGTGACCACGGACGCCAGCCTGAGAGGCTGGGGAGCAGTCACACAAGGAAGAAACTTCCAGGGAGTGTGGTCGAGCCTGGAAAAGTCTCTTCACATAAACATTCTGGAACTAAGAGCAATCTACAATGCTCTAAGCCAGGCGGAACCTCTGCTTCAAGGAAGACCGGTGTTGATCCAGTCGGACAACATCACGGCAGTCGCCCATGTAAACAGACAGGGCGGCACAAGAAGCAGGAGTGCAATGGCAGAAGCTGCCAGGATCCTTCGCTGGGCGGAGAATCACGTGATAGCACTGTCAGCAGTGTTCATCCCGGGAGTGGACAACTGGGAAGCAGACTTCCTCAGCAGACACGATCTTCACCCGGGAGAGTGGGGACTTCATCCAGAAGTTTTCCACATGCTAATAAACCGTTGGGAAAGACCAATGGTGGACATGATGGCGTCTCGCCTCAACAAAAAACTGGACAGGTATTGCGCCAGGTCAAGAGATCCGCAGGCAATAGCTGTGGACGCGCTGGTAACACCTTGGGTGTACCAGTCGGTGTATGTGTTTCCTCCTCTGCCTCTCATACCAAAGGTATTGAGAATCATACGGCAAAGCGGAGTAAGAACGATACTAGTGGCTCCGGATTGGCCAAGAAGGTCTTGGTACCCGGAACTTCAAGAGATGGTCACGGACGATCCGTGGCCTCTACCTCTAAGACAGGACCTGCTTCAGCAGGGACCGTGTCTATTCCAAGACTTACCGCGGCTGCGTTTGACGGCATGGCGGTTGAACGCCAGATCCTAAAAGGAAAAGGCATTCCAGAAGAAGTCTTTCCTACCTTGATTAAGGCAAGAAAGGAAGTCACCGCGAAGCATTATCACCGCATTTGGCGGAAATATGTTGCGTGGTGCGAGGATCGGAGTGCTCCGACGGAGGAATTTCAACTGGGTCGTTTCCTACATTTCCTGCAATCAGGATTGTCTATGGGTCTCAAATTGGGATCTATTAAGGTTCAAATTTCGGCCCTGTCAATATTCTTCCAAAAAGAATTGGCCTCAGTTCCTGAGGTCCAGACTTTTGTCAAAGGAGTACTGCATATACAGCCTCCTGTGGTGCCTCCGGTGGCACCGTGGGATCTAAATGTAGTTTTAGATTTCCTCAAATCCCATTGGTTTGAACCACTAAAAAATGTGGATTTGAAATATCTCACATGGAAAGTGACTATGTTACTGGCCCTGGCGTCCGCCAGGAGAGTATCTGAACTGGCGGCTTTATCTTATAAAAGCCCTTATTTAATTTTCCATTCGGATAGGGCAGAGCTGCGGACGCGTCCGCATTTTCTCCCTAAGGTGGTATCAGCGTTTCACCTGAACCAGCCTATTGTAGTGCCTGCGGCTACAAGCGACTTGGAGGACTCCAAGTTGTTGGACGTTGTCAGAGCTTTAATAATATACATTTCAAGGACGGCTGGAGTCAGAAAATCTGACTCGCTGTTTATACTGTATGCACCCAACAAGTTGGGTGCGCCTGCTTCTAAGCAGTCGATTGCTCGTTGGATTTGTAACACAATTCAACTTGCACATTCTGTGGCAGGCCTGCCACAGCCTAAATCTGTTAAGGCCCATTCCACAAGGAAGGTGGGCTCATCTTGGGCGGCTGCCCGAGGGGTCTCGGCATTACAACTCTGCCGAGCAGCTACGTGGTCAGGGGAGAACACGTTTGTAAAATTCTACAAATTTGATACCCTGGCAAAGGAGGACCTGGAGTTCTCTCATTCGGTGCTGCAGAGTCATCCGCACTCTCCCGCCCGTTTGGGAGCTTTGGTATAATCCCCATGGTCCTTTCAGGAACCCCAGCATCCACTAGGACGATAGAGAAAATAAGAATTTACTTACCGATAATTCTATTTCTCGGAGTCCGTAGTGGATGCTGGGCGCCCATCCCAAGTGCGGATTATCTGCAATACTTGTACATAGTTATTGTTAACTAATTCGGGTTATTGTTTAGGGAGCCATCTTTCAGAGGCTCCTCTGTTATCATACTGTTAACTGGGTTTAGATCACAAGTTGTACGGTGTGATTGGTGTGGCTGGTATGAGTCTTACCCGGGATTCAAAATCCTCCCTTATTGTGTACGCTCGTCCGGGCACAGTACCTAACTGGAGTCTGGAGGAGGGTCATAGGGGGAGGAGCCAGTGCACAACACCTGATCTGGAAAAGCTTTACTTTTTGTGCCCTGTCTCCTGCGGAGCCGCTATTCCCCATGGTCCTTTCAGGAACCCCAGCATCCACTACGGACTCCGAGAAATAGAATTATCGGTAAGTAAATTCTTATTTTCTCTAACGTCCTAGTGGATGCTGGGGACTCCGTAAGGACCATGGGGAATAGACGGGCTCCGCAGGAGACTGGGCACTCTAAGAAAGAATTAGTACTACTGGTGTGCACTGGCTCCTCCCTCTATGCCCCTCCTCCAGACCCCAGTTAGAATCTGTGCCCGGAAGGAGCTGGGTGCATTTTAGTGAGCTCTCCTGAGCTTGCTAATAAGAAAGTATTTTAGTTAGGTTTTTTATTTTCAGAGAGCTTCTGCTGGTAACAGACTCTCTGCTACGTGGGACTGAGGGGAGAGAAGCAAACCTACTAACTGCGGCTAGGTTGCACTTCTTAGGCTACTGGACACCATTAGCTCCAGAGGGTTCGAACACAGGAACTTAACCTTGGTCGTCCGTTCCCGGAGCCGCGCCGCCGTCCCCCTCGCAGAGCCAGAAGACAGAAGCCGGCGGATGAAGCAAGAAGACGTCAAAATCGGCGGCAGAAGACTCCTGTCTTCACATGAGGTAGCGCACAGCACTGCAGCTGTGCGCCATTGCGCCCACACTAACCCACACACTCCGGTCACTGTAGGGTGCAGTGCGCAGGAGGGGGGGGCGCCCTGGGCAGCAATTGAGTACCTCCTGGCAAAAGCAGCATATATACAGCTGGGCACTGTATATATGCATGAGCCCCCGCCATTTTTTACACCAAATCGCTGGACAGAAGCCCGCCGCTGAGGGGGCGGGGCTTCTTCCTCAGCACTCACCAGCGCCATTTTCTCTCCACAGCTCCGCTGAGAGGAAGCTCCCCAGGCTCTCCCCTGCAGACTAACGGTAGAAAGAGGGTAAAAAGAGAGGGGGGGGGGGGCACATAAATTTAGCGCAATAATCATATATACAGCAGCTACTGGGTAAACACTAAGTTACTGTGTGATTCCTGGGTCATATAGCGCTGGGGTGTGTGCTGGCATACTTTCTCTGTCTCTCCAAAAGGCCTTGTGGGGTCCTGTCCTCATATAGAGCATTCCCTGTGTGTGTGGTGTGTCGGTACGCTTGTGTCGACATGTTTGACGAGGAGGGCTATGTGGAGGCAGAGCAGGTGCAGATGAATGAGGTGTCCTTGCTGACGGCCCCGACGCCTGATTGGATGGATATGTGGAAGGTGTTAAATGATAATGTAAACTCCTTGCATAAAAGGTTGGATAAAGCTGAAGCCTTGGGACAGTCGGGGTCTCAGCCCATGCCTGATCCTACAGCGCAGAGGCCGTCAGGGTCTCAGAAGCGCCCACTATCCCATATTGTTGACACAGATATCGACACGGTTTCTGACTTCAGTGTCGATGGTGATGATGCAAAATTGCAGCATAAAATGGCTAAAGCCATCCGCTACATGATTGTAGCTATGAAGGATGTATTGCACATATCAGAGGTAAACCCTGTCCCTGACAAGAGGGTTTATATGTTTGGGGAGAAAAAGCAAGAGGTGACTTTTCCCCCTTCACATGAGTTAAATGAGTTATGTAAAAAAGCTTGGGATTCTCCTGATAGGAAAGTGCTGATTTCCAAAAGGTTACTTATGGCGTACCCCTTCCCGCCTACGTACAGGATGCGCTGGGAATCCTCCCCTAGGGTAGACAAAGCTCTGACACGTTTATCTAAGAAGGTGGCCCTGCCGTCACAGGATACGGCCTCCCTAAAGGATCCTGCGGATAGGAAGCAGGAAGGTATCTTGAAGTCTGTTTATACACATTCTGGTACCATACTGCGGCCGGCAATTGCGTCGGCCTGGATGTGTAGTGCTGTAGCAGCATGGACAGACACACTGTCTGAGGAACTGGATACCTTGGACAAGGATACTATTTTACTGACCCTGGGGCATATAAAAGACGCTGTCCTATATATGAGGGATGCCCAGAGGGACATTTGCCTACTGGGCTCTAGAATAAATGCAATGTCGATTTCTGCCAGAAGGGTCCTGTGGACTCGGCAATGGACAGGCGATGCCTACTCTAAAAAGCACATGGAGGTTTTACCCTACAAGGGTGAGGAATTGTTTGGGGACGGTCTCTCGGACCTAGTTTCCACAGCTACAGCTGGGAAGTCAAATTTTTGCCATATATTCCCTCACAGCCTAAGAAAGCACCGTATTACCAAATGCAGTCCTTTCGATCACAAAAAGGCAAGAAAGTCAGAGGTGCGTCCTTTCTTGTCATAGGCAGGGGTAGAGGAAAGAAGCTGCACCATACAGCTAGTTCCCAGGAACAGAAGTCCAGGCTTCCACTAAATCCACCGCATGACGCTGGGGCTCCACAGGTGGAGCCGGGAGCGGTGGGGGGCGTCTCCAAAAATTCAGCCACCAGTGGGTTCGCTCACAGGTGGATCCCTGGGCTATACAGATTGTGTCTCAGGGATACAAGCTGGAATTCGAAGTGATGCCCCCTCACCGTTACCTAAAATCAGCCCTGCCTGCTTCCCCCATAGAAAGGGAAGTAGTGTTAGCGGCAATTCACAAATTATATCTCCAGCAGGTGGTGGTACAGGTTCCCCTTCCTCAACAGGGAAGGGGTTACTATTCCACAATGTTTGTGGTTCCGAAACCGGACTGTTCGGTGAGACCCATATTGAATTTAAAATCCCTGAACATTTACCTGAAAAGGTTCAAGTTCAAGATGGAATCGCTCAGAGCGGTCATTGCAAGCCTGGAAGAGGGGGATTTTATGGTGTCGCTGGACATAAAGGATGCTTACCTGCATGTCCCCATTTATCCACCTCATCAGGAGTACCTCAGATTTGTGGTACAGGACTGTCATTACCAATTCCAGACGTTGCCGTTTGGTCTCTCCACGGCACCGAAAATTTTACCAAGGTAATGGCGGAAATGATGGTGCTCCTTCGAAAGCAGGGTGTCACAGTTATCCCATACTTGGACAATCTCCTCATAAAGGCGAGGTCCAGAGAGCATTTGCTGATCAGCGTAGCACACTCTCAGGAAGTGTTGCAAAAGCACGGCTGGATTTTGAATATTCCAAAGTTGCAGCTGATCCCTACGACTCGTCTGCCCTTCCTGGGCATGATTCTGGACACGGACCAGAAAAAGGTGTTTCTCCCGGCGGAGAAGGCTCAGGAGCTCGTGACTCTGGTCAGAGAACTCTTAAAACCAAAACAGGTGTCGGTGCATCACTGCACGCGAGTCCTGGGAAAGATGGTGGCGTCATACGAAGCCATTCCCTTCGGCAGGTTCCATGCGAGGACCTTTCAGTGGGATCTGTTGGACAAGTGGTCCGGATCGCATCTTCAGATGCATCGGCTGATCACACTATCCCCCAGGGCCAGGGTGTCTCTTCTGTGGTGGCTGCAGAGTGCTCACCTTCTCGAGGGCCGCAGGTTCGGCATACAGGACTGGGTCCTGGTGACCACGGATGCAAGCCTTCTAGGATGAGGGGCAGTCACTCAGGGAAGAAACTTCCAAGGGCTGTGGTCAATCCAGGAGGCTTGTCTGCACATCAATATCCTGGAACTAAGGGCCATATACAACGCCCTGAGTCAAGCGGAGCCTCTGCTTCGCAACCAACCGGTGCTGATTCAGTCCGACAACATCACCGCAGTGGCTCATGTAAACCGCCAGGGCGGCACAAGAAGCAGCGTAGCGATGGCGGAAGCCACCAGGATTCTTCGTTGGGCGGAGAATCGCGTGCAAGCACTGTCAGCAGTGTTCATTCCAGGAGTGGACAACTGGGAAGCAGACTTCCTCAGCAGGCACGACCTCCACCTGGGAGAGTGGGGACTTCATTAAGAAGTCTTCACGCAGGTTGCAAGTTGGTGGGAACTGCCACAGGTGGACATGATGGCATCCCGCCTCAACAAAAAGCTACAAAGGTATTGCGCCAGGTCAAGAGACCCTTAGGCGATAGCTGTGGACGCACTAGTAACACCGTGGGTGTTCCAGTCGGTCTATGTGTTTCCTCCTCTTCCTCTCATACCCAAGGTGCTGAGAATCGTAAGAAAAAGAGGAGTGAGAACAATACTCATTGTTCCGGATTGGCCAAGAAGGACTTGGTACCCGGAACTGCAAGAAATGCTCACAGCGGACCCATGGCCTCTGCCTCTCAGGCAGGATCTGTTGCAACAGGGGCCCTGTCTGTTCCAAGACTTACCGCGGCTGCATTTGACGGCATGGCGGTTGAACGCCGGATCCTAGCGGAGAAAGGCATTCCGGATGAAGTTATTCCTACGCTGATAAAGGCTAGGAAGGACGTGACAGCAAAACATTATCACCGTATATGGCGAAAATATGTTGCTTGGTGTGAGGTCAGGAAGGCCCCTACAGAGGAATTCCAGCTGGGCCGGTTCCTGCACTTCCTACAGTCAGGAGTGACTATGGGCTTAAAATTAGGGTCCATAAAGGACCAGATTTCGGCCCTATCCTTTTTCTTTCAAAAGGAACTGGCTTCGCTTCCTGAAGTTCAGACGTTTGTAAAGGGAGTGCTGCATATTCAGCCCCCTTTTGTGCCACCAGTGGCACCTTGGGATCTTAACGTGGTGTTGAGTTTCCTGAAATCTCACTGGTTTGAGCCACTTAAGACCGTGGAGCTAAAGTATCTCACGTGGAAAGTGGTAATGCTATTGGCCTTCGCTTCGGCTAGGCGTGTGTCAGAATTGGCGGCTTTGTCATGTAAAAGCCCCTATCTGGTTTTCCATATGGACAGGGCAGAATTACGGACTCGTCCGCAATTTCTGCCGAAAGTGGTGTCATCTTTTCATTTGAACCAACCTATTGTGGTGCCTGCGGCTACTCGTGACTTGGAGGACTCCAAGTTGCTTGATGTAGTCAGGGCTTTGAAGATTTATGTGGCCAGGACGGCTGGAGTCAGGAAAACTGACTCGCTGTTTATCCTGCATGCATCCAACAAGCTTGGTGCTCCTGCTTCAAAGCAGACTATTGCTCGCTGGATCTGTAACACGATTCAGCAGGCTCATTCTGCGGCTGGTTTGCCGCATCCAAAATCAGTGAAAGCCCATTCCACAAGGAAGGTGGGCTTTTCTTTGGCGGCTGCCCGAGGGGTCTCGGCATTACAACTTTGCCGAGCAGCTACTTGGTCGGGTTCAAACACCTTTGCAAAGTTCTATAAGTTTGATACCCTGGCTGAGGAGGACCTTGTGTTTGCCCATTCGGTGCTGCAGAGTCATCCGCACTCTCCCGCCCGTTTGGGAGCTTTGATATAATCCCCATGGTCCTTACGGAGTCCCCAGCATCCACTAGGACGTTAGAGAAAATAAGATTTTACTCACCAGTAAATCTATTTCTCGTAGTCCGTAGTGGATGCTGGGCGCCCGTCCCAAGTGCGGACTTTCTGCAATACGTGCATATAGTTATTGCTTAATAAAAGGGTTATGTTATGTTGGCATCTGATTGATGCTCTGTTTTTGTTCATACTGTTAACTGGGTATGTTATCACGAGTTATACGGTGTGACTGGTATGAGGCTTACCCTGGATTCCAAAATCCTTTCCTTGTAATGTCAGCTCTTCCGGGCACAGTTTCCTTAACTGGGGTCTGGAGGATGGGCATAGAGGGAAGAGCCAGTGCACACCAGTAGTACTAATTCTTTCTTAGAGTGCCCAGTCTCCTGCGGAGCCCGTCTATTCCCCATGGTCCTTACGGAGTTCCCAGCATCCACTACGGACTATGAGAAATAGATTTACCGGTGAGTAAAATCTTATTTTTTTAGCCACAGTGTCTGTTTTATTGCTAATATACTATTTGAGTTATATTTATTGTTTTTGCAATTTGTGTGAATTTTCACAATTGAAAATGCTATTTTAAGTACAGCGTGCTTAGTTTTGGTAGTGCGAATATACATACATGGTGATGGTGTCATTAATACAGCACCACATCATGTCCCACTATTGAATATGCTGTGCTAAGAGAAAAGCTACATAGACACATGTATATATAATATTATGTTTTCATTTTGAAGCTGAAGTCTGTACATTTCTACGACCCAAACGCCACAGTAGCGCGAGGGTAGTGAGTGTGAAATTGATTATGAAGGCAATGGGAGCTATTGTGTGGATTTGTAGATGAGAAGAGTGGCATGCTGGGGAGAAATATCGGAGTTCTGGTATTTCCCTGACACCGGACTGTGCTGCTGAGCGCGGTCACCTTACAAATCTACAGTAATAATGAAAATGTCAGGCCAGCTATAGAGACTGGATTTAGGGAGCATTTTAGTCATGGATGACTATAAAGCAGTGCACATGTGGCACAGTGTGGAAGGTTATAGACTATGGCAGGAGGTTATACGATAAGGCAGTGTTGGGATTAAGATAAGAAGCTTGGTTGTGTAGGTCGCAGGTGTTAGTTTTACTTTATTAGAAACAAAATTATTAATAGTGAGCATTTAAAAAATAAAACTGCCTGGCTAGCTACTTGGAAAACAAATAGGGTGGAATTAAATTGTTTGAAAAGTCAGTGTGGTATATTCAATGAAAGTCGGATCCATTCCGACATGTTTTTGTCGGAATGGATCCGACAACCCCTATTCAAATCTCATCTTAATTCGACTTTTTCAAGTTGAGTTAAGATGAGGGACGCAGAGGAGGAGAGGGGGGGGGGGCGAGCTGTGGGGAGACCATCGGGGGACAGCCGCCGGCAGCCAGAGGAGATCAGCGCTACAGATGGATGTCACACAGCTGCCCGATCTCACAGCAGTGTCCACCTGGCTCCAGTAAGCTTGCTGGAGCTGGTTGGACGCTGCCGTGAGCGGCGTGGGTGTGTGTCATCCTGCTGCTGTTTTCCAAGTAGCTAGCCAGGCAGTTTTATTTTTTTAAGTGCTCATTCCTCTGGGTCCGCATCTCAGTCCGACATCTTTTGATGTCGGACTGAGATGGTCGAAAAGGGGGCCAAAACCTGTCTGTTTTGGCCCCATTTTTGACAAAAGCACGTGGATCGGCAGCTATTCCGCCGATCCACGTGCTTTTCGACAAGTCGAATTTTTCAACTTATCGAAAATATTGATTAGGTTGGAACCCCTTCCGACCTAAAAAAAAAGTAGAAAACTGCCGTCTTTTCGACAGACTGCAGTTTTCTACTTCAATTGAATATACCCCAGTGTCTCTTTTTTTCTATCTAATAGACCGGAAAAAACAGACACCCAAACGACTTTTCAAACATTTGAATTCCACCCATAGTGTCTCGGTTTTACCATATTCATATTAGTGGTTGAGTATCCCTTATCCAAAATTCTAAATCCCACATTTTTGGGTCTTCTGTATTACTTATTGCTCCGTTTCTAAGGGCTATATTATTATGTGAAGAACAGCCCCATCTCATCCTAACCCTCTGTTCCACGCTCTCTATGTACCCCATCTGTGTCACCCCTGTCTGTCTACCCCTCCCCCTTAGAATGTAAGCTATCACGAGTAGGGCCCTCTTCCCTCGTGCTTATCCTTTCCTCAACTGCACAAATCCGCAGTTTGTTGGCCACCTGGAACTTCTTTGTCATTTACTGGTGTAGTTATGCTTAGTTACCCTGTACTTATCTTATATTGTCTTCAACTGTAAGTCACTGTTTTCCTTGTACTCTGTAGTTGAGCGCTGCGGAACCCTTGTGGCGCCATATAAATAAAGGATGATAATGATAATAATAATAATAATTATTATTGAACTGGCTGTGGTCGCCAGAGATAGTGCTTCTTTCAAGGGCTATTGCAAGCAGTAACCTCAGGCAAGGAACAGATTCACTGGGTTTCTCCAGCAATAGCTTCCTCATGTAGTTTACTTAGGCTCCCTTCTGTTTTCTTTGTAGATTCATTACTTATCCCCATGACTGTTTTGGTTTTTAAAACGGAAGAGACAGGCAAAATGAAGAGTCTTAGAGCAAAGTTTACTAAGTGTTTGCTTTGCCAGCACTTTCAACCCACTGAGACCTGCTGCAGATAGACAGAGGGTTTTAGCTCAAAACCACCAAATTGTCTAAAGAATGTTTTCCCCTTTACACATCTTTTCAGCAAGAGCTGATCCCGTTACACCACCGCAAAAATGCAGTGCTTTTGTAGTGCAGCATTGTTCTTTGCTACTGTAGGTTTTTTTTTTTTTTTTAAATAAATAATTCCTGGGCCCCCTGCAACTGGAGCTTCAGCCTAGGCTAGCAGTAGCAAAATCCAGTGGACAAAGAGCTTGGCGTCCCTTTAAAATTACTGCATTGAACACCTAGGTATTACCAGAAATACATAATAAATGGTAATATCCCCCAGTGTGCAAGTGTAGCTGCCAGTTCACACAAATCCAAAGAGCTACATCTGTGCTTAAAAAGAAACATCAGGAATGCAAGATATGTAAAACACTAGGCTACATAACATACATTCCTGTATTAATATAATTATATGTTTAGTATATTCACACACTATTTCAATTATCACATAACTATCACGTATTATAATGACCTACACCAGTGGTTCCCAAACTATTTTGAATTACGGCATCATAGAGTAAATTACAGTGCGGTCATGCTGGAATGCGATCGCATTGTTAAAGTCCACACATGCACGATATGGTTGCAGATCTTTGTTTTTACAAATTTTGTTATCAATTCATCACTTGCCTTTTTGCAAATATATCATCTATTTGTTTTGTTACCTAAATAATGTTTATTGCAATCTGTAGACATGTAAATTATGACTGTATTTAATTGTACTATTACGTACCCAAATGTTTTGAATGCAGTACATGTAATGAATGATTGTTCCACTAGGTGTCCCAGTCCTCTTGATAAATTGAGCAGTGATAAACACTGATTTGTTTTTGTTAGTGCTTCCATCTGTTATAACCATACAATAAGAATGCCACCCTAAATTATCTAGAGGGCATTGGTTGGAATTGGAGTACACTTGTTGTCCTGGTGCTTAGTATGGGTTATCCTAAAAAAATTGGGCAATTTTCTTATTTCCCAATTGCAGTTTTGTAAATGGGCTTTTCTCTGACGTCCTAGTGGATGCTGGGAACTCCGAAAGGACCATGGGGAATAGCGGCTCCGCAGGAGACTGGGCACAACTAAAGAAAGCTTTTAGGTCACCTGGTGTGCACTGGCTCCTCCCACTATGACCCTCCTCCAAGCCTCAGTTAGATTTTGTGCCCGGCCGAGGTTGGATGCACACTAGAGGCTCTCCTGAGCTTCTAAAAAGAAAGTATATAATTAGGTTTTTTATTTTACAGTGAGATCTGCTGGCAACAGGCTCACTGCAGCGAGGGACTAAGGGGAGAAGAAGCGAACCTACCTGCTTGCAGCTAGCTTGGGCTTCTTAGGCTACTGGACACCATTAGCTCCAGAGGGATCGACCGCATGGAACTGGCCTTGGTGTTCGGTCCCGGAGCCGCGCCGCCGTCCCCCTTACAGAGCCAGAAGTAAGAAGAGGTCCGGAAAATCGGCGGCAGAAGACATCAGTCTTCACCAAGGTAGCGCACAGCACTGCAGCTGTGCGCCATTGCTCCTCATACACACTTCACACTCCGGTCACTGAGGGTGCAGGGCGCTAGGGGGGGGCGCCCTGAGCAGCAATAAAAACACCTTGGCTTGCAAAAATACCACAATATATAGCCCCAGAGGCTATATATGTGATAATTACCCCTGCCAGAATCCATAAAAAAGCGGGAGAATAGTCCGCAAAAAAGGGGCGGAGCTATCTCCTTCAGCACACTGGCGCCATTTCTCCCTCACAGCTCCGCTGGAAGGAAGCTCCCTGGCTCTCCCCTGCAGTCTACACTACAGAAAAGGGTAAAAAAGAGAGGGGGGGCACTAAATTTAGGTGCAGTATATATAACAGCAGCTATAGGGGACATAATTCAGTTAGTCCCTGCATTATATAGCGCTCTGGTGTGTGCTGGCATACTCTCACTCTGTCTCCCCAAAGGGCTTTTGTGGGTCCTGTCCTCTGTTAGAGCATTCCCTGTGTGTGTGCGGTGTGTCGGTACGGCTGTGTCGACATGTTTGATGAGGATAATGATGTGGAGGCGGAGCAGATGCCTATAGAAGGGATGTCACCCCCTGCGGGGCAGACACCTGAGTGGATGGACTTATGGAAGGAATTGCGTGCACGTGTCGACTCCTTACACAAAAAATTTGACAACATGCCAAATGCGGGACAGCCGGCTTCTCAGCTCGTGCCTGTCCAGGCGTCTCAAAGGCCATCGGGGGCTCTAAAACGCCCGAAACCTCAGATGGCAGACGCGGATGTCGACACGGATACTGACACCAGTGTCGACGACGATGAGTCTAGTCTAATGTCCACTAAGGCCATTCGTTGCATGATTGAAGCAATTAAAGAGGTGTTGCAAATTTCTGATATAAACCCAGGTACCACTAAAAAGGGTATTATGTTTGGGGAGAAAAAACTACCCGTAGTTTTTCCCCCATCAGAAGAATTAAATGAAGTGTGTGAAGAAGCGTGGGCTTTCCCTGATAAAAGATTGGTAATCTCTAAGAAGTTACTAATGGCGTTCCCTTTCCCGCCAGAGGATAGGTCACGTTGGGAGACACCCCCTAGGGTGGATAAAGCGCTCACACGTTTGTCTAAAACGGTGGCACTACCGTCTCCGGATACGGCCGCCCTCAAGGAACCTGCTGATAGAAAGCAGGAGGCGATCCTGAAGTCTGTATATACACACACAGGCATTATACTTAGACCAGCTATTGCGTCAACATGGATGTGCAGTGCTGCCGCTGCGTTGTCAGATTCCCTGTCAGAAAATATTGACACCCTAGACAGGGACACTATTCTGCTAACCATAGAGCATATAAAAGACTCAGTCTTATACATGAGAGATGCACAGAGGGAGATCTGCCGGCTGGCATCTAAAATAAGTGCATTGTCCATTTCTGCTAGGAGAGGCTTATGGACTCGCCAGTGGACAGGGGATGCAGATTCGAAAAGGCACATGGAAGTTTTGCCTTATAAGGGTGAGGAGTTATTTGGGGATGGTCTCTCGGACCTAGTTTCCACAGCAACTGCTGGGAAGTCAGCATTTTTACCCCATGTTCCCTCACAGCCTAAAAAGGCACAGTTTTATCAGGTACAGTCCTTTCGGACAGGCGTGGAAAAGGTGGGTCCTTTCTGTCCAGAGGCAGAGGTAGGGGAAAAAGGCTGCAACAAACAGCAGGTTCCCAGGAGCAAAAGTCCTCCCCCGCTTCTTCCAAGTCCGCCGCATGAGGGTGGGGCTCCACAGGCGGAGCCAGGTACGGTGGGGGGCCGCCTCAAAAATTTCAGCGATCAGTGGGCTCGCTCACAGGTGGATCCCTGGATCCTGCAAATAGTATCTCAAGGGTACAAACTGAAATTCGAGGCGTCTCCACCCCACCGGTTCCTAAAATCTGCCTTGCCGATTACTCCTTCAGACAGGGAGGCTCTGCTAGCGGCAATTCACAAGCTGTATTCCCAGCAGGTGATAATCAAGGTGCCCCTACTTCAACAAGGACGGGGTTACTATTCCACACTGTTTGTGGTACCGAAACAGGACGGTTCGGTGAGACCCATTTTAAATTTGAAATCCTTGAACACTTACATAAAAAAATTCAAGTTCAAGATGGAATCGCTCAGGGCGGTTATTGCAAGCCTGGACGAGGGGGATTACATGGTATACCTGGACATCAAGGATGCTTACCTGCATGTCCCCATTTACTATCCTCACCAGGAGTACCTCAGATTTGTGGTACAGGATTGCCATTACCAATTCCAGACGCTGCCGTTTGGACTCTCCACGGCACCGAGGGTGTTTACCAAGGTAATGGCGAAAATGATGATACTCCTTCGAAGAAAGGGAGTTTTAATTATCCCGTACTTGGACGATCTCCTAATAAAGGCGAGGTCCAAGGAGCAGTTGTTGGTGGGAGTAGCACTATCTCAGGAGGTGCTACACCAGCACGGTTGGATTCTGAATATTCCAAAATCACAGCTGGATCCGACGACACGTCTATTGTTCCTGGGTATGATTCTGGATACAGTCCAGAAAAAAGTGTTTCTCCCGGAGGAGAAAGCCAAGGAGCTGTCATCTCTAGTCAGAGACCTCCTGAAACCAAAACAGGTATCTGTGCATCACTGCACGCGGGTCCTGGGAAAGATGGTGGCTTCTTACGAAGCAATTCCTTTCGGCAGGTTCCATGCCAGAATCTTTCAGTGGGACCTGTTGGACCAATTGTCCGGATCACATCTTCAGATGCATCGCCTAATAACCCTGTCTCCAAGAACCAGGGTGTCTCTGCTGTGGTGGCTGCAGAGTGCTCATCTTCTAGAGGGCCGCAGATTCGGCATACTGGACTGGGTCTTGGTGACAACGGATGCCAGCCTTCAAGGCTGGGGGGCAGTCACACAGGGAAGAAACTTCCAAGGGCTGTGGTCGAGTCAGGATACTTCCCTACACATAAATATTCTGGAACTAAGGGCCATTTACAATGCCCTAAGTCAGGCAAAATCCCTGCTTCTACACCAGCCGGTACTGATCCAGTCAGACAACATCACGGCAGTCGCCCATGTAAATCGACAGGGCGGCACAAGAAGCAGGATGGCAATGGCAGAAGCCACAAGGATTCTCCGATGGGCGGAAAATGACGTACTAGCACTGTCAGCAGTGTTCATTCCGGGAGTGGACAACTGGGAAGCAGACTTTCTCAGCAGGCACGACCTCCACCCGGGAGAGTGGGGACTTCATCCAGAAGTCTTCACGCTGATTGTAAATCGATGGGAACGGCCACAGGTGGACATGATGGCGTCCCGCCTAAACAAAAAACTAGAGAGATATTGCGCCAGGTCAAGGGACCCTCAGGCGATAGCTGTGGACGCTCTAGTGACACCGTGGGTGTACCAGTCAGTTTGTGTTCCCTCCTCTGCCTCTCATACCAAGGGTACTGAGAATAATAAGAAAACGAGGAGTAAGAACAATACTCGTGGTTCCGGATTGGCCAAGACGAGCGTGGTACCCGGAACTTCAAGAGATGATCTCAGAGGACCCATGGCCTCTGCCGCTCAGACAGGACCTGCTGCAGCAGGGGCCCTGTCTGTTCCAAGACTTACCGCGGCTGCGTTTGACGGCATGGCGGTTGAACACCGGATCCTGAAAGAAAAGGGCATTCCGGAGGAAGTCATTCCTACGCTGATTAAAGCCAGGAAAGATGTAACTGCAAAGCATTATCACCGCATATGGCGGAAGTATGTTGCTTGGTGTGAGGCCAAAAAGGCCCCAACAGAGGAATTTCAACTAGATCGATTTCTGCATTTCCTACAAGCAGGAGTGACTATGGGCCTGAAATTAGGCTCCATTAAGGTACAGATCTTGGCTCTGTCGATTTTCTTCCAGAAAGAACTAGCTTCACTACCTGAAGTTCAGACGTTTGTGAAAGGAGTGCTGCATATTCAGCCCCCGTTTGTGCCTCCAGTGGCACCTTGGGATCTCAACGTGGTGTTGAGTTTCTTAAAATCACATTGGTTTGAGCCACTTAAAACCGTGGATCTAAAATATCTCACGTGGAAAGTGGTCATGTTATTGGCCTTGGCTTCAGCCAGGCGTGTGTCAGAATTGGCGGCTTTGTCATGTAAAAGCCCTTATCTGATTTTCCATATGGATAGGGCTGAATTGAGGACTCGTCCCCAGTTTCTCCCTAAGGTGGTATCAGCTATTCACTTGAACCAACCTATTGTGGTGCCTGCGGCTACTAGGGACTTGGAGGATTCCAAGTTACTGGACGTAGTCAGGGCCTTGAAAATTTATGTGTTTCCAGGACGGCTAGAGTCAGGAAAACTGACTCGCTATTTATCCTGTATGCACCCAACAAACTGGGTGCTCCTGCTTCTAAGCTGACTATTGCTCGCTGGATTTGTAGCACAATTCAGCTGGCGCATTCTGCGGCTGGACTGCCGCATCCTAAATCAGTAAAAGCCCATTCCACAAGGAAGGTGGGCTCATCTTGGGCGGCTGCCCGAGGGGTCTCGGCTTTACAACTTTGCCGAGCTGCTACTTGGTCAGGGGCAAACACGTTTGCAAAATTCTACAAATTTGATACCCTGGCTGAGGAGGACCTTGAGTTCTCTCATTCGGTGCTGCAGAGTCATCCGCACTCTCCCGCCCGTTTGGGAGCTTTGGTATAATCCCCATGGTCCTTTCGGAGTTCCCAGCATCCACTAGGACGTCGGAGAAAATAAGATTTTACTCACCGGTAAATCTATTTCTCGTAGTCCGTAGTGGATGCTGGGAGCCCATCCCAAGTGCGGATTGTCTGCAATACTTGTACATAGTTATTGTTAACAAAAGGGTTATTGTTGAGCCATCTGTTGAGAGGCTCAGTTGTTTTCATACTGTTAAACTGGGTATAGTATCACGAGTTATACGGTGTGGCTGGTAGGAGTCTTACCCGGGATTCAAAATCCTTCCTTATTATGTCAGCTCGTCCGGGCACAGTGTCCTAACTGAGGCTTGGAGGAGGGTCATAGTGGGAGGAGCCAGTGCACACCAGGTGACCTAAAAGCTTTCTTTAGTTGTGCCCAGTCTCCTGCGGAGCCGCTATTCCCCATGGTCCTTTCGGAGTTCCCAGCATCCACTACGGACTACGAGAAATAGATTTACCGGTGAGTAAAATCTTATTATTATTTATTGGGATTTCACGTGTTTTTTTTTTTTTTTAAACATGTTTGTTTTTTTGCTACATCCAACATATCGATTGTGTGCATGTTGTCAGCTTCTCACTGACATGTTCAGTCTAATGTGATAAGCACTCTGTTAATGGATGTGTTACAGCCAGCACTACATCTGCAGCCACATGCATAATTATAAAACACAGTTATCATGCATTTCACATTACACGGTTAGTTGCAAGATTCTCAGCTTTTTATGAAGGTTTTAATAAATCATTCTGTCATTTACACATTTCTCTCAAGCACCAAGAACAATGGGAATAGTATTGTAATTGCTAATTAACTCTAAAAGTTGATTATGAGATATTGTTGGTGATTAAGCACCCTAGAGCCTTAAAAAAAGCTTTTTCTCTATTAATAAAGGCAGCATGGTTAGAGCAAATTAGAAAATTAAGCCGGAAGCACTTACTGTATGCAGTTGTGGATACGAAGTATGTCCTTTTATTTATTTGTTTAAGGAAAATCAGCTTTATATATAACTTCCATATACTAAATTTTTCTACTACCATGTTTCTCAAAATATATGTATACATTTTCTCAATTTAAGAGATACAAATAAAGCTTATTTAAAAATATCAGCAAGCCTTATTTTGGTTTTGAGTAAAAAAAAACCTGGATTATTATCTATACCAAAGAATATACACTGCTCAAAAAAAATAAAGGGAACACTTCAAAAACACAATGTAACTCCAAGTCAATCACACTTCTGTGAAATCAAACTGTCCACTTAGGAAGCAACACTGATTGACAATCAATTTCACATGCTGTTGTGCAAATGGAATAGACAACAGGTGGAAATTATAGGCAATTAGCAAGACACCCCAATAAAGGAGTTGTTCTGCAGGTGGTGACCACAGACCACTTCTCAGCTCCTATGCTTTCTGGCTGATGTTTTGGTCACTTTTGAAAGCTTTCACTCTAGTGGTAGCATGAGACGGAGTCTACAACCCACACACGTGGCTCAGGTAGTGCAGTTCATCCAGGATGGCACATCAATGCGAGCTGTGGCAAGAAGGTTTGCTGTGTCTGTCAGCGTAGTGTCCAGAGCATGGAAGCTCTACCAGGAGACGGGCCAGTACATCAGGAGACGTGGATGAGGCTGTAGGAGGGCAACAACCCAGCAGCAGGACCGCTACCTCCGTCTTTATGCAAGGAGGAACAGGAGGAGCACTGCCAGAGCCCTGCAAAATGACCTCCAGCAAGTCACAAATGTGCATGTCTACTCAAACAGACTCCATGAGGGTGGTATGAGGGCCCGACTTCCACAGGTGGGGGTTGTGCTTACAACCCAACACCGTGCAGGACATTTGCCAGAGAACACCAAGATTGCCAAATTCGCCACTGGCGCCCTGTGCTCTTCACAGACGAAAGCATGTTCTCAGTGAGCACATGTGACAGACGTGACAGAGTCTGGAGACGCCAAGGAGAACGTTCTACTGCCTGCAACATCCTCCAGCATGACCGATTTGGCAGTGGGTCAGTAATGGTGTGGGGTGGCGTTTCTTTGGGGGGCCGCACAGCCCTCCATGTACTCGCCAGAGGTAGCCCGACTGCTATTAGGTACCGAGATGAGATCCTCAGACCACTTATGAGACCATATGCTGGTGCTGTTGGCCCTGGGTTCCTCCTAATGCAAGACAATGCTAGACCTCATGTGGCTGGAGTGTGTCAGCAGTTCCTGCAAGACAAAGGCATTGATGCTATGGCCTGGCCCGCCCATTCCCCAGACCTGAATCCAATTGAGCACATCTGGGACATCATGTCTCGCTCCATCCACCAACGCCACGTTGCACCACAGACTGTCCAGGAGTTGGCAGATGCTTTAGTCCAGGTCTGGGAGGAGATCCCTCAGGAGACCATCCGCCACCTCATCAGGAGCATGCCCAGGCATTGTAGGGAGGTCATACAGGCACGTGGAGGCCACACACACTACTGAGCCTCATTTTGACTTGTTTTAAGGACATTACATCAAAGTTGGATCAACTTGTAGTGTTTTTTTCCACTTTAATTTTGAGTGTGACTCCAAATCCAGACCTCCATGGGTTAATAAATTTGATTTCCATTGATCATTTTTGTGTGATTTTGTTGTCAGCACATTCAACTATGTAAAGAACAAAGTATTTAATAAGAATATTTCATTCATTCAGATCTAGGATGTGTTATTTTAGTGTTCCCTTTATTTTTTTGAGCAGTGTATTTCAGTGTATACATATTGATTGGGTACACCCTGTCACTGTGCATGTATTAAATAACTCATCCCCTCAGTGTCTTTCCATCTCAATCCCTCATTATTGCTCTCTAAAGCCCAGTTCACCGTGTGTTACTGTACCACTATCATGCACCATCTATGTCTCTCCACAACTTCATGCCACACTTGTGTTTTCTCTGACGTCCTAGTGGATGCTGGGAACTCCGTAAGGACCATGGGGAATAGCGGCTCCGCAGGAGACTGGGCACAACTAAAGAAATCTTTAGGACTACCTGGTGTGCACTGGCTCCTCCCACTATGACCCTCCTCCAGACCTCAGTTAGAATTTTGTGCCCGGTTGAGCTGGATGCACACTAGGGGCTCTCCTGAGCTCCTAGAAAAAGAAAGTATATTTTAGGTTTTTTATTTTCAGTGAGATCTGCTGGCAACAGACTCACTGCTACGAGGGACTTAGGGGAGAGAAGCGAACCTACCTGCTTGCAGCTAGCTTGGGCTTCTTAGGCTACTGGACACCATTAGCTCCAGAGGGATCGAACACTGGGCCCGTCCATGATCGTCCGGTCCCGGAGCCGCGCCGCCGTCCCCCTTGCAGAGCCAGAAGCAAGAAGATCTTCCTCAAAATCGGCGGCTGAAGACTCCTGTCTTCATTAAGGTAGTGCACAGCACTGCAGCTGTGTGCCATTGCTCCCTGTGCACACCACACACTCCGGTCACTATGGGTGCAGTGCGCTGGGGGGGGCGCCCTGGGCAGCAATTTGAGTACCTTACAGGTGGCAAACACACATAATATAGCTTACTAGGCTATATATGTGTAAAATACCCCTGCCACATAAATTTAATAAAAGCGGGAGAAGTCCGCCGAAAAAGGGGCGGGGCTATCTCCCTCAGCACACTGGCGCCATTTCCTCTCACAGCTCCGCTGGAAGGATCGCTCCCAGGCTCTCCCCTGCAGTTTCAGACTACATAAGGGTAAAAAAGAGGGGGGGCACTAAATTTAGGCGCAATTCTGTGTAATAAGCAGCTATAAGGGAAATCACTGTGAGTAGTGTAAATCCCGGCATTATATAGCGCTCTGGTGTGTGCTGGCATACTCTCTCTCTGTCTCCCCAAAGGGCTTTGTGGGGTCCTGTCCTCAGTCAGAGCATTCCCTGTGTGTGTGCGGTGTGTCGGTACGGCTGTGTCGACATGTTTGATGAGGAGGCTTATGTGGAGGCGGAGCAGGTGCCTATAAATGTGATGTCACCCCCTGCGGGGTCGACACCTGAGTGGATGGATATGTGGAAGGAAGTACGTGACCGTGTCAACTCCTTACACAAAAGGTTTGACGACATGACAGATGTGGGACAGCCGGCTTCTCAGCCCGTGCCTGCCCAGGCGTCTCAAAAGCCATCGGGGGCCCTAAAACGCCCGCTACCGCAGATGGCAGATACAGACGTCGACACGGATACTGACTCCAGTGTCGACGACGGTGAGACCACGGTACATTCCAATAGGGCCATCCGTTACATGATTACGGCAATGAAAGATGTGTTGCACATTTCTGATCTTTACCCAGGTACCACAAAAAAGGGTATTATGTTTGGGGAGAAAATGCAACCAGTGGTTTTTCCCCCATCTGATGAGTTGAATGAAGTGTGTGATGAAGCGTGGGCTTCCCCCGATAAGAAACTGGTGATTTCTAAAAGATTACTAATGGCGTACCCTTTCCCGCCAGAGGATAGGTCACATTGGGAGACATCCCCTAGGGTGGATAAAGCGCTCACACGCTTGTCAAAGAGGTGGCACTACCATCTCCGGATACGGCCGCCCTAAAGGAGCCTGCAGATAGAAAGCAGGAGGCTATCCTGAAGTCTGTGTATACACACTCAGGTTTTATACTGCGACCGGCTATTGCTTCAGCATGGATGTACAGTGCTGCAGCCGCGTGGTCAGATTCCCTGTCTGATAACATTGATACCCTGGACAGGGACACTATATTGCTAAACATAGAGCATATTAAGGATGCACTCTTATATATGAGAGATGCCCAGAGGGATATTTGCCGGCTGGCATCTAAAATAAACGCAATGTCCATTTCTGCCAGGAGAGGATTGTGGACTCTGCAGTGGACAGGAGATGCAGATTCTAAAAGGCACATGGAAGTATTGCCTTACAAGGTGAGGAGTTGTTTGGGGATGGTCTCTCGGACCTCGTTTCCACAGCGACAGCTGGGAAGTCAGCATTTTTACCCCATGTTCCCTCACAACCAAAGAAAGCACCGTATTATCAGGTACAGTCCTTTCGGCCACAGAAAGGCAAGCGGGTTAAAGGTGCATCTTTTCTGCACAGAGGCAGAGGCAGGGTGGAAAAGCTGCACCATACAGCCAGTTCCCAGGAGCAAAAGCCCTTTCCCGCTTCCTCTAAGTCCACCGCATGACGCTGGGGCTCCACAGGCGGAGCCAGGTGCGGTGGGGGCCCGTCTCCGGAACTTCAGCGACCAGTGGGCTCGCTCACAGGTAGATCCCTGGATTCTTCAAGTGGTATCTCAGGGTTACAAGCTGAAATTCGAGACGTCTCCCCCTCGCCATTTCCTCAAATCAGCTTTGCCAACAACTCCCCTAGACAAGGAGGCAGTGCTGGAGGCAATTCACAAGCTGTACTCTCAGCAGGTGATAATCAAGGTACCCCTCCTGCAACAGGGAAGGGGTTATTATTCCACGTTGTTTGTGGTACCGAAACCGGACGGTTCGGTGAGACCCATTTTAAATCTAAAATCACTGAACACTTACATAAGAAGGTTCAAGTTCAAAATGGAATCGCTCAGAGCGGTTATTGCGAGCCTGGACGAGGGGGATTACATGGTATCACTGGACATCAAGGATGCTTACCTGCATGTCCCCATTTACCCTCCTCACCAGGAGTTCCTCAGATTTGTGGTACAGGACTGTCATTACCAATTCCAGATGTTGCCGTTTGGTCTATCCACGGCTCCGAGGGTATTTACCAAAGTAATGGCGGAAATGATGATACTCCTTCGAAAAAAGGGAGTCATAATTATCCCGTACTTGGACGATCTCCTTATAAAGGCGAGGTCCAGGGAACAGTTGTTGATCGGAGTAGCACTAGCTCAGACAGTGCTACAACAGCACGGCTGGATCCTGAATATCCCGAAGTCGCAGCTGGTTCCTACAACGCGTCTACTGTTCCTGGGGATGGTTCTGGACACAGAACAGAAAAAAGTGTTTCTCCCGGAGGAGAAGGCCAGGGAGTTGTCATCTCTTGTAAGAGACCTCCTAAAACCAAAACAGGTGTCGGTACATCACTGCACGCGAGTCCTGGGAATGATGGTAGCTTCTTACGAAGCAATTCCATTCGGCAGGTTCCATGCAAGGATCTTTCAGTGGGATCTGCTGGACAAGTGGTCCGGATCGCATCTTCAGATGCATCGGCTGATAACCTTGTCCCCAAGGGCCAGGGTGTCTCTACTGTGGTGGCTGCAGAGTGCTCATCTTCTAGAGGGCCGCAGATTCGGCATACATGACTGGGTCCTAGTGACCACGGATGCCAGCCTTCGAGGCTGGGGGGCAGTCACTCAGGGAAGAAATTTCCAATGACTATGGTCAAGTCAGTAGACTGCCCTACACATAAATATTCTGGAACTAAGGGCCATTTACAATGCCCTAAGTCAGGCAAGGCCCCTGCTTCAACACCAGCCGGTACTGATTCAGTCAGACAACATCACGGCGGTCGCCCATGTAAACCGACAGGGCGGCACAAGAAGCAGGATGGCGATGGCAGAAGCCACAAGGATTCTCCATTGGGCGGATAATCACGTGTTAGCACTGTCAGCAGTGTTCATTCCGGGAGTGGACAACTGGGAAGCAGACTTCCTCAGCAGGCACAACCTCCACCCGGGAGAGTGGGGACTTCATCCAGAAGTCTTCCAAATGATTGTACACCAGTGGGAAAGGCCACAGGTGGACATGATGGCGTCCCGCCTCAACAAAAAGCTAAAAAGATATTGCGCCAGGTCAAGGGACCCTCAGGCGATAGCTGTGGACGCTCTGGTAACACCGTGGGTGTACCAGTCGGTGTATGTGTTCCCTCCTCTGCCTCTCATACCCAAGGTACTGAAAATAATAAGAAAGAGAGGAGTAAGAACTATACTCGTGGTTCCGGATTGGCCAAGAAGATCTTGGTACCCAGAACTTCAAGAAATGATCTCAGAGGACCCATGGCCTCTGCCGCTCAGACAGGACCTACTGCAGCAGGGACCCTGTCTATTCCAAGACTTACCGCAGCTGCTTTTGACGGCATGGCGGTTGAACACCGGATCCTAAAGGAAAAAGGCATTCCGGAGGAAGTCATTCCTACGCTGATTAAGGCGAGGAAAGATGTGACCGTAACACATTATCACCGTATTTGGTGAAAATATGTTGCTTGGTGTGAGGCCAGAATGGCCCCAACGGAGGAATTTCAACTGGGTCGTTTTCTGCACTTCCTACAGTCAGGAGTGTCTATGGGCCTAAAATTGGGTTCCATTAAGGTCCTGATTTCGGCTCTGTCCATTTTCTTCCAAAAAGAACTGGCTTCACTGCCTGAAGTTCAGACTTTTGTTAAGGGAGTGCTGCATATTCAGCCCCCGTTTGTGCCTCCAGTGGCACCGTGGGATCTCAACGTGGTGTTGGATTTCCTGAAGTCGCATTGGTTTGAGCCACTTAAAACCGTGGAGCTAAAATACCTCACGTGGAAAGCGGTCATGCTGTTGGCCTTGGCGTCGGCCAGGCGTGTATCAGAATTGGCGGCTTTGTCATGCAAAAGCCCTTATCTGATTTTTCATGTGGATAGGGCGGAATTGAGGACGCGTTCCCAATTCCTTCCTAAGGTGGTATCAGCTTTTCATGTGAACCCAACCTATTGTGGTGCCTGCGGCTACTCGGGACTTGGAGGACTCCAAGTTGCTGGACGTAGTCAGGGCCCTGAAAATCTATGTTTCCAGAACGGCTGGAGTCGCTATTTATCCTGTATGCACCCAACAAGCTGGGTGCTCCTGCTTCTAAGCAGACTATTGCTCGCTGGATCTGTAGCACGATTCAACTTGCACATTCTGCGGCTGGACTGCCGCATCCTAAATCTGTAAAAGCCCATTCCACGAGGAAAGTGGGTTCTTCTTGGGCGGCTGCCCGAGGGGTCTCGGCTTTACAACTTTGCCGAGCTGCTACTTGGTCGGGTTCAAACACTTTTGCAAGATTCTACAAGTTTGATACCCTGGCTAAGGAGGACCTTGAGTTTGCTCATTCGGTGCTGCAGAGTCATCCGCACTCTACCGCCCGTTTGGGAGCTTTGGTATAATCCCCATGGTCCTTACGGAGTTCCAAGCATCCACTAGGACGTCAGAGAAAATAAGATTTTACTCACCAGTAAATCTATTTCTCGTAGTCCGTAGTGGATGCTGGGCGCCCATCCCAAGTGCGGATTGTCTGCAAAACTTGTATATAGTTATTGCTTAACTAAAGGGTTATTATTATGAGCCATCTGTTGGTGAGGCTCAGTTGTTATTCATACTGTTAACTGGGTATAGCATCACGAGTTATACGGTGTGATTGGTGTGGCTGGTATGAGTCTTACCCGGGATTCAAAATCCTTCCTTATTGTGTCAGCTCTTCCGGGCACAGTATCCTAACTGAGGTCTGTAGGAGGGTCATAGTGGGAGGAGCCAGTGCACACCAGGTAGTCCTAAAGCTTTCTTTAGTTGTGCCCAGTCTCCTGCGGAGCCGCTATTCCCCATGGTCCTTACGGAGTTCCCAGCATCCACTACAGACTACGAGAAATAGATTTACCGGTGAGTAAAATCTTATTTTTCCACAGCCTCATGCAACTCCCTTTATGGTTCACTGCAGCCTCATGTAACCCTATATGTCTCTCAAAGGCATAGGCACAGTACTCACGGTCAGTGCACTACAGTGTCTGTGAACAAACCTGCTGCCTCTTACCTCAGGATGTGAGAAACAGCTGTATTGGCCTCTACAGGTGCAAGCACTAAATTGCCGATCTAAGGAAATGGGCCTAGTGGATGGATCCCTTCCTCTCTCTCCATCCACAACCTCAGTAACCCCCTTAACTAGCTTTTATTAAAGCCCAAAACATTTAACCAGCCTGGTTTACAATCACAAATATTTTCATGGGGTTTTAAATCATATAGGTTAGAAACCTGAGACAAACACAGTATATCTTCCATGTACAATCTTACCACTGCTTTCATCACAGTACACATTTTTTCTGCAATAGCTGGCGCTGCTTTTCGCACAATCTGTGTTTTGGGGAGATTAAAAAAAATGGGCTATAATTGAAAAATTACAATCAGGCCACCTGATGCCGGGTCGACACAGGTCGATGTGCAGTGTGAAAGGGCCATTGTGGAATTCCTGGCTCTTCTGACCCGGTAATTCAACCCAGGAATAAAGCAGTGTTATTCCTGGGCTTAATACCGGGTCAGTGGCAGCGTGAACTGGTTCCCGGGTTGATGGCACCCGTTCACTACAACAGGGAGAGGCAGCGCGGAGATGAGCTCATCTTCCAGCACCACCCCGCTGCCGGCTCCGCAACCCCGCCGCTATGGTAGCCGTCCCTGCAAATTGCCAGGTCGGGAATCCAGCGTTTAGGCTCCGATGCCGGATTCCACACAGGAAGAACCCATTTCCAATTCCCGGGTGGGATTTGGCATTGGCAATGTGAAAGGGGTATTAAAGAACCACATAAATTGTGTTTAAAGATGGTACACAGTACAATGCTAAATACAAGGCAATATTTGAGATATAAATTTGCACTTGCAGCAATGAAGAATACAGAATGCAGATAATTGAATGGAAAACCCAATGGGCCGGACATAATGTAGTCCGAATTGGCTGGAGGTGCGGGGTTGCGGCCGAATTCGAACATCCCAAAAAAAATAAAAATAAATATATGGTGCCATATATGTACAAGGCAAAACCATGTCTTATAAATGATTGCCGCTTTAAAAAAGTGTCAGAGTTCAGCTGGGAACCCACACATATGGCCATCTCAGACTTCAATACATCCGGCCCAATATGTCCCATAAAGTGGAGGTGTACCGACAGATGCCCATTCCATTGTCCACTCTGTTTGCTGTAAGATGCACTGCAGATCTACATGTACTGTTAAGTAATAAGCTTTAGCAAGCTTATTGGAGAATATTAAACAGAATATTGTACCCACTACTGTATATTAAAGGGCTATTGAAGTTACAAAGCAGTATTGTGGTCTAGTGGCCAATTACTACCCGTTTGCTGAACTCATACAAACTTTTATATTTTTTAAATTCAGTACTCTTTCAATAAATACTCACTTTATAAAGCACAGATAATAAGAATGAGTAGCATGGGTAATTGTAACCAGTGTATAGAGTAGATACATTTTACCACCAGTTGCTTAATACTTAAAGATACAGCTGTGCCTTCTTACAACTAATATCAATAACCGCCTTGTGACACCAGGCGGCGGGCATTAGTGTCCCGCCAAGTCTTGTGGTTCTGCTAGCACCAGGCATCTTCTTTTTTTTTTTTTTTTTTTACATCTTTTTACATGAAAATGTGCTTTAGTTCCAATGTGATTAGGACACACCAGAAGACTCACTGACTTATCACACTCAGATCTTCAAGTGTTGCAATTAATCAACAGTCTCCAGGTGCGTCACATTTGACTATAGTAAGATGCTTTTTCAGGTAATAAGATGTGAAAAAGATATCTGGCACTAGCAGAATTGCACCTGACCTGGTGTTCTGAGAGGGGATGTTTGGTGCAAATGGAACAATAATTTATGAGGACACCTGTCTAGGTACGATTTTAAGGGGGTGGGGTGGCTCTTTAATTTCTGGAATGTTTCCTTAGCATAGAATCCTCAAACCTAAAAACTCTACCTGCAAATGAATTAAGAGAAATTTTAAGTACTGCTTATAGTGCTTCATCTACCAACTGAAGTGAGTGGGGTCTAAGGATTTAGAAGCTGCTTCAGCTACCTTGGTCCAAGGTTCTGTAGAGTTTGAAAGTTAGTACGCCAGTCTTGAAATAGATTAGCCATCTTACAAGTAGCCAGTGAAGTAAATAGAGAATGGGTGTTATGTGGCAGTAACGGGGTAATTAGTTAACAGCCTGGCAGCTGCATTTTCTTTAAACTTTAAGTGGTGAAATTCTTTTTTTTTTTTTTTTTTTTTGAAAACCAGGTAGAGTGCATTACAGTAGTCCAAAAGTGATTATACAAATGTATGTATAAGTATAGGCAGAACTCCCGAGGGAATGAAGTGCTTAATCCTGGCTATGTTCATCAGACGAAAGATTGTGTGTTTGATTATATCTCATACCTGGTGTTTAAATGTCAAGCCACAAGCAAGGACAACACCAATATTCCACACAGTTCCACAAAATTAGTGTATTGCAACTCTGAACCCCAAAGTCCAGTTTGTTGGCTTAGCTTTTGTCCTTGCCCTTTAGCTCCAATAATTAAATACTGGTTTTTCAAAATTGAGTCTTAGCCAATTTGTAGTCCTCCATTGCTGGAACTCAGCCAGATCGCTATTCAGTATTTTGTATTGGGTTCTCAGTACAAAAGATAGGTACAACTGTGCGTCATCTGTGATGCCTAATTATTTCATTTAGTGGTAGCATGCCTGTATGTATGTATGTATGTATGTGTGTGTGTGTGTGTGTGTGTGTGTGTGTATATATATATATATAATAAATATATATATATATATATATATATATGTGTGTGTGTGTGTGAAACACTACACAGTGGCACTGATGACGATGGGTGTATTCCTGTATATACTTTTTGTGACCTGGTGAGAAACCATTTGAATCAGCCATCTAGTCCACAGAATTTATTCACTTGCTCAATTAGGTTACCATAATCCACTGTTTGAAATACTGCAGAGAGATCTAGATGGAGTAAGCCTGAACAATAGACAGTCTCTTGCCATCAGAAGATCATTAAGCGTACACACTAGCTTTTCATGTTTGAGGTAACTGATTATTCCTCCTTGCCACTAAATCGGGATCAGTTAGACTGTTCTCATAGCATGTTCTCATGCTGTTCTCATGTTCAGTGTATGCGAAACCTATCCCCAGGCCTCACCAGCAATATATTGTTACTGTACTAACATGAGCAAAGGCTAAACAATCATTTGCTTAACCATTCTGAATTACAGTATGTGGAGACCCTCAAACATACATTGTTTTTTAGGCTTGAAGACAGACTGACTTGTCTGAGGACAATACACGGTTATGCGATTATAAGTGATAAACTTAATGTGCCCTACACACTGGGCAATAAAACTGAAAGATATGGACGATCTCGTTCATTAATGAACGAGATACCATTCATATCTTTCAGTGTGGAGGCACCAACGATGATCGATGCGCGGCCCCGCGCTCGTTCATCACTAGTGCCCCGTCGCTTGTGCATGCAGGCCAATATGGACGATCTCGTCCATGTTAGCCTGCACTGTTATGGTGACGGGGGGCAGCTCGGCGGCTGATCGCAAGTGTGTAGGGCCCTTAACACTATAGTTATGAAATATTAATGAACACCGTTGAGTTTTAACATCCAAATCCTTGCAGTTATGGGCATTGTGGGGCTTAGGCTGAGCTGACTGAAAACCATATCAGCGACACACGAAACCTGCATATTTATGCCCATGTGTGGATGTGTTTGCATTGCAATATGCATCCTGATATAAATCAGTACTGTATGTACCATATCTTCGGCAGGCATGCATACACCTAGATAACCTTACTCTCCGACAGGTCATACGCAGAAGAAAAGTTCAACATTAGTTATAATAGTTAAAAACACATTTTCTGTACAGCTTGATTGGAAAAAAAAGCCTCTATAACAGATCTAATAGTGCTTATTGTGTACAAGAATGTGCCCATATAATATATATACAATTGATGACAATATCACATATATACCTTAGAGAAAGATTCACAATCGGGCACTCAGAAGCGGCTAGCTAGTGCTGGCAACCGTCATCAGCGTTGTCATGGCCCAGCCCTCAGGCATCTGCAATTGTTCCGGTTTTGACAGGCGTTTATGTGTCTCTGTGCAGACTGCATTTGAACACACCTTCCCTGCATTAAGTTAGATCTAACTTTCCCTTCCCAGACCTACCTGTTCAGGTAGATATGAGCAAGTCTGCATATACCCGGTTTCCTCTATAGCTCTTTGGGGAATCATCCTCCCAGTTTATAACACAAGATCTTGATTGGCTCTGAGTGGTTTTAATTGTTAGATGTTTTGTGCATATTAATTAGTTCCATTATGAACATCTCTGTGTTTTTCCTAATGCAGTGTAGCCAAATGGAAAATGCAGAGATGAAGTGTCTGATTTTCTGTCCAATGGTGTATGTGGTAATGATGCTACACATACTGTATTGTGGATTATTTGTGGAGTTTTGTGTCTCCCTGGAATGCTTTAGAGTAGACAACAAGGCTATGGGGAATTGGAGTTGTAATAACTGGATTAATTTTCAGTAAACATTGTAATACAGATATAAACAGAATGAAAAGTACAGGTGCAACATTCATCTATACTCCATATAAATAGTTTAAAGCTATTTGGAAATAGGATAATCAATAATGTCAGATTTAATCTCTACCTATATGTAGCCAAAATGTTAAATGCCGCATCCATAAATTGGATAGTTCAGGCAGTTCTTGGTGTTTTGAAAAACATGAGTCTAAGCTAACAGCGGAGACTGAAGATTGCTGTTGGCTTTCAAGGTGACAACTGTAGAGCTATAATACCTGTGGGAATTATTTCCGTCTGGTTGCCAGCAGCGCCAGTTTTCTACTGTTTTGCTTTTCTGCCATTGCATTTCCTTTATAGTGCAATTCATTACAGTGAGAGGAGCGATTCTGTTGAAAAGCTTTGACAGGAAGGTCTTAAGAAAACACATGAAAAATACATAGAGATGACTGCAGTGCAAAAGGGTGATTTCTATATATTTTTTTTTAATTTCAGTTCTGCTTAAAGGTACTTCGGCACATTGCAGGGTGTTATGTTGCTGGAATATCTGGCTGCAGATAATGTATTTAGCACTTTCCACAGACTGATTTAATTTTACACAGTATTGGCTCTATGAATTGTGAATTCCCTGGTGGGTGCCACTCAGTGTGATCCTGACCCCCTATCACCATTATTTGCTTTTTAGTATGCTGGTGGTTTGGAATATATATGTTATTACGTTAGTAATAATAATGCATGTAGTTACTTTTATCTGGAGCTCTTTTCATGTAAATATAACTACAATGTTTCTCAGTTAAATAATTCTTCTTTAATGCATTATTTAGTATTTTGTTTTATTCTATAACAGGTATTTTCTAAAATAAAAGTATATACAGATTTATTCCTGGTTATTTATAACTGTGAGAGCCACAAGCTCAGATTTCTCACCCCTAGTAATCACCCTTTTCCATTGAGATATAATGACATTTGGAAGTAAAAGATCTTAATGTTGTCTGATGTAGGTGGCTTGTATGCAGCTTATCAATGCACTGGTAACATCGCCGGATGATCTGGACTTCAGGCTTCACATCAGAAATGAATTTATGCGCTGTGGATTGAAAGAGATATTGCCAGTAAGTGCCCTGTAGTCACGGTTTTTGCATTAATATTTGCATTTTCTGACACCTGAGTGGAGAACGCGTTTCATAAATTTCTCTTTTTGGAATAATGTAATCTTGTTGTACGGAGTAGATGTGCTTCAAATAACCCAGTGATATTAGTAAATATATAGCTGGACGACCAAAAAGTATTTTATATTGTATGTGCATATATTTCAGTTTCTCTTAATCTAAACTTTGATTTAACATTTCTTCTTCTTTATCTTACTGTTGTTTATTCATGGGATAGTTTAAAAATCTTACATTACCTTTAATGTTATGTATACTTAAACAATATGCCAACTTTTATGACAGAAGCTGATTGGAGCAAGTCATATAGAAATGTTGAGTATTACATTAGTGTACGAGCAGGTCACTATTGATCTTCTGTGAGAATAAAGTTATTAATTATTTGGTAAAGTTGTAATTGCGGCTATGCTGTCTTTAATTTAAACATTTTTGCAAGTGTCTTTGTAGCCACATGTAAAAGGTATTTTCCCCCCTTTTATGTAGCAATTGAAGCATATCCGGAATGATGCTTTGGATATCCAGCTGAGAGTGTTTGATGAACACAAGGAGGAAGACATGATCGAGTTTTCTCACCGCCTTGATGATGTTCGTTCTGAAATGGAATATCCTTTCACAAGCACCATAATGCATTTCATAGCTACATTTTATTTAATTTGTGCTAAATTTATCATTTTAGCAATTACTACCGTGTTTTAGTATACTATATCTTTATCACAGTGATTCTCAAACTTTGGTTTGTTGAATATCCCACACTTATTGGTAATAGTAATAGAAATTAATTGGGCACATGGACTACTTTGATTTTGCATAAAATGGCCTGTTATGTTTTTGCAAACAATAAAGATCATTAACTAAAAGATGTCAAGTAAACAAAACTCAGGGGGCTGCTGTGAAAACTCATAGCTTTTATTTAATATGTAATATGTCATATTTCTTATACATGCATATGCTTGAAACATTTCTGCTTCTTTATATAAGTTAAGATTTCCGAGGATTAACATCAATTAGAGAACAAATGAATGTTCATTATGCAGTATGTGCAGCTGTGGAGATCCTGCAAGGCCTGTTGCATACATGGCGCTGGGTCTATTAATGTCTGGAAATGGCAGGTGATGTGGCACCTCTCTTCCTCGAGACAATCGTGTAATACTCAACAATACAATCTGTGAGATAAGCTAGGACATTTGTTGTCCCATCTGCTGAAGTAGATGTCTTGCAGACTGTGTGTTATCACCTTAACACTATAACTGATGCTAGTGATGTTTTCAGTGTTCTGTGGAGTTCCGTCAAGAGCACAAATTCAGAAGGAAATTTCCTTTCCATTCTACAGCATCTTCTAATAATTCGAAATGATTATTTTGCAAAGTAAGTACTTTAATACTATGTTTTGTTAGCTTTTACAATATACTTGTCTGAGTAAGGTTTTACGTACTTCTTTGAATGATGAAGCAATCTTTGCCAGTCAGTTATTGGCGAACACCATTTTAATCCGTACTATTTACATCAGTGACTCTCTCATGCTTAGACTGTTGCTGTAAACACAATAACATAGAAGTCCTAGGCATCTGCCTTATCAGCCATCCTTCAGGACACAGCACTGTAATAACCACTGGGCTTTACTGCAGAAAAGAAAGGATGTAAAGAAGTCCTTGTCATCTGCACAGAGCTCTTCAAGTGCAAGATATAGGAAAGCAGAAATCTTCAGTTTAGAAATCAGTTAAGGCAGGAAACCACAGCAGATGCTGAGAGATCTGCCACAACCCCTCTGTTTTCATATGGCAGAGCAGTCCCCATAGATCTGTCTGAGGATTCAAAGTTCTGAAAGGCTTAGCATTTGGAGCACGTGTATCAGTATCCCGGTGTGGTATATTTTGTTGTCATTCTTCATGTTGACACTAATGTTACTGGTGGTCTAACAGTGTCCCTTACCTGGTCTGGTGTCTTCAGCGATGTCTTCCGGGTCTAGTGGTCAGCTAATGATGACTTCCCGTGGATCCAGCTGCAGTTCCACCCTTCCCCCTTGTGCCTAACCCTATCCTGCCCTTCCATAGCCTAACCCTCACCATCCACTGCTGATCTGTGCAGAACATACTTATCGAGAGCCAGGTTGTTATCCGAGGAGTTTTTCTGGAGAGTTCTAATTAATAAATATGAACAGAGAGCTTAGCTTTATGGCCATGATGGTATATGGAACTGACTGAAATGTTATTGTGGTCAATGTAACATTTCATCCTTAGTGTGCTAGAGCATCACTCGCATTAATATTCAGCTATACTATTACAGGTTAACTCAAGTTTTACTAAACTTTAAGAAGAAAATATAACAATACAAAGAATGATTAAACATTATATCCTCGTGACAGACATTGCAGAATAAACATAGGGGACAATTTTGTAGAATCACTCTTGTGGAAGTAGCCAAGGAAAGAATGTAAATTAAAATATATTTATTACTCAGGTATAGTGTCAACAGTGAGACTTAAGAACATTAATAAACTGCTTATGACTGAAGTCAAACTATACAACCCAGCAGATAATTGGAAAGCATTCTATACATGATTTATATTTTCTAGTTATTTATACTGCAAATTACATTTTTTTTCTTATTTACTATTTGTAAGGTGCTATTAACTATGCACTGAACACCATTTTGTTATCGTTAGCCGTGTTTATCACCTGCTCATCTTTGTATTCTCTGCGGTCAAGTGGCCAGATATAGAGAAACCTGAATCCAGTCAGGTCATCAGAATGTTATCAGCATTACAGGTTACAATGCCTCTGGATAGTTTTGTGCTGTTAGGCAGCGTGCTGTCGACTGGTGTGACCATAAGACTAGCGATTATTGTAATGTCTTGATGTGAGGGGAGGTATGGAGTTAATCAGGAAGCTGCTGAGTTAAAAATGAAAAGTTTGTTCTCCCAGCGTTACATGTTCCTATATCTGGGTAGTTATTCGCATTGCTTATCCTCTATGTTGAATATAGAGAAAGCAGACACTACCAACATTTTGGTAGAGAGAGTGGATTTTTATTAGAAAAGTTATCATCCTAAAGAAGTCTACCTGTTAGAAACCTCATTCTTTTCTTAAGAAAGCATTGCATTTTACCTGGTGGCTCTGCTCCTCCACCTCTACAGTACTTTCATGAAAAGTTTGTTGTCATTGACATTGGTATTTATATTTAGAAGGAATTTTGCCCTGTGAACGGTTCTTTAGAGATAAGAAAGTAACAAATGTAAAAACTACAGATTCTGCATTCTAGGCAACTAAACAATAGGAACTAAACTTTCATGGGTTTGCATAGCCCTATCTACTTTGTGGGCAATAAAGTTACACAGATTTTGAGAGCTTTACCAGAATTTCATTACTGATGGTCAGACAGGGGGGTGGTAGTCATGTGACCGCCGGTCGGCTGACCGACAGTCACATGACCTCCTCCGTGAGCCCGACGGCTCACTATCCCGATGGTCGGCATGCCGACCAACAGGGACTATTTCCACTCGTGGGTGTCCACGACACCCATAGAGTGGGAATAGAACCCGTGGCGACCGCAGGTCGCCACCGAGCCCGCAAGGGGTTTGCTGCACTCGCCCCTCCCCGCCGGGATCCCGGCGTCGGTATGCTGCCGGGATCCCGGCGTCGGTAAGGTGACCGGCGGTCAGGAGACCGCCGGTCACCCGTACTACACCGCAGACAGGGTGCTGTGGATATTAATCTAAAACTTTTTTAATTCTGTCTTACCAAAATGTAGGGAGCTCCTTTATATTTTTGTATGTATGTATGTATGTATGTATGTGTTTGTGCTTAGAGGGAAAAGAAGACTCCCTTATGAAACTTTCTTAATCGAATACAAGTCTGTAAAAGTCAAAACATAGCTCTTACTTTAGATACATGTCTGCACAACACCTTCCCCAGTTTATAATATGCAACAACTTTGTTATGTTAACAGGTTATCTTGGCCATGTCTGATGACCTTGTTCTGCCAGATGATCACTTATATGTGTCCACTGATAGATTAGAGGGTGGTTATTCATCCCTGAGTACCCTGAATGGTCTTAATTCACATCTACTGGAGATTCTCTTTGACCATCAGTAACTGCTGTTACTGACTCCAACCAATGCCACCACCAGTTTCCAATACCAGCAGCTGGAATAGCTTTTACCTCCTAGGCTCTTATACTGGTACCTGCAACCACTTCTCCCAAGCTCCTACCACTGGCACCTGGAGCATCCTACTTCTAGGTTTGTGTGGACACTTTACGGCACCACTTCCTTAATAGTGTCAGACAATTTACAATGGTCTCTCAATATGAACCACTCAGCATTGCTAGCTGGCAGAAGGTTTATCTTGTAGACACTGGTCTCAAGTCCAGAACAACTGGAGAATGGATTAGCGTTTTGTGCTATATTGGTGGTTACAAGATAGAGCATATGCAGACATCCAAAGCCAATATGTTTATTGCTTAAATGTTTTGAAAAGATATGTCCCATTGCTAAAGGTGCTTGGGACAATCACAACATAAAAGATGTTCTTCAGATGTACAATCCTTGATTGCTTGCCCTATTTTATAGGAAGAGGGCACAACACAATAGGCTTCAGACCTGAGCTCTAGGACTAGTGTACCAAGCTATCTCACAAAATATAAATATATGTATCTTAAATTTAAAAGGAGCTGAACACTTTTTTTATTTCCTTTAATGCATATCCTACCCAAACCAGTTTACCTAAAGCTCAATCTGATTTAGCATATAGTGGTCTCTTCCATAAACACCAACTTAGAAAGCTCCACAATAAAGGAATACTCCCCTAAGTGCTTTTTAAAGATAGTGGAGGATGGCATGTCCTACTACATTTCTTATGAGTGCACAGGGGTCTATTCAATGCATGTTGGATCTTCTCCAACAGAGAGGATCCGACAATGCATTATTTAATTTTTGGGTCAAATCCGACTGGATTTGCTCGTTTTCGACAATGCGAATCCGTTTTTGTTTTTTTGAAAGTCAAATTGACATTTTCGAAAACGGGACTAAAACCTGTTGGATATGGCCGCAAATCCGACAAGTCAGAAAAATGCCAGGAACATCGAATAAGTTGAATCATGATTCGACCTAAAAAAGTCGGAAACTGCCATCTTTCCGACTAGACGGCAGTTCCGACTTCAATTGAATAGACCCCATAGTCTGACATGAAATTCAATGACTAAACATAACACTTTAAATATAATGTGCCAGATGTAATGCTTCCCGAGTTCGTAAGTTGTGCGGGATGCCGGCGAACTCAGAGTTTTTTTTAAAAGGGGCAATACTTAAAAGTATGGTTTTGCCTTGTAAGTCATTGCCCCTTCAAAAAAACTGTCCGAGTTCAACTGGCATCTTGCACGGCTGCCGTACTCAGACAGCATTGCATCCAGCCCAACATGTCAAAATACAATATTACATATTAATTTACAGTACATGTTGCCTAGCAACGAAAGATTGTATGAAAGTTACCCAGCAGTGCAAGGGTTGAATCCCCTTTGGTTCCGTGGCCGCCATCTTGACCAAAATAAGTATTTTGGATATCAGATTTTTCCGTATTTTGGAATAATTGCATACCATAATGAGATAACATGGCGATGGGACCTAAGTCTAAGCACAGAATGCATTTGTTACATATATGCCTTATACACACAGCCTGAAGGTAATTTTAGCCGATATTTTTTATAACTTTGTGCATTAAACAAGCTGTGTCTACATTCACACAATTCATTTAGGTCTCATATACACCTTATGCACACATCCTGAAGGTCATTTAATACAATATTTTTAATAACTTTGTGTATTAAACAAAGTTTGTGTACATTGAGTCATCAAAAAACAAAGGTTTCACTATCTCACTTTCACTCAAAATGGTCCGTATCTTGGAATATTCCGTATTTCGGAATATTTGGATATGGGATACTCAACCTGTGTATATATGTGTGTGTGTATGTATGTATGTATATATATATATATATATATATATATATATATATATATATATATAATTTTATTTTTTTCATTTTAAAAACGAGGGGAAGAAAACACCAGAGAAAATGAATCAGTAAAAGAAGATACTGTACACTCTGCCAGAGAAAAGACATTGCTTTTGCTATTTCAGGTGCATAAGTGACCTTCACCTTTTATGTGAGCATGTGATTGTCTTCTTTCCACATCAAGTTTACAACCCCAACCTATAGAATCAATACAGTGCACATAGTTTCTCTTACGTCCTAGAGGATGCTGGGGACTCCGTAAGAACTATGGGAATAGACGGGCTTCGCAGGAGACATGGGCACTTTAAGAAAGACTTTAGATCTGGTGTGCACTGGCTCCTCCCTCTATGCCCATCCTCCAGACCTCAGTTTGATACTGTGCCCAGAGAGGAGATGGGTGCACTTCAGGGAGCTCTCCTGAGCTTCCTGACCAAGTATATTTGTTAGGTTTTTTATTTTCAGGGAGCCTGCAGGCAACAGACTCCCTGCATCGAGGGACTGAGGGGAGAGAAGCAGACCTACTTCTGTGAGTTTCAAGTCTCTGCTTCTTAGGCTACTGGACACCATTAGCTCCAGAGGGAGTCAGAACACAGGTGTCACCCTGGAGTTCGTCCCGGAGCCGCGCCGCCGTCCTCCTCACAGAGCCGGAAGATAGTAGCCGGGTGAGTATGAGACGAAAAAGAAGACTTCAGAGGCGGCAGAAGACTTCATGATCTTCACTGATGTAAGCGCACAGCAGTGCAGCTGTGCGCCATTGCTCCCACACACCTCACACACGGCAGTCACTGTAAGGGTGCAGGGCACAGGGGGGGCGCCCTGGGCAGCAATGTAAACCTCATTTCTGGTAAAAGAGATATATATACAGCTAGGCACTGTATATATAAAGAGCCCCCGCCAGTTTGTTATTATATTTAAGCGGGACAGAAGCCCGCCGCCGAGGGGGCGGGGCTCCTCCCTCAGCACTCACCAGCGCCATTTTCTCCACAGCACAGCTGAGTGGAAGCTCCCCGGACTCTCACCTGCTTATCCACAGTGAAAGGGGGTTTCAGAGAAGAGGGGGGGGGGGCACATAATTGGCAGCAAATAATAGTATTACAGCGCTACTGGGTAAACACATTGTGTGTTTTTCCTGGGGTATTAGCGCTCGGTGTGTGCTGGCATACTCTCTCTCTGTCTCTCCAAAGGGCCTTGTAGGGGAACTGTCTTCAGATAAGAGGATTCCCTGAGTGTGTGGTGTGTCGGTACGTGTGTGTCGGCATGTCTGAGGTAAAATGCTCTTCTAAGGAGGAGATGGAGCAAATGTGTGTGTGGTGTCTCCGTCGACAACACCGACACCTGACTGGATATGTGGAATTAAGTGCTGAGGTAAATTTATTGCACAAAAGATTAGAGAACAGACAGGAAATCTACCCATGTCTGTCCCTACGTCGCAGGGACCTTGAGTCTCAAAATGCCCACTATCCAAAAAATAGACACTGATACCGACACGGAGTCTGACTCCAGTGTCGACTACGATGATGCAAAGTTACAGCCAAGACTGGTAGAAAAGTATTCAATATATGATTATTATAATAAAATATGTTTTGCATATCACTGATGACCCATCTGTCCCTGACACGAGGGTACACATGTTTAAGGGGAAGAAAGCTGAGATAACATTTCCCCCCTCTCATGAACCAAATGAATTGTGTGAAAAAGAGCGGAAATCTCCAGACAAGAAACTTCAGTTTCCCAAAAGAATTCTCATGGCATATCCTTTCCCTGCTAGGGCCAGGATATGATGGGAATCTTCCCCTAGGGTGGACAAGGCGTTGACACGTTTACCCAAAAGGTAGCGCTGACATATCAAGATACAGCTACCCTCAGGGATCCTGCAGATAGCATGCAGAAAAGTACTTTGAAGTCCATTTACACACATTCTGGTACACTACTCAGACCGGCGATTGTGTCGGCAGGGGTTTATAGCGCTGTAGCAGCGTCGACATATACCTTATCAGCGGAGATTGAAACTCTAGATAAGGATACCATGTTATTGACCCTAGGATATATAAAAGATGCTGTCTTATATATAAGACATGCTCAAAGAGACATTGGTCTACTGGGTTCTAGAGTCAACGCTATATCGATTTCTGCTAGACGTGTCCTATGGATCATGCAATGGACAGGTGATGCCGACTAAAGGAGGCGTATGGAGGTTTTACCTTACAAATGTGAGTAATTGTGTGAAGAAGGGCTCTCGGACCTGGTCTCCACAGCTATAGCTGGTAAATCTGATCTTTTGCCTTATATTCCCTCACAGCCTAAGAAAGCACGACATTATCAAATGCAGTCCTTTCGGTCGCAGAAAAACGAGAAAGTACGAGGAGCGTCCTTTCTTACCAGAGGTAAGGGCACAGGGCACAGCTAGTTCCCAGGAACAGAAGTCCTCCCCGGCCTCTACTAAATACACTGCATGACGCTGGGGCTCCGCTAAGGGAGTCCGCCCCAGTGGGAGCACGTCTTCGACTCTTCAGCCACTTCTGAGTTCACTCACAGGTGGATCCCTGGGCAATAGAAATTGTTTCTCAGGGTTACAAGCTGGAATTCGAAGAGGTGCCTCCTCGCCTGTTTTCCTTATCGGCCCTACCGGCTTCTCCCCCAGAAAGGGAGATAATATTAAATACAATTCACACATTGTATCTCCAACAGGTGGTGCTCAAGGTTCCCCTCTTTCAACAAGGAAGGGGATATTACTCAACCATGGCTGTAGTCCCGAAACCGGACGGTTCGGTCAGACTTTTTTTTTTTTTTAAATTAAAATCTCTGAACCTATACTTGAAAAGGTTCAAATTCAAGGTGGAATCGCTCAGAGCGATCATCGCCAGCCTGGAAGGGGGGGATTTTATGGTGTATCTAGACATAAAGGCTGCATACCTTCATGTTCCCATTTATCCACCCCATCAGGCGTACCTGAGAATTACGGTACAGTATTGTCATTACAAATTTCAGGGTAATTGGCGGAAATGATGGTGCTCCTACGCAAGCAAGGAGTCACAATTATCCCATACTTGGACGATCTCCTAATAAGGGCGAGATCAAAAGAGCAGTTGTTGAACAGCATGTCACTTTCGCTGAATGTGTCACAGCAACTCGGCTGGATTCTCAATATCCCGAAGTCACAGTTGGTTCCTATGACTCGTCTGCCCTTCTTGGGTATGATTCTGAATACGGACCAGAAATGGGTTTATCTTCCGATAGAGAAGGCCCAGGAACTAATGACTCTGGTAAAAAAAACTATTAAAGCCAAAACAGGTGTCAGTGCATCACTGCACTCGGGTCCTGGGAAAGATGGTGGCATCTTACGGGGCCATTCCCTTCGGCAGGTTCCATGCGAGGACTTTCCAATGGGATCTACGGAACAAGTGGTCCGGATCACATCTACAGATGCATCAGTTAATCACCCTGTCCCCTAGGGCCAGGGTGTCTCTCCTATGGTGGCTGCAGAGTGCTCACCTTCTGCAGGGTCGCAGGTTTGCCATCCAGGACTGGATTCTGCTAGCCACGGACGCGAGCCTCCGAGGTGGGGGAGCAGTCACACAGGGAAGAAACTTCCAAGGTCTTTGGGTCAAGTCAAAAAAACTTGTATTCAAATCAACATCCTGGAGCTGAGGGCCATATACAACGCCCTTCGGCAAGCGGAAACATTGCTTCGCGACCTACCGGTTCTGATTCAGTCAGACAACATCACCGCAGTGGCTCATGTAAACCGCCAAGGCGGCACAAAGAGCAGAGTGGAAATGGCAGAAGCCACCAGGATTCTCCGCTGGGCGGAAAATCATGTAAGCGCATTTTCAGCAATTCATTCCGGGAGTGGACAACTGAGAAGCAGACTTCCTCAGCAAACACGACCTGCATCCAAGAGAGGACTTCTTTAGGAAGCCTTCGCACAGATTGCAAGTCAGTGGCAACTGCCACAGATAGATATGATGGCGTCCCGCCTCAACAAGAAGCTACAGAGGTATTGCACCAGGTCCAGAGACCCTCAGACAGTAGCTGTAGATGCCCTAGTGACACTGTGTGTGTTCCAGTCGGTCTATGTATTTCCCCCTCTTCCTCTCATACCCAAGGTGTTGAGAATGGTAGGAGGGAGAGGAATGAGAACAATCCTCATTGTTCCAGATTGGGCACGAAGGACCTGGTATCTGGATCTGCAGGAAATGCTCACAGAAGATCAGTGGCTACTTCCTCTAAGACAGGACCGGTTGCAACAGGGGCCATGTCTATTCCAAGACTTACCGCGGCTGCGTTGGACGGCATGGCGGTTGAACGCCGGATCCTAGCGGATAAGGGTATTCCGGATGAGGTCATTCCTACGCTAATAAAGGCTAGGAAGGACATGACATCTAAACATTATCACCGTATATGGTGAAAATATGTTTCTTGGTGTGAGGCCAGGAATTCTCCTACGGAATATTCCATCTGGGCCGTTTCCTTCACTTCCTGCAAACTGGAGTGAATTTCGGCCTAAAATTAGGATCTATTAAGGTTCAGATTTCGGCCTTATTCATTTTATTTCAAAAGGAATTGGACTCTCTCCCTGAAGTACAAACATTTGTGAAGGGAGTACTGCATATTCAGCCTCCTTTTGTACCTCCGGTGACGCCTTGGGACCTTAACGTGGTGTTAAGTTTCATTAAGTTACACTGGTTTGAACCACTTAAAACGGTGGAGTTGAAAAATCTCACTTGGAAGGTGTTCATGTTATTAGCTTTGGCTTCGGCTAGGCGAGTGTCGGAATTAGCGGCTTTATCACATAAAAGCCCCTATCTGGTTTTCCATATGGATAGAGCGGAATTGCGGACCCGTCCTCAATTCCTGCCAAAAGTGGTTTCATCCTTTCATATGAACTATTGTGGTGCCTGTGGCTACGCGTGACCTGGAGGATCCCTAGTCCCTTGATGTGGTCAGGGCTTTGAAAATTTACGTGGCCAGTCAGAAAAACAGAGGCACTGTTTGTCATGTATGCAACCAACAAGATTGGTGCCCCTGCTTCAAAGTAGACTATTGCTCGCTGGATCTGTAACACAATTCAGCAGTCACATTCTACGGCGGGATTGCTGTTACCTAAATCGGTCAAGGCCCATTCCACTAGGAAGGTGGGCTCTTCTTGGGCGGCTGCCAGAGGGGTCTCGGCGCTAGAGCTGTGCCGAGCTACTACTTGGTCGGGTTCAAACTCCTTTGCAAAGTTCTATAAGTTTGATACCCTGGCTGAGGATGACCTCCTGTTTGCTCAATTGGTGCTGCAGAGTCATCCGCACTCTCCCGCCCGTTTGGTAGCTTTGGTATAATCCCCATGGTCCTTACGGAGTCCCCAGCATCCTCTAGGACGTAAGAGAAAATAAGATTTTAAACCTACCGGTAAATCTTTTTCTCGTAGTCCGTAGAGGATGCTGGGCGCCCGTCCCAAGTGCGGACTACTTCTGCAAGACTTGTATATAGTTATTGCTTAAATAAGGGTTATGTTATAGTCTCATCGGTCTTGGACTGATGCTATGTCGTTTTCATACTGTTAACTGGATAGTATATCACAAGTTATACGGTGTGATTGGTGTGGCTGGTATGAATCTTGCCCTTGGATTAACAAAAATCCTTTCCTCGTACTGTCCGTCTCCTCTGGGCACAGTTTCTCTAACTGAGGTCTGGAGGAGGGGCATAGAGGGAGGAGCCAGTGCACACCAGATCTAAAGTCTTTCTTAAAGTGCCCATGTCTCCTGCGGAGCCAGTCTATCCCCATGGTCCTTACGGAGTCCCCAGCATTCTCTACGGACTACAAGATAAAGATTTACCGGTAGGTTTAAAATCTTATTTTTTTAGGGCAGAATAATATGTGCTGTTGTATGTGGAATGTGGCTTTGTGATAGAACCACAGCTTGACATATTTCCTTTGCAGTAACAGTAGCTACAGTAGCCAAAGCAACAGCTTCATGGCTTTGTGACATTCAGTCCCCTATGGCTAACTGTATATGCACCAATGTGTATTGCACTTTTATTGCTACAGATGTATCCTCATACATCAAGCCCCAATATGCTATGTGGTCCAGATTTTTCCTCATATATCAAGCCCCAATACGCTATGTGGTCCATTGGAACTCTGCTAACGTGGGGCATTATTTTCCCTTCTGAATATGGATTAGTTGCTGCCCTATTTTGACACATGTATGTATGTTGTGTGTGATTGAGCCTGTATACGGAGCAGAACAAAACTTGAAATGGAAAAATGCTGCAGATGCTGCATTGTAGCACTTCATATACACATTTAGAGACTATATGGGGCAAATGTATTAAGCTTGGAGAAGTGATAAAGTTAAAGGTGATAACGCACCAGCATGTCAGCTACTATCATTTTTCAATCCCAGCCTTTAACTTTACAGTTAGGAGCTAATTTGTCTGATGCGTTATCACCTTTCACTTTATCACTTCTCCAGGCTTAATACATCTTCCTCTCAGTCACACAGATATACAAGAGTCCTATATGAAATTGATCAGCACAGTCTCCTTGTGCTTCATAGTCATAGCGTGTTGCAACTAAGACACATTTTAGGCAAAAAAGACGGCCCAATTCTAGAAGATTGCCACATGACCTGATGTGTCATGATGGGTGGTTGGGCGCGACAGCAGCAATAATGTACAATATGAGGAAACATCTGTAAGTTTCCTGCACAGACAGACCGTATAAGACGCATGTAGTGCTTTCCTTTGTTAACTCTGCTGTCAGCATTCAATAGGAGTAAAAACTGCAATAATGAATGCAAAACCAGGCGTTTATTGTGGTATATATTAGGGCCGTTTTAAGTCCCACCAGCAATACTGCTGAAACCATTAGAGAAATGGCAAAACAACCCTTAAACCATCTATATGAATTTTCAGTGCGGCCAGTTGCTTAGTAACCCCACCCTCTAAAACTAGTGTATAATAAGGTTATTTAAACTACAAATCATCCAGATGCATTTCCACAATAGGTCAACCTCTAGTGGAGCAGTTCAGTTTAATTGGTCATGTGCTGTCGGAATGGTTCATTGGTAACACCAGCATATCTCTAATACAATAGTGATCATTTTACCTTACTGCCTAACATCACTTTTAATTAAATTGGTCTCTTTAGAAATTCATATGTAAACATGTCAAACCTTCGAACTAAGTGTAGAAGGTTTATTTGCGGAGCGTCGGGCTGTAAAATCTGGTGCTTCCAAATGTGTTTATGCTCAATATTAGGAAAGTGCAATGTTTTTATTAGTAAAAAAAAAACACTGACGTTTTAAATATTGAATATCATCAGAAGCACCTGGTTTGCAACCTGACACTACTTAAAGTTCATGGTTTCTGATATAGGTACATCTTTTACAGATCTTTTTGTTACCCATTATGGGGGTTATTCCGAGTTGTTCGCTCGCTAGCTGCTTTTAGCAGCATTGCACACGCTAAGCCGCCGCCCTCTGGGAGTGTATCTTAGCTTAGCAGAAGTGCGAACTAAAGATTAGCAGAATTGCAAATAGAAATTTCTTAGCAGTTTCCGAGTAGCTCCAGACTTGCTCAGCCATTGCGACCAGCTCAGTCCTTTTCGTTCCTGGTTTGACGTCACAAACACACCCAGCGTTTCCCAACCACTCCCCCGTTTCTCCAGCCACTCCTGCATTTTGCAACTCGAACGCCTGCGTTTTTCCGCACACTCCCATAAAACGGCCAGTTTCCGCCCAGAAGCACCCACTTCCTGTCAATCACACCACGATCAGCACAGCGATGAAAAAGCTTTGTTATGCCGTGAGTAAAATACCTAACTTTTGTGTAAAATAACTAAGCGCATGCGCTCTGCGAGCCTTGCACATGCGCAGTAAGTGACTAATCGCAGTATAGCGAAAATCGGCAACAAGCGAACAACTCGGAATGACCCCCTATATGTAGATACATGTAACATGGCAATACATACTTGTCCCGCGAATCAATCAAAAAGTGGGCAACATGTCCTGTTTGCCATATTGACTTTGTACAGTATATGTATTTCTCTCTACTGGCAGCTTCTGCAGATGTGTCTGAAAATGAAAAGAGAGTAATGTAAATAAAAATAATAATAATAATACTAAAACAATGTCTGAGAGTATCAAGCCTTGTTGTATTATGATTCATTTATTTTAAGAGTGATATTCCAGCAACTGATACTTATTTTTAAGGGGAAAACAAATTCATTTTAGAATTGTTTTTATTTTAGTTATTTAAACAGTTGGCATTTTTAGATAATTAGTAGCTGCTAGAAAGTACAGTGTGTTTTAGGTGATGAGTACGCTTGATTTCTAATTTAATCCTTTGAATTTTCCTACAATGTGTTATATCTTCCATTTGTGGTAACAGGATTTTATTTCAATTCTCGACACAAGAAGAGCTATTATAGGGAATTATTTAGATTACCTTTATGTAAACATCTGTTCATAGTAAAGCCACCTTACTCACATGGTTTCTATTCCATCCTCAGTCATTTAATTTGGAGTTAATCAGTTATGTCAATGTGATGATTATCTAAGCCTCTCATAACAAATATTTGTTCTCATGATGCTATTTTTCATATTTTACTGCGATCGGTAATAATCGGCACATGGGGTAAATCATGTTTTCCATATCTGTATTTCATTACTCCTGTTTTTGCATGTAATGTTTTGCATAATTAGTTCAGTTGCTATTATGCATGTGCGAGTACATAATGCTCAAATAAGTGCTCTCATCATGAAATAAAGTTAAACTAATTCCCACCACAAAATGAGCAAAATACAAAGCTTAGAGAGGCTTACATTAATACGTACTAGACTTTAGTTATGGCAACAAAAGGATGAGGTTCTAAACACCTGTGGCCTATTTGTGACAGTAAAGACAACTTTCCATTTGTACAGTATAGGGGGATTTATATGGGGATTAATTGGAATGTGTTTGAAGTATAAATGCATTCATCTGATCATACGAATTTGCTGGATATTGTGATTTTTTTTTTTAAATGTGATATAATTCTTCATAATGTAGTACTTTTTTGGATTATCTAGTTCTTATCTCGATAATTTAGTCTACCAGTGTTTCAAGGGAGATTGCACAGTACTGCTTTCAATGAAATACTAATTATTCATTTCTCTAACGTCCTAGTGGATGCTGGGGACTCCGTAAGGACCATGGGGAATAGACGGGCTCCGCAGGAGACATGTGCACTTTAAGAAATAATTTAGATTCTGGTGTGCTCTGGCTCCTCCCTCTGTCTCTCCTCCAGACCTCAGTTTGAATCTGTGCCCGGACGAGCTGGGTGCTGTTCAGTGAGCTCTCCTGAGCTTGCTGTAAGAAAGTATTTTGTTAGGTTTTTTATTTTCAGGGAGCTCTGCTGGCAACAGACTCCCTGCATCGTGGGACTGAGGGGAGAGAAGCAGCCCTACTCTCTGCAGATAGGTCCTGCTTCTTAGGCTACTGGACACCATTATCTCCAGAGGGATCGTACACAGGCTCTCACCCTCGTCGTCCGATCCCAGAGCCGCGACGCCGTCCCCCTCGTCGTCCGATCCCAGAGCCGCGCCGCCGTCCCCCTCGCAGAGCCGGAAGACAGAAGCCGGGTGAGCATAAGAAGCAAGAAGACTTCGAAATCGGCGGCAGAAGACTCCAGTCTTCACTGAGGTAGCGCACAGCACTGCAGCTGTGCGCCATTGCTCCCACATACACCCACATACTCCGGTCACTGTAAGGGTGCGGGGGGGAAGGGGGGCGCCCTGGGCAGCAATTAGGACCTCATGGCAAAAGTTGGACATATATACAGTTGGGCACCCGCCATAATATTGTACATAAACGCGGGACAGAAGCCCGCCGCTGAGGGGGCGGGGCTTCTTCCTCAGCACTCACCAGCGCCATTTTTTCTCCACAGCTCCGCTGAGAGGAAGCTCCGCAGGCTCTTCCCTGCAGATTCACGGTAGAAGAGGGTAAAAAAGAGAGGGGGGGGGCACATAATTAGGCGCAAAAATCATTATAACATCGGCTACTGGGTTAACACTAAGTTACTGTGTTATTCCTGGGTTATATAGCGCTGGGGTGTGTGCTGGCATACTCTCTCTCTGTCTCTCCAAAGGGCCTTGTGGGGGAACTGTCTTCAAAAAGAGCATCCCCTGTGTGTGTGGTGTGTCGGTACGCTTGTGTCGACATGTTTGAAGAGGAAGGCTATGTGGAAACAGAGCGGGAGCAAATGAATGTGGTGTCTCCGACAACGGCGCCGACACCTGATTGGATGGATATGTGGAAGGTTTTAAATGATAATGTTAATTCCTTGCATAAAAGCTTAGATAAAGCTGAAGCCTTAGGACAGTCAGGGTCTCAACCCGTGTCTGATCCTATGTCGCAGAGGCCGTCAGGGTCTCAGAAGCGCCCACTATCCCACATTGTTGACACTGATACCGACATGGATTCTGACTCCAGTGTCGATTACGATGATGCAAAGTTACAGCCTAAATTGGCTAAATCCATCCGTTATATGAGTATAGCAATTAAGGATGTGTTGCACATCACAGAGGAAACCCCAGTCCCTGACCAGAGGGTTCATATGTATGGGGAAAAAGGCAGGTGATGACCTTTCCCCCTTCACACGAGCTAAATGAGTTATGTGAAAAAACTTGGGAATCTCCAGATAAAAAACTGCAGATTTCTAAACGGATGCTTATGGCGTACCCTTTCCCGCCAACGGACAGGTTACGCTGGGAATCCTCCCCTAGAGTGGACAAAGCTTTAACACGCGTATCAAAGAGGGTAGCCCTGCCGTCACAGGATACGGCCACCCTGAAAGATGCTGCGGATAGAAAGCAAGAGGGTACCCTGAAGTCCATTTATACACATTCAGGTACCTTACTAAGGCTGGCAATTGCGTCGGCCTGGGTGTGTAGTGCTGTAGCAGCATGGACGGATACCTTATCTGAGGAACTTGAAACCTTAGACAAGGATACTATATTAATGACCCTGGGGCATATAAAAGACGCTGTCCTATATATGAGAGATGCTCAAAGAGACAGCCTACTGGGCTCTAGGATAAATGCTATGTCGATTTCTGCCAGAAGGGTCCTGTGGACTCGGCAATGGACAGGTGATGCCGACTCAAAAAAGCACATGGATGTTTTACCTTACAAGGGTGAGGAATTGTTTGGGGAGGGTCTCTTGGACCTGGTCTCCACAGCTACTGCTGGAAAGTCAATTTTTTTGCCATATGTTTCATCACAACCTAAGAAAGCACCGTATTACCAAATGCAGTCCTTTCGTTCACAAAAAGGCAAGAAAGTCCGAGGTGCGTCCTTTCTTGCCAGAGGCAGGGGCAGAGGAAGGAAGCTGCACAACGCAGCTAGTTTCCAGGAACAGAAGTCCTCCCCGGCTTCCATTAAATCCACCACATGACGCTGGGGCTCCACAGGCGGAGCTAGGCCCGGTGGGGGCGCATCTCCGAAATTTCAGTTACAAGTGGGTACACTCCCAGTTGGATCCCTGGGCAATAGAGATTGCGTCTCAGGGATACAAGCTGGAATTCGAAGAGATGCCCCCTCACCGTTACCTCAAATCGGCCCTGCCAGCTTCCCCCCACGAGAGGGAAATAGTGTTAACTGCAATTCACAAATTGTATCTTCAACAGGTTGTGGTCAAGGTTCCCCTCCTTCAACAAGGGAAGGGTTATTATTCGACCATGTTTGTGGTACCGAAACCGGACGGTTCGGTCAGACCCATATTGAATTTAAAATCACTGAACATATACCTGAAAAGGTTCAAGTTCAAGATAGAATCGCTCAGAGCGGTCATCACAAGCCTGGAAAGGGAGGGATTTTATGGTGTCTCTGGACATAAAGGATGCATACCTTCATGTTCCCATTTATCCACCTCATCAGGCGTACCTCAGATTTGTGGTGCAGGATTGTCATTACCAATTCCAGACCTTGCCGTTTGGGCTCTCCACGGCACCGAGAATATTTACCAAGGTAATGGCGGAAATGATGGTACTCCTGCGGAAGCAAGAGGTCACAATTATCCCATACTTGGACGATCTCCTCATAAAAACGAGGTCGAGAGCAGTTGCTGATCAGCGTAGCACGCTCTCTGGAAGTGTTAAAACAACACGGCTGGATTCTAAATATTACAAAGTCGCAGTTGATTCCTACGACTTGTCTGCCTTTCCTGGGCATGATTCTGGACACAGACCAGAAGAGGGTTTATCTCCCAATGGAGGAGGCTCAGGAGCTCATGACACTGGTCAGAGACCTATTAAAACCAAAAAAGGTGTCTGTGCATCACTGTACGCGAGTCCTGGGAAAGATGGTGGCATCATACGAGGCCATTCCCTTCGATAGGTTCAGTGGGATCTACTGGACAAGTGGTCCGGATCACATCTTCAGATGCATCGGTTAATCACCCTATCGCCCAGGGCCAGAGTGTCTCTCCTGTGGTGGCTGCACAGTGCTCACCTTCTCGAAGGTCGCAGATTCGGCATTCAGGACTGGGTCCTGGTGACCACGGATGCAAGCCTCAGAGGGTGGGGGGCAGTCACACAGGGAAGAAATTTCCAAGGTCTGTGGTCAAGTCAGGAGACTTGTCTTCACATCAACATCCTGGAACTAAGGGCCATATACAACGTCCTACGTCAAGCGGAGTCCCTACTTCGCGACCAACTGGTTCTGATTCAGTCAGACAACATCACCGCAGTGGCTCATGTGAACCGCCAAGGCGGCACAAGGAGCAGGGTGGCGATGGTTGAAGCCACCAGAATTCTTTGCTGGGCGGAGAATCACGTAAGCGCACTGTCAGCAGTGTTCATTCCGGGAGTGGACAACTGGGAAGCAGACTTCCTCAGCAGGCACGACCTACACCCGGGAGAGTGGGGACTTCATCAAGAAGTCTTCACGCAGGTTGCAAGTTGGTGGGAACTGCCACAGGTGGACATGATGGCATCCCGCCTCAACAAAAAACTACAGAGGTATTGCGCCAGGTCAAGAGACCCTCAGGCGATAGCTGTAGTTGCCCTGATGACACCGTGGGTGTTCCAGTCGGTCTATGTATTTCCTCCTCTTCCTCTCATACCCAAGGTGCTGAGAATCATAAGAAAAAGAGGCGTGAGAACAATACTCATTGTTCCGGATTGGCCAAGAAGGACTTGGTATCCAGATCTGCAAGGAATGCTCACAGAGGACCCGTGGCCTCTTCCTCTAAGACAGGACTTGTTGCAACAGGGGCCCTGTCTGTTCCAAGACTTACCGCAGCTGTGTTTGACGGCATGGCGGTTGAACGCCGGATCCTAGCAGAAAAAGGCATTCCGGATGAAGTTATTCCTACGCTGATGAAGGCTAGAAAGGATGTGACAGCTCAACATTATCACCGTATATGGCGAAAATATGTAGCTTGGTGTGAGGCCAGGAATGCCCCTACAGAGGAATTCCAGCTGGGCCGTTTCCTTCACTTCCTACAGTCGGGAGTGACTTTGGGCCTAAAATTGGGTTCCATTAAGGTCCAGATTTCGGTCCTATCCATTTTCTTTCAAAAAGAACTTGCTTCTCTGCCTGAAGTTCAGACGTTTGTAAAGGGAGTGCTGCATATTCAGCCCCCTTTTGTGCCTCCAGTGGCGCCTTGGGATCTTAACGTGGTGTTGAGTTTCCTGAAATCACACTGGTTTTAACCACTCAAAACGGTGGAATTTAAATATCTCACGTGGAAGGTGGTCATGCTATTAGCCTTGGCTTCGGCTAGGCGTGTGTCAGAATTGGCGGCTTTGTCACATAAAAGCCCTTATCTGGTTTTCCATGCGGATAGAGCAGAATTGCGGACCCGCCCACAATTTCTGCCCAAAGTGGTTTCATCCTTTCATATAAACCAACCTATTGTGGTGCCTGTGGCTACTACTGACTTGGAGGATTCTGAGTCACTGGATGTGGTCAGGGCTTTGAAGGTTTATGTAGCCAGAACGGCTAAGGTCAGGAAAACAGAATCTTTGTTTATCCTGTATGCTTCCAACAAGCTTGGGGCGCCTGCTTCAAAGCAAACTATTGCTCGCTGGATCTGTAACATGATTCAGCAGGCTCATTCTGCGGCTGGGTTGCCGCTGCCTAAATCAGTTAAGGCCCATTCCACAAGGAAGGTGGGCTCTTCTTGGGCGGCTGCCCGAGGGGTCTCGGCATTGCAGCTTTGCCGAGCAGCTACTTGGTCGGGTTCAAACACTTTTGCAAAGTTCTACAAGTTTGATACCCTGGCTGAGGAGGACCTTGTGTTTGCTCATTCGGTGCTGCAGAGTCATCCGCACTCTCCCGCCCGTTTGGGAGCTTTGGTATAATCCCCATGGTCCTTACGGAGTCCTCAGCATCCACTAGGACGTTAGAGAAACTAAGATTTTACTTACCGGTAAATCTATTTCTCGTAGTCCGTAGTGGATGCTGGGCGCCCGTCCCAAGTGCGGACTTCTTCTGCAATGCTTGTATTTAGTTATTGCTTAAATAGGGGTTATGTTGTAGTTGCATCAGGGTTGAGCTGATGCTCTGTTGTTGTTCATACTGTTAACTGGGTAAAGTTATCACAAGTTATACAGTGTGGCTGGTATGAGTCTTACCCTGGATTCTCAAAATCCTTTCCTTGTACTGTCAGCTCTTCCGGGCACAGTTTCTCTAACTGAGGTCTGGAGGAGGGACATAGAGGGAGGAGCCAGAGCACACCAGAATCTAAATTATTTCTTAAAGTGCCCATGTCTCCTGTGGAGCCCGTCTATTCCCCAGGGTCCTTACGGAGTCCCCAGCATCCACTACGGACTACGAGAAATAGATTTACCGGTACGTAAAATCTTATTTTTTTGATTATCATTGTGTAAAGCAGTAATGGCTAACCTTGACACTCCAGCTGTAGTTGAACTACACATCCCAGCATGCCCTGCATCAGTTTTAGCATGGCCAAATAACAAAACTAGCAGGGCATGCTGGAATGTGTAGTTCAACAACAGCTGGAGTGTGAAGCTTAGCCATCACTGGTGTAAAGGGTATTGATTCATGCAATTATTATTTTGTTTTTTTATGGTACCTTTAAAGCTTGTTGTTGCAGGATTCCTTCATTTGCCCCACAAAGCTATTCAACGAAAGTGCTTTGCTAGTGGTGTCAGGCTGTACAATGGTATTACTTATTGTGAGGTGTATATAATGTTACTTATACATAGTGTATAGCTAGCTGTTTAGAATGCAACATGACTATCACCCTGTGTCCTCATTGAGGCACTAGTTGCATCTGAAATAATATACATTCTCGGGAGTATTGGTCAATGCCCCATTATATCTCCATGAAGTCCTTTGCCTGATATTTGTTTAGGTCCCCTTTTGACCATAAATAACTCAAAATATCTGACTAGCGAAATCAGAGCATCTAAAGATCCACTGGGTCCTGGATGGTGCCCTAATGATTAATCCGTCTTTTGTATCGCTGGTGCTCATAAAACACTGGTCTGCTTGCAGATTGTGTGTAGGGGTGGTCTTCTGTTTGCCGGCGGTCGGGCTCCCGGCGCTCAGTATAGCGAGCCCGCAAGGGGCTCATTTGCGCTCGCCAAGCTGTCGGTAAGCCGGCGGTCGGGCTCCCGGCGCCGGGATGCTGGTCGCCGGGAGCCCGACCGCCGGCCAGCCGTAGTGAACCCGTGTGTAGGGAATGGCACATCGGGCTTATTTTGCTGCTACATACAGTAACACAGACATATATGCTGTACTTATCAGCATGTCACACCAATTTGTGTCGCAGAGCTTAATAGCGAAGTTTGACTCGTCCAACGTGGATATGAAAACGAATAACCGTCTTACTGTACTTCTGCTTCATTTGCTAACACACAAACTTTAATTAGAAAATGACAATGAAAGTTAAACATACAATCTAGACTTATTTTTCTACAAATGATATACAGCATAAAACGTTGTAGGATGTTTGGATTATTTTTGGCTTTCTTAACTTAGCTTTAAAATGTATAACTTGTTTTCTGGGAACATTTTGCCTTTAGTAACAACAGTTTTCTTTCTCTGAACTCAATTATTGATCATTTTATTTATTCATGTTTTCTTCTTCCTAAGACCACAGTATTTCAAAATAATTGAAGAGTGTGTATCCCAAATAGTTTTACATCGAAGTGGTGTAGACCCTGATTTCACATACAGAAAAAGATTAGATGTGGATTTTAGTTACTTGCTGGGTAAGTCTTCAAGGCATTTGCTCAGCTGAATTGTTGGAACTTTACCCTGTTGCTTTTACCGATATCCATCATGTTCTACTGTATATTTCTCTTATTTTGTAGATGTCTGTATTGACAAAGCAAAGACTGAAGAATTTGAAGAGCGATATCTGGAAATGAACAAAAAAGTGTGTACCACTATATTCATTATCAGAATTAGTAGGGTGTGGGAAGTAAGGTTGTTGGGCCATTATGAAAGCAACTCTATTTTATAGAAATAAATACTATGTGCATGTAGAATGGCGATAGGATCCATTTCATCTGTAAATGTGATGCACACAAGCAGTATATAATAGCATTAGGTAATTTCATATAGTCCTTAATGTTCTGCTGTGTAACCACAGTGCCAACTGACCGGACCTGGAATCTCTTATGTCCGATTTAATGTATGCCCTATTTTGTTATCGCCAGTAACAACAATGCATACTGTATGCAGTATACAATTTACTGTTAAACATACTATAAAACAATATTTTTATTTTTATGAATCTGCCATTTGTCATATCCAATTTACTTTTATCCGAAGATGTAAACACAGTATGGATTTCTCAGTCTTTGGCATTTCAATTCTTTCAATTCCCATGAATCTCGGGGACTCCACAGGATATTTCTTTTCTCAACAATGAGACAGTAATGCAGTGAAACCTCTTCATTATTGGAGATTTATTTTTACAATATGTGACTTAATCTCTTCTGTTTTTAATCTGTCTCCATGATTCAGAATGTCATGGGCATAGGGAGATGCACATTCATCTTGGTTTTTTCCCCATTTGAACAATGAGCATGATTATTTTATAGCAATATAAAGCATAAATATTATGCCCAAAACATTTTTTTTTCCACAAATAAAATAATAATAATGTAAATTAACAACTGAGACCAGTATCCAATCGCATGCAGTAATTTACCGCTCAGCAAACATGGATTTAATATCCCAGTGGTATTACCAGGCTTTCTGTTTATACAGTAGTCCATTTTCCTCGTGCAGTAAATGACCTGTGTTCAGCAGATAACACATGAGATCCATAAGATCCTGGGCCCATGCGTTATCATGAAACACGGGTCTCATTGCAGCAGCTTATCGCCTCAGGCACCCAAAGCATTATCCCCGATAAATACTACTAATCTGGGCTAATTGGTTAGCCCCAGGCTGATACATTAGCTGCGGTTAATTACCGCAGCTAATTGGATACCGGGCTTTTAACATGTGCAAGTGACATAGGTTAAATATGTCACTAATCATATATGTGTATCTAGAAAACTGCTGTAATTTGTTCTACTATGTTAAGTTTTCACATTCAAGAAGACATGTTAGCCATTTTATGCAGATGTGTCCTCATACATCTTTACTGCGATCCAGCAAGGCTTACTCTAGCACGCTCCCTCTACGCACCACAGCAAGCTTATGCATTGCGGCCACAGGTAGTGGAGAAGCAGTGCCCCGCTGCCCTACATTACAGAGGGACCCGGCGACACCTGTTAGGAACAAATAGCGGGGAGCTGTGCCCACACAACCCATTATTGTAAGCCCAGTTTGCCGCCAGGTTTGCAGGAGGGAATAGTAACATACAATGGGATGTGACTGCCACGCTGTGCTACGAGGCATGCACATCGCAACAGCGCCATGGTAAGACGCCATTTGGGGAAAAATGTGTGTGGACACATCTGTAGATGTACATACACTATGGGGTATATTCAATACCTGTCCGGTCCTTTCCGATGGAAAGGACCCGACATGTTAGTATTCAGTGAGCCAGGTTGTCGGGATCGGCCAAATCCAACAGTAGGATTTGGCCGCTCCCGACAACCTGGGGATGCTGGGGAGGCAGATACCGGTCAATCCTCATTAATGCTCCACTACTCACCTGGTCGCCGTCCACACTCAGTCCATCCCCACTCTACTCCCGGTCCCTGGCACCCGTCCCCGCTCAGTCCGTCCCCGCTCCTCTCCTCTCCCGGTCCCCGGCACCCGTTCATGCTCAGTCCGTCCTCGCTCCTCTCCCGGTCCCCGGTACCCATCCCCGCTGAGTCTGTCCCCGCTCTTCTCCTCACATGGTCCCATTACCCTCATAACCTGTCCCCGCTCCCACGTCTCATCTCCCCGGTTCCAACAATGTAAATACAACTTTAAAAAAAAGTCGGATTGACATTGTCGGAACCTTGGCCAAAACTGTTCACAATCCATGAATAGGTCAGAACCCCTTCCGACCTAAACCTGTCGGAAACTGCCGTCTTTCCGACAAGACGGCAGCTTCCGACACTTATTGGATACACCCGTATAAGTGTATAATTGAGTCCATTAGAATATGTTAAGTGTTCCAAACAGCTAGGTGGCCTCAGTGAAAAGTTCTGCATAACAGTTACATTTTCCCCTGATTTGTGATCCCTTTTGTGTTGTTCATGCCCTCTTATACTGGTATCAGCTTACTCTTAAGCCCCGTACACACTGGGCGATACACTAGATGATATGAACGTAAATATCTATTGTTCAAATTATCTAGTGTGTAGGCACCCGCAGTTCGTTCTCTTTCAGGCAGTATCTACCAAACATGCAGCTCAACTTTAACTATATTGTTGAGCTGCAGGTTCGGGGAGTGCGGGGGATGACATTACTGAATGCTATCGTACAATGATATACAGGTTGAGTATCCCATATCCAAATATTCCGAAATACGGAATATTCCGAAATACGAACTTTTTTGAGTGAGATTGAGATAGTGAAACCTTTGTTTTCTGATGGCTCAATGTACACAAACTTTGTTTAATATACAGTTATTAAAAATATTGTATTAAATGACCTTCAGGCTTTGTGTATAAGGTGTATATGAAACATAAATGAATTGTGTGAATGTATACACACTTTGTTTAATGCACAAAGTTATAAAAAATATTGGCTATAATGACCTTCAGGCTGTGTGTATAAAGTGTATATGTAACATAAATGCATTCTGTGCTTAGATTTAGGTCCCATCACCATGATATCTCATTATGGTATGCAATTATTCCAAAATACGGAAAATTCCCATATCCAAAATACCTCTGGTCCCAAGCATTTTGGATAAGGGAGACTCACCCTTTAGTTCAGTGTGTATGCACTGACGATCTTCCCTAATTAGCACTAGCGCTTTTCTTCGGCAGGGTCCACAGGTTATCCACAGGATAACAATGGGATATGATGAAGCGACAGCGAATTTGCACCAATCGGTCAAAGCTTTCCCGCCTCCCAGCATGCAACGGGCCCGTCCATATATCCCTGCCTCCTGGCTCAGGCAAATCAGTTTTTTGTTTGGTGCGGCAGGAGCTGGACCATGGTCAGAGGGCTGCTGGTTTTTAGCAGCCCTAAGCTTTCTTATATTTTTATAGTCTTACTATTTTTCTGAGCTATCTTTCTAAACAGCGTCTTATACGTACCTTAGAAAGAGTCACTCCAACAACTCTCCGCCAGGTCGCGACAACACTTACCCACCAGTGCTGTTTCGGCGGGCGTCTGTGTCGGATATACTAGCAGGTCCAGCAGACGTTACCAGGCTGTGGCCGGATCACGGGGAGAAGGTAAGGTATCGGTTCCGCTTAGAAGGGGAATATGGACAGAGCCACACTGTTTTGGAAGGAGACTACAAAACAGTCGATGATGCGGCTGCCACCTCGGGTGCACCAGCTCTAGGCCTTAGGGATCAGATGCTCCAGGAATAGTATGAGGCCGCAATCCCTAGGGTTGATGTCAGCAGTGGGGAGTCAGACGCTCTCTTGGTCGCCCCTCCCCCCGGTTCATGACCAGCTTCCTCCGAGTCTCCCGTCATGAACTGTTTTTCTGCTTCCGTCTAAAACGCTGTACATGAAGGGGACCCAGTCGCAGCATAGGCAGCTGTGTGACGGGTGCGTCTGTGTTCACTGAGCGTCTGTGTTCACTATAGGTTCATGAAGCGGCAGTGTACACTAGTAGCGTCTGGATCCACTCAGCGTTCACTAACGTATTGATTGGTCCTGAAAGCGAGGTGAGTCTCCCTGTATCCCACTCTACTTAGTACGGGTGATACAGCACTATGTCTCTACCTTTTTGAGTATGAATAGTTAGATAAGTGCCTATTGCATATGAGTCTGTATACATTTACTGTTGTTTCTTTCGCTATGCGTCTGAATACCGAATATATCTGTTTAAACATGATTCAGTAATATGTTCTCCTACATATTTGAAATGTAGTTGTAGTTGATGTGCTCATATTGCTTATTTCTCTTACTTCCTAGAGTATGCTGGGGACTCCGTAAGGACCATGGGGTATAGACGGGCTCCGCAGGAGATATGGTCACTATAAAGAACTTTAGAATGGGTGTGCACTGGGTCCTCCCTCTATGGCCCTCCTCCAGACCTCAGTTAGATCCTGTGCCCAGAGGAGATTGGGTGCATTACAGGGGAGCTCTCCTGAGTTTCTCTGATAAAGAATTTTGTTAGGTTTTTTATTTTCAGGGAGCACTGCTGGCAACAGGCTCCCTGCATCGTGGGACTGAGGAGAGAGAAGCAGACCTACCTAAGTGATAGGCTCTGCTTCTTAGGCTACTGGACACCATTAGCTCCAGAGCGAGTCGGAACGCAGGTCTCCCCTCGCTGTTCGTCCCGGAGCCGCGCCGCCGTCCTCCTCGCAAAGCCGGAAGATAGAAGCCGGGTGAGTATAAGAAGAAAAGAAGACTTCAAGGCAGCAGAAGACTTCAGATCTTCACTGAGGTAAGTGCGCAGCGGTAACGGAGGTAAGGGTAGAGGAAAAAGAGCACCTGCTCTAGCTAGTTCCCAGGAGCAGAAGTCCTCCGCGGCTTCTTCTAAATCCACCGCATGACGCTGGGGCTCCACTGAGGGAGACCGCACCGGTGGGGGCACGTCTTCGACTCTTCAGCCAGGTCTGGGTTCTGTCAGACGTGGATCCTTGGGCGATAGATATTGTATCCCAAGGCTACAAACTGGAATTCGAAGAGGTGTCCCCTCGCCGATATTTCAAGTCGGCCTTGCCAGCTTCTTCCCCAGAGAGGGAAGTAGTGTTAGCTGCAATTCAAAAACTGTGTAACAACAGCAAGTGATTGTCAAGGTTCCCCTAGTCCAACAGGGGAAAGGGTACTATTCGACCCTGTTCGTGGTCCCGAAGCCGGATGTATGCGGTCAGACCCATTTTAAATCTTAAAATCCCTAAACCTGTACTTGAAAAAGTTCAAATTCAAGATGGAATCGCTCCGGGCTGTGATATCCAGTCAGGATGGGGGGGATTTTATGGTGTCACTCGACATAAAGGATGCATACCTCCATGTCCCCATATATTCTCCTCATCAGGCGTACCTGAGATTCGCTGTACAGGACTGTCATTACCAGTTTCAGACGTTGCCGCTTGCGCTTTCCACGGCCCCGATGATTTTCACCAAGGTGATGGCGGAGATAATGGTGCTTCTGCGCAGTCAGGGAGTCACAATTATCCCATACTTGGACGATCTCCTGATAAAAGCAAGATCGAGAGATCAATTGCAGAAGAGCGTGTCGCTCTTCCTGAGAGTGCTACAACAACACGGTTGGATTCTCAATATGCCAAAGTCACAATTGATTCCAACGACTCGACTATCATTCCTAGGCATGATTCTGGTCACGGAACGAAAGAGGGTTTTTCTCCCGATGGAAAAAGCCCAGGACCTCCAGAACATGGTCAGAGACTTGCTAAAACCAAAAAGAGTGTCTGTTCATCAATGCACTCGAGTTCTGGGGAAAATGGTGGCAGCCTACGAGGCCATCCCCTTCGGCTTATTTCATGCAAGGACGTTTCAGTGGGACCTCCTGGACAAGAAGATAAGCCTGTCCCCCCGAGCCAGGGTGTCTCTCCTGTGGTGGCTGCAAAGTGCTCACCTTCTAGAGGGTCGCAGGTTTGGCATTCAAGACTGGGTTCTGGTGACCACGGACGCGAGCCTCCGAGGATGGGGAGTAGTCACATAAAGAAGAAATTTTCATGGGCTCTTGTCAAGCCAGGAGGTTTGTCTACACATCAACGTATTGGAATTGAGGGCCATATACAACGGCCTACTACAAGCGGAGAATCTTCGTGACCTACCAGTTCTGATTCAATCAGACAACGTCACAGCCGTGGCTCATGTGAACTGCCAAGGCGGGACAAGGAGCAGAGTGGCAATGGTGGAAGCCACCAGGATTCTTCGCTGGGCGTAAAATCACGTAAGCGCTCTGTCAGCGGTTTTCATTCTGGGAACGGACAACTGGGAAGCAGACTTCCTCGGCAGACACGATCTCCTTCCAGGAGAGTGGGGACTTCATCAAGATGTTTTTACAGAGATAACAAGTCTTTGGGGAATTCCTCACATAGACATGATGGCGTCACGCCTCAACAAGAAGCTTCGGAGGTATTGTGCCAGGTCAAGGGACCCTCAGGCAGTAGCGGTGGACGCCCTGGTGACACCTTGGGTGTTTCAGTCGGTCTATGTGTTCCCTCCTCTTTCTCTCATCTCAAGAATATTGAGAATCATAAGACAAAAAAGAGTGAAAACAATCCTCATTGTTCCAGATTGGCCTCGAAGGGCCTGGTATTCAGATCTTCAGGAGATGCTCACAGAAGATCCATGGCCTCTTCCTCTCAGGGAGGACCTGTTACAACAGGGGCCCTGCGTGTTCCAAGACGTACCGCGGTTACGTTTGACGGCATGGCGGTTGAACACCGAACAGTCGATGATGCGGCTGCCACCTCGGGTGCACCAGCTCTAGGCCTTAGGGATCAGATGCTCCAGGAATAGTATGAGGCCGCAATCCCTAGGGTTGATGTCAGCAGTGGGGAGTCAGACGCTCTCTTGGTCGCCCCTCCCCCCGGTTCATGACCAGCTTCCTCCGAGTCTCCCGTCATGAACTGTTTTTCTGCTTCCGTCTAAAACGCTGTACATGAAGGGGACCCAGTCGCAGCATAGGCAGCTGTGTGACGGGTGCGTCTGTGTTCACTGAGCGTCTGTGTTCACTATAGGTTCATGAAGCGGCAGTGTACACTAGTAGCGTCTGGATCCACTCAGCGTTCACTAACGTATTGATTGGTCCTGAAAGCGAGGTGAGTCTCCCTGTATCCCACTCTACTTAGTACGGGTGATACAGCACTATGTCTCTACCTTTTTGAGTATGAATAGTTAGATAAGTGCCTATTGCATATGAGTCTGTATACATTTACTGTTGTTTCTTTCGCTATGCGTCTGAATACCGAATATATCTGTTTAAACATGATTCAGTAATATGTTCTCCTACATATTTGAAATGTAGTTGTAGTTGATGTGCTCATATTGCTTATTTCTCTTACTTCCTAGAGTATGCTGGGGACTCCGTAAGGACCATGGGGTATAGACGGGCTCCGCAGGAGATATGGTCACTATAAAGAACTTTAGAATGGGTGTGCACTGGGTCCTCCCTCTATGGCCCTCCTCCAGACCTCAGTTAGATCCTGTGCCCAGAGGAGATTGGGTGCATTACAGGGGAGCTCTCCTGAGTTTCTCTGATAAAGAATTTTGTTAGGTTTTTTATTTTCAGGGAGCACTGCTGGCAACAGGCTCCCTGCATCGTGGGACTGAGGAGAGAGAAGCAGACCTACCTAAGTGATAGGCTCTGCTTCTTAGGCTACTGGACACCATTAGCTCCAGAGCGAGTCGGAACGCAGGTCTCCCCTCGCTGTTCGTCCCGGAGCCGCGCCGCCGTCCTCCTCGCAAAGCCGGAAGATAGAAGCCGGGTGAGTATAAGAAGAAAAGAAGACTTCAAGGCAGCAGAAGACTTCAGATCTTCACTGAGGTAAGTGCGCAGCGGTAACGGAGGTAAGGGTAGAGGAAAAAGAGCACCTGCTCTAGCTAGTTCCCAGGAGCAGAAGTCCTCCGCGGCTTCTTCTAAATCCACCGCATGACGCTGGGGCTCCACTGAGGGAGACCGCACCGGTGGGGGCACGTCTTCGACTCTTCAGCCAGGTCTGGGTTCTGTCAGACGTGGATCCTTGGGCGATAGATATTGTATCCCAAGGCTACAAACTGGAATTCGAAGAGGTGTCCCCTCGCCGATATTTCAAGTCGGCCTTGCCAGCTTCTTCCCCAGAGAGGGAAGTAGTGTTAGCTGCAATTCAAAAACTGTGTAACAACAGCAAGTGATTGTCAAGGTTCCCCTAGTCCAACAGGGGAAAGGGTACTATTCGACCCTGTTCGTGGTCCCGAAGCCGGATGTATGCGGTCAGACCCATTTTAAATCTTAAAATCCCTAAACCTGTACTTGAAAAAGTTCAAATTCAAGATGGAATCGCTCCGGGCTGTGATATCCAGTCAGGATGGGGGGGATTTTATGGTGTCACTCGACATAAAGGATGCATACCTCCATGTCCCCATATATTCTCCTCATCAGGCGTACCTGAGATTCGCTGTACAGGACTGTCATTACCAGTTTCAGACGTTGCCGCTTGCGCTTTCCACGGCCCCGATGATTTTCACCAAGGTGATGGCGGAGATAATGGTGCTTCTGCGCAGTCAGGGAGTCACAATTATCCCATACTTGGACGATCTCCTGATAAAAGCAAGATCGAGAGATCAATTGCAGAAGAGCGTGTCGCTCTTCCTGAGAGTGCTACAACAACACGGTTGGATTCTCAATATGCCAAAGTCACAATTGATTCCAACGACTCGACTATCATTCCTAGGCATGATTCTGGTCACGGAACGAAAGAGGGTTTTTCTCCCGATGGAAAAAGCCCAGGACCTCCAGAACATGGTCAGAGACTTGCTAAAACCAAAAAGAGTGTCTGTTCATCAATGCACTCGAGTTCTGGGGAAAATGGTGGCAGCCTACGAGGCCATCCCCTTCGGCTTATTTCATGCAAGGACGTTTCAGTGGGACCTCCTGGACAAGAAGATAAGCCTGTCCCCCCGAGCCAGGGTGTCTCTCCTGTGGTGGCTGCAAAGTGCTCACCTTCTAGAGGGTCGCAGGTTTGGCATTCAAGACTGGGTTCTGGTGACCACGGACGCGAGCCTCCGAGGATGGGGAGTAGTCACATAAAGAAGAAATTTTCATGGGCTCTTGTCAAGCCAGGAGGTTTGTCTACACATCAACGTATTGGAATTGAGGGCCATATACAACGGCCTACTACAAGCGGAGAATCTTCGTGACCTACCAGTTCTGATTCAATCAGACAACGTCACAGCCGTGGCTCATGTGAACTGCCAAGGCGGGACAAGGAGCAGAGTGGCAATGGTGGAAGCCACCAGGATTCTTCGCTGGGCGTAAAATCACGTAAGCGCTCTGTCAGCGGTTTTCATTCTGGGAACGGACAACTGGGAAGCAGACTTCCTCGGCAGACACGATCTCCTTCCAGGAGAGTGGGGACTTCATCAAGATGTTTTTACAGAGATAACAAGTCTTTGGGGAATTCCTCACATAGACATGATGGCGTCACGCCTCAACAAGAAGCTTCGGAGGTATTGTGCCAGGTCAAGGGACCCTCAGGCAGTAGCGGTGGACGCCCTGGTGACACCTTGGGTGTTTCAGTCGGTCTATGTGTTCCCTCCTCTTTCTCTCATCTCAAGAATATTGAGAATCATAAGACAAAAAAGAGTGAAAACAATCCTCATTGTTCCAGATTGGCCTCGAAGGGCCTGGTATTCAGATCTTCAGGAGATGCTCACAGAAGATCCATGGCCTCTTCCTCTCAGGGAGGACCTGTTACAACAGGGGCCCTGCGTGTTCCAAGACGTACCGCGGTTACGTTTGACGGCATGGCGGTTGAACACCGAATCCTAGCTGGGAAAGGTATTCCGGAGGAAGTCATCCCTACTCTGATAAAGGCTAGGAAGGAGGTGACGGAAAAACATTATCACCATATCTGGAGGAAATATGTTTCTTGGTGTGAAGCCAAAAATGCTCCTACGGAATATTTCCATCGGGGCCGTTTTCTCCACTTTCTACAGACAGGAGTGTATATGGGCCTAAAATTAGGCTCCATTAAGGTACATATTTCGGCCCTGTCTATTTTCTTTCAGAACGAATTGGCTTCTCTCCCAGAAGTCCAGACTTTTGTAAAGGGAGTGCTGCACATCCAGCCTCCTTTTATGCCCCCAGTGGCACCTTGGGACCTTAACTTGGTGTTACGGTTCCTGAAGTCTCACTGGTTTGAACCTCTTCAAACGGTTGAATTGAAATTTCTCACTTGGAAGGTGGTCATGTTGTTGGCCTTGGCATCTGCAAGGCGGGTGTCTGAATTGGCGGCCTTGTCTCACAAGAGCCCCTGTTTGACCTTCCATGTGGATAGAGCAGACTTGAGGACTCGTCCTCAATTTTTGCCTAAGGTGGTTTCTTCATTTTATATGAACCAACCTATTGTGGTGCCTGTGGCTACGGGTGACTGGGAGGATTCCAAGTCCCTGGATGTAGTCAGGGCCTTAAAAATCTATGTAGCCTGGGCGTCTCGGGTTAGGAAAACAGAAGCACTGTTTGTCCTGTATGCAGCCAACAAAGTTGTTGCTTCTGCTTCGAAGCAGACTATTGCTCGCTGGATCTATAACACGATTCAGCAGGCTCATTCTACGGCAGGATTGCCATTAACTAATTCGGTAAAGGCCCATTCCACTAGGAAGGTGGCCTCTTCTTGGGCGGCTGCCTGAGGCGTCTTGGCTTTACAGCTTTGCCGAGCAGCTACCTGGTTCGGTTCAAACACTTTTGCAAAGTTCTATAAGTTTGATACCCTGGCTGATGAGGACCTTGCGTTTGCTCAGTCGGTGCTGCAGAGTCGTCCGCACTCTCCCGCCCGGTCTGGAGCTTTGGTATAAACCCCATGGTCCTTACGGAGTCCCCAGCATCCTCTAGGACGTAAGAGAAAATAAGATTTTTTTTTTTTTAACAATTTTCTTTATTCACACCAAGAGAGACTGAAAGGTCAACAACATGTGGTACAGAAAGCAATGGGATAATAAAGTGTATATAACAGTCCTCAAGGCGTCAGTTTTCCAATTATTTTGAATATAATTAACATATAAGCAAAATATCTCCTCGAAACAGGAGCGCATCATGGGGGGAATGGGAACAACAGAAGGTAACGTGGAAGTAGATAGGGGGGACAGAGAGGGAGAGAAGAAAGAAGGAAAAAGGGGATAGGGGGGACAACAAATCCGTTCTAAACGACATTGGATGTACGATATCAGGGTTGTCTGCATTACTTATAGGCAATATAAACATTTCACATACAATGGGCATACCTGTATAACATGAAGCAGTGCAGAAATAGTCAAGCCCCAAAATTTCGAGGCGGCGTCCGGAGGGAGGGCCCGGGTGCGACCCACTCGGGGGACAATGAGATGGGACTAAAGGCCAGGATTGAATCCTAAGTTGAGGGGGACCGCGTATTTAACCAAGGACCCCAGACTAGTTCAAATCTGAGGGGGCAGTCATGCAGGTAATAGGTGATTTTTTCCATATTGGCTACAAACCATATATGGTTGTTCAGGGCAGGGATCGTGGGTGGAGCGGTGTTTTTCCAGTTTTTAGCTATCAAGGATTTAGCCGCTACTAGTATATGGGAAAATAATTTATTCAGTAGGGGGTCTAAGTCTGGGTGTGGCCGGGCCAGAAGAAACATCCATGGGTCTAGTGTAAGCTTAAGCCCTGCCAGGGAGTTTAAGATGTCGAGCACTCCTCTCCAGTAGTTAAGGATACGTGGGCAGGTCCACCAAATATGGAGGAGAGTACCCCGTAGGCCGCATCCCCGCCAACACACCGGGGTGGCAGAAGGAAACATCCGCGATAGTTTGTCAGGGGTATAATACCACCTGTAATATAATTTATAGGAAGTCTCCTTGAGTCGGGTCGAGATTGAGCTTTTAGCGATTCCCTCCCGAACTTCCTCCCAACAGGTTTCGTCGGGGGGGGGGCCCAAGTCCCTCTCCCACTCCCGTTCGTGACGGGTCTGCGGCCCGGAGGAGGTCTCAACCAACAGGGTATATATTTTCGAGATTAGGCCTCTGCTTATGGGTTTTGCAAGACATAAAGACTCATAGGGTGTAAGGTCCCGCTGGGCGTCGGCCTGAGGTAGGGATAAAAGGAAGTGACGTAGTTGGAAGTATTCAAAGAAGGGAGGGGACAGTGAGGGGAATTTGGACTTGATGACATCTATTGACATCCATTGACCTTGAAGGGATAAGTCGTGGACCACAAGGATCCGGGCATTAAACCAGGATGTAAATTTGCGGGGAGAGATCCCAGCGGGGAAGTCTGGGTTATCCCAGAGGGGTGTAAGAGGGGAGTGTGGGGAAGATAAGCAGTATTTCGTAATAGACTTGTGCCAAGTAGATAGGTGAAATTTAAGGGATGGTGACATGTCTCTAAGGGCCAGTCGGTGTGGTTTGCCCAGGCCCCATATCGAAGCCAGTGAACGGAATCCCATAGATAGTGCGGCGAGGTCAACCCAGGAGATACAGCCACGGGGTGCAAATGAGGCCACCATTTGACTGAGATGACTGGCCAGGTAGTAGAGTTTGATATCGGGGAATCCTCGGCCACCCGCATTGCGGGGAAGTCGGAGTACATTAAAGGCAATCCGAGGGGGTTTGTCATTCCAGACAAACTTCACAAATGAGGCCTGGGCATCCCTGAGGACCCTCTCCGGGACCCTCACAGGCAGGGTCTGAAAAAGATATAAAAGTTGTGGCATAACTGTCATTTTGAGGGCAATTATCCTACCCAGCCAGGATATAATGTGCGTCCTCCATCTTATCAGATCTGATTTGATCTTGTTCAGTATCCGTGGAAAATTTTCAGAGTATAGGGAATTATAGTGGGAGGTAATATAGACTCCTAGGTATTTGATCTTATTGGTTTGCCAACGTAAGTCAAAGGAGGACTGTAGAGAGCGCCTAAGGTCTCCAGGGACATGAAGCAGCATGGCTTCTGATTTAGAGTAGTTTATTTTATATCCCGAGAGGGAACCATATTCCTCTATTATCCTGTATAGGGCGGGTAGGGAAGACTGCGGCTGGGTTAGAGATAGAAGGACATCGTCGGCAAAGAGGGAGATTTTGGACTCCTGTGAGCCCATCAGCACTCCCCGAACACTGTCTGATTTCCTAATCATAGCTGCTAGTGGCTCAATGACCATGGCAAACACCAGGGGCGAAAGAGGACAGCCCTGTCTAGTTCCATTAGTCAATGGGAAGGGGGGGGACAATATCCCGTTGGTAAGAACTTTTGCTATCGGAGAGGAATAGAGAGCTGAGATCCCAGTCAGAAATTTCGCCGATATCCCAAACGCCTGAAGAGTCTGCAGTAAGAACGGCCAAGAGATGCGATCGAACGCCTTCTCAGCATCAAGGGAAAGGATAATAGATGGAGTTTGTCTGATATTCAGTAGGTGGATAGTGTCGATCGCTTTTCTAGTGTTGTCTCTGGCCTGGCGTCCTGGTATAAATCCCACTTGGTCATAGTGAATCAATTCAGGTAACACACCGTTGAGGCGGGTGGCCAGGATCTTTGCATATATTTTAATATCAAGATTCAGTAGGGAAATGGGGCGGTAGCTAGCGCAATTTCGTGGGTCTCTACCCTCCTTATGTATAACTATTACTCTGGCCTCCAGCATGGTACTTGGTTTTGGGGCTCCCTGTAGGACTGCATTAAACAGTACCCGTAGATGGGGGACCAACAAGGGGGCAAATTTTTTGTAATATGAGGCCGTAAAGCCGTCGGGGCCTGGGGCTTTAGAAGATTTAAGGTTTCTCAGGACGGCTGTTATTTCCTCCTCCGTGATATCTCTGTTCAAATCTGCCGCATCAGTGGCAGATAGTTGGGGGAGGTCAGCTTGTCGGAGAAATTCTGAGATTAACACATCAGGGGGGTTGGGGCTTGGGGCCTTGGGGTTTAGGTTATATAGCTTGGTATAATAGTCTCGAAATTCCCTGTTTATACCTCCTGGGTCATATGTAAGGACACCAGAGTCGGTCTTTACCGCTAAAATATTGTTACGAGAGCTTTGTGCTCTAAGGCGAGATGCCAGGATTCTGTCGGCTTTGTCGCCTTTCTCGTAGAAGGTCTGGTTAAGCCTCTGGAGAGTCTTCGCCGTGCGTTCCGACAGAGATAGTGACATTGCATTCCTAGCCTCTAGCAGGGGCTCTAGGTTAGAGGTGGTGGGGGAGAGTTTGTGTTGACGTTCAAGGGTCTGGAGTCTCGTGGAGAGGGAGAGGAAACTGAGCTTCTGGGATTTTTTAAACCTAGCCGTCTGGCTTATTAGATGGCCTCGTAGGACAGCTTTGTGTGCTTCCCACAGAGTAGTCGGGGATATCTCCGGGGCGTCGTTGAGAAGGAAGTATTCGGTCAGGCAGTCCTTAATTTGAGAGGTGACTTCGTGGTTATGTAAGACGGAGTCGTTCAGGCGCCAGGAAACGGGGGGGGGGTCGCGGGGTGATGGATTGGAGTACGGCTATGATCGGGCAATGGTCCGACCATACCATAGGGAGGATACCAGCGGATTTCAGTTTTGGGGATATATCCCGGCTGAGTAGGATCATGTCAATTCTGGAGTAGGTTGTATGTACCGGGGAATAGAAGGTGTAGTCTCTAGTCAAAGGTTCAGATATCCTAAAGGAATCGAATAGCAAGTGGGTTTTTAAAAGGTCTAGTAAGGCAAGGGATGCCAGCGTCGGGCGGGGGTGGCGAGGGGGCCCAGGCCGTGGAGGGGATGATCTATCTAAAGAGGCATCTAGCACCTCATTAAAATCCCCAGCCATGATAACTTCTCCTCGGCCGAGACTAGTTAGTTGCGCGCTGATTCTCCTAAAAAATGTAGCTTGGTTTTGATTTGGTGCGTATATGTTAATTAGGGTGCATAGGCTATCATTCAGCTTCCCCACTAAGATAAGCCATCTACCTGCTTTATCTGCATGACTGTCCAGCAGCTCAAACGTGAGGTGGGCAGCTATCAAGATGGAAACCCCCCTCTTCTTATGTGTGGCATCGCATGCGTGAAACGTGAGTGGGTAAGCTTTGGATTTTAGGTCAGGGTGTAGGGATTTCTTAAAATGTGTTTCCTGAAGGAAGACTAAATCTCCCTTGGACTGCTTAAGGGAGAGAAATAGTTTAGTGCGTTTATGGGGGCTATTCAAACCTTTAACGTTGTGCGAGTAGACTTTAAGAGCCATGTCCTACCGGGTCTCGAAACGCTTCATCTCCTCCCTCCGGACACCGCATCCCTACAGAGAGCCAGAACAAAAACATTGTAAGTGTATGCAGATTCTGATTGGTATTTATGCATGGACGGACAGAAGGAAAGAAAAAGCCTAGATATTGAGATAGTGATAGAAACAGGGAGGACAAAACGAGGGAAAGACAGGGAAGAGAGGGGGGTTGGAGACCAGAAAAAACGGCATCTGGCCATATGTGCCGGTCAAGGGGAAACCATAGGGGGTCACCAAGTGACAACGACCGGGCAAGGGTATAAGACCCAGGTGTGGGGACGCGGCCTGGCCGAGCCAGACGCATCAAATGTTGTGGGCACTCATCTCAGTGCCCCGAGCCTGGGAATCTACGCTTAAAAGGATATATGCGTAGGCATCCGTTCCCCATCTCCACCCTCCCCTAGGTTATCTAGCCATATGCCATCGGCCAGCTTAAATTGCCATATCTAGATGGCGGTGCAATGGATGCGGGGAGGTGGAACCCTATTAGGGCGAAAGCAGGAGAAAGCCACACCTGGGAGAGACAGACATACAGTTAAACAATGTAGAATAGGAGAATAAGGCAACTTTTAGACTAGGCTGTCCTCAGGGGTCTCGGCCAACGGAGGCGGACTTCCGAGTTGAGGGGACCCGTGTCCAATCACGGTTCAGGGAGCGTCTCGGAGTGTCGGACGATTCTGCATGGGGACCCTCGTTTGTCCGCAGCGGGGATTCGGGCATATTCAGGGACGAGGTAACGCCTAGATTGCGTAGAAGATCTTTAGCTTCAGCTAGGTCCCTAGCCGAGTGGAGGCGGTTATGGTGCCACACAAGTATGCGGAAGGGGAATCCCCATCTATATCTAATGCCCTTATCACGGAGAGCCAGAGTGATAGGACGGAATTCCTTTCTTTTGATTAGCGTGCTGGGGGCAATGTCCTGGAATATTTGGAGGGAGTGACCCAGGAAGTCCAATTTAGAGAGTTTTCTGGTCTCCCGGAGCAAGTCCTCTTTAGCCGAATAGTAGTGGCAGCGGAGAATAACGTCTCTTGGTTGTGCTTGGTCCTGAGAGCGGGGGCGAAGTGCTCTGTGGGCTCTGTCCAGTAGAAATTGGTCTTCCGGCGTTGAGGGCAAGAGATGGGCGAACAATTTCTTAAGGAAGCCGGGAAGGGATGTCATATCGATTTCTTCGGGGATCCCCCTAATGCGAAGATTATTCCGGCGCGCCCGATTATCCTGGTCCTCCTGGCGTTCCTGGATTAGGCGCATTTCTTGTCTCATAGTATGGATATCATCTTCTACCCCCTGCTGAAAGGCGACCACTTCGTCCATTTTGGACTCCAAGTGGTCCGTTCTGTCCCCCAGGTCTGTGATGTCGGCTTTAAGAGAGGTGATAGCAGTATGTACCTCCGCCTGAATCGCCTGTACAGATCTTCTTGTCTCCTTAATTTCGCAGAAAAGCAGGTGGAGATCCTTTCGGGTCAGAGGAGATTGGTCAGAATCCTCCGAGTCCGAGGCGTCGAGTTGCGGCGTGGTCTCTTGATCAGATTTTTTGGTATTTGCATAGGCAAATTTCTTCAGGTTCGGGGTCGCCGCTGCTGCTTGTTGCTTTTTGTTGCCTTTAGACATAGTGAGGTTGCGTGTGTATGAACTGGTTCAAAAGAATTACTGCATCGGAGAGTTTAAAATAGTCCCGGTGGTGGAGACGGAGCAGCTTCTATTTTATATATCATAGGTGATCCCGAGACTCAGGGCATGTTCAGATGGGTCACATTATGAGATATAGGCTACTTAGCCTGTAGCTGGGAGCAGATATGAGGGCCACCAGCAGATGGAGCTCCAGGATCATATATCATAAGTGAAGCAGGGCAATGTAAAATGGTGATAGATATTTATAGCAAGTTACTCTGCACTGGTTAAGTGCCCGGCTCCGGGGGTTCCTAGTGGGCTTTATTGTGGAGTGCCCGATTGGGTTGAGCAGCTCTGGTAAACGTGAGGGAGGGGGTATTGAGGTTATGGCGGGCTAGGGCCTGCGAGCCCAGCGGATAACCGCTTCTATGTCTGCCAGACAGAGATATTTATAATTTGGGGGGCACACTTCTAGGATCCACAGGGGTGGGAACCCGTCTGCGGTCCAGCCGACAGACAGGGTCCCCTGATCTCACCTCCTGGTCCCGCCTGCCGCGTCCGCACCCGGTCTCACTCTCCAAGATGGCCGCCAGCAGCCGGCCCGTTTCCTCCAGGCCCCTGTGTGGTGCTTCTCGATCCCTCCAGGCGGAGTAGGCAGCTCCGATGCTGAGGGACAGGGCCGCCGCCGCCGCTCGCTGCCCGCTGCAAGGGTCAGCCCCCAGCCCCCGGCGGATCGCGACAGTCGTCCCGGCACACACAGGGCTCACCGCAGGCAGCCGCCCGTGCCTTGTCTCGCTCGCCGTCCGAAACCCACGGGGCTCCGCACCCACGGAGATCACAGGAGAGGTTGCAGGGTATGTAGCTGGGCCCAGCCTGTCCTCTGAAGGCTCCGCAGCACTCCTCCACACCGATCGGGGCCTCCTCCGAAATCCAGCCCCCGGTCTCCGCCCGGTGCCTAGGCCCCAACCCGCAAGGAGGCAGGAGGCCTCCTCCGGCTCCGGGACCCGGTGTGATGGGAGCAGGGGGGACCGTGAGAGGCAGTAGGATATTGCTGGGGATAGATATAAGCCGAATAAAGGGCTATTTCTGCTGTTTACCAGCTCTGGTGCCTGGAGCTGATCCTAAGCACGTCTATCCAGCTCAGCTACCCGGCCACGCCCCCTAGAAAATAAGATTTTAAACTTACCTGTAAATCTTTTTCTCGTAGTCCGTAGAGGATGCTGGGCGCCCGTCCCAGTGCGGACAAAATCTGCAAGGCTTGTATATAGTTGTTGCTTCCATAAGGGTTATGTTACAGTTGAGATCAGTCTTTAGCTGATACTGTTTTTTGTTCATACTGTTAACTGGTTGCATATATTCCAGGTTATATGGTGTGGATGGTGTTGGCTGGTATGAATCTTTCCCTTAGATTAACAAAATCCTTTCCTCGTATTGTCCTTCTCCTCCTGGCACAGTTTCTCTAACTGAGGTCTGGAGGAGGGGCGTTGATGGAGGAGCCAGTGTACACCCATTCTAAAGTTCTTTATAGTGCCCATATCTCCTGCGGAGCCCGTCTATACCCCATGGTCCTTACGGAGTCCCCAGCATCCTCTATGGACTAGGAGAAAAAAGATTTACCGGTAGGTTTAAAATCTTATTTATACTAATGCAGGCATGTCCAAACTGCAGCTGTTGTGAAACTACATATACCAGTATGCCTTGACCCAGTTTTGCTGTCAGAGAATGCTAAAGCTGTGTCAGGGCATGCTGGGATGTGCAGTTTTTCAACAGCTGGAGGGCCGCAGTTTGGACAGGCCTGTACTAATGTATAACATGTGACTGACTGCTAGTGTGATTGCTGACTTTACTATATGCTTGTGCATGGGTAGGGTCGGATTGTTTGTCACTTTAAAAAGCTTAAAGTGATTACAGTCACAAATTGTGTAGTACACTGTGGAAGTGTTGATCATTTATAATGTCTAAGAGCGGCAAAGGTGAAGAAGATACACTCACAGCAACACCAGCACTCATATCTTGTTTGTCTTGCAAAACTGTGTTATCCTCTCAGGATCTGGTTCAGGATGGTTTGTGTGCAAATTGTTTTAGCTTTCACCAGGGGTTCTTGAAAAATACAAGACCAAAGGTCTCAGCTCAGTGTATATAGCTGAGTTAATTAAAGCAATGAAAGCCATTCTATCCTTAGAGGATTCAGCAGAGCCTGTGTTAAATCCCAAGGCACCTGTGTTTTAACGTCCCAAAACAGTTAAGACTGATTTTCCAGGGTCAGATCTGCTGACTGAAATCATGGCAGAAGCTTGGGCTACGCCTAATAAGTTTAGAATTCCTAAGAAATGGAATTCCAATTATCCTCTTCCAGCTGGGGATTGTTTAAAAAGGGAGGTGGCTCCTAAAGTAGATACGCATGTGATTCGATTAGTGCAAAAATCTACATTACCTTTGCCTTCAACATCATTAAATTATGTCAGGGATAGGAGAGTGGATGGTTTTCTAAAAACCATTTTTTCTGTTGCGGTGTACACTGGGCTCCACAAGGATAGACATTGGGGTGTAGAGTAGGATCTTGATCCGAAGCACCAACAGGCTCAAAAGCTTTGACCTTCTTTCCAAGGTGCATAGCGCCGCTTCCTATATCACCCCACCTCCGTGCACAGGATCTCAGTTTGTAGTTGGTGCTTGCAGTGCAAGCATGTAACAGGAAGAGCTGCTCACAGCAGCTCTATAAAAGCTTTTTCTGAGGAAAAAATAAGACTACAAGGGCTGCAGCCGAGGCACAGATTGTGCTGGATGTCAGTAAACATTGCCTGCTGCAGCTCCATCTCTCCCCCAGCGGCGCTGTACACCCCCAAGCCCTTGCTGCCGGGTACCTACAGCGGAGGCTCCGGTTTTCTTCACGTTAGACACACACGGCTGGGGCTCTCCAGGATCGCGTGGCCACGCTTCGGGAGGTGGTAAGTGTGTCCCGCTTGCGGGAGCCGGTCTTTAACGCGATCCAGCGCGGTCAGTGGGAGGCGGGCCGCGCGCGCTGCCCGTGGACACTGTGGCAGTACAGGCGATCCCACTAGATCACCAGGGCATGGGCGCAGGTCAGGTTTTCTCTCTTAAACCGGTTTTTATATCGACCACAGTACCCGGTGGTTTTGCCAGCAGAGGGGATAAGGCTTAGACCTGAAGCCCCTCTCCCAGCCCCAGGGCGCCATTTCCAGCAAGTGTTCCCGCCCTGGAGCTGCATTTCTGTCTTTTCCTCACTCCCTGTCAGTGTCTGCGGCACAATTATTCCTCAGTTCACTGTTCCTGGGACTGCTTGGGCAAATCCTCCTATGTAAAGCCGCCTGCTTGTCAGCGCTGTGCCTTTATGTGACACTTAAGTATTCTACCTGCCTTTTTAGACAGTGATAGTTAAGAAAGAGTACACTTAGTCAGGGTTTCCTAGTACAATTACCCTGTGATAAACATCCAGTTCTTACTGTGTACTGTTATATCTATTGTTATATAGCTGTGTAAGCTAGTACAGTGCAGTATTATTGTCAGTAATAACCTCTGCATTGTACAAACTGTGACTTTCTGTGTGTGCATTTGATAGCTGAGTGGTGTCCATTTCGTGTCTTTCACTCAACTTGCTATCCCTATTTTCTATAACCTGAGGGGGCTTGGTGCGTCAGGTGTTATCTAATATAGGATTTTCACAAATATATACTGTATTACGTATTTTTCTCTGTGATTTAGTCACCATATCTCTCCTTTATCTCTGCTACTGCTCACTACACTGCGCATGGGGTTTGGGTTTAGGGATATAGTGCTGCTGATAATTGTACTATGTTACCTCATACTGCAAGTTATATCATGTCTGCTTCTGAGGGTACCGGTTCTGGGGCGGAACACACTGCTGGTGTTGCTGAAGCCACAGACACATATGAGGAGAATATAGCAGCTGTGGGTACTGGTTCTGAGGGCTCCTTACCCCACAGTGGGACTGAGGCAACGGAGGCACATACTGACCCACCGTGGGCCGCTTTTTCCACACTTCTGTATATGCTAGTTCATAAACTAACATCCCCTATGAGACCCCCAATGCCAGTACAACCTTATGTGGTCCCTGCAGCTAACCCGCCGTGGGCGGACGATTCATCTGCTAAATAAAAGAAGTTGCACCAGTCCTTGACTACTAAAAAGTCTGACCAACGCTCGCCTAAGTCCAAGAGGTCCTCTAAGCGAGCACTTGTTTCCTCACAATCCACTGCTGTCACTGACACCTTGTCTGATGAAGACGGCACTTACACTGACCCCACAGGTTCTGACTCAGATACTGCTGATGGGGAGGGTAGTTCACATGTGGATGATCCTAATCTTTTGGAGGCTATTAAATTAATTCTACAGATTACGGATGATCCCGAGCCTTCCGTCCCTCCTAAGAAACCAGATAGGTTCAAGTGCAGGAGGTGGTTAAACAAGTTTTACCTCACTCTGACCACCTAGTGGATATACGTCAGGAACCCTGGGAAAACCCGGGTACAAAGTTTGTGCCTCAAAAGAAGATGCTGGCTCGCTATCCCCTTGCGCCAGAGCTGTCTAAGAATTGGGAAACGCCTCCTCCAGTGGACTGACATGTGGCTAGGATGGTGGTTTCCTCAGCTCTACCTGTCACTGCCGTCACGTCTCTAAAAGAGCCTACGAATAAACGTGTGGAGGGTTGTCTGAAAGCGATTTACACCCTCACGGGTGCTGCACAAAGGCCCACTATTGCAGCTACATGGGCTGCAGAGGCTATTGAAGCATGGGCCTTGGAGTTAGAAGCTGATATCTCCTCTGACCATGCTAGACAATGCTTGTCATATATTGTCACAGCTTCTCGAAATATTAAAGAGGCCGCTTCTGATGCCGGTATCCTAGCAGCCAAGGCCTCTACTACGTCAGTCCTGGCTCGCCGGATATTGTGGCTGAGATCCTGGTCTGTGGATCTGGACTCTAGAAAAACCCTGGAGGTACTCGCTCACAAGGGAGATATTCTGTTTGGGGAGGACTTAAATAGGATAGTGGCTGACTTGGATACTGCCAAAACTGCCTGTCTGCCTAATACCGCTCCTTCTGTGTCGAAGGCTAAAGGTACGTCCTTTCGCCCCTTTCGTCCTCCAGGTAAAGCAATAGGTCAGGCGTACCATAAGCAGGCCCGCACTTCCAAACCTGGTAATCCGAAGCCCAAAAGAGCCAGCTGCCAAGACTGATAAGCCTGCCGCATGACGGGGCGGGCCTCCCCCTGGGGGATCCCAGGGTGGGGGGCCGGCTTCTATGGTATACCCAGGAATGGTTGAAGACCACTTCAGATGCCTGGGTACGGGAAGTCGTCACTCGAGGTAACGCCATAGCCTTCAAAAACCGACCCCCTCATCGATTTTGCCAGACAGACGTCCCTTTGGACCAGACAAAGGCAAAAACTCTACACTCGGTGGTACAGACCCTCCTGGATACAGGAGTCGTAGTACAGGTGCCCCTTGCTCAGAGGGGCCGGGGGTACTATACTCCGCTGTGTCTAGTCACGAAACCAAATGGGTCCTCCCGGCCCATTCTCAACCTCAAGGCATTGAACAGGTTTGTGAAGATTTCCAAGTTCCGTATGGAAACCCTTCGCTCTATAGTTCTGGCCTTGGAACCTGGGGACTACATGGTCTCCCTGGACATACAGGATGCTTACCTGCATATTCCTATAGCAGTGTCACATCAACAATACCTGAGGTTTGCTATTGGCAACATCCATTACTAGTTCCGGGCATTACCTTTTGGTTTAACAACGGCTCCGCGAGTCTTCACCAAAGTTATGGCGGTGATGACGGTTGTACTCCGCCGTCAAGGGGTCAGGATACTGCCGTATCTGGACGACTTGTTAATCCTGGCAAATTCCCCAGATCTTCTCCTACGTCATCTGGATATGACGGTCCAGTTTCTACAAGCCCACGGGTGGCTCATCAACTGGAAGAAATCCTCCCTGGTCCCTGCTCAGAGCATGGACACTCACAACCAGAGGTTGTTCTTGTCTCGGGAGAAAGTCCTGAAGCTTCAGGACAGGATTCGTTGCTTCCTTTCCCGTCCGCAATTGTCGATACATTCGGTCATGGTATCAGCATTCGACATGGTGGAGTATGCTCAATTCCTTTCTCGCCCCCTCCAGAGGCTTATTCTAGCCAAGTGGGACGACATGCCTCACCGGATCAGGTCTCACATGATCTCATTGACTCCGGAGGTTCGTCTGTCGCTGCTCTGGTGGCTCCAGGACCAACAATTGTGCAGGGGCCGTCCCTTCTGGATATCCAACTGGGTCCTGTTGACGACAGAGGCCAGTCTAAGAGGTTGGGGCGTGGTGCTGGAGCAGCACTCCCTTCAGGGTCGGTGGACCAAGGAGGAATCTCTCCTCTCGATAAACATTCTGGAATTGCGGGCGGTTTTCAATGCGTTGAACCTGGCCCAGCATTTAATTCAGAACCGTCCTGTTCAAGTACAGTCGGACAACGCCACCACAATGGCTTTACATAAATCATCAAGGCGGCACTCAAAGCCGTTTGGCAATGAAGGAAGTCTCACGGATTCTACGTTGGGCGGAACACCATCTACCGGCAATATCGACAATATTCATTCCGGGAGTCCTGAATTGGGAAGCGGACTTTCTCAGTTGTCAGGACGTGCATGCCGGCGAGTGGGGCCTCCATCCAGAAGTGTTTCAACTCCTCGTGGAAAAGTGGGTCTTCCAGATGTTGATCTGATGGCGTCTCGACACAATCACAAGGTCCCGGTCTTCGGAGCAAGGACAAGGGATCCTCAAGCAGCATTCGTGGATGCGCTAGCGGTGCCGTGAAGGTTTCGGCTGCCATACGTGTTCCCTTCGGTGTCACTCCTGCCCAGGGTAATTCGGAAGTTCAAGCAAGAAAAAGGATATCTGCTTCTCATAGCTGCAGCATGGCTTAGACGGCACTGGTTCTCAGACCTGCAGGGCCTATCGTCAGAGCGTCCAGTTCTACTTCCACAATGCCCAGGCCTCGTACAGGGCTCCTGTGTCTACCGGGACCTAGCCCGGCTGTCTTTGACGGCGTGGCTCTTGAAACTTACATCTTGAGGGCTAAGGGTTTTTCTGAGGAGGTCATTAAAACTATGTTGCGGGCCCGGAATCCAGCTTCTGCTCGGATTTACCATAGGGTCTGGCATTCCTACTGTGTTTGGTGCGCATCTAACAATTATGGCGCTTCCAAGTTTAGTACAGCCAAGCTTTTAGCTTTTCTGCAGCAAGATCTAGAGTTAGGCCTGCGTCTGGCCTCCCTCAAGGTTCATATTTCTGCCTTGTCGGTGTGGTTTCAGAGAAAAAATTGCAACTTTACCTGATGTTCATACTTTAACTCCGGGTGTGTTGCGTGTCCAACCTCCCTATGTCCCGCCTGTGGCTCCATGGGACTTGTCGGTGGTTTTGGAGGCGTTGCAAGAGCCTCCATTTGAACCCTTGGTTCAGCTGACCTTAAATGGCTTTCCTTTAAGGTGGGGTTCTTGCTGGCTATTGCCTCTGCTAGAAGAGTGTCAGATCTGGGTGTCTTGTCTTGTAGCTCCCCATATGTGATTTTTTTCACCGTGACGGGCGGTTCTTAGGACTCGTCCCGGATATTTACCTAAGGTGGTTTCTTCGTTCCACCTTAATCAGGAGATTGTGGTTCCGGCCTTTGTCTCTCCTGATTTGTCTACCAAAGAGCGGTCTTTGGATGGGGTACGGGCTCTCCGTATCTATGTGAAGAGAACTACTTCTGAGAGGAAATCTGATTCTCTCTTTATTCTGTTTGGATTTCACAAACGGGGCTGGCCTGCTCACAAGCAGACTTTGGCCAGATGGATTACAATGGTGATTGCACATGCTTATGTGAGGGCTGGTCTGTCAGCTCCTGCTCACATTAAGGCCCATTCTACTCTGTTGGACTTTCTTGGGCGGCCCTCCGTGGTGCGACCCTTGAACAATTGTACATGGCAGCTACGTGGTCCTCAGTGAACACGTTCATTAGATTCTATGCCTTCGATACCGCCGCTTCCCAGGATGCTTCCTTTGGACGCCGGGTTCTTGTGTCCGCTACAGTGCGTCCCCTCCCATAAGGAACTGCTTTAAGACATCCCCAATGTCTATCCTTGTGGAGCCCAGTGTACCCCGCAGCAGAAAACAAGTTTTATTCTAAGAACTTACCTTTGTTAAAACTCTTTCTGCGAGGTACACTGGGCTCCACAAGGCGCCCACCCTACGCACTTAGGGTCTTTGGGTTGGTATGGCATTAGCCACTGACACTTCTCCTGTCGGGAGAGTGTGGTATTTGTGGCAACTGGCAGTTGTTGTCTCTTTTACTTGCTACTGCATTGGGCTGGTTAACAAAACTGATCTCCTGTGCACGGTGGCGGGGTGATATAGGAGGCAGCGCTATGCATCTTGGGAAGAAGGTCAAAGCTTTTGAGCCTGTTGGTGCTTCTGATGAAGATCCTACTCTACACCCCAATGTCTATCCTTGTGGAGCCCAGTGTAACTCGCAGAAAGAGTTTTAACAAAGGTAAGTTCTTACCATAAAACTCGTTTTTCCCTGTCTGGGGCAGTCATAAGGCCAGCCATGGCTTCAGCTTGGATGGCAAATGCAGTGGCTGCCTGGGCTGATGCATTGGAAGGGGATACTTTGTAATAGCATCTAGAGAGCAAAAATCCCTTATACTGTAGAACATATAAAACAGGCTGTCAGCTTTAACAATAGCTGCTTGTAGAGCAGTTTGGCTACATATTTGAAAAGCTGATTCAGAATCTAAGAAGGTTTTGGAATATTTGACCTTTTCTGGAGATATTCTTTTTGGGAAAGAATTGACAAATATTTTTGAGTCAGAAGCAGACTCCAAGAAAGTAAAGTTTCCTTACACATACAATTTCAAACTTAAAGTTCCGGCTTTTCGGACCTTTCGGTCTTAAGGAAAAACTAAAGGTAAATGTGATAGCAGGCTTTCCCAAAACAACAAGTCTGGTAAGACTAAAAAGCATTGGGCTTACAGAGAAGCAGTTGGTAAAACAGATAAGCTATCAGCCTGATGGTGCGGGCCTCCCCCTGGGGATCCAAGGGTGGGGGGCCAACTTTTTCATTTTGCACAGATCTGGCAGCAGTCTACAACAGATGCCTGGGTGTAGCAAGCGGTATCTCTATGCTTTTGCCTTCACTAAGCACCCTCCTCAAAGGTTTTTTTGTACCAGCCCGTCTCAGGTAGAGACGAAGGCCAGGGCTTTGCAAGAGGCAATTCAGAAATTGCTTCTGTCAGGAGTAGTCATTTCAGTTTCTTAAGCACAACGAGGACAGAAGTTTTACTCCATCCTGTTTTGAGTTCAGAAGCCAAATGGGTAATTTCGTCCCATTCTCAATCTCAAAGTGCTGAACAATTACATTTGGGTACCTTGGTTTCACATGTAGACTTTACGTTCCATCATTTTGGCCATGGGGCCAGGGTATTATATGGTATCCCTGGATATACAGGATGCTTACCTACATGTTCCTATAGCACTGTCCCCTCAGTGCTATCTCATTTTCTCTATCCTTCAACAGCATTTTCAGTTCCGGGCCCTACCTTTTGGGTTAGCCTCAGCCACTAGAGTGTTTACCAAGATTATGGTGGTAATGGCAGTTTATATTTGCCAGCAGGGGATAAGAATTTTCCAAAGCTCAACGATCTTTTAATCCTGGCACAGTCGCATGAATTGCTCTTATGTCATCTGCAACAGACAATAACGTGTCTGCTGATGCATGGGTGGCTCAATAAATTGTGTTAAATCGTCTCTGGTTCCATCACAGCAGATGACTCACTTTGGGGCTGTACTAGATTCAAGTCTTCAGAGAGTAATTTTACCTTTGAACAAGATATCCAATGTTCAGTCAAAGATTCAGGACTTGCTACACAGTCAAAAGGTATCCATTCACGCAGCAATGCGTGTGATGGGTTTGATGGTGTCAACATTCAACATGGTGGAGTATGCACAATTCTACTCGAGGCCTCTGCAGCGTCTGATTCTTGCTAAATGGAATGGGTTGCATGAGAAAATAAAAACACAGACTATGGTGGTTACGATAGAAGTAAGAAGGTCATTAGCCTGGTGGCCACAGACATCCCATCTGCACAAGGGAAGACCCTTTTGGCTATCAGATTGGGAAATTCTGATGACAGATGGCGATCTCTAGGGCTGGGGAGCAATGTCAGGAAGGTTGTGTTTCCAAGGGCAATGTACCAAGGAAGAAGGTTGCCTGCTTAGAAATATTTTGGAACTTCGGGCCATATACATGGCACTGATTCAGGCAAAGGACATTCTTCGTGGAAAACCAGTCCAGATCCACTCGGACAATGCGAAGGCAGTAGCGTACCTCAACCATCAGGGAGAAACTCGCAGCCGAAAAGCGATAAAGGCGGTAAGTCACATACTAAAGTGGGCAGAACTTCGTCATCCAGCCTTGTCCGCAGTGTTCGTTCCGGGAGTCCTAAACTGGGTTGCGTACTTTCTCAGTCAACACGCCATTCAGGCAAGTGAATGGGCTCTACACCCGGAGGTTTTCCAGAATTTAATTCAACTTTGCTCGGACAATGCAACGGTAGTAGCGTACCTCAATCATCAGGAAAGAACTCACAACCAAAAAGCAATGGAGGTGGTAAGCGACATGTTAAGGTGGACAGAACTTCATCATCCAGCCTTGTCCGCAGTATTCATTCTGGGAGTCCTAAACTGGAAAGCGGATTTTCTCAGTAGACACGCCATTCATGCATACAAATGGGCTTTACACCCCGATGTCTTCCAGACTCTGGTAGACAAGTGGGGGTTGCCAGAGAGAGAACTCATGGCGTACCATCTGAACAACAAAGGACTTGCATAAGTGTCAAGAACAAAGGATCACAGAGCGACCTTTGTGGATGCCCTGTTGGTGAGATGGGACTTTCATCTGGCTTATGTGTTTCCTACAATCACCATATTACCCAGGGTGGTGAGAAATATAAAGCAAGGGAAAGATGCCATGATACTAATAGCTGCGGCTAGGCCCAGAAGACATTGGTACACAGATCTGCAGAGAATGTCGATGGATGCTCCACTTCTGCTCCCTCAACATCCATATCTACTGATGCAGGGTCCTTGTTATCACAGACATCTGGATCGACCATCTTTGTTGGCGTGGCTCTTGAAAACTCTATCCTGAAGTCAGGAGGATTCTCACAACAGGTAATTCAGACTATGCTCAGAGCAAGGAACCCTTCCTCAGCTTGCATTTATCACCGAATATGGCAAACCTATATTCATTGGTGCATTGAACGGAAAATGGACCCTAAGGGCTGGTTCACATGCAGCATTTTTGCCCGGATGGCAAAAAGCCGGACTAACTTTCTCCGGCATTTTGTCACCCGGCAGACAATGTTGTTTGAGAAACTCCCATTCACACACATGGTTCAATGCATACAAGGACAACATGGCCCCGACCCGGCAGCCGGACTTTTCAGTGGATATTTCCGGCTGCAACCCGGCAGCCGTTCCGGTGCCTTGCCGTGTGAAAGCACCCTACACTTTACATTATTAATTACAACACCGGCACGGGAAAAATCTGTCCGGCTTTTTCCCGGCCGGCAAAAGCCGCCGCGTGTGTAATAGCCCTAAGTCTTTCAGAGTTTCTAGGGTCTTAGCATTCCTTCAGGCAGGAATGTATAAAGGTTTGAAGGTGGCTTCCTTGAGAGTTCAAATGTCTGCATTGACTGTATGGTTCCAAAAGAAAATTGCCAGTTGACCAGATGTGCATACTTTTTTCAGGGAATGCTGCACATTCAACCTCCTTTTGATCCTCCTACAGTGCCTTGGGACTTAAGTCTAGTCCTGAAAGCCCTTCAAGTTGCCTCAATTGAACCACTCAATAAAGTGGATCTTAAATCGTTTACAGCTAAAGTTCTCTTTCTACTGGCTATGTTCTCAGCTAGAAGAGTATCAGATTTAGGGGCATTATCATGTCGTTCCCCATTTCTGATTTTTTTTATACAGATTTATCCCATGCATCTGGTGAGGAAGTCATGGCCTTCATTCGTTCCTCTCCCCTTACCAACTCCCCTCTTTTCCCATCTTTCCCACCTTCTCAATCTCTCTCTCATCAGGCACTGTCCCCTCTGCCTACAAGCAAGCACTCATCTCTCCTATTCTTAAAAAACCTACCCTTGATCCAAACACTCTCTCCAACTACCGCCCATCTCTCTTCTCCCTTTTGCCTCTAAACTCCTTGAGCATATTGTCTGCAACCGCCTTACTTCCTTTCTTTCCTCACACTCACTGTTTGACCCATTCCAGTCTGGCTTCCGTCCTCTCCACTCCACTGAAACTGCCCTTACAAAAGTCTGCAATGACCTCCATGATGCTAAATCTAAGGGCCACTACTTTCTACTTATTCTTCTTGATCTCTCTGCTGCTTTTGACACTGGACCACCCTCTCCTACTGCAAATCCTTCTCTCCATTGGTCTGCGTGATACCGCCCTCTCTTGGCTTTCTTCCTACCTCTCTGACCATTCATTCTCTGTCTCCTCTCATGACTCCACCTCCCCCTCACTTCCACTAACTGTAGGTGTACCCCAAGGCTCTGTCCTTGGTTCTCTACTTTTCTTTTTCATCCACTAGGGGTCACTGGAGTACTCTTGTGATATGGACGGGACGTTGGCAGGGATAGGCACATTTAAATATTTAAATTAGTAACTCCATATTCCCAAGGTACCTCAGTGTTTTTTTCTGTGCTCAGTCGGGATAGAGCACACATGGAAAATCTCCACTTTATTTCTATGTTTTACTTTTATTTTTCTATTTTCTTTTTTACACACAATCCCTTCTCAGCTTATAATGAAGCATGGGTACGGTATTGTTGGTGCTGTTTCAGGCAGCAATTGGCTTGTCGGTGCTCAGCAGAGGGGCACTGCCATAGACCAACTTCAGCTGTGCTGATTGCAGCCTGGTACTGCAGAAAGAGTTGTACAGAGATTGGAACAGAAGCCCCGTCATAGCCTCCTCCACAATCAGGTACTGAGTGGTGAGGTAGCTCACACTGCCGCAGCTCACTTGCTATGTATTGGGGGGTAGGGGTGTGGGGTATTGGATTTTTTTAAATAATTTCCTTGATCCCCTGCCATTACCCTCAGCCTGCCCGTCACCCCCAGCCGACATCGCTGGTCCACAGCCCTGCAGCGGACTGCCTAGCAGCCGCTGCTTGGCGCACTCCACCGCTCCCCATCTCAGGGTCCCTGCCGCCGCTGCTCCTCCCCTCCGTCCCGCTTCAGAGCTCCGGAGCAGCGAACGGCGGCTTCCGCGGCTCTGTCTGCCGAGCGGGGAGGCTGACCGCGGACTGCTCTCACTGCTGCCATGGCCCATCTGTGAGGGGGTAGTTCGCGGGGGATAGGGGAGGATTGTGTCCGCATTGCAGCAGGAGGCCCCATAACTAAGCTGCATTTTAATGTAGCAGCTATAACTCAGGCTATTTAGCCTGTGTAAGGAGTCTCACAGTATATGCTATCAGGCTCTTAAGCCTGTGTTGCATATATGTCTGGAGGTATATATGTTTATGTGTATATATATAAGGTTCTGCTTTACTATATTTGAGCACATGGCTGGGGACCATTATAACTCTACTTCCTGCTTCTTCCTACAGGAAGTTTGCTGTCCTACAACACTCTTCCACCGTAGGAGCAGGGGTGTTAGTAGGAATTTGGACAACTCAGGTTTCACTGATTGTAGTGTGGCCCATGTACACTGCACTTCGAGCTTATACACACCTTAGTTAAATTTTTACTAAGTCGGTGAACTTGTCTGTCTTAGTCTGCTTGTCTGTCTGTGTACATAATGAGTAAGGCACCTGCAAAATAAAAAAATGCAGCTTAACTGCAAGGTCTGTGCGAGTGTGTTACCTGATGGATCTACCACATGCACAATTTATTTTGTAAATGCAGCTACAAATACAATTTCTTTATCATCCACTAGGGGTCACTGGAGTACTCTTGGGATATGGACGGCTTCCACCGGAAGAAGGCACTGAATAAATTAATTTTTGAGACTACTCCTCCCCTCCATATCCTCGAGCACTTCAGTGTTTTTTCTGTGCTCAACACAGTTAGAAGGCATAGTGGAGCTCGTCCACGAAGTATTGGAATTTTTTTTTTAGTTCCTAAGTTTTTCTTCTTTTCAAGGATTTCCACGTCCTTTCCCCCCTTCTAACAGGCGTGGGTCAGGGACAGTGGAAGCGGCTGAGAACAGCCGTGAGTGTCGGACCTCTCTGTAAAGAGCTCCCTCACTCCACCTGCAGGCTGCCTGCAAAAAGCTGGACGGAGCTTGGATGAGAAGCCCCGTCATAGACTTTGGTCACGGTCCAGGTATGTTAGGGGCGGTCAGCTCTTGCTGCCGCTCCACTGTTGGGGATTGTATTGGGTACTCACCGCTGCCCGGAGCGCGTGTGCATGGGCCGCTTCACGGCTCCATGCGGCGCGCTCTCACTCTCCGCTCCCAGCATCTTAAATACCAGACCGCTGCTCCCCGGCGCCGCAGCAGCGCTGCCTGGCTACACAGACACTCCGCAAAATGTGTGTGGCGGGCGGGAGCGCGTGTGCATAGGCCGCTCCAGGGCTCTATGCAGCACGCTCGCTGCTTCCGCTATCCGCCCGCAGCAGCCGAGGAGTTCCCGCTGCCTGGGCCTACAGGTACAGGCCGCTCACACGGCCCTATGCAGACTTCCACAGGCCCCGACCCGGTGCTGTACACGGAGGTCGTGGGAGTGGGGGGGGGGAGACATTGGCAGTATTTGGCAGTGTTAAGTAAGGTGCTTAATATGTTAATGTTCTCCTGTCTGTTCCAGGTTTCCTTTATTACATCTCGGCTAAGAGTGGTACTAGGGAAATTTTGGGGTCAGTTTTCTTATTGCTGGCAGGCACTGCACTTGCCTGATATATACCAGGAACTTTGGTGTTATTACTGAGTCGTGCAGTCTGTCTGTGTGTAGTTTGTATTGTCTGTCTTTTATAATGAGTAAGACACCAGCAAAATCTAAGAAACATTTTTCATGTCATGTCTGTAAGAGTGTGTTGCCTGATGGATCCACCACATGTACAGCATGTGTTGTTAATACAGCCATAAATACGATTTCAGAAGTAAAACCACCATCTCTGGACCCTCCATGGGCTTTACTTGCAGATGTATTAGTTGGTTTACAATCAGAGCTGGCCGCCTCTCGTGAAGAAAGAGAGGCGGCAAGATCTGAGTTTAAAATGAGACCATTTGAGTTACCAGAGTCTCAATCTGGTCAGAGGCCCACCTTGAGTGGAAAAGATAAATTTCCTTTTCCTAATAATTCTCCAGTCTCTGGGATACTAGACCTCACTGAACAGGAGTATGAGGAGGGCGAAATAGGGCAACAGTCAGATAGTGACGATTTTGACAGCCCAGGTATTGACAATCTCATCAGAGCAGTACGTCAGTCGCTGGAGTTTACGGAAACTGAGGAGCCCCTGACGAATGATGAGGTAGTTTTTACTAAACGACAGAGATCTCCGATGTGTTTCCCTATTTCGGAATCTCTTAATAAAATGTTACTGGAATCACGGAAAAATCCGGATAAACGGTTTTCTATTCCTCGTAGATTTAAATCGAGTTACCCGTTTCCAGAGTCCATGACAGCTACTTGGGAGAACCCACCATTGGTGGATTCATCCGTATCCAAACTTACAAGGAAGTTAACCATACCAGTACCAACTGCTACTACGCTTAAAGACCCTGCAGATCGTAAAATAGAGGCTATGCTAAGGTCCATGTATACAGCAGCTGGAGTGCTGCTGAGACCTGGGTTGGTTGGCATTTGGGTTACTAAAGCTTTAATGGTATGGATAAAAGAGCTCAAGTCGGCTCTGCAAGATGACCATCTTATACTTCTCGCGGATCAAATCTGGGAAGCTGCTGAATATCTATGTACAGCTTCTACTGACGTCTGTCAGCTTACTTCTCGCCTGTCCTCATCGCTAGTCATAGTACGACGAGCACTTTGGCTGCGTTCTTGGCAGGCGGAGACGGAGGTTAAAAAAGGTATAGAGGCATTGCCTTATGATGGCGAGAAGCTTTTCGGTCCTGAATTGGACAAATGGATTTCTGAGGCTACTGGAGGAAATTCTGTGTTTCTTCCATCGCCTACAACTATACCTAAACGGAAATATTCTGGTCCGGCGTTCAAATCCTTTAGAACTCAGCCCTTTCGTGGGCAGGGCACAGGAGCAGTCACGCCTGGTAGAAGAGGTCGGGGACGTAGTGCTCGACAATCCAGTGCACGTCGTCAAGACACTAAAACCACTAACAAACCAGTGGCATGACGGGCTCCCAGCCCATCTCGGATCTCCAATTGTGGGAGCACGCCTTCAGAGCTTTCAGGGGGCGTGGCGGCAGACGTCCACAGATGGGTGGATCCGCAAGTTAGTATTAGAGGGTTACAAAATAGAGTTCGATTATCTTCCGACAGGAAGATTTTTCACGACAGGACTGCCTGTGTCGGACGACAAGAAAGCAGTTCTGCAGGTTGCCATTCAGTCTCTGCTGAATGCTGCAGTTGTAATTCCGGTCCCCGTGCAGGAACAGGGGCAGGGTTATTATTCCAGTCTGTTTCTGGTACCAAAACCAGATGGCTCAGTCAGGCCAATATTGAACCTAAAAGGTCTCAATCATTACGTCACTTACCACAGATTCAAGATGGAATCTCTCAGGTCAGTAATTGCAGGGTTAGAGCCGCAGGAATTCATGATTGCACTGGATCTCAAGGATGCGTACTTACACATTCCGATTTGGCCACCTCACCAGAGTTTCTTAAGGTTTGCGATAAGGCGAGACCATTACCAGTTTCAGGCTCTCCCGTTTGGCCTCTCATCAGCGCCTCGGGTATTCACCAAGGTAATGTCCGTGATGATAGCTCATCTCAGGTCCCTAGGGGTAATAATTGTTCCGTATTTGGACGATCTAGTCATAAAGGCTCCGTCTCAACAATTGCTTCTCCAGCATGCTTTGCTAACGTACAATGTACTAGTTCAGCACGGTTGGATAGTCAGTTTAAAGAAATCACATCTAATTCCGTGTCAGCGACTTCAATTCCTAGGGATGATTCTCGATACAGTAAAACAAAAGGTTTACCTGCCACAACAGAAAGTACAGGTCATTCGTCATCTGGTGCAATTAGTGCTCAAGCCACGCACAGTCTCAGTACATTTGTGCATTCGCCTTTTAGGCACAATGGTGGCGGCTTTCGAAGCACTTCAGTTCGGAAGGTTTCACTCACGTCCGTTTCAACTGGAGGTGTTAGCGCAATGGTCGGGATCACATCTGCAGTTGCACCACAGGGTGAGATTGTCGCCACAAGTCAGGGTGTCTCTTCTCTGGTGGTTAAAAATACACAATCTATCTGCAGGGAGACGATTCGGCGTCGTGAATTGGATAATTCTGACAACAGACGCAAGTCTCAGAGGTTGGGGAGCTGTAGTTCAGAGTCATCGGCTCCAGGGCCTCTGGGCAAATCACGAAAGATCGCTATCCATAAATGTTCTGGAACTCAGGGCGATTTACAATGCTCTAAGACAAACGGTGTACATGTTTCGTTTTCAGACTGTTCAGGTGCAGTCAGACAATGCGACGGCAGTCGCATACATAAACAAACAAGGAGGAACGAGAAGCCGCATGGCAATGCGGGAAGTAGCTCGGATCCTCAGATGGGCCGAATATCACCAGGTGATATTGTCGGCAGTGTTCATTCCGGGAGTGGACATCTGGGAGGCAGATTTTCTCAGTCGTCTGGATTTTCATCCAGGAGAGTGGGCATTAAATCCAGAAGTATTTCAGATGTTGATCCAGAAGTGGGGGTACCCTCAGGTGGATCTGATGGCATCCCGCCACAATCATCAGGTGTCACGATATGTGTCCAGAACAAGAGATCCAGGGGCAGTGGCGGTGGATGCTCTCACAGCCACGTGGCCGTACAGCCTTGTGTATCTGTTTCCACCGTTTCCGCTGCTCCCGCTGTTGCTAAAACGGATCAAGAGAGGGTCCGTCACAGTTATACTAATAGCGCCTCATTGGCCTCGGAGGGCTTGGTTCTCGGATCTCCTCGGGTTACTCGCAGACGATCCGTGGCCACTCCCACTACGTCCGGACCTGTTACAACAGGGTCCGTTCCTTTACCCCGATTTAGCGCGGCTGCGTTTGACGGGGTGGCTGTTGAAAAGGCCATCTTAAGAAGAGAGGGCATTCCTGAGTCTGTTATACCAACCATGGTACGAGCTAGGAAGCCGGTTACGGCAGCTCATTATTACAGAATCTGGCGTACTTATATAAGTTGGTGTGAAGCTCGGAAATTTCCGACATCATCTTTTAATTTATCCCGTCTTTTGTTATTTTTACAGATGGGGTTAGATGGAGGACTACGTCTTTCCACACTAAAGGTGCAGGTATCTGCGTTGTCAATTTTCTTTCAAAGGAAATTGGCCTCGTTGCCGTCAATACATACGTTTTTACAGGGTGTAAAGAGGATACAGCCTCCTTTCATTCCACCTACAGCACCATGGGACTTGAATCTGGTTTTAGATTTCTTACAGTCCGATTACTTTGAACCTTTACGACAAGTGGATATTAAATTTCTCACTTGGAAAACGATTTTTCTTTTAGCCTTAGCTTCGGCTAGGCGTGTTTCAGATCTGGGTGCCTTGTCGTGCAAGTCACCGTATTTAGTTTTTCATGATGACAGAGCGGAACTTCGGACGAATCCCGCTTTTCTACCAAAGGTAGTGTCGTCTTTTCACATCAATCAACCAATAGTAGTTCCTGTGTTAACAGGAGATTCTGGAACGTTGGATGTGGTTCGCGCATTGCGCATCTATGTATCCCGAACGTCTACTGTGCGTAAAACGGATACGTTGTTTGTTCTCTATGATGCGGCTAAGAGGGGTTGGCCAGCCTCTAAGCAAACCTTATCCAGATGGATCAAACTGACCATACGTCAGGCTTACCTTTATGCTAGGTTACAGCCACCTACTTCAGTAACAGCTCATTCCACACGTTCTGTGGGAACGTCATGGGCAGCGAGTCGTGGGGCTTCTACGACACAGCTTTGCCGTGCGGCTACTTGGTCTTCAGTGCACACGTTTGTGCGCTTTTACAAGTTTGATACTTTCGCGGCATCAGCATCTAGCTTTGGCCGTTTAGTGTTACAAGTGCCAAACAGCTCTCCCACCACGGAGGAAACTTTGGTACATCCCAAGAGTACTCCAGTGACCCCTAGTGGATGATAAAGAAAATAGGATTTTGGTACTTACAGTACCAGGTAAATCCTTTTCTTTGAATCCATAGGGGGCACTGGACGCCCACCCAGAGCAGTTTACCTGTTTTAGGAAGTTCAGTGGTTCTTATGGTAACACACTTTCACGACTGGTTTAAATTTAACAAGGATTAATCAGTTATGGTGTCAACTGTTTAGTTGTCTGTTACGTTTTGTGTCAACTTTATTGTTGTCCGTGAGATTATATGTAATTCTCCTTTGGTCAATCTCTCTATCGATCCTGTTCGGCTCAGTAAAAAACACTGAAGTGCTCGAGGATATGGAGGGGAGGAGTAGTCTCAAAAATTAATTTATTCAGTGCCTTCTTCCGGTGGAAGCCGTCCATATCCCAAGAGTACTCCAGTGCCCCCTATGGATTCAAAGAAAAGGATTTACCTGGTAAGTACCAAAATCCTATTTTCTTCTCCTGATCCTCCATGGGCAATTCTGACAGATGTTATGTCTGGGTTATTGGAATTGGAATTGGGCGCCGCTTGAAAGGAGTTTGATGCGGCTAGATTTGAGGCTCTTGAGATACCGGAAGGGTCTCAGGAGATGTCTAGGACTTTGCAAGGGTTACAAAGGTCCAGGCCTAGCTCGGTTTCGAAAATAAGAATTTACTCACCGGTAATTCTATTTCTCGTAGTCCGTAGTGGATGCTGGGGACTCCGTAAGGACCATGGGGAATAGACGGCTCCGCAGGAGACTGGGCACATCTAAAGAAAGATTTAGGACTATCTGGTGTGCACTGGCTCCTCCCCCTATGACCCTCCTCCAAGCCTCAGTTAGGACACTGTGCCCGGAAGAGCTGACACAATAAGGAAGGATTTTGAATCCCGGGTAAGACTCATACCAGCCACACCAATCACACCGTATAACTCGTGATAGGAACCCTGGTTAACAGTATGATAACAACGGAGCCTCTGAACAGATGGCTCGCAATAACAACCCGATTTGTGTAACAATAACTATTTACAAGTATTGCAGACAATCCGCACTTGGGATGGGCGC